>NC_038050.1:47791932-48391932 GCF_002211085.1 Panicum hallii
CAAGCTCCATCTAGCTCCCAAGGTCCATCTACATCTCATGGTCCTTCAAGCTCCCGTGATCCTCCTCCTTGTGCCCCAAAGAAGAAAGGCATTTTGAAGTTCATATCTCAAGGACTATTTGCTTGCTTCAACGTGGGCCGCCACAATGCCAAGGAGATCCATGCCCACAAGAAATATGTAGATGAGTAGCTCCTCAATATTGAGACAAGACAAAAGGAGATAATTGCCAAAAGTGATATTCCTCATTCTCCTGTTCATGCTCCTATGCACATTCCTCCTTCGCCAACCTTCTATAACCCTTGGGAGGAGGTCCATCCATGATGTTTGGTGCCCCTCAAGTTGATGATGATGAAATTGAAGAAGACTTGGGTGGGCATGAGGAGTCCCATGATGAAGAAGAAGAGGACATTGTGACAGTTCATGTGCTTGTAAGGCTAGGCATATAATTTGTTAGAGTGAAGTATGTGTTTGTGAGTGTAAAGCTTGTGCGTGTATATGTGAAACTTTTGAAAATTTAAAGTGCAAGTAAAAAGGGTATTTTTGAAATTACAGAAAAACCTAGGGTTGTTTTTGCAAAATGTAATTGGATAGGAGGTGACTCCAAAATAAGTGAAGGGTAGTTTTGCAAGTATGTTTTTCTTATTTTATGTCTTGTAAAAGTATATCTTTATCCAAAAGTTGCATTAGAAATGCGTGTGTTGAAGTGTGTAAAAATTTTGGGTAAAATGGTAAAAATAAGGGTGTTTATGTAATTTTATAAAAGTACAAGTCCTTTTACGCAAGTATTTGATTTACAAAAGTAATTTCCAAAGTTACTCAGGACTAAAGTGTAAAAGATGCTAGTCATAATGACATGTCTATCCAATCATTATGACGAGTCTATCCCGTCATCATGACGTGTCATAAATGCTTGCATTTAGGTCCTGAATTTTATAAAGTTTCATTCTTTAGGACAAAAGCCATTCAAATCCGACTTTTGTTCAAAGATTCACATGTAAAAATATAAGTTTTGAGTTTTTGAACTTGGGCCCTAAAGCAATGTTGTAGAGTTTGAAAAACTCTCCAACTTTCGTTTTGGGCATTTCTTCATTCGGGTTTTAGATTGATGGGAAATTTTGCTTTACAGAAAGGCCCTTGCAGTTTTCTAAAATTGCGTATAAGCCCTTGGGAAAGTCCATCTGTTCTTCTTCTCTCCTCTTCCTTATCCTGACGCTTCCCTTCTTTCTTCTTTTCCCCACCGGCAGCACAACCTCCTCCTTATCCATTTCCCCCTCTCTCTCCTCCTACACCCGATTCGGCACAGGGGCGGCGGCCGCAGGGGTAGGCGCGAGCTGCAGCAGCTGGAGCGCTGCGCGGCCGGCGGCGTGGCTCGGCGCAGGCGCGCGCGCGAGCGCGCGGCTCGGGCGGCTGGCCGCGAGAGGAGTGGCGGCTCGCTGCTAGCGCGGGACGCGCGGCTGGCAAGCAGCCTCAGGCAGGCGCGGGCGTGGAGGCAGGTGCAGGAGCTGGGCAGGAGCTGGCAGCCCGAGCTGGCGCACGGCGGTGAGCGGAGCGGAGATGGCTCGGGCGTGGCGCTGGCGGCGGGCGCGGCTCGGCAAGCGCGCAGAGGCGCGCCCAGGCGGGGCACGCGCGGGCGAGCAGAGGCGCGAGGCGCCACGCGCAGGCGAGCCCGAGCGAGCTGGCGGCGAGCGGAGCACCGCTCAGGCGCGTGAGCGGGGGCTGGAGCATGGGCGATGGTGGGCGCCGAGCGAGCGCGTGGCGCACAGGAGCAGAAGCTGGGCGACAGGCCGGCGTTGGCGCGCGGGCAGCAGCGAGCAGGCCCTGGCGCGAACGTGTGAGCCCAGAGGCGGATTCAGGCGGTAGCACAGGCGCGCGGGAACGGGGCGCACTGGAGTGATGCGCGCAGACTGCTCGGCGTGGCAGCTAGACGCGCGCAGAAGGAGCCGCATGCGCAGGCAGTGGCGGCGTGCGCACGGCTGGAGGTGCACGCGAGCAGAGCGCTCAGGCTGCGCAGAGCGTGTGGCTCCAGGCGGCACGCGTGAGCGGGTGGCGCGAGCGTGCGCGCAGTGGAAGCTGGCGGTGTATGCAGGTGTTGGGCAGCCAGAGCAAAGCGGGCCCATGGGCACGAGCAGGCGATGCTGGAGTGCGACGTGCCGAGCAACGGCGCGCGCAGGAGGAGTTGCGGAGGAAAGCTGTTGCGCAAGATGCGGAAACGCGATGGCCGTATCGAGGACGCAGCTCAGGTGTTCGATGAAATGCCGATGCGCGCGGTGCTGAAGAACGCGAGGGTCCTGCTGCTGGGCGAGGCGTCAAGGGTGCAGGACGCTGTCGGGTGGATGTTGCGACGGTGTGCAGAGCAACGGTGCGCAGGTGCGGCGCGACAAGGCCGAGGCAAACGCGGGTCCAGCAGATGAGGAGGAAGAGGAGTAGCGAGGAGCGGACATGCGTACGGCAGAAGCACACGCAAGAGAACAAAGGAGCAACAGAGGTGGGTTCAACAATAGCTTGCCTGCAAACAGCACGTCGTCCAAGGTTTCCTTCCAGGATTCGACCACGTCGAGTGCTCGGCGTGGGGCGGCGGAGGCCACAGATAGTGATGAGGCTACGCTTTTGGCGAGGCGAGCCGGAAGGAGAAGCGGCAAAGCAAAGGTGGCAGTTATAACGCGGCGAATTCGGAAGGAGCAGCTGCGCGGGTGTGCCGGCCGTGTTTCAGTGGCACACGTGCGTGAGCAGAGAAGGCTTAGCTCGTGAGCAGATGGACCCTAGAGGTTCGCGGAGGAGTTGTCCTAGCGAACCAATCCGGCTCTATCGTTTCGTCCCAGGGGTCCACGACATCCAGCAGCTCCTATTCCTCGTCGATCGTCCGAGCAAGACCACAACACCTCAAGAAAGCTCATGAACCCTTTCATCGAGCTCTTTTCATCGCCGATTCCGTTCACCGCGGGAATTCACTTTCCGCGTGTTCTCCTTCATAACCAAGGCTACCCCAAGGTTTGCCCTGATCCATTGAATCTTCCTAATGCCGGCGACTCCTTTGCCGGAATATCGTCATTATCTTCCTGTTCTTTATTTTTCCTGACCAGGGACTTATTTACTTCGATTTAGAAAGTTCTAGGGTGTTTTCTGTAAGTTTTCCAGAGTCTTCTTTATTTCAAATCCGTGAACTTCTACATTTCATAGATTTTCGAAAGAAGTTCATAAAAATACAAAATCGATTTTGTTTGAATCCTTAGGTCAAAATCTACAAGTTTTATATTATGATCATGAGTTAAAAGTCTTTGATGTGTGGTCTAATGGTCTAGGTCAAATGTTAGGGAATGAATGTTGTATTGTGCCTTATATTGTATGCTTGTATTATAGCTAAAAAATAAGCCATAGAATATATGTCTTTAATATATGTCTTATCCCTGCCATCAAGACTTTAACCTTGTCTTGATTACCGTTTCCTTAAGATCCTTTTCGTAAAAGGATCCCTGTTAGTTTGTGTGTATCTGCTGCTTAGCTTATACATCTCTGCGGCTATGCTTCAGCGTTGGCTATGAGTTCAGCCACTAAGCATTCGTTTCCCTTAAGTCTAGGATGTTTCTGTGTAATAGCTATCAGTCGATACTTCTACCATCGGCTGGTTAGCTGATACGGTTGTTACCTTTCTAGTATCGGCTACTGCCGATACAATTCTTTTGTTTTGTCCTACATCGACTGCACAGAGTCGATGTATCGGAGAGACACACACGATCTTAGGGTTCTTGCCATCGGCCGACCCAAGCCGATTTTGGTTGCTTTTCCATATCGGTCAAACACGGCCGATCGATCCTTAGTTTCCCCATCCTTATCCACACACTTCTATTAGTCGAGTTATCGACTGAGAGGTTGGCTTTATACTTATCGGTCACATACCCTTAACCACACTCCAATCGGCTGTACGTCACTCAATGGTTGTGCTGACGTAGTCGAGCCGATAGAACTACACCTAGTTACCTAGGATAACACTTAAGCACATCTCAGTTAAGACATAGTTGCTTTAGGAAACACCTCTCTGCTGAAGTAATCGATGCTTTCATCGATTAATTAGGAACTGATGCACCTTTCACTTGACTAAACCCCCGTTGTTTCCAGTCGGCTCTGTTGTAACCCTCAACAAGTAGCCGATTCTAATTAGTTGTCTACCTAGAGCTCGATCTAAGTTTAGTTTCAGATCTTTTTCGTTGTGATGTGAATAGTGTGTTATATGAGTGCTGGATTGCAACTGTATTGTGAAGTAAGGTAGTTTTATGTGCACACTTTAAATGAAATGTTGCATGGCATGTAGATACGACTACTTCCGCACACGGTACCTACAAGATCTCCCAGGAGTCTGCAGAGGATGTTCCTGAAGACCAAGCAAATGTTACCAAGGGATTAACTGAAGCCCCGAACCAAAGTTCGGAAGATATTGACATCTCTAACTTCAGCCCCACCAGTAAAGGCAAGCCCCGGACATAACCCACTATTTTAATTACACTGCAATCTATATCTATTTACGTATTCTATGCATTAAGTTCTTAAGAATTTCTTGAAACCCTAGTTGCATTTCTCTAGGAACCAATGTATTGAGTAGTAGCACTTGAGTCCGACTAGCTGCTATGCTAATAGGACCGGTAGAGGGTGATTTCCTGTCACTCGCGCGATATAGGAGTTGTAATGTTTACATTCCTGTTATCACTATAAGGATGACGGATGGGAGTTTTGTGAGGTATCATGGTTGAGATGATACCCCGTCTGTGTTGTTGAATCTGTTAAGGTCGCAGCGTGTGGTAGTGCGGGTTAAGTGTTTGAAAGTACTAACCACATGCCGCAAAATATGGTAAGCGGTAAGCCTAGTAGCCAATCAGCCCGAGGAGTGGACATACCTCCCACCACTCGTCTTGCTTCTTCTGGTTACTTAAGTTCGACGTGTGGGAATACGTGTTGCAAGGGCAACCAGGAGTACGGGTTTTGTAGTCGCGCTACAGACATACGTCCTGCACTTTGGAAGTGCGTATGGTCCTGCAGTCGCTTGTGGTGGATCTGATCCACGAGTCGGAATGAAAGGTAAACGGTTGCTTCGGAACGACCCTTTGGTGTTCCAAGCGTGTGTGTTAGGTTTACCTTGCAAGATTGAATCTCGATTCAGGAATCGTCCGCCTCTCACGATGAATGAGACTGCTTATCCCCTTTACCACATTGAGTAACAAGAGCAATGTTATGTTTATCGAAGATGATGTTTGACTAAAGATTTTACCATGCTTGAATAGCTATAGGTGCTCATCTAGATTGAATAATCACCTAGAATTTGAAAACTAAAAGTTGACATTAAGGATCTACTCTTTGATGCTTTTCAGCTGAAAACTCTACCCAGAGCTAAAAGCCTTCATAAGTCTAGTTACATGGCTAAGTATACCATAACCGGGTAAGCCTTGCTGAGTATTAGTATACTCAGTCTTGCTAGTTACATGTTTTTCAGGTATAGTCCTTGAAGACCCTACTCTTTCCCTGCCTTGGCCCTGTGCTCTTCCAGAAGGTTGGTCCGTGGAATGGGATCCGTCCCTGACCAACATTGGTGATACCGAGTGATGTCGTGCCCGGGCTTAGCATAACATCCGTCCTGACGACGTGTCGTAAATCATCGCGTATGTTTTCCGCTGCCAAAAACCATAGCTTTAACGGTTTGTAATGTACTGCTTTTGAAAACTCTTGTAATGTAATTCCCTGTGATGTAAAATATGATGGTGATTGTATCTCTGGACTCACCTTCGTGTGAGGTAACCTTATTTGATCCTGTGTATCGGTGGTTTATCGGGACGTTACCCGACAGGCCAAGGGATTATACCGTTTGAAGCATGTTGGAGCCCTCGGGAGTGGACTCACGTACTTGAGCCGGTATAATTCAGGTTGGTTCTGCCACAGACGTGCCCGCCGCCAACACTCCTATGGATGAAGAAGAGGATGACGACGAGGACGATGATGATGAGTGATGTCTATGGCAGGGCCTCTCCTTTTTGGCGCTTGATGCCAAAGGGGAGTGAGCTTACCATAGGACCCCATGGTGGATGTGTGCTTTATCTATCCTTTGTAGCTTTGAACCTTGAACTCTTGTGCTTGAGGACATGTGAGACTTGTATTAGTGTTATGTGTGGTGGTGTGCCAAGTGAGATTTTTAATTTGCAAGACTTATTCATGACTTGCTTTGCTAGTGTGGTTTTAGAATTTAATGCTCCTGTGATGATCATGACTTGGTGGTGATTATTTATTTTCACTTTGTTGATGTAATATATCTTGTCATATGCATCACGTTGTTATTCATCACACTTTGCACCTCACGCATGCAATGATATAGGGGGAGCTCTTTTAATATGTGCAAATGGCATTTGAGGCCACTTGAAATTCTATCTTGAAAATTGCATATATTAAGGGGGAGTTCAACTATATGATTGAATTCAAAATGGTTTATGGTATTACTTGTGGCCTTAATTGTGTTGTCATCAATCACCAAAAAGGGGGAGATTGAAAGTACATTTGGCCCCCTAAGTGGGTTTTGGAGTTGATGACATGCATAATTAAAGAGCTAATGTGTTTATTGAGCTATGGACAGGTCAAAATTCAATGAAATGAAATATATGAGTGAAAAGACGCCAATTTACTTGATAGATGGTGACGGAGCTCAAAAGATTTTAATTATTTTGTATTTTGAATTTGAGTATAGGAAACATCGTACTATTAAGAGGGATGCAAAGAGATGACTTAAAGATGACAAAGTACTTAATTGAGATGCCAACTACCCATGAGAGACACAAATCAAACACTTGTGCATTGAGTTTTTTTCACTGTTTCTATGAGTGTCGGAAGTTCCAGCAGTGGGTCGGAAGTTCTAACCCCTTTCGGAAGTTGGTTAATAGTTCCGACAGGGGGTCCTCGGCCGGCTCTTTTTATTTGGGTCAGAAGTTCCGACATTCACTTAACCAACTCACTAACGGCTAGTTTTTGGGGCTCGGGTATTTATTCCCACATAGCCCCTCCTTCATTTACTGGTGACCTCTACGCAAAGAACACCTCCAAGAACACTGTCACACCCGATTTATAAAGAACATAAATCGAGCAATCATATATGCGCCAGGATCAAGTCACGCATATATACAACAGAATCATCAAGATATCACAACACATATCACGAATTAATATAAATCGTAAATGAATTATTTTATTACAACCGAATCAAGAATCGGTTCAAGAGTTGCGGAAGCGTAAAATGAAGTACATGAAGAGCTAGGCTGGGCCAAGGGTTTGGGTTGTTTTCTCTCCTTCTTCTTTTCCTTTTCTTTTCTATACTCAAACATTCAAACAAAAAATTATTTGAATTCAAATAAGTTTGAATTCAAATCCTATAAACTCCACACAAGAAAAGCAATGCTCCAGCATGAATGCACAAGCAAGTTGATGTTATAATTAATTTTATTTTCTTGCGTTATAAATTGTTTTAAATGCCACAAAAATTAAAGAAAAGCTCGGAAATTTCATTTGAGTCATAATAAATTCATTAAAATTAGGGAAAATTATATTAGGGTGTTACAAACCTACCCCCCTTACAGGAATCTCGTCCCGAGATTCGGATGGGCTAGCTAGCAAAGAGATCGGGATATGTCTTTCTCAGCTCATCTTCTCGCTCCCAAGTAGCCTCATCCTCCGTGTGATGACTCCACTAAACACGGCACGTCTTGATCTTCTTGTTTCGGTGTAACTCTCTCAGATGTCTCCAGAATCTTCACCGGATGCTCGATGTAGGTCAGATCCCCCTGCACATCCAACCCTTCTATCGGTGCTTGCTGTTCTGGCACCCTCAAGCACTTCTTCAGCTGAGACACATGGAACACATCGTGCACCCCTGAGAGATTGAGTGGCAACTCCAAACGATATGCCACCTCACCTTTCCGTTCCAACACCTTGAACGGACCGATGTATCGAGGGGCTAGCTTCCCTCTTACATTAAACCTGCGGATTCCTCTCATCGGCGAGACCTTCAGATACACATGATCACCCACTGCGAAGGTCAAATCTCGGCGACGAACATCTGCATAGCTCTTCTGACGAGTCTGTGCGACCCTCAGGTTCTCGCGCACCTGCTGTACCAGCTGTTCTGCCTCTTCGACAATATCCGGACCAAACACCAGCCTCTCGCCAATCTGATCCCAATACAGCGGAGTCCTGCATTTCCGGCCGAGCCTCGAAAGGAGATTTCTTCAGACTGGCCTGATAACTATTGTTATATGAAAACTCTGCATACGGCAGGCATTTGTCCCAGCTGGTACTATCCTGGATAGCGCAGGCTCGAAGCATATCCTCCAACACTTGGTTGGTTCTTTCTGTCTGCCCATCTGTCTGAGGATGGTACGCGGTACTGAAGCGCAGCTTCGTATCCAACGAATCATGCAGCTACTCCCAGAACCGTGAAGTGAACTGAGATCCTCTGTCAGATATGATCTTCTTCGGAACACCATGCAGACAGACGATCCTGGAGATGTACAACTCTGAGAGTCTAGCACCGGAGTAAGTAGTGTTCACCGGGATGAAGTGGGCAACCTTCGTCAACCGATCCACTACTACCCATATAGAGTTGTACCCTTTCTGAGTACGAGGCAAACCAACAATGAAGTCCATAGTGATTTCCTCCCATTTCCACTCTGGAATCTTCAACGGCTGCAATAGACCTGCCGGCCTCTGATGCTCTGCCTTGACACGCTGACAAGTGTCACAGATAGCCACGTACTCCGCAATGGAACGCTTCATTCCATACCACCAGAATCGTTCCTTGAGATCATAATACATCTTTGTGCTGCCTGGATGGATGGAATATGCTGTATCATGAGCCTCACTCAGAATCAACTTTCTGAGGTCATTCACATCCGGCACACATATACGACCCTTGTACCACAAGGTACCCTGATCATCCTCTCTGAAATGAGGTGCTTTGCCAATCTTGATCAGTTCACGGATCTCCTGCAGCTTCTCATCCTCCTTCTAATGCTGCCTGATCTCGGCCTCTAGAGTGGGTTTTGCTTCAAATGCTGCACTCGAGGTGTGATGCAAGAAACCCATACTCAACTGCTCGAACTCCTCGCATAACTCCTGGGGCATCTGAAAAGCCACGGCCATGTTAACATAGCTCTTCCTGCTCAGAGCATCTGCCACAACATTAGCCTTGCCCGGATGATAGTGAATCTCCAGGTCATAATCCTTGACCAACTCTAGCCATCTTCTCTGCCGCATATTCAGCTCACTCTGAGTGAAAATATACTTGAGGCTCTTGTGATCGGTGTAAATATCACATCTCTGCCCAAACAAGTAATGCCTCCATATCTTCAGAGCATGCACAACTGCGGCTAACTCCAGATCATGAGTGGGATAATTTAGCTCGTGCCGGCTCAACTGCCGCGAGGCATAAGCTATCACTCTGCCTTCCTGCATCAGAACGCAACCAAGACCATCCCTTGAAGCATCACAATACAGTGTGAACCTCTTGCTTTGGTCTGGCAGAGTAAGGACTGGCGCCGTAGTCAGCCTCTTCTTCAGCTCCTCGAAGGCCTTCTGACGCTCATCAGTCCAAGAGAAATTCACACTCTTCTCCAGCAAGGAAGTCAAAGGCTTCGCAATCTTGGAGAAATTCTCAATGAACCTCCGATAATAACCTGCTAAGCCCAGAAAAGAGCGGACTTCCTTCACTGTCTGCGGTACCACCCAGTCAAGCACATCCTTCACCTTCCCGGGGTCCACAGCAATGCCTCCCTTGGAGATAACATGACCGAGGAATGGAACCTCGTCAATCCAGAACTCGCACTTGCTGAGCTTGGCGTACAGTTGGTGCTCTCTGAGCCTCTGCAACACCAGCCTCAGATGTTTCTCATGCTCTGCTTCTGACTTGGAATATATCAGGATATCGTCAATGAATATCACCACAAAGGTGTCCAGATAATCCATGAAAACCTTGTTCATCAGATGCATGAAGAAAGCAGGAGCATTGGTCAAGCCAAAAGACACGACCGTATACTCGTATAGCCCGTACTTGCAGGTGAATGCCGTCTTCTGGATATCCTCAGGACAAATCTTCAGCTGGTGATAACCTGAACGCAGATCAATCTTCGAGAACACACAAGCACCCTGGAGCTGATCGAAAAGATCCTCAATACGGGGCAATAGATGCTTGTTCTTGATGGTGACTGCATTCAGATCCCGATAATCGACGCACATCCTCTTCGCACCATCCTTCTTCTCTACAAGCAATACAGGGAAAGCCCAAGGAGAGAAACTGCGATGGATATAACCCTTGGCTAGCAACTCGTCAATGGTCTTCTTAACTTCCTCATGCTCAACGGGAGCCATACGATAGGGCCGCTTAGCAATAGGAGCTGTGCCAGGCAAGAGATCAATAGAAAACTCAATGTCGCGATCAGGCGACATACCTGGCAAATCATCCGGAAAGACATCTGGGAATTCAGACACCACGCGAATACCATCCGTGGGTCTGGCCTCCATCTGATGAAGAAATCCAGAAGGCTCTGTGGCACCAACAGTGACCTCCTGGCCATCCGGTGCTGACAGAAGAACCGTCCTCTGAGCACAATCTATCCGGACTCCCCACTTGGAAGGAGTGTCCATCCAGAGGATCACATCAATGCCCTTGGTGTCTAGCACCATCAGATTCGCACTGAACTCTACCCCCCTTATGACAACATTGACTCTGGGACAGAAGACATGAGACCTCAACTGCCCTCCCGGTGAAGATACTAAAATGCACCTCTTTAATGTGCTAGTAGGAATGCCATGATGCTCAACAAAGGACTGGGTGATGAAAGAATGCGTAGCACCAGTATCAAAAAGCACTGTAGCAGGATGGGTGTTGACCATGAATGTACCAATAACCACGTTAGGAGCCTCGGCCGCTGACTCGGCCGTCACGTGGTTCACCCTGCCCTGAGCTGGGGCCTTGGGCGGTGCTGCACGCCCCTGCTGTCCTGCCTGCGCCTTCCGAGGGCAGACGTTGGCGTAGTGCCCGGCTCGCCACAGTGGAAGCACACTCGCGGAAATGCAGTAGCCTGCTGCCCGGCAGGAGGAGTGGGCACTCCCTGCCTCTGAGCTGGTGGAGCCGGAGGCGCTGGAAGCCTCTATCCCTGTCCTGCCTGCTGCGGAGGACGAGGAGGAAACTGCTGCCGCTACTGGTACTGCTGGGGCGGCCTCTGCTGCTGCTGCTGCGGATGCTGATATCGGGGCCGAGTGTTGCTGCCCGAAGAGGATGGAGCCATCTTCCTCTTCTTATCCTCAATCTCCCGGCGCTTGCGCTCGGTGTTGAGGGCAGCATCAACCAGCTGGTTGAAGTTGTCGAAGCGGTGGTTCAGCAGCGCGTACTGGATGTGATCATCCAGTCCTTCCTTGAAGTACTCCTGCTTATCGCTATCACGAGCGACATCAGCAGGGGCATAACGGGCCAGCTGAAGGAAACGGTCACGGTACTCCGTCACCGTCATCGATCCCTGAAATGACAACCACAGATAACAAGGATAGAAATCGCTCAATATGTCAGGCTTACGAAAGGAGATCAAGGATAGATCGAAGCTCAAAAGAAATTGCCGGGAATCCAATTTAATTTTACCTGCTTAAGGGCACGGAACTCCTTCTGCTTCATCTTCATAATACCCTCAGGAATGTGATGGTTCCTGAAGCGCTCACGGAACTGGACCCAGGTTAGAGAGTCGCGGTCCTGAGCCGGGTAGGACTCCCACCAGTCGAGAGCGGAGCCTCGCAGCTGCCCTGCTGCATACAGAACCCTCTCTCGGTCGTCGCACTGCGCAACAACCAACTGGTGCTCCACTGAACGAAGCCAGTCGTCCGCCTGGAGTGGGTCCGTGGCGTGAGAGAAGGTCGGAGGAGGCGGCGGAGGAGGCGGCGGCTGGGCGTGGATGTGCTGCAGAGCCTGAACGGTGTTGTTCAGAGTCGCCATCATCTGCATCTGGAGCTGAAAGAACTGCTCCGGGGTTAGTGGTGGCGGCATCGGCAGCGGCTGACCAGTACCCTGGTTGTTCTGCTCCTGCTGGTCAGGACCGGAACCGGTGCGCCTGGTGTTCACCATCTGATTGCAACCAACGAAATTTATGAGAAAGAAATATTGTGCAGCTGCGGAAATGAAACTTCGGTAGGATATAACAGAGAGAAAGGAATATAGGTTTTACCCCCAACATTCTAACTCAATTTTATTATTTTTGGTTCAAGTTGCGTTAGGGTTGTTTTGCATGAACAAGTTTAACTACTAAACTATGCAATCAACCAAAAATCCAAATCATACAGTTGCACAATAACAAACATTCAATATTCACAACTTAGTCGAGTTTATCACACCACTCGACTAACACACTCGTTCTAGCGTATTTCCATCGGGACAACCTAAACTTTTAGCTTATAAAGTTAGGCGACTCAGGCCAACGTTTACGGAAAACTCAAGCTATTTCTCAAAAAAGACAGGGAAGATAGCAAATCAAGGGGCTTAGGACTCAAGGAATAGAGACAGGAAATGATGTTAGAAGATTTGCGGAAGCAAGGCAAGAGAAAAGAAGTCCTATACTCGTCCAGATCTATCTAGGCTTCGTCCTACAGTCGATATGGCTCTGATACCAATTCTGTCACACCCGATTTATAAAGAATATAAATCGAGCAATCATATATGCGCCAGGATCAAGTCACGCATACATACAACAGAATCATCAAGATATCACAACACATATCACGAATTAATATAAATCATAAATGAATTATTTTATTACAACCGAATCAAGAATCGGTTCAAGAGTTGCGGAAGCGTAAAATGAAGTACATGAAGAGCTGGGCTGGGCCAAGGGTTTGGGTTGTTTTCTCTCCTTCTTCTTTTCCTTTTCTTTTCTGTACTCAAACATTCAAACAAAAAATTATTTGAATTCAAATAAGTTTGAATTCAAATCCTATAAACTCCACACAAGAAAAGCAATGCTCCAGCATGAATGCACAAGCAAGTTGATGTTATAATTAATTTTATTTTCTTGCATTATAAATTGCTTTAAATGCCACAAAAATTAAAGAAAAGCCCGAAAATTTCATTTGAGCCATAATAAATTCATTAAAATTAGGGAAAATTATAATAGGGTGTTACAAACACTCACTCCACTTCCCCAATCCCTCCAAGAGCTAATCCTTGAGTTGATTTGAGCTAGGGCTTGGGTAAGAGCAAGAATGAGATGTGAGACTTGAGCACTTGAGTGAGAAGGAAGCCAAGTTCATCTCAAGAGAACTTGAAGCATCTTCATCCATCGATTTGTGTTTGTTACTTTTGAAGCTTGCTTCTAGACAGTTAGGCATCGCCCAGTTGAGCATCCTCTCGTGTGTGTGCGCCCCGACAAATTTGTATTACCCATCCTTTGTGGATTTCATAGTAAGTGACTCAATTCTCCTTTGTGGTTGATTGAGTGAGGTAAAGGGCTAGTGGAAAACCTGGCTCTTAGTGAGCTCGTCAATGGAGACGTAGCTTCCTTAGTGGGAATGAACTTCAGAAAACAAATCTCTTGTTTATTTTGCTTATTGCTTTTATCTAGTTCCTGTTGACCTAGAATTTGTTTTGTCCCGATCTATATTCTCAAGTTGTTGTGTTGCAAAGAATTCTTGCAGAGGTCTCCTAGCATCACTGGTGAACTTTTGATTTAGCTAGGTTCTGCAATTTCGAGTTTAATTTTGAATTTTGTATAGAACTTCATTTCATCGGAAGTTCTGGTCCATCGGAACTTCCTACACAGTGTTGGAAGTTCTGACGTTTTTAATTGTTGTGAAGAATTTTTCAGGATTTTTCTGATACGCCTATTCACCATACCCCCTCTAGGCATCACTAAGATCCTTTCACATAATAAATGGGACTAACGAGTTTGTGAGCTCAAGTTTGTACTTTCACCATGTAGATGTGGCAGTGTGAGGTGTGCTCATCGGAGCTATAGTCGACCAGCGTAGTTCCTTCTTCAACGATGGTTGGAAGGGGCCTGCCCTCTTGGTAAGGCAATGTATTGAGGTGCGCCACAAGGTGAGCATGCCTCCGAGTAGTTCAGAGGGTTTCTTGCCCTTCCGATACATGAAGCAACCTTGTGGCTTTGATGTGATCATCAAGTCCTGGTCCTCAGAGTTCGAGTCGTAGTTGTCAAAGATAAGAGCCTCCCGGCATGAGGTGGCTTCATCTTTTTCGATTTTGAGCAGGTGATCCAAGTCCTCCTCCAATGTGGATAGGGACTCAAACCACGTGGCCTCATGGTAAATAGTGGCCGCGTTGCGTAATTCGAGGGTGAATCGGGTACGCTGTCGCTCAGACCAGATTGAATCTGTTCTGAAGAAGTTTGGTGCAGCATGATTCAAAGTCGCATTGAAAACGGACTGCTCCTCGAGATCCCTAGCTAGGTCAGGAAGCAGCATCTTGCCGAGGTTCCCAACGGACCCGTCGAGATCAATGCGTCAGGTTGCTGCTGGAGCCTCCGCCTTCGTGTTGTAGACGAGGTGCCGATGGAAGTCGCCTGTGTCATTAGCGACGCAGATCCATGAGCCGAAGACAAAAGTCATGCCCTCCTCGGGCATGGCGCTAGTGAAGTTGAATGATGCCATCGAGTTCGCCGGTGGATCTTTGATGAACACACCTACCTGGCGCACCAACTATCGGTGTTTTACCGGCAAGCGTACCTAGGGATACCCTAAGGTAATAGAATTGTAGGTAGGGTGTCGCCAAGATCACGAACTCAAAGGTGCAAGCAACACAAGGTTTAGATAGGTTCGGGCCGTGATGTGCATAATACCCTACGTCCTGTATGGTGGTTTGTATTGTCTTGGATTGTTATGGTTTGGAGGGGGTCCCTGCCCGCCCTTATGTACTTTGGGGGGACAAGGTTACATGGAATTCTAGCCGGATACTAGCTTAAGAGTTCTACCCGAGTACTACTCGGGTAGTTTCCTTCTATCCTGACTAGTCCTACTCACATGCGAGTAGTTACAATAGATATAAGGTATGGGACATGCCCCATCCCTTATTCCAAAATATTCTATGCTATGTGCGCAGTCCTGTAGCCCTGGGTCTGACATGTTCCAAATACGATCTGACCCTTCCTGGCTCCATCACCCGCCGAGTTGACGAGCTCTCCATCAACAACTCAACCCTGAGCTGCGTTAGGGTGACTCACTGCCCCTCGATCAACATCGACGGCATTCTCTCTAGGGTGGACCGCGTGAGCCGCTCCATCATCAAGTGCATCAGGCTCGCAGAGGCTGTACCCCACCGCCTAAGCGACTTAGCTCGCCGGATTCCATTCGGGCTCCATATGAACTCCGCGGTTTACTCACACCAAGATCCGAGTATCCATGGAAAGTCTTCGCGTTTCCGATTTAGTCCAACTCAGCATTGACCAGGTCAGGTCTGAAGTGGTCCCAGGACCAGAAACAGAGTACCAGGAGGTGTTGTTCACCCTCCCACCCAACCCCATGAACTTGTGTGACCGGTGACAGATCTTAGTGGTCTCTGTCGATGAAGAGTCCGTCGACGGCAAGGAAGAGGAGGCCGGGTGTCAGCTTCTCAACTGCAATGGACTTCATGCAATGCAGCGCGAGAATGAAGCCATCTCCACCGACTGTCACAACCATAGGGTTGCCACTCGCCGACCCGCTCCACCAACTCCATGGAACCTCGATGATGACTTCATCTTGGAGAGCGACGGCCAGCATGTCTTCGCCATGCCTTAGGCCAATCTGGCCACCGCATTCGAGTTACTCAAGACACTCCCTCCTTCTCTCGAGCTCGAACAAGCTCGGACATGTCTCCACGTCGCTGCTGTATAGGTCCAACGCCTAAAGGAAGACTACTTGGCCCTCTGAGCTCAGTCCAGCAACTCCTGCCACTCGACGTGTCACCGCCCCGGAGATGACGAGGTCGACTAGCTAGATCTGCGGGCAAACCTCAACAACAACCGAGATCTCCAGCACACTGTCAACAACCAACACAGAGAGCACGAAGAGGCCGAGCTGGAGCGTCTGCGCAAGTATGACGAGGAGTACACCACCCTCTCGGGTGCCAACCGGAGCAATCGGGGTTGATGCGGCCACGACGACCAACAACGGCCACCCCGACCCCCACCACCAGCACCCGCTATCCTCGACGACAACATCAGCGGCTATGTCGACGGCTTTTCCACCTTCTCAAACCGACTTCAAGGAATCTCATGGCACTCTACGTTCAAGCCAGTGGCATCGACAAGTTCGACAGCGACTCCAACCCCAAGATGTGGCTCTGCACCTACTCCATCACTGTACATGCTGCTAACGGCAACAACAACATCACGGTGGCCTACTTCCCGGTGATGATGAGTCACCAAGCACTGAACTTGCTGGAAGGTCTTCGACCCGGCTCCATCAACAGCTGGCAGGATCTTTGCACCGCCTTTGTCAACCACTTCTAGGCGTCTTGCCCGGGTCCCAAAACCAGATGAGATCTGGGCAGCGTCACCCAGCAGCCCAATGAGTCCCTCCGGGACTACAACAAGAGGTACTTTGCTAATCGTAACATGATTATGGAAGTTGATGACAAGGACATCATCCACTACTTCCACCAAGGGTTGCAACACATCGAGCTCTGGTGCAAGATGTTCGAGAGCAACCCCAAGATGAGTATCTGAGATGATGGCAGGCGTCAACAAGCACGCCGACATGGAGGACACCGAAAGCTCACCGCCTCGGATCGCTGCCTCACTCGGCATCAAGTGGCTCTTAGCCTATGGTGATTCCAATGTCATCATCTAGCAGGTCAATAAAGACTGGGATTGTACCTAGGAAAAGAAGGACGCATACTGCAAAGAGATACAAAATCTAGAGGCCAAATTCTATGGCCTAGAGTTTCATCATGTCCTCAGAGACTACAACATCGCGGATGACATGCTCTCTAAGCTCGATTCCAAACGAGCCCTCGTTCTGGCAGGAGTATTCATTCAGGCCCTCGAAAACCCAATGGTGAAGTTGGAGGAAGAAACCCTAAGCTAGACTTGATACTTGAGGAGGGGTAGGAAGTACTTAGCATCAAGTCAGACTGGTGAACCCCCATCATCAACTTCATCGTCCACAATGAGTCCTACCCTGACAGGAAAGAGCACGAAAAGCTCTCTAGGAGCGCAGCTAGCTATGTCATCATTGGCAATGACTTGTTTAAGCACTTGGCTTCCTTAGGAACCCTGTGCAAATGTGTCTCATAGAGAAATAGAGTGACTCTTCTCAGCGAGATCCACTCGGGCATCTGCAGGAACCACGCAGGAGCCTCCACCCTGGTGGGAAAGGCTTTCAGGTATGGGTTCTATTGGCCTACGACCCTTGCTGACGCTCATGACATTGTCAAGAAGTGCACGGGTTGCCAGTTCTTCGCCAAATAGCAGCATGTCACGGCACAGACACTACGCACAATACCGCCCTCCTAGCCTTTCGCCTACTAGAGACTTGACTCGGTTGGCCTCCTTAGGATCGCTGCCGGTGGGTTCACCCACATCTTTGTCACGATTGACAAGTTTACTAAGTGGATCAAAGTCAATCCAGTCACCACAACCACTGCCACCAAAGCAGTCGAGTTCCTCCAGGAGATATCTCACAGGTTCGGGGCACCTAACCAGATCATCACCGACCTTGGCACATCATTCATTGGAAGCGAGTTCTGGGTCCATTGCCAAGACAACTGTATCGATGTCTACTATACCTCCATGGCCCATCCCCGATGTAATGGTAGGGTCGAACATGCCAATGGTATGATCCTCCAGGTGCTCAAGGCGCGCATCTTCGACCTAGTGAAAAAATATGGTTCCAAGTGGCTCCAAGAGCTACCGCAGGTCATCTAGGGCCTTCGTACCTAGAAAATCCAAGCTACAGGCTATTCTCCCTTCTTCCTGGTCTATGGTTCTAAGGCCATCCTTCCAAGTGATATTGCCTTCGGTGCCCCACGCATCCAGAACTACGACGAGGGCGAAACAGAAACTACTCGGCCCCAAAATATTAACTCGCTCGAGAAACACCGAATCACTATGGCCCTACAGTAAGCTCGGTATGAGCATCAGCTCAGGTGCTATCATGACTGAAATGTGCAGGTGCAGGAGTTCAACATCAGGGATATGGTCCTGCGTCGAATCCAGTCGACAACAGGCGCGCACAAGCTATCTTCCCCCTAGGAAGGCCCCTTTATTGTAAGCAGCATCGTCGTCCCAGGAACCTATCGACTCCAACATGAAGATGGCATAGACGTGGAACAATCCATGGAACATTGAACATATCTGATGCTTCTACCCATAGAAGTCTTTTACTAGCTATGTACCTATTCCCTTTTGAATAAAGTCAATATATAATTTCGCCTTCACCCCATATTATCCTTTATGTCACCAGCATAACCTTGTGACTCCTTTCCCGAGTTGTTCCGCACACTTGGGAGCTATGACTCAGCCATGACGACTTGTACAAACCTAGATGACCCAGCGTTAGCATAAGCCTGAACTAATAATGACTGAAACAAGCATGCCAAATTCGAACTAATAATGTCCTGGATCTACTCCGCGTCACTCCGTCTCATCACGTACACGATGACCTACTCTTGGCACAATAGGACGGAGCACACCACGGAGTCAACATCCTAACCACTCGGCCAAATTCGAAAACTACTCGGCTTGGAGCGTTAAAACCCACAAGCATGCCAAATTAATTACACGCAAAATAAAACATTGTTTTTCGACCCCGTTAGGCCACCAGTTGTTCCATTCCAACTTAATTAAACTACCTACAGGTCAATCTAGGTCATGATGCAGTCAGCAAGAGGCTTGGCGGAGTTGAAGTGCGCCCTCCACTCGTCCTCAGTGCCCCTCGGCGCGACGCCCTCCCCATCGGATCCTGGTCCGCCTCCGAAAGATGGGACTTCACAAGCTCACCAAGAACTGCACCGCCTCCCTAGCGACCTTCTTGATGAACGCACTGAGGGTGCCCCGAGCAGCCTCCATTTAGGCCGACATCTCTTCCATGAGAGCAACCACCTCCAGCTCAAAGGCCATGAGTATGGAGTCCACCTTGCCGATGATCTGATCTAGGAACAACCTCGACTCGGCTAGGCGTGACTCCAGCTCTACAAAAACAACAACTCAGTAATGCAGGAAGATCCTAACGACTCAGTTCATATCCAAGATAGGACCCTTACCTTTAGGAAGCTGCTTCTCCAGCTAGAGTTTGCCCTCTGCTTTGGCCTCACGGCCCTCGGCACCTTCGCGAAGCCGATGCAACTCCTCATTGGCTTTCGCGGCCACCTCGAGCTCCTGGGCCATCATGTGGCTAACTTTCAGCAGCTCCGTGATAGGACCGCTGAGTGAGCTTGGCACAACTACCCCAACTAAACCACAGGGGTACGACAGTAAACTCATTGCACTTCTCTTCGGCATGCTTCCTCGCGGCCTCGGAGCGCTGCCGCTCCAGCTCCTCCGACCGTGCCTCTAGCTGCTCTATTAGCGCCTCCAGCTGATGTAGTCAGTTGGTTGGGTCATCCGCAACATGCAACGGTGTAGCTACCTACTGACTCAGGTCGGCTAGGGCCTGCCGGCAACCAACATCAAAAGAAATGCCCAGTAATTGACATAACAAAAATAGCAGAAGATCAATTACCAACCTGCGTTGACTCCACTGCCAGCTGCGCTGCCGCTAGCAGCGCCTCCTTCTCCACCAGGGCCGCCTGCTGCTGGGCCTCCCCTCCGCACAATTGCGCATCAGCTAGGCAAGCCAGTGTTGGTATGATTGGTGATGCATGAAGGGCTGGGAGGTGATCTGGCGCAACCACCACCTCCGCCACCTCCTCCTACGATGGCGCTGTGGACTCTGTGTCGACACTCCAGGGCGGCACCAAGTTCGCCACCCCCTCCAACTCCACCTTCTCCTCCGCTGCTGCCTGATCCTCCAGATGGGCGGGGGACATGGGCCGCTCCTCCGCATGAGCTGATCCCTTGGCCACCTCATCTGACTCGGCCTCCTTGGCGGACTCCTCCACGTGTTGGCACTCCTTAGCCTATACGAACTAATCCGCAACTGCATGGATATCGATGTAGCTTTCACCAGGGAGTTTATCTAGGATATTGAATCCAAGGAACGATAAGTGCGACCAGACCTAGAACTGTTCTGTCGGATCCACCAGGGGAGAAGAGGTAAGAGGGTAGAGGGCTTAACTTCAGTTAGCCAACTCGTTACCCAGATAACTTGCTATCTACTAACTTGATATGCTTTGGCGGCTGAAAGAGGAAGGACTTCAGAAAGGGGTGAGAGGGGAGTCCAATGGCAACCTGCTACTACTACTATGAAAACACCCGAACATGGTGGACTACGAGGGACGGACAGGGCTGAGGTAACTAACCAAGTCTAAGCACTACGCCTTAACTATCGAGTCACTGACTTTCGCCTCATGTTAAGGCTAGAAGAAATCCCAAATGGATAGAACTTGCTAACCACGAAGACAAGGGATCTCGCAGATCGATAGAAGTAAATAAACAAATTACTGAAAATAAGAGAAGAACTAGTGAGACACTGAAGATAAACAAGGAACTTACTTGAATAAGCTTTATTCCTTCAAGGTGGCTACAGAGTCGGAGTAGGACTGAGAAAACCCAGCTCCTCTCCTAGCTTGGCTCTCACCCAAGCTCTCACCACACTCTCTCCCTATTCAACACTAAGGTAGAGTGACTAAACAAAGAACTCAACTTCTCTCCAAGGATGGTGTGTTGTGAATGGAGGTTTGGATAGCTATTTATAGCTTCTAAAGGTCTGTACTCGCTGCTTAGCTTGTCTTGTAAGCATGTATGATGATTAACATAGCTTGTACACGAAGATGGACATGTGGTGTTGTAGGGCCAGTCCGGCCGGCCTCCCCTAGGCCGGCCGGTCTAGGGATGCTGCCATGTGTCATTGCCTTTCTTGTGGATGCCTCTGATCACTCTAGGAGGTTGGTAACAATTGCGTTGCTTTGAGGCATGGAAGTTAGAGGCCGGCCGTCATGGATGAGGCCGGTCGGCTTGTCTCTGGCTCCTCTCAACCCTCCGATGCACCGATGTGTTGATCAACGTGTACAAATGCCTCAAGAAGGTGGTTTTGAGCCTGCAGACCTTGGTTTGGCACGTGTTCACCTCAGTGCCAGGCCGGCCGGCCTAAGGGAGGCTGGTCGGCCTGTCTTGTCTCTGAGAGGTTATGTCACCCGAGGACTTTGGTCAAGTGCAAGTGAGTGTGGAGAATGAATGTCCTTGATTGGTATTTGATTCTAGCTTCATCCATCTTCCCTTTCTTTTCTCTCTTTTTTTTCGAGCAAGATAGTTGCTTGCTTTCTTTTTCTCTTAGGGGGATGGAGAGCTTCTTGAGAACCATAATTCATGGACTTTGTTTGATGGACGTGTTCGTGTATGACCAAAGTATCAGGATGCATGCCAATCTTCAGAGGCAATGGTGTTTGATCAAGCTCAAGTGTAAATGACAGCTCAAATCGTATCAAGGGTGTGTATGTATGGCTCTGGAAAGGATTTGGTAAAATTGAGCACGAATGAGAGTTGCCACACTTTCTATTTTCACCAAAAAAAATTCACCAAGACTTTGAATTAGGAAAGATCATGCCTCACTATGCCTCACTAGTAATTTTATCATGAAGGTCAATAAACAAAACATCAAGTGACCCTATTATAAAGTTCCAAAGGCATAGAGTACTTTTGCATATGAAATAAAACTCAAACACTCTTTGATAAACATATAAAGATTCCATCTCTTCCTAGGTGGTTTATTCAAATTTTAGTTTCATTAATTCTAGTGCGAAATTGAATCAAACCCAAAAAGGGAAAGGATCAGGGGGTTGCAAACCTCTGTGTCCAGCTAGATGGCCACGAGGACTGATAAGTGGGGCCAGCCGGCCTGGTGTAGGCCGGTCGGCCTGCAGTTCTGGCTTGAACATCAAGTTCAGGTTCCACTCATGCAAGCACGGCTCCAAGGCCCTATATCCCTTAGCACTTGGGCATTTTGGTGCAGGTGTAGGCCGGCTAACCTGGGGCAGGCCGCCCGTCCCTAGTTTGCATCAGAATTTGCCTATTTTCATCTAGGGGCTCAGTGATGTGCTGCTCATCTCTGTTTGCTGCGCACTTGATGAAAAATCAGAGCAGGGGTGTGGTTGGCACACAAGTATGCAGCAACCACTAGAGATATTGCATTAAATGAATTCAAAATGAGGTGCTGCTGGAATTACAAAGTTGGAAACAAAATTTTGAAAGGGAAAAATTAAATGCAGCACTTAAACCTAGAACTATTCTAGCCTATCCTATCACCTAAATCCTCGGGTCTCGGCCCCTATAGAGGTCCTCATTCCCGGTCGCCTTCGCAAGGCGCTTGATCTTGGAGCAAACGGCCCTGCGAGGGGTATCCACCTTGTCATCAAGATCCATACCCTCAATCTCGGACTCGGCCACACGCTCATCCATATTGTTCGGCCTCAACTTGAGCATGGCGAGTTGTTCTTTCAGCTCCTTGATCTCATCGCCCTCCTCCTCTTCCTCCTCGCTGCTATCCATGTATGCCCAAATCTCTGGAGGAGCGTGGAACAATGGCTGCAAGTGGGTGCACCATATCAAACCCGGACCGGCATCAATGGACTCCCTCTCCCCACGATCTAGGGGAGGTGAGAGCACCTTCCCAATGCCCACTTGTCCACGCACACGGTGGTGTGGCGGACTTGGGTTGGCCGGTGTGTACTCCGGCGACTTGGGCTCCACCATCTGTAGGGTGCAACTAACGCCATGCGCCCTCTTGAAGAGGAAGGCACGAGGAGCTTGCCGATTGCCTTCTTGGGGGACAAAACCCCCGTGGTTGGGTGTGGCGGTGTGCGCGCTCTTGTGCGCGCATTAGCCCCCATTCCCAGACTCCTGGAGATGATGCCGAACGGATCGAAGGCAAGGCCGGCCGGCCTCCCCTAGGCCAGCCGGCCTGAGGCTGGTGCCTCTGGTGTGTAGGCGGTGAGGTGAAGGCCTCGGCCATCACCCAGGGTTCAACAATGCGGACGTTATTGGAGGATGCTCAGCTATGGTTTGATTTGGAAGGTGCCAGAAGGGAATGGTGGACAAGGGTGCTGATTTCGGTGTCATGGTGGAGGATTGCAAGGCCATGGTGGTGATCTCAGAGAGTTTCGAAGTGAGGAAGGCTGAAGGGTTTGGGAGGAAGAGAAGGGGGAGCCTTTCGACATAAAATGATGCTCCTCCTTTCCATTCTCTTGGACATGCGAAGGGGATCCCGGATAACACCGATTCAAATTTGAACGTTTGAATTTGGGCTCAAGGCCAGGCCGGCCAGCCGGCCCAACCTTGTCTGGTGCAGCCTTCAGTCTTCTTGAAGCATCTCTCCCTCACTCCTATCTCTGGTTTTTTGGTGCACAACAGGCTAGAAAAGGGGAAAAGAAAGAAAAGGAAGAAAAGGGAAGAAATCTAGCCTAAGATATGGCACATTTAAGGTCTGACGATGACCATAGACGAGGGCTCTAGCTCGGATAACTCGTAGATGTCTATTTCTTCGAGTTCCGATATTTCAGGCTAAAGGAATATTTTCAATCTTTGCCATTGGCCTTGAAAACGTTCCCGTCATCGTCCTAGAGGGTTATAGCGCCGTGATCGGCGGCATTAATTACTAAGTAAAGACTTTCCCACTTACTTCTAAGCTTACCATGACCAAATAAACGAATGCGAGAGTTAAAGAGTAGTATCTTATCTCCCACTTTCAAGTGCTTGATCTTGATTCACTTATCGTGCCATCGCTTCGTTCGCTCCTTATAGAACTTGGAGCTGTGGTAGGCCTTCTCCCTCCATTCATCCAATTCAGCTAGTTGGATTTGTCTCTTGACTCTAGCTGATTGGAGATCCATATTCCACCTCTTGATCGCCCACTGGGATTTGAACTAAAGTTCAACTGGCAAATGGCATGTTTTTCCATAAACCAGTTGGTACGGTGTCATTCCTATCGGGGTCTTGAATGTTGTTCGATATGGCTAGAGTGCCTTGGGTAACATGTTCTTCCATCCCTTCCCCATGGCACTAACTATCTTCTGCTGAATGTTCTTGATTTGTTTTTTGGACGTTTCTACTTGACCGCTCGTCTGGGGATTGTACGGAGTTGAAACCCGGTAATCTACTCCCAACTCACTGAGACACTTCCTAAATGTTCTAGCAATGAAGTGTGAGCCTCCATCACTGATCACGACTCTGGGAACTCCGAAGCGAGGAAATATGATTTCGTGAAACAGTTTCATCGAGTTACTTGAGTCAGCCGCAACGCAGGGAAGTGCTTCAACCCATTTGGACACATAGTCCACTGCCACCAACATGTATTCACACTGCTCTGACATAGGGAAAGGACCCATGAAGTTGATGTCAGACCTAGGTACACAGGACTGTACACGTGGCATATTTCTCCTAGGATATGGGATGGGACATGGTCCATGCCCTACATCTGTTGTAACTACTCGTAGTGCAGTAGGACTACTCGTACAGTAGTGAAACTAGTCGGACACGGTAGGAAACTAGCCAAGAAGTACTTGGGTAGGACTCCTGGGCTTGTACCTGATTAGGACTTCCATGTAAACCTGTCCCCCCAGACTATATAAGGGTGGACAGGGATCCCCTCGGTGACAATCACCATCAAAGGCGATACAAACCACACAGGATGTAGGGTATTACGCTCTTGGTGGCCCAAACCTGTCTACACCTTGTGTTCCTTGCACCTTCGAGTTCCTGATCTTGGCGACACCCTACCTACAAACTCACCACCTCGGGGGTATCCCTCCGTGGACGTGGTGGTAAAACACCGGTAGCTAGCGCGCCAGGTAGGGATGCTCATTGAGCATCCACTGAAGAATCCGATGGCATCCTTCAACTTCAGCAGCGCCGTGCTCGACGAGGGCACAACTTTCACCTTCGGCTCCTGGATCTGCCTATCCAACGGTTCGGGTGTCTTCAACAGCCACCTAGCCAACTCTAGAGAGCCGGAGGCCTCTTCATCAACTCCAAGCAGCGATCTCGACAAGTTCATCGACAGCCTCGACGATCTATTGCTTCCAGATTTGGCCCTACATATTGAAAAGATGTCCGTTTTCGACGCGACTTCCACTCGTGACGCACCAGATCTAGTTGGGTCAGATTCAAACCAATCTGAAAAGACCACACGATCTAAATCCCTCTCTGACTTGGAGGAGGATTCGGATCTGCTGCTCAAGATCAAGGACCTGGGAGCCACCGCTTACCGGGGGGGCCCCGTTTTCGATATCTACTCGGACTCCAATGAAGAGTACTCCCCACGCAGTACTAAACCTTCATGTCAGTCCCGAGAAGGACTCAGAGACGAGGGAGCCACTGCTCATCGAGCGGCCCCCGCCCTTGAAAACCACTCGCAACCCGACGGCCACATCGAATCATTTTCGGGCAGCCATCTGGGTTTAACCATAACATCAACGCCGCAAGGACGTTTTGTGTACTGGATGGGCTTTGAGCTCCCCGAACTACTCGATTACAAGTCCCGTCTTGTGGCCTTCATGCAGGAAGTACCCTTCAAGGAGGGTAGACCTCTCTCTCCCATCGCGGAAGAAGGAGAAAGTAGCATAGAGCTACTCGAGTACAGCTATACGGCTAACCACTCGCCGGATCGTCAAGTCTACATGGCCTCCCTTTGCAATATGGAGGAAAACGAGCTGGACCCCCAGTACGACAACGAGCAACTCGTGGATGTCTCAGCCAACGAGCCCACATCTGATGCTCCCCGGGATGAAGACAAGGAGCACCGAAGGATACGGCGGGTAAAAAATGCCAAGCATGCCCAATGAAGGCGCAATGCACAGAACCGCGCCCGCGAACCAAGGAATCTAAACTACGCCTTTGCAACAGTTGCGGATCGGGAATACTGTACGCCGATTGGTGCCATCGCAGAAGCAACCCTCTTAGCAAAACAAATCCCACCCAATCCTCAGATACAAAGGCTGCAGTATCTGAGCCAGCGCGCGCTCATGCAACTCGATGGGCAACATCCAATATCTTCCACTCGGAATCCGCCCTTGAGGTCTGAGCACTATGGCGAAACTGCGCCGGTTAGTTGCATCCTCGGAGGAGGCCTTGGGAGCCGAAGGAACTACAACCGCCAGCACAACAAGGGCCACCCTCCACGGGTGGCAACAATGAACAGGAAGTACAACAATCCACTCATAACCAGCGTGGCACAAGGCATCAAGGCCAAGATCCACAAGAGGTCAGCCTTCATGATGCTCCTACATTGACCTCATGCAGAAGATCAACGAAGGCCACAACGCACGGCGTGTTGTTGAATCAAGGAGAAGGGACCGCACCGGTAGGTGCCACGACGATGACGACAGCGACCGCTTCCCTGCCTTCACCACCAACATCACCGACAAGTCCTACCCAAAGAACTTCAAACCAATCAAAATCCCAAACTATGATGGTAAGCAAGACCCGCACCAGTGAATTCGATGCTACTCTATCGCTATTAAAGTTTCAGGGGGATCCAACTCCACAAAAGCTCTATACTTCCCGGTAGCTCTAGAGTCCACACCACTCACGTGGCTTGAAAGCCTCAAGCCAAACTCCATCGACTTGTGGGAGGACCTCAAACGGGCCTTCATCGACAACTTCCAAGGATCCATGATCAGAGCGGGTACTCACCATGATCTGTCCCAGGTGAAGCAAGAGATGAACGAGACCCTGAGGTCCTACACCTGACATTTCTTCGAGATGCGCGCAACCATCACCAACATCACTGATGATGATGTCATCTGCTGCTTCCAGAACAGGCTCTTCTTGAAGCATACGTACCACAACTTCGGGCGCAATAGCCCAACTAGTGCTGTAGAGCTGCACGACATGATTGCACGGTGGGCTGACCAAGAGGACGAGGAGAATGACCGCTTCCCCAAGCGCAACCACAACAAGCAAACCAATGGCAACGACCACTTCGACAAGAGCCAGCGGAACCACTCCGGAAATACCCAAAAGCGCAAGCCAAACCATGAAGTCACAGCTGTTGAGCACAATCCCCGTAGCAAGAAGTCGGGGAACAACGACTTGGAATATGAGAAAGTCATGCACAAACAATGCCCGATACACCTGAAGTCGTGACACACGCTCTTTGAGTGCGTCACCATCCGCAAATCACTCAATGCACCACTCCTCCCTCAAGCAGGATAGCGAAAGGACGAGGATGATGATGAAGGTGACAATTCAGGGGCTCAAGACTTCTAGGATCTGAAGAACGTCATCAACATCATTTTTGGCGGAGACAGTGAATTCCCCTCCAAGCGCACGTACAAGTTGACCCTGCGCAAAATACTCTCTGTGGTGCTGGCCACAACAAGGCCGCTGAGATACAGCGAGATCCTGATCTCCTTCTCCATGGATGATCAATGGATCAGCTTCTTCGAGTTGGGAAAATTCCCACTCGTCCTAGACCCTATCATGGTGGGCTCAAAGCTAACCCGAACACTCATCGACAGCGGGAGCGGCCTCAACCTGCTCTATGCGAGTACTCTGAAGAAGATGGGCCTTGACATCTCGAAGATGCTGACCCCCAGCAAAGCTCCTTTCTATGGCATGTCCTGGATAACGTAGCTACACCACTCGGGTCACTGGTCCTGCCAGTTACCTTTGGGATGAAAGACAACTACCGCACCGAGTACATCAAGTTTGAGGTGGCGGATTTTGACTCGTCATATCATGCCACTCTTGCTAGACCAGCACTAGCCAAATTCATGGCCGTGCCCCACTACGTCTACCTGCTACTCGAAATGCCAGGCAAGACAGGCCTACTCACACTCCATGGTGACCTGAAGAAGTTGTACGACTGCGACCAGGAGGCGATCGAGTACGCCTCGACATCATGCGTGCCAGAGCCCTCTGTAGAAGTACTCACAGCCGCGCAGAAGCTGACCAACTCAGAGATGGAGATCTCCAACCAGCGGCCTAGCCAGTCAAGGGTTAAACCCAACCCCAGTGACATCGGCATCAAAGCCATCAAGTTTTACACTCTCGAGAGGTTGCACAACTTTACCCACAAGTCGTGAGCTACGCTAGTTGTTCATCACACTTCCTTAGGTGAGATGACTAGCAAGCGCACTACGAGACCGTTACAAAGGGCCACGTTAGTAAGGTGTAACCGCTAAGGTTTCTGGATCAGCGATGATGGGGCCCACCTCACGGGGGTACAAGCACACAACACAGACCAAGCCGAAGGAGCAGGGACCATTGAAGCTTACCACCCCTCTTGCCCCGCAGGTAAGTTACTCCCAAACCAAAATAACCTAATTAGTAAGTCAAGACCGTCCCATTCCAGCCTTGTGGTTGCGCGGTTGTCCCAGGTTGTCGCTCTATGAACCGGTCCTTAGGGAGAGTGGCCAACCAAGCACTAAGCACCGTGCTGGCCCCCTAAACCATGTTTCTAACAAAAACATTTTTTAAGGAGACGTGAGCCACTCAAGCACACAGCACAGAGGGCCACTCTCAGAATCAAGTTGCATATATCATTAATCAAATTTAATTAAAAAGGACCATAAAATGTGAGAGCGCAGCACCTAGCACAACTAACCAAAAATGCAACCCAAGGTATTTATATAAAGGATAAAAGTGGCTAGTAAATCCTTATAGGCATACAGTATTAAAATGTAACGAAATTGTATTTAAAAGTGATAGGATGTTTATGTTATACTTGCCTTCCTCAAAGTTCTCCTGCTGCTGCTCAAAGGGCTCTGAAGAAGGTGGCTCCTGGTACTCCTCCGATGGCTCAACGTCTACTCACGATCGTAACGTCCAAGCATGATCCACACAGGCACATACATGCAAACAAGAGCAAAAGATAAGGAACAGTACAACAATACAATAAAACAGCACACAAAACTGAGCTACAACTATTCTACACATTACAACGATCGCGTGAGCGCGAAAACCACTTAAAACGGAGCTAAGAACGCGAAAATTAGGGCTAAAACAAGGTATAGGGACTTTTCTGTAAGAAAACAGAAGGTTCTAGGGGTTTCTGCGCAAAAACCGAGGGCCTAAACCTAATTAAACTATAGACGCAGGGTCTAATATGCTAAAACTCAAGGTCTGGATGGTGGGTTCTATATCCAAGGAGCTCAGGGGTCTAAACATTAAAAACAGGGCTTATCTGGAATTACTTTTGAACGGGGGTGGACTGCGGGTTGATTCCAAAGAAACTCAGGGTCTCTTTAGCAAAGCTGCCAGGGCTAACCGGTAACTTCTAATCTGGGCCACTGGATCTAAATCTAACGGCTCGGACCTAATCCAAACCACGAACCGGTATCTGCAGATCTGATCTGTTGGATCCCGATCTCGCGGCTCAGATCTAAACGGACCGCGATCTAATCGGGGGCGTTGGCTCAGGATCAGACGGCTCATGGGGTTTGGGCGTGCGGGGTGGCGGCGCCGGTCACCGAAGACCAGCTTCCGCGGCGGCGCGCGGCTTGGGCTCGCCGGACTTCACCGATTCCGATGCTCCGGTGGCCATCAAGGCTCGGGTTTGCATCAGAGAGGGTCAGCGTGACATGTGTAATCCACCTAGGGCCTTAGCGGGGCTCGGTGAGGCTTGGGGACGCGGTTGCGACGGTAGCGGCGGCTCTGCACGGCGGAGCTCACCGGCGAGCGCGCGTGCGTGCTGATCTGGACATAGGAAAGGGCGCAAACGGGGCCGAGCGCGTGCGCGGTGCGAAGACAAACCCAGACAGGGCATTGTGGCGGCGGTGCTGAGCTGCAGAGGGGCCCGCCCCGGTGGAGCGGCGGCGGCGGAGCGTCGGCATGCGTGGTCCAGCCGCAAGGGTGGGCTACGGCTTTTCGGACCTAGCGCAACAGGAAGAGCAGGACCACGTGGTGCTCACCGAGGGCTCGGATCGACCAGAGAGGCAGCGCAGGGTAGTCGGCGGCGAGGTCCGAGCGGCGGGGACGGGCGGCGCTCGTGCAGGAGGGCGATGCAGGGCGCCTCCGGGCTTCTGATCCCCACGTGTCGCCTCGTGGTGCTCCTGCGGAGGTGCCATGGGGGTTAAGAGGGTCGGAGGGCTACCGGCGGCGAGGAATCGAGGGCAAGGAGCAACTCACCGGCGGCGGTCCTCGGGTGGAATTCCGGCGCTACACGGGTCGGGATCGTGAGGGAAGAGCTTGGGAAGCTTCCTGGCGCCGAGGTGGAGCTGATGCGGGGCTTGGCCGGGGCTGGGGTGCAGCGGAGCGGCCGGTCCACGGTGGAGCAGAAGGCTCGGTGTGGCGGAGCAAGGCGGGCGACGGCGTTGGAGCTCGGTGGCGGCTGCGGTGTGGCACGATAGAGACCGGGGAAGTACGTGGGGCTAAATTAAAGGCAGGCCGAGGTCCTGAGCGTGCGTGCACGGCGCAATCGCGGCGAGGATCGCGGGCGGTGCTGGACGCGGTGGAAGCGGATCACGCCAACCGTTCCGCATGATCCCGGGCTCGGCGGCGAAACTTCCAGAAGGAGGGAGGGCTCGGGTGGCGGCCAGTGGGTCCGTGCTCGAGCGCAGGGCGAAGCGGGGCCACGGGCAGCGACGGCACGGCATGTGACAGTTCGTGTACTTGCAATACTAGATATATTCTGTTAGTGTGAAATATGTGTTTGTTTGTATAAAGCTTATGTGTGTTTATGTGAAGCTTTTGAAAATTTAAAGTGCAAATAAAAAGGGTATTTTTGTAATTATAGAAAAACCCAGGGTTGTTTTTGCACAATGTATTTGGATAAGGGATAACTTCAAAATAAGTGAAGGGTGGTTTTGCAAATATGTTTTTCTTATTTTATATCTTGTAAAAAAATATATCTTTATCCAAAAAGTTGTATTAGAAATGCATGTGTTGATTTGTGCAAAAGTTTGGGTAAAATGGTAAAAATAAGGGTGTTTATGTAATTTTATAAAAGTATAAGTCCTTTTATGCAAATATTTGATTTACAAAAGTAATTTTCAAGTTACTCAGGACTAAAGTGTAAAAGATGCAAGTCATCATGACATGTCTATCCAATCATTATGATGAGTCTATCCTATCATCATGACGTGTCATAAATACTTGCATTTAGGTCCTGAATTTTATAAAGTTTCATTCTTTAGGACAAAGCCAATTCAAATCCGATTTTTGTTTAAAACTTCACGCGTAAAAATATAAATTTTGAGTTTTTGAACTTGAGCCCTAAAGCAATGTTGTAGAGTTTGAAAAACTCTCCAATTTCGTTTTGGGCATTTCTTCATTTGGGTTTTAAATCAACGGGAAATTTTGTTTTACAGACAAGTCCCTACAGTTTTTGGAAATTATGCATAAGCCCTTAAGGAAATCCAACTGTCTTTCTTCTCTCTTCTACCTTATCCTGGCGCCTACCTTCTTCTTTTTCCCCAACCGGCAGCACAGTCCCATTTTTCATCCAATCGATCCCATCTCTCTCTCCCCTCCACGAGCACAGGTGCAGGCGTTGCGCATGGAGGCGGCTGCGGCCGGCTCGGGCGAGCGGTTCCGAGCGGCTGGAGCAGCGGCTGCAGTTGGCGTTGGAGCGCGCGGCAGCGCGCAGCGAGGACGGCTCGCGGGCGTGCGCAGGCAGGACGGCCGTAGGCGCGGGGGCTGGCGCGCAGGCGCTCTGCAGGAGGCCCAGGCGGAGCGAGCGCTGCTCCAGGCGGCACCAAGGCGCAGGCGCGCGGGGCGGGGCCAGATCAGGCGCGGCAGCAGGTGAGTGCGCGGCCCCGAGCGATGCAGGCATGGGGCGGCTTGGCGCGGAGGCCAGCGGCGCACGGTGGGAACGGGCGAGCAGCTGGCCCAGGAGCAGGCGCGCGCAGGATGGTGGCTCGGCCGAGCGGTGGGCGGCGCTGGCTCGGGTGGCGCGCGGAGCGGGGAGCGCCCAGGCGGAGGCAGGAACTAGCGGCAGGCACAGGAACGAAGCTCGGCTCGAACGGAGTTGGCTTGGGCAGAGCAAAACACCGGGGGTGGGCTGGAGGAGGCGTGCACACAGGAGGAGAGGTACCAATCCAGGCGTAGTGCGCGCGGAAGGAGCTGCGGCAACAGCTGCGGGGCTGGCGGCCGCGGCACACGGGCGGTGCAAGCAAGACGCGACGTGGACCAAGGAACGCGCGCGGCTCAGGCGTGCGCGGATGAAACTGAAGTGCAGCGGCTCAGAGCAGACCCGCACGGAGGGCAGTGAGGCCGCGCAGGACGGTAGTTTAGCGAGGGCGGCCGCGGAGGGACCTGCGACACGACAAGGTCGGAACGAAGAGCAGGTCCGGCATCAAGCGGAGTAGCGAAGAGTGGACGTGCGTGCCGTAGAAGCACGCACAGGGGAGTAGAAGAGCAGCAGAGGCAATTGTAGCGGAAAGCAAATGACGTCGCAGTAGGTGGAAGGGACGGCGGAGTTACACGACCCAAAGGTCCGAGCGGAATTGAACCAGCGCGTTCGTGAGTGCGAGCGGAAGTGTTTTGCCGGTGGCCGGCTCGCCTCGATTCAGCAGGCGCGTGCATGTGCAAGACAACAGGCCACGCGCGAGCAGATCAAGAGCCAAGGGTGTGTGGACAGAGGAAGTTCAAACCGTGAGCAGGAGGACCTTGAGGTTCGCGGAGGAATTGGCATAGCGAACCAATCCGGCTCTGACGTCTCGTCCCAGGAGTCCACGACACCCAGCAACTCCTATCTCTCGTCGATCACCGAGCAAGACCACGACACCTGGAGGAAGCTCGTGAACCCTATTATCGAGCCTCTTCGGATCCCTTCGCCAGAATATCATCGCCGTGGCAAAGTCGACTATCGTCGCCACGGATCACGTGAGGAATATCTCTCCGGTTATCTTCCACCCACGGCAACCCTTCCCGGCAAACTTCTTCGTCATCTACGGAATCTCGTCATCGTCGAGCTTTTCTCTTCGCCGATCCTGTTCGCCGCGGGAATTCACTTTTCGTCTGTTCTTCTCCACAACCAAGGTTTGCCCTGATCCACTGAATCTTTCTAATGCCGGCGATTCCTTTGCCGGAATATCGTCGTTAACTTCCTGTTATCTGTTTTCCCGAACCAGGGACTTGATTGCTGTGATTTAGAAAGTTCTAGGATGTTATTTGTAAAATTTCCAAAGCTTTCTTTATTTTAACTCAGTGAACTTCTACATTTCATAGATTTTCTTAAGAAGTTCATAAAAATACAAAATCAGTTTTGTTTGAAACCCTAGATCAAAATCTACAAGTTATATGTTGTGATTTTGAGCTGAAAGTCTTTGATTTGTAATCTAGGTTAAATATTAGGAAATGAATGCTTTATTTGTGTCTTTTGTGATATGCATGTGTTGTAGCTGAGTATAGATTATAGAATGTATGTTTCAAGTGGAAAAGTGTGATAATTAGTTAATCCATCACACGAACGCTCATATCCCTACCATCAAGACATTGTCCTCGTCTTGATTGCCGTTTCCTTAAGGTTCTCTTCGTATAAAGATATTTGTTACTTCATGTGCATCTGTCGCTTAGCTTATACATCTCTGCAACTGCATTTCAACATCAGCTTTTGGTTCAGCCGCTAAGCATCCGTTTCCTTAAGTTATGATGTTCCTGTGTAACAGCTGTCAGTCGATGCTTCTACTATCGGCTGGTTAGCTGATACGGTTGTTACCTTTCTAGTATCGGCTACTGCCGATACAATCCTTTTGTTCTGTCCTACATCGGCTGCACATAGTCGATGCATCGAAGATGCACCCACAATCTTAGGGTTCTTGTCATCGGCCGACCCAAGCCGATTTTGGTTGCTTTTCCATGTAGGTCAAACATGGCCGATCAATCCTTAGTTGTCCCATCCTTATCCACACACTTCCATCAGTCGATTTATCGACTGAGAGGTCGGCTTTATACTTATCGGTCACATACCCTTAACCACACTTCAATCGGCTGTACGTCACTCAATTGTTGTGTTGACATAATCAAGCCGATACAACCACACCTAGTTACCTAGGATAACACTTAAGCACATCTCAGTTAAGACAACTGCTTTAGGAATCATCCGTCTGCCAAGGTAATCGATGCTTTCATCGATCATTTAGGAACCTGGTACACCTATCAATCAGCTAAACCTCCGTCGTTCCCAATCGGCTCTGTTGTAACCCTCAACATGTAGCTGATTCTAATTAGTTGTTCCCCTATAACTCTATCTAGGTTTAGTTCAGATCTTCTGGTTGTTATGTAACTAATATGTTAAATGAGTGTTGAATTACAACTTTGTGTAAAGTAAAATAGTTTTATGTGCACACTTTGAATGTAATGTTGCATTGCATGTAGATACGACTACTTCCGTAGATGGCACCTACAAGATCTCCGAGGAGTCTGCAGAGGATATTCCTGAAGATCAAGTAAACGTCACCAAGGAATTAACTGAAGCCCCGAACCAAAGTTCGGAAGATATTAACATTTCTGACTTCGGCCCCACCAGTAAAGGCATGCCCCGGACATAACCCACTATTTTAATTACACTGCAATCTATATCTATTTATGTATTTTATGCATTAAGTTCTTAGGAATTTCTAGAAACCCTAGTTACAATTCTCCTAGGAACCAGTGTGATGAATACTAGCACTTGAGTCCGACTAGCTGCTATGCTAATAGGGCCGGTAAAAGTCGGGTGATTTCCTGTCACTCGCGCGATTTAGGAGTTGTAATATTTACATTCCTGTTATCACTATAAGGATGACGGACGGGAGGAATGTAAGGTATCATGGTTGAGGTGATACCCCGTCTGTGTTGTTGAAATTGATAAGGTCGCGGTGTGTGCCGATCGGGGTTAAGCATTTGAAAGTACTAACCACATGCCGCGAAATATGGTAAGCGGTAAGCCTAGTAACCAATTGGCCCGAGGAGTGGAGATACCTCCCACCACATGTATTTGGTTCTTCTGGTTACTTGATTTGGCTGGGGAATACGTGTTGCAAGGGCAACCAGGAATACGGGTTTTATAGTCGCGCTACAGACGTATGTCCTGCACTTTGGAAGTGCGTATGGTCCTGCAGTCGCTTGTGGTGGATCTGATCCACGAGTCGGAATGAAAGGCAAACGGTTGCTTCGGAACGACCCTTTGATGTTCCAAGCGTGTGAGTTAGGTTTACGTTGCAAGGTTAAATTCGATTCAGAATCGTCCGCTTCTCACGATGATTGAGACTACTTGATCCCTTTATCACACAGAGTAACAAGAGCAACTGTATGATGAGTAATACTGATGGTTGAGATAAAGAGCTCTACCTTGCTTGCTTAGTCATAAGTGCTTATCTAGATGGATAATCACATAGAACTTGAAAGCTAAAAGTTGAAAATAAGGATCTACTCTTAGTTGCTTTTCAGCTGAAACTAAACCCAGAACTATTATAAGCCTTCATAAGTCTAGTTATGGGCTAAAGTATACCCAATCCCGGGTAAGCCTTGCTGATTATTAGTATACTCAGCCTTGCTAGTTTTATGTTTTTCAGGTATAGCCTTTGAAGACCCTACTCTTCCCCTGTCATAGCCCTGTGCTCTTCCAGATGGTTGGTTCGTGGAATGAGATCCGTCCCCGGCCAACAATGAGGATACCAAGTGATGTCGTGCCCGGGCTTAGCATGACATCCGTCTTGACGACGTGTTGAGAATAGTCGCGTATGTTTTCCGCTGCTAAAACCATAAATTCAACAGTTTTTAATGTTTCTCTAAATTTGAAACTTTGCACTATTGTTGGAAACTCTTGTAATGTAATTCCCTATGATGTAAAATATGATGGTGACTGTATCTCTGGACTCACCTTCGTGTGAGGTAACCTTATTGATCCTGTGTTCGGTGGTTTATCGGGATGTTACCCGACAGGCCAAGGGATTATACCGTTTGAAGCGCGTTGGAGCCCTCGGGAGTGGACTCGCGTACTTGAGCCGGTATAATTTAGGTTGGTTCTGCCACACGGCGGGGCGGAACAGAAGGAGCCGGCGTGAGGAAGAAGAAGGAAACGAGGAAAGAGGCGCCGACAAGTGGGGTCGGGCGATCACAGAGAGAGAGAGAGGGGGGGAGAGAGCGCGGGCTGGGCTGAAGGGGAGGCGGGGTGAGGGAGTCGGGCCAGGTGGGCCGAGCGTGGGGAGGGGAAAGAGAAAAAAAGGAAAAGGCTGCGGGTTGGGCTGCTGAGCCAGCTGGGCCGGTTTGGGTCCTTCTTATTTCCTAGATTTTCCAATTCCTTTTCTATTTTCTTTCCTGGTTTTCAAAATTAAATCTATTTGAATTCAAAATAAAGTTTGAATTCAACCCTATGCACTCATTCAAATAAAACATGTGCTCCAGCATGAATGCACAAACATGTTGAACCTAAAATAAATTTTAATTCTTTGTGAATTAAATTGTAATTAAATGCAAGTTAAACAAAGAAAAACCTTAGAAACTTTATTAAAGCTAATTAAATTTATCATAAAAATAGGAAATTTACATTAGGGTGTTACACCATCTCCGCAGGTACCATAACGATGATGACAGCGACCACTTCCCCGCCTTCACCACCAGCATCACCGACAAGTCCTACCTCAAGGACTTCAAACCAGTCGGAATCCCCATGTATGAAAGTAAGCAGGACCTGCACCAGTGGCTTCGTTGCTACTCCGTTTCCATTGAAGTTTCAGGGGGATCCAACTCTACAAAAGCTCTCTACTTCCCGGTGGCTCTGGAGTTCGCACCCCTCACGTGGCTTGAAAGCCTCAAGCCAAACTCCATCGACCCATGGGAGGACCTCAAGCAGGCCTTCATCAACAACTTCCAGGGATCCATGATCAGGGCGGGCACTGACCACGACTAGTCCTAGGTGAAGCAGGAGATGAACGAGACCCTGAGGTCTTACACACGGTGTTTCTTTGAGACGCGCGCCACCATGGCCAACATCACCGATGAGGACGTAATTCGTTGCTTCCAACATGGCCTCTTCTCGAAGAGCACGTACCACGACTTCGGGCGCAATCGCCCGACTACTATCCTGGAGCTGCGTGACATGATGGCAAGGTGGGCTGACTAGGAGGATGAGGAAAATGATCACTTCCCCAAGTGCAACCACAACAAGCAAGGCAATGGCAATGGCCACTTTGACAAAAGCTAGCCGAACCACTCGGGGAACACCCGAAAGTGCAAGCCAGACCATGAAGTCGCAGCTATCGAGCGCAATCCGTCTGGCAAGAAGTCGGAGAACAACCACTCGAATGACAAGAAAGTGTGACACCCTGAGAATTCCCAAATTAAACTACGCGTTAGAGTGTTCCGATCAAAAACTTATTCGTCGTCGAACCCTAGCCCTAACCCTCTCCGTTTCCCCGCCATCCTGACAGCCGACGCGAGCCGACCGCCGTCCCGTCCCGCACTGCTCGGTGGGCTGTCACTCACGCGTGACCGCTCGCCGTGATCAGCGCCGACGTGATACCCTTTTTCTCCTCGCGCGAATGCCGCGCGCGTGGCCGACGGCCGCGGTCGCCGCCGCGATCGGCGCCGACGCAACCTCTCTCTCTCTCCTTTTCTTTTCTCTTTATCCCCTTTCCATTTCTTTTTCTTTCCTTTTCTCCCTCTCTTCTTTCTTTCTTCTCCCCCCTTCTCCTCTTCCCTTCCTCTGCTCCCAAGCGCTGCTCAGCCCGCGCCACCCCTCCTGCTTGGCTCCCGTACGCGCGCCTCGCCGCGCCAGGTACCGGCCGCCTCCTCCCTCGCGCGCACCCTCGCCCCTGCGCTCGGCCGTGCACGCCCCGTGCGTGCACCACGCGCCGCACCGCCCGCCGTGACGCCCGTCGCACGGCCGAGCCGCGACGCCGCGTCGTTCGCCGCTGGCGCCCGGCTCAGCCACTGCTCCCACGTGCGCACGCCGCGGGGTGCACCGCCCCGCCCCCTGGCCCGCGCCACGCCGCGCCGTGCGCGCACGCGCGCGTGCCCGGACCCGCGACGCCGCGCCGCCCGCCGCTGCCGCGTCCTCCCACGCCGCTCGCGCCATCACCTGTGCCCGCACAGCCCTCCCCCACGTGCTCAACGACGCCTCGGCGACCCCGCCGCCCGCACACCGCTCCACGACGGCCACAAGCAGCCGGAGCGCCATTAATGGCACCCCGCACGGCCTGCCGGCCGCCACCATCCCGTTCCACTCCGCCCCACCGCCTTCTCCCTCTATAAAACGGCCCCCCCGCGCAGCTCACATCCCCCACAGCTTCCACCACCGCCTCTAGCTCCCTCCCTGAGCCCCTAGCGCCGCCCCGCCGAGCTCCCACGACCGCCGCCGCCTGCCTCCGTCATCCCACCTCCACGCGCCACCCCGGCCCGAGGTGAGGCCGGGAACCGGTTCCCCGTGCCCCTCTCTCTCTCATCCCCCTTGCCCCGGGCTGCCCTTGACCCTGGCCGGCCGGATTGGGCCGCCGCCGGCGCCCCTAACCCCCCTCCTCTGTTCTGTGCGGGGAGAGGAGGAAGAAGGGGGCTTTTTGCCCGAAGCCCCTCCCCCTTCCTGTATTTCCCCTTTTTCCAAAAGAACACCCCCCCTTGTGCCACTTTTATCTGCAGGCCCTTCTGCTCTTAACTAATTAGAAAAACAACCCCCGTCGCGTAAACCTAATATCAAATAAACCCCTACGCCTTTCTAACGTACCCCAAAATAGTTCTGGAAAATTATAACCAAGTCCTTCCTATAGCATAACTGCTTACGAATAAGTCCCTGAACCCTGTCTAACCTGTGAACCCCCCTTTCACCCCATCATTTTATGCGCCAAACGATCTCCGATCGACCCGAAACTTTACCACGCCCTTCCTAGTATAGTTCCAATCATGCCAATACGAAACCACCCAAAAATATTATCCCTACCTCCATAACTAAATTATTTCCGATTTAAGCTCAACGATGAAAGCTTTTAGTTCTTTCGCTTGATTGTGTGTTTGTTTGTTTGCGTCATAGGACACGGAGTGAACGAGGAAGGTCCCGACTGTGACCAAGCGAACGAGGACCAGTTCTGCGACCCCGAGCCCGAGGGACAGTGCTTCGATCAGGACCTCCCGCAAGGGTTTGACGATGGCAAGTTCAATTCCGCCCTTTGATGCATGATTCTGTCCTAGGTTTTACAAACACAACCCAGTGGCCTGTTTTATAAAATTGCATGGTTTCGCTTGTTGAAAACATGGTAGGATAGCCGCCCTTGTTTGTGAAAACCTTACCTTGACCACCTGTTTTATAGAGAGAATGTGTGTGTGTGGGAAGGGATAAAATGTGGTTTTGAAAGACGAGTTAGACGGATGGATGGCATTTCTGTGTGAATATCCGTGGGTGTGCTCGTACCTGTGTGGTAGAGCGAAGAAGGGAGATATCCATCTTGTCACCCCTAAGGACCGAGTTGATGTGTCATCTCACCTAGCTTCCTGTAGTGCAAACCACTTGACCGTTGTATGGGCAGCGGCTTAGCATAAACCCCATTAGTTAGTCTGATAGCCATCAGGAGAGCTGAGAGCAACGGGTGATCAAGGGAAGGGATAAGCTCTGTGTAACTTATGCCCCGGTTAAACCTCGGTGATAGGTCGAATGACCCCTTGATGGATCCTGTGGTGGCTAGTCAGGTCTAGCTAAGGTGGGTAATGGCTTTGTTGGGATCTGCACCGACACTAAGGTGATCGTGCTGTGGTACCCCACCTATGGGTAAAGTTGCACACCTCTGCAGAGTTAAAAATCTATTCAAATAGACATGCCCACGGTATTGGGCAAGTTACGGTGTGGTCACATAACTAGTGTTTCATTTAGGGAATAGTGGGGCTGGTGTGAGTTGGTTGGAAAGTGTCCGGCAGTTGTGCCGTGTGCTGCGGCGGACGGGGAGTCCAGTAGCAGCTTAAAACTTGGATCCTGTGTGGACCAACATCATGTGCTTCTTGGTATTTGAAGACTTGTTTTGAAAATGTTTTTAAACGAACCTTTGCATATAACCGAGTTTTCCGCAAATAAACCCTAAACACTCACCGCTGACTTTTGCCCTGTTCCAGATGGCTGACCATGGATGGGTTGACGGAGTCTGCCACGCAGAACCCGGCCTTCCTAAGTTATTAATACTCAGCCTGGAACGCATCGGAGTCATGGAACCGCCGGAGTATGCTTATCGAGAATACACCTCCAAGGGCATCCTTCGGTGCGACATGATGATCTTTGTGGGAAAAAGCACTCGTTACCCTGATATAGACCCCTGGTTCATCTCCACCTCTGGCTTTCGCTTCCCTGACACCTACCAAAAAGCCGCCCATAAAGCCCTGCGATGACTGCGTGTGATTTACAAACACCACCTTCAGCGGACTCCCAAGGGATTTTTCCCACCTACTGAAGGAAGAGGACGCACTTGGATTGACCGGATGAGAGGACTCGGAAGAGAAGAAGAGGACCTAGAAGATACGGTCTCCCACCTGTCCATCTACCTTACCGGCCTGGATGCGCTCTACCGCGAGCAGGCGGCACAACTAAAGCAGCTAATCCATGGGGTAGAAAAGGCAACCCAGGAATTGGAAGAGCAACAGACAAGGGTCGCACGCGCCGAGTATTCCTTAGCCGCCCTCCAATCCCAGATGCAGGAATATGAAAACCACAGAGGAATAGGTGGGTGGATAGAGGAAGAAGAAGAACCCGAGGAAACCCATTGGGATAAAGGTACTCAGACCGAAGATGAGATGGATCGGTGCCTCCCAATAAAGAAGCGCCCTATCAGGATCGAGGAAGAATCCCCATGATAGGAGTAGCACTCCGAGTTAGAACCCTACCCTAGTAACCACGTATCCATGAGAACTGTACCCCCATGTTGCAATAATAAATGCTACCTACCTCGTTGTACCTGTGCAAAATTTGCTTACCCTATTCTTATTTCAGATGGCTGAGGAAGGATGGACCCAGGGCGATTGCCAAGCTGCACCTGGCTTTCCCAGCCTTTTTATCAACGCCCTGGAAAGCCTTGGCATTACGGAATGCCCAAGGTATTACAGCCGAGAGTACGAGCACCATGGTACCCTCCGCTGCAGGGTGATCCTGGTCATCGCCAGGAGTAACCGCTACCCCGACATCCAGCCTTGGCGAGTGACTGCCACAGGGTTTAGGCATCAAGACACCTACCCCTTGACCGTCCGAAAAGCACTCCATTACTTATGCTGGATTTTTGAAAGACACCTCGCCGCCACACCAGTAAGGTTCTTCCCGCCGGCCATCAGAACCCCAGTCTGGGAAACACACATGAGAAGCCTGGAACGTCGTCGCCAGGAAGAGGGCCCTCTGTACCAAGTGGCTATTTATCTGGCCGCCTTGGACCAACTCTTCGACGAGCAAGCCAACCTTCTGAGGGAACAGACCCACCGGGCCGAGCAAGCAGAGCTCGCAGTAAGGCTGCAGCAGATCCGAGCAGCCCAAGCCGAGGCAAGGGCCGCAGCCGCGGTCAGCAGCGAAGCAGTTGCCCAAGAGAGTCTCAGGCAGGCCCGAGACCGGCGTATGCAAGAATGGACCCAGAGTGGAACACCGGTCCCGGCGATTGGAGAAGACCATGTTTTACTCGGGACACCCGTCGTAGGATGGGGACCGCTCTTTGGGAACACACAAGCTCCGCCGTCGAAGTGGATGATGCAGCGCAACCCTTGACAGATGGGAACCCAGAGGACGGCGAGCGAGGACCTCTCACCCTTCCCGCCCCGGGAGAAGGCACGCCTCGCGAGTAGAATGACCGACGCCATCCTAGTGATGCACCCCCCAGCCTCTTCTGCTTAAGACGTGCCCTTAGACACGACCCGGCCGAGTAGCACGAGACCTAGCGTTACCCCAAGCTGTACCCCCCTTGCAGTAATAAAGTTGCTTGTGCTTGTTGTGGTGATGTGTGCTGGTTGTTGTGTGCGGTTTATGTGATTACCGGCAGAAGGTAGATTCTGCCTTATATACAAACTAAATAACTTAAACATCACATAATTGTAACCCCAACCTATCCAATAAATAGGTGACTCCCCGGAATGTCGCGAGGGCTTTCCGTAGCCGGAACCCCGCAGCCGCTGGTGCCGGAGCACAGCCTCTTGAACAAGACCTCCCTCAAGAAGAACAGGAAGTCAGCCAGAACCGAGGAGAAAATCAAGGAGGAGAGCAACTACCACCGCCCCCACCCCTCGGAGACTTGGCACAGATAATCCACAACCAGACCCTTATACTGGAGACACTAGCCAATGCCCTCATTAACTGGCAGCCACGAGGGCAGAATATGAATCACAAGCTGACGGCTTTTCTAAGGACCAAGCCGCCCACCTTTGCCGGATCCTCCAACCCTTTGGATGCAGACGACTGGTTACGAGTAATTCAGAGGAAGCTCGAACCGTTCGAATGCCAGGACCGGGACAAAGTCCTTCTGGCGGCCCACCAACTCACCGGAACCGCACTAGCTTGGTGGGAGAATTACTGTGCCGCAGCCGAGGATGCCTCTACCATCACTTGGGAGGAATTCGTGAGGGGATTCCGCCGTTATCACATCCCTTCGGCCACCATGAAGCGCAAGGCGGATGAATTCTGCGCACTGCAACAAGGAAGCATGACGGTGGAGGAGTACACCCACCGCTTCATAGAATTGGCCCGATATGCGCCGGAGGAAGTGAACGATGACGATAAGAAACAAGACATGTTCAAGAAGGGATTAAGCCCAGAACTCTGGACCTTGCTTACCCCTCAGATCTATCCTGACTTTAATACCCTGATGAACAAGGCTATCCTTACGGAAAGGGCCAAAACCGAAGAGAGGAAGGATAACAAACGCAAATTCCTGGAAAGTAAGGCCCGCCAGCAGGACCGATTCCAAAGGCCGAGGAACTTCAGCTACACTTCACCAAGATCTCAGGCCCCAATGCAGTATAGGACTTAGTCCCAAGTGACAGGATCACGGGCCCCTGACGCACAGCCTAGGAATACCATGAGGGCCCCGCAGAGCAATACAAGCCTGGCCGCCTCCGACAACAACAATGTTAGGGCCTGCTTCAACTGCCGTGAGACAGGGCACTTCATTGCCAATTGCCCTTATGCCAAGAATAAGCCGGCCACATCAGCCTTCTCCAACACAGTGAATGGACCCAGACCAGCCCTGACCGGTGCCAACTGAGTACCCATCCGCAATAACGACCACAGTCAACAGACGAAGCAGCCCCAGCAATCATTTGGACGAGCCCGCGTCAATCACATCGACGCGCAGGAGGCTCAAGAGGCTCAGGGCATAGTGCTCGGTGAGTACCTAGTCAACTCAACCCTGGCAACAATACTATTTGATTCTGGAGCATTACACTCGTTCATATCCTCAAGTTTTGTGGAAAGACACAAAGTACCTACAGTACTACTAAGGACACCCCTATTAACCCGGACGCCTGGGGGCGACATCAATTGTCAATTAGGTTGTCCACGGGTAAGGATCAACTTAAGTGGGGTAGAATTTCTAGCAGACTTGGTAGTGCTTAAGTCTGGGGGAATAGACATGATCCTTGGAATGGACTGGTTAAGCCGACACAATGGTCTCATAGGCTGTACTGACAAAGTAGTACACCTAACAAACCCCGAAGGAATACGAGTGATCTGCCATACCCGGGAAAGTGAGGTTAACCCGATGGTGTTTACCATAGAAGCCAAGCCCTTAGAGGGAGTCCCGGTAGTAAACGAATACCCAGATGTCTTCCCCGAAGAACTTCCAGGTATGCCACCAGACAGGGATATAGAGTTCGTCATAGACCTTATCCCTGGAACCTCCCCTATCGCCAAGAGACCCTACAGGATGGCAGCCTCTGAGCTGACGGAGTTAAAGAAGCAACTAGAAGAACTGCAATGGATTGGCTTCATTAGACCAAGCTCGTCGCCTTGGGGAGCCCCAGTTCTGTTTGTCAAGAAGAAAGATGGGAGCATGAGGTTGTGTGTAGATTACCGGGAACTGAACGAGGTTACCATTAACAATAAGTACCCCCTCCCTACGATTGATGACCTTTTCGATCAGCTAAAAGGAGCCAAGTACTTTTCCAAGATCGACCTAAGGTCGGGATATTTCCAGCTCAAGATTAGAGAAAGTGACATCCCTAAGACAGCTTTTGTCACCCGTTACGGGCAGTTCGAGTTCACCGTAATGTCCTTCGGACTAACCAATGCCCCTACCTATTTTATGAACCTCATGAATAAGGTATTCATGGACGAGCTAGATAAGTTTGTCGTAGTCTTTATCGATGACATACTTGTCTACTCCAAGAGTATTCAGGAACATGAGCAACACCTGCGGGTAGTATTGGAAAAACTAAGAATACATAGGCTATATGCCAAATTTAGCAAGTGTGAATTCTGGCTGGAGAGAGCAGCTTTCCTTGGTCACATTCTGATCGCGGAAGGCGTAGCAGTGGACCCAAAGAAGGTCGAAGCAGTTTCCAACTGGCAGCGACCGACTAATGTTAGTGAAATCAGAAGTTTTCTTGGATTAGCTAGGTACTATCGGAGATTTATTGAGGGATTCTCTAAGATATCCTGACCCATGACGGAACTTCTTAAGAAGGAGAAGAAGTTCGCCTGGACGGCATCTTGTGAAAAAAGTTTTCAAGAATTGAAGCAGAGGTTGACAACCGCCCCAGTGCTGACCCTACCGGACATTCATCGGGATTTTGTCATTTATTGTGACGCATCCCGACAAGGATTAGGGTGTGTTCTGATGCAGGATGGGAAAGTCATTGCATATGCTTCCCGCCAACTCAGGACTCATGAGCAGAACTATCCGACCCATGATTTGGAATTTGCAGCCGTAGTGCATGCCCTTAAAATTTGGAGACATTACCTGATTGGAAATAAGTGTGAGATTTACACCGACCATAAGAGTCTGAAGTATATCTTCACCCAGCCGGATTTGAACCTAAGACAAAGAAGATGGTTGGAGTTGGTCAAGGACTATAATTTGGAAATTCATTATCACCCCGGGCGAACGTGGTAGCCGATGCCTTAAGTCGGAAATCCTATGGACCCAAAGACAACCATCTGCGCGAGGAAATGGCATGATTAAATGTGCACATTGTTCCTCGAGATTCCAGCCATGTGCTGAACGTCCAATCAACACTAGAGGATAGAATTAGAGAGGCTCAAAGCTCAGATCAAGAGTTAATAAAGATCTGCAAACAAACTGGAGAAAACAAAGCACCAGGTTTCAGAGTAGACGATAAGGGAACGTTATGGTACGAGGATAGGATTTGTGTACCCCATAATGGAGACTTCCGGTAGATAATCATGGACGAAGCCCATAACTCGGCCTACTCCATCCACCCAGGGTCCACCAAAATGTATATGGACATAAGGCAAAAGTATTGGTGGAATGGAATGAAAGCGGATATTGCACGATTTGTGGCTCATTGTGATACTTGTCAAAGGATCAAGGCCGAACATCAAAAGCCGGCAGGATTATTGCAACCCTTGCCTATCCCGGTGTGGAAATGGGATGAGATAGGAATGGACTTTGTGGTGGGTCTACACCGAACACAGAAGGGACACGATTCTATATGGGTAATAGTGGACCGACTCACTAAATCGGCTCATTTCATACCCGTATGAACTAATTACGGTGGAGAAAAGCTGGCAAAGCTTTATGTGGAGAACATAGTAAAGTTACATGGAGTGCCTAGCAGAATTGTCTTAGATAGAGGGACCCAATTCACCTCTAGATTTTGGAAAAGTCTGCATAAAGCCATGGGCACTAAGTTAGATTTCAGCTCCGCATACCACCCACAGACGGATGGTCAAACCGAGAGGGTAAACCAGGTCATGGAAGACATGCTGAGAGCATGCGTCCTGACCTATGGAAAGGATTGGGAGCAGAGTCTGCCGTATGCAGAATTTTCGTACAACAATAGCTACCAAGCCAGCTTGGGCATGTCGCCATTCGAAGCCCTCTATGGAAGAAAGTGCAAAACTCCCCTGATGTGGTCAGAAGTTGGAGAACGTGCACTAGTAGGACCCGCACTTATCAAGGAAGCAGAAGAAAAAGTAGCAGAGATCCGCGAGAAATTGAAAGCAGCGCAGTCCCGACAAAAGAACTACACAGACAAGAAAAGGCGAGAAATAAGTTTCAACCCGGGAGACTTTGTTTATCTCAAAGTCTCACCCATTCGAGGGACGCGAAGGTTTCAGGTACAAGGAAAATTGGCCCCTCGATACATTGGACCATACCAAATTCTGAAGAAAGTCGGAGCCATAGCATATCGATTGGAGCTACCCAGAGAAATGGCAGATATACACCCAGTGTTCCATGTCTCGCAATTAAGAAGGTGTTTGAGAGTACCCGAGGAAGAACACGTGCAAGTGGAGACAATAGATCTGCAGCCGGACCTGCGATACCAGGAAGTACCGGTCAAAATTCTGGACACTGTCATTAGAGGGACAAGAAAGTCCGAGGTACGGATATGCAGGGTTCAATGGAGCAGACACGGAGTAGAGGAAGCAACTTGGGAACGCGAGGAGGCTCTAAAGAAGGAGTTTCCCCATCTGTTTAGGAACCAGTCGAATCTCGAGGACGAGATTCATTTTAAGTGGGGTAGGTTTGTGACACCCTGAGAATTCCCAAATTAAACTACGCGTTAGAGTGTTCCAATCAAAAACTTATTTGTCGTCGAACCCTAGCCATAACCCTCTCCGTTTCCCCGCCATCATGACAGCCGACGCGAGCCGACCGCCGTCCCGTCCCGCACCGCTCGGTGGCCTGTCACTCACGTGTGACCGCCCGCCGTGATCAGCGCCGACGCGATTCCCTTTTTCTCCTCGCGGAATGCCGCGCGCGTGGCCGACGGCCGCGGTCGCCGCCGCGATCGGCGCCGACGCAACCTCTCTCTCTCCTTTTCTTTTCTCTTTATCCCCTTTCCATTGCTTTTTCTTTCCTTTTCTCCCTCTCTTCTTTCTTTCTTGTAACACCCTAAGGTAATATCCTTAAATTTTACTGAATTCAATTGGGCTTAAATAAAATTTCTAGAGTTTTTCTTGGTTTATCTTGCATTTAAAGTAATTTTATAACGCAAGTAATTAAAATTTATGATAGGATCAACTTGTTTGTGCATTCATGCTGGAGCATTGTTTATTTGTGTTGAGTTTGTTGGGTTTGAATTCAAATTTATTTGAATTCAACTAGATTTGTTTGAATGGCTAGAGTATAGAAAAGGGAAAGGAAAGGAGAAGGAAAGAAACTAGCCCAAAACCCTTGATCGGCCCATCTCTCCCCTCTTCCTCCCTCTCTCTTCCGGGCCCCCTTTTCTTTTCCCTCTCCGCATGGGCCGGCCCAGCAACCCACCCAGCACCCCGCACGCTCCTTTCCCTCTCTGCCTCTCACTGCCACCCGGGCCCGCGTGTCGGCGCCACTCTCCTTCTCAGCCAGAGCGCGTCTCCCTTTCTTCCTCTCTCCCTCTGACCAGCGATCCCCACCGGTCGACTCTTCTTCTCCCTCGCACCTCTCCCCTGTTCTCTCCCCGCCGGCCGGCCACCCGTCCCTGGGCGTGGCCCCGGCCCGCTGCCCCCTGGACCCACTCCTCCGCACCGCGCCCCGTCTAGATGCATCTGGAAGCTACCCGAGCTCGGATGGGGCTTGAGCGGCAACCGCCCGCGGGATGCGCGGCACCCGTTGGATCGGTGGCCCGCATGCCGAGGCTGCCAGCCCTTCCCTTTTCTTATCCATAGCCACGCCCTCGGGCCGCCCTAAGCCGCCGCCAAAATCCCCAGCGCACTCGAGCCCCGCACCGCCTGTCAGCCGCTTGAATTTGGGCCGCTGCCGTCGTTGCCGCCCTTGCGCCGCCACCGCAATTCGCCCTTGCCGTCACCGCTTCGGGCCCTGTAACCTCGGCGCGACCCTCACCGCCCGTGTGCGCCGCCGACCGAGGCACCCGGAGCCCTGCAACACTGCCCAAGACCTCCTTCCACGAGCGCCGACCTCCCCTCACCGCCGCGGGTAAGACCCTTCCCGCCGACCGCCCCCTCCTGTGCCTTGCGCCGTGCTAAGACCCTCAGTAGAGTCATGGGGTCGTGCTGGTGCCGCGCTGTGCCAGGCTAGGCTCAAACCCAAGCCGGAACCCCGACCCCGCTGCTCACCGGCAACCAGGGCCGCTCCTCGCCGGCACAGGTCGCGCACGGTCTCGGGCTAGCCACGCTGAGTCCCTAGGAGCGCCCGCTGTGTCCCTCTGGTCCTCTTAGGCTTGATCCCCGTTTGAATAGGCCCTCGGTGGACGGTTTTGGCTAGCGCCGGCGAAGCACCACCACGAACTGCGTCGCCGGAACAGTAGCGCCGCCCTCCCCTACAGCCCAAAACCCGGAGCGTTCGATCTGTAGCGAGTGGACGAGATTAGATCGCGCTGAGAGTAGATCAGAACCGCAGGATCCAGATACAACCGTCCTGATTAAAACATACCCCTTCAGCCATTTCTTTTGCTAAAGAGCCCTCGACCTTTCCTGAAATCAACCCGCGCTCCTGTGTAGTTCAAAGATATTTACAGATAGGTCCTGTTTTATTCTTTTAGGCCCTTGAGCTTTCTGGTTTTAGTGGCCGCCGTCCAAGCCGTGAGTTTTAGCAAGTTAGCCCCTGAGTCTATGCTTTAATTACGTTTAGACCGTCGGTTTTTTGCGTAGAACCCCTTAGGACTTCCTGTTTTCTTACAGAAAGGCCCCTGGACCTTGTTTTAGCCCTAGATTTCGCGTCTTAGCTCCGTTCTAGTCGATTCTTGCGCTCACGCGATCGTGGTAACACGTAGGATAGTTCTAGGCTAGTGTTGTGTGCTGTTCTATTGTATTGGTGTACTGTTTTCTTATAGCTTGCTATTGTTTGTGCATGTGTGTATGTGTGGACTATGCTTGATGATCGTGAGTAGACGCGGAGCCTTTGGACCAGTACCAAGAGCCGCCATCTTCTGAAGCTTTTGAGCAGCAGCAGGAGAACTTTGAGGAAGGCAAGTATAACATGAATATCCTACCACTTTTAAATACAGATTTCATACTGTATTTTAATACTGTATGCCTATAAGGACTTTCCTAGCCACTTTATATCCTATATATATATCCTTTGGGTTGCATTATGGTTAGTTGCGCTAGGTTGCTGCGCTATAACAAACTTGGTCCTTTTTAACTAAATTTGATTAATGGTCTTATGCAACTTAATCCTGAGAGCGGCCCTCTGTGCTGTGTGCTTGAGTGGCTCACGTCTCCATAAAAGATGTTTTTGATAGAAACATGGTTTAGGGGGCCAGCACGGTGCTTAGTGCTTGGTTGGCCACTCTCCATAAGGACCGGTTCATAGAGCGACAACCTGGGACAACCGCGCAACCACAAGACTGGAATGGGACGGTCTTGACTTACTAATTAGGTCGTGTTGGTTCGGGAGTAACTTACCTGCGTGGGCAAGAGGGGTGGTAAGCTTCAATGGTCCCTGCTCCTCCGGCTTGGTCTGTGCTGTGTGTCTTGTACCCCCGAAGGTGGGCCCCATCGTTGCTGATCCAGAAACCTTAGCGGTTACACCTTACCAATGTGATCCTTTGTAACGGTCTCGTAGTGTGCTTGCTAGCCATCTCACCTAAGGAAAGTGTGATGAACAACTAGCGTAGCTCACGACTTGTGGGTAAAGTTGTGCAACCTCTCGAGAGTGTAAAACTGATATATCAGCTGTGCTCACAGTCATGAGCGGCCCAGATCCTCCGTCTGATTAGTGGGGTTATCAACCTTTGATTAGGGAGATTCCCCGGGTGGTTTTGGTTTGGTTGGTTCTCAGTAGTTCTTAATTAATATTATTAATTTATTATGAAATATGGGTTTATGGTAACTCATCCACTTATAGTAAATAGTTTTAATAAAATTTGCCAAGACTAAAATCTAATGCAGTTGAGTTAGCTAGCCTAGAGCCTCATAGTTTGTGTTATACTTGTTGAGTACTAGTTTGTACTCACAATTGCCTCTCTACTCTTCTGCTCTATTTCGGATATCTTCGACTGCTGCTCAGTGCCCGGCAATGTGGAGGACTACGTCAGCGGCTTCGATGACTTCTAGGCGTTTGTCTCCCAGTCGACGTCCCTGTGGCGGCCAGCTCTTCATGTATCTCTTTTACGCTTCCGCAACTCTTGAACCGATTCTTGATTCGGTTATAATAAAATAATTCATTTACGATTTATTTATGATTTATATTATTGTTATACGTGATATGTGTTATGATATCTTGATGATTCTGTTGTATATATGCGTGACTTGATCCTAGCGCATATATGATTGCTCGATTTATGTTCTTTATAAATCGGGTGTGACATTTCTTCTTCCCCCCTCCCCTTCAACTCTTCCCTTCCTCTACTCCCGAGCGCTGCTCAGCCCGCGCCACCCCACCTGCTTGGCTCTCGTACGCGCGCCTCGCCACGCCAGGTACCGGCCGCCTCGTCCCTCGCGCGCACCCTCGCCCCTGCGCTTGGCCGTGCACGCCCCGTGCTTGCACCACGCGCCGCACCGCCAGCCGTGCCGCCCGTCGCACGGCTGAGCCGCGATGCTGCGTCGTCCGCCACTGGCGCCCGGCCCAGCCACTGCTCCCACGTGCGCACGCCGCGGGGTGCACCGCCCCGCGCCCTGGCCCGCGCCACGCTGCGCCGTGCGCGCACGCGCGCGTGCCCGGACCCGGGACGCCTCGCCGCCCGCCGCTGCCGCGTCCTCCCTCGCCGCTCGCGCCATCGCCTGTGCCCGCACAGCCCTGCCCCACGTGCTCAACGACGCCTCGACGACCCCACCGCCCGCACACCGCTCCACGACAGCCACAAGCGGCCGGAGCACCATTAATGGCGCCCCGCACCGCCCGCCGGCCGCCACCATCCCGTTCCCCTCCGCCCCACCGCCTTCTCCCTCTATAAAACGCCCCCCCCCCCCCCCCGCGCAGCTCACATCCCCCACAGCTTCCACCACCGCCTCTAGCTCCCTCCCCGAGCCCCTAGCACCGCCCCGCCGAGCTCCCACGACCGCCGCTGCCTGCCTCCGTCGTCCCACCTCCACGCGCCACCCTGGCCCGAGGTGAGGCCGGGAACCGGTTCCCCGTGCCCCTCTCTCTCTCATCCCCCTTGCCCCGGGCTGCCCTTGACCCTGGCTGGCCGGAATGGGCCGCCGCCGGTGCCCCTACCCCCCCTCCTCTGTTCTGTGCGGGGAGAGGAGGAAGAAGGGGGCTTTTTGCCCGAAGCCCCTCCCCCTTCCTATATTTCCCCTTTTTCCAAAAGAACACCCCCCTTGTGCCACTTTTATCTGCAGGCCCTTCTGCTCTTAACTAATTAGAAAAACAACCCCCACCGCGTAAACCTAATATCAAATAAACCCCTACGCCTTTCTAACGTACCCCAAAATAGTTCTGGAAAATTATAACCAAGTCCTTCCTATAGCATAACTGCTTATGAATAAGTCCCTGAACCCTGTTTAACCCCTGAACCCCCCCTTTCACCTCGTCATTTTATGCGCCAAACAATCTCCGATCGACCCGAAACTTTACCACGCCCTTCCTAGTATAGTTCCAATCATGCCAATACGAAACCACCCAAAAATATTATCCCTACCTCCATAACTAAATTATTTCCGATTTAAGCTCAACGATGAAAGCTTTTAGTTCTTTCGCTTGATTGTGTGTTTGTTTGTTTGCGTCATAGGACACGGAGTGAACGAGGAAGGTCCCGACTGTGACCAAGCGAACGAGGACCAGTTCTGCAACCCCGAGCCCGAGGGACAGTGCTTCGATCAGGACCTCCCGCCAGGGTTTGACGATGGCAAGTTCAATTCCGCCCTTTGCTGCTTGATTCTGTCCTAGTTTTTACAAACACAACCCAGTGGTCTGTTTTATAAAATTGTATGGTTTCGCTTGTTGAAAACATGGTAGGATAGCCGCCCTTGTTTGTGAAAACCTTACCTTGACCACCTGTTTTATAGAGAGAATGTGTGTGTGTGGGAAGGGATAAAATGTGGTTTTGAAAGACGAGTTAGACGGATGGATGGCATTTCTGTGTGAATTGCCGTGGGTGTGCTCGTACCTGTGTGGTAGAGCGAAGAAGGGAGATATCCATCTTGTCACCCCTAAGGACTGAGTTGATGTGTCATCTCACCTAGCTTCCTGTAGTGCAAACCACTTGACCATTGTATGGGCAGCGGCTTAGCATAAACCCCATTAGTTAGTCTGATAGCCATCAGGAGAGCTGAGAGCAACGGGTGATCAAGGGAAGGGATAAGCTCTGTGTGACTTATGCCCCGGTTAAACCTCGGTGATAGGTCGAATGACCCCTTGATGGATCCTGTGGTGGCTAGTCAGGTCTAGCTAAGGTGGGTAATGGCTTTGTTGGGATCTGCACCGACACTAAGGTGATCGTGCTGTGGTACCCCACCTGTGGGTAAAGTTGCACACCTCTGCAGAGTTAAAAAATCTATTCGAATAGCCGTGCCCACGGTATTGGGCAAGTTACGGTGTGGTCACATAACTAGTGTTTCATTCAGGGAATAGTGGGGCTGGTGTGAGTTGGTTGGAAAGTGTCCGGCAGTTGTGCCGTGTGCTACGGCGGACGGGGAGTCCGATAGCAGCTTAAAACTTGGATCCTGTGTGGACCAACATCATGTGCTTCTTGGTATTTGAAAACTTGTTTTGAAAATGTTTTTAAACAAACCTTTGCATATAACCGAGTTTTCCGCAAATAAACCCTAACCTTATCCTTAGATTGTCCTGTGCATGGATTTCTGTTTATAACCCCCTCCGTGGGTGTGATTGGACTTGCTGAGTACGTTCGTACTCATCCCATTCTTACTTTTACAGTGGAAGATCCAGACTACATCCCCGGAAACGTCGAGTAGGGTTCCGTCCTGCACCCAGTCTTGCCTATGGTTAAGGCCACCGCTGGAACCCCGCATGGCGCAAGAATCTGATGACCCTCTTTTCGTAGCCAGTGTAGTAGTGTGGGTTTTTGTTGTAATCCTCGCGATAGTGGCGCTTCACTGCCCATTACCGCGTAGAGTTGTACGGTGATGGACCATCTGATGTAATAAAAGTGTTATCAGCCTCCTAGGACTGATAAAGTAACACTTTTAAGTCTTCCCTGATGGGGGGATGCTTCAACAAGTCATGCATAAACAATGCCCAATACACCCGAAGTCGCGGCATACGCTCTTTGAGTGCGTCACCATCCGAAAATCACTCAATGCACCACTCCTCCCCCAAGCAGGAAAGCGAAAGGATAAGGAGGATGATGAAGAAGGGGGTGACAAGTCAGGGGCTCAAGACTTCCAGGATCCGAAAACATCATCAACGTCATCTTTGGCGAAGACGGCGGATTCCCCTCCAAGCGTGCGCAGAAGCTAACCCTACGCGAAATACTCTCTTTGGAGCAGGCCATGACAAGCCCTCTGAGATACATCGAGGTCCCAATCTCCTTTTCCAAGAATGATCAATTGTCCTATACCCTGTCGTGGCGGGCTCACAGCTCACCCGAGTACTCATCGACGGCGGGAGCGGCCTCAACCTACTTTTCGCGAGTACTCTCAACAAGATGGGACTGGACATCTCCAAGATGTTCACTCCCAGCAAAGCTCCTTTCTAAGGCATCGTCCCAGGTAACACGGCTACACCACTCAGGTCGGTGGTCCTGCCAGTCAGCTTTAGGACAAAAGACAACTACCACACCGAGTACATCAAGTTCGAGGTGGCAGATTTCGAGTCATCGTACCATGCCATCCTTGGCAGACCGACACTAGCCAAATTCATGGCCGTGCCCTACTACGTCTACCTGCTACTCAAGATGCCAGGCAAGACAAGTGTACTCACACTCCGTGGCAACCTGAAGAAGTCGTACGACTGTGACCAGGAGGCAATCGAGTATGCCATGACTTCACACGTGCAAGAGCCATCTGCAGAAGTACTCGCAGCTGCGCTGAAGCTGACCAACATAGAGATGGAGATCACCAACCAGCGGCCTAACCAATAGAGGGTTAAATCCAACCCTAGCAACGTCGGCATCAAGACCATCCAGCTGCAAGAAGACGACCCATCCAAGACCGCTTTGATCGGGGACGGCATAGGTGACAAATAGGAAAGCGCGCTCATCAACTTCCTTAGGGCTAATCGGGATATATTCGCATGGAAACCAGCGGATATGCCAGGGGTGCCCAAAGAGTTGATTGAGCATTGCCTAAATGTCGACCCTAAAGCCACTCCAAAAAAGCAACGACTACGACGGTTCGCCCCCGACTGTGACACCCTAGGTATCTAAAAGACTAAACAAAGATCCAAACCATGAAATCAGGCATAAAAGAGCAAGAAAGTTATAAAACAACCTATAAAAATCTATCTTTCAAGCAAATTATTATGTGTATGTGTATGTGTATATGCATAAACATTTGATCTCTTGCAAACAAACCCTTGTAACTTTAAAAATTGAGCACAAATGACTCTAAAAATTTAATGGCTAATCTGTTACAACAAGAGCAACAAAAGTCTAGTTGAACATAAAGGCTAACATTGCAAAAATTCACATGAAATGACGTGTCATTTAAATACTTATTTTGGAAATTCGAAATAACTTTTTATGCCTTTCTCAAATGAACATATTCATAAAAGAGAAAATGTTTCTCTTGAAAAGTTGAACAAAAATGGTATTCAAATTTTTTTGATTTAACCTAGGGAAGAATGAGTTTTAGCTCATTTTGCACCCAGGCCCCCGCTGTTTTTGTTTCCTACACATAAGTCCCATCATCTTCTCCCTCCTCTCTCCTCCCCTACCTTGTCCCATCACCGGCAGGCCAGCCGGCCGGCGCAAACCCGCACAGCTGAGACCGCCCGGCCATGTGGGCCTGCTAGCCCATCGGAAATCTTCCGCGGACCCACCAAATCTCGTGCTACTCCCTCAGAAAGCCACCACACGGTGGTTTTCCTCTACTGCGGGCGCTGCTGGTGCTAATAGAAGGATGAGTCCTGATCTTCCAAGAGGTACCGTAACTTGATTGGTGGACAACTCGACGTTGATGAACCAAGGCTCTGAACGATCGGAACCTCGCAATCACTACGCCACTACTCCATTGGTTATCACCCGTGTCACACGGATGACCTCGCCACGAAGGCTTATCCCTGCAAGAGCAATCAAGAACACAAGCAAGAATAGGAGATGCAATCAAACAAACTTGGTTATGAGATGGGGTCTCACAAACCGATAAACGGTGACACAGTTTGATGACAGATTTAATCTAAGCAAACCCCCCTAATGTGGCGATGGCTACTGAATAAAAAGGAGTTAGAGGCGTGCAAGTACCCTGGACACAACCCTAATGGGTTCCAACATGGTACGCGGGCCAACGGCCCAACAGACGGTGACGCAGCACCCTGACAGATTTTGGATGCCCAATTGATTCGACGATTCCCATCGACTCAGAAGGAATTTTGAGGGCCAGGGCGTCAATTTTGGTGAAGTCAGGTTCTGAAATCCGAGGTGGAATCGAAGTCAAGTTGGACTTGGACTCCTCCTTGGTGCGGACGTCCTAGCTCCTCCTCCTTGACTCCTTGTCCTTCTCCAAGTCCTTGCTGGTCCTCTCCATTGTTCCTAATCAATAAAACATGCATGGAACCAAGTGTAAGTTCTGAAAAACAATTGATAAGGTTAGAACATACCTGGAGATCCAACTGTCGCGCACGTGCTCTAGTGATCAGTCCTTGCATTGTATGCAAAGGAGAGATGTCCTCATGAGGTGCCACGGCGAGCCACGCTGGCGCTAGCAAGGTAGCTGCGCCCCCGGTTTTGCCCCTGGTTGAGCTTCCTCGGCAGTTTGAGCCCAGGCCACTACCCCTCCCCTCGCGCTTATAAAAGCCCCACCAGAGCCCCTAAGCTCATCGCCCCTAACCCCAGCTCCGGCAAGTCACCACCTATGCGTGGACACACCACTCTGCCCCCACATTGTCCAAACCAACATTCCCACCACCTTTTCTGCCTCACCCCGAGGCTGCCCAGCCGGTTCCCGTGTCATCTTCCTCACCGGACCGTCGCCACCACCATCAGCACCCGCCGCCGGCTCTATGCCACCGGCGGCAAGTAGCCTTGGTCCGCCCCTTCCCCACCCAAGACCTCAAACAGGTGCGGTTTGTTCCCCTCTTACCTCTCCTACCTTCACCCCTCACCACCGGCAACCCTAGTTGCCGGATTTTGGCCGGCAGTAGCCGTTTCCCTGTGAAAAGGACCCTTTTTCTTTGATTTCAATCTTTTCAAGAAGCTTTCTGTAAAATCTCAGGGACCCATCTATAAACCAGGAATAAGAACTTTGAAAACCAATCTATTAACTTTGTAGATGCAAAGTAACTCACAGAAAAATCCTAAGAACACAAACTAAGATGTTCTGGAATCTTTAAGTTAAGATCTACAACTTTGTAAAAGACTTTGGAACTGTTTCCACATAAATTCAGCTGCAGATTTAAATCAAGTTTAAATGTCTTTTTATTTTGTTCCAAGAGTTTTAGGAAAGATCTGCTCATGAAAGGTTGATGGTAGCTTCAGTGCTAGGAGTAAAGTCTTTCATAAAATTTTCATGCTCTGAATCCAAGCACAACCAGTGGTTTCAAGTACTTTTGTTGTAGGCTAGATCCCTTTTAAACTAAAATGTTTTTCTCTAGTTCTTGCTTAGAAAAAATCTACACAAATGTGTAGTAACCTACTCATGCGAGTAGGTTTGTTCAATAAAAAGTAGAGCACCAGTTCTTGCATTGTTTGTTCTGTGCAAATAGATCTTAATCCTAGCAGTAGTCGTTTAATACATTTTTCATGTATAACCTGCTGAATAAAAATGGCTAAAACTTTTACAGTGAGTTTGTACTTAAGTAACAAGCTCTGCATAAAAATCTCCACTCAGAAACTACCTCTACGGGTAGTTCTGCACATAAAAATCTCAACTCAGAAACTACCTCTACGAGTAGTTTTGCAACCCAGAAACTAACTCTACGAGTAGTTTTGGTTAACCAATGCTTCCTGTTGAAAATGATAGTTTACAACACGCAAAACCACTCGCTCCCTTAATGAAGTCAGTTAATCCAGATAAGTACTCAATAAATGACTGCCTAGGGAAAAGAAAATAAAGTACTCGACTACTTAACTTAAGTTTTGACTACATTATAATGCAATCTTCTACCAGTAAAACCACTCCTTCATGTGCATTCATATAGACTCGACTAGTCTCGCCGACGGAATCTACAATCTGGTGCCTGAGTCCGAGAGTGAGCAGCACGAAGCTCAGGATAATCTAACAGAAGTTGCTGAAGAACCAGACCAACATTCACAAGCACCCCCGACTAGTTTTACTCAAGAAGGCATGCCCCGGTGCATGATCCCAGTATTTAATTTATGCAACTGTTGTTTCTTTTTACCTGTGCATTTAATTTCATAGGAGTTTATTAGAACCCTAGCTGCATGATCCTAGGCACCTTTGTAACGACTACTAGAGCAGGAAATCAAGTAGTTGCTCTGCTAATAGGTACGGTAAAAGTTGAGTGGTTTTCTGCCACTCGTGAGAACTATAAGAGTTGAATGTTTTACCACATGCTGCAACTATAAGATCGACGGGCGGGGCTGTGGTAAATATTCATGGTTGAGGCCCCGTCCGAGTAGAGAAAAATGCTAAGGCTGCAATGTGTGGTAGTGGTAATTAAGCATTTGAAAGTACTAACCACATGCCGAGGATATGGTAATCGGTAAGCTTAAGTACCCGATTGAACCGGTGCGTGGATAGGTTCCACCATCTTGACGCTATCCCATGGGCCCAATGGTGAGTGCAAGAGGGGTCATGGCCTAGCGTCATCCATGGTTCGTGGACCTCTTGTACTCGAGGCCGGTGGCCCTGATCCATAAAACGGGAATAAAGGGGAAAAGTTGCACGTGTGACTCTATGAGCAACCACGTGACATGTGTTTAGGTTTCCCTTGCAAGGTTAAGAAATTGGATTTGAATTGTCCATTTCTCGCGGTAATTGAGACTGCTTAATACTTCTGCCACATAGAGTAACAAGAGGAACTATGGCTATGATGAAACTTGTTGGATGATTAATTGTTTTCCACCATGTTTGATTAGAGATAGATGCTCACCTAGACTGGTTAAATGAACTAAAATTTTGAAAGCTAAAATATGAAAGTAAGGACTTACTCTTTGTTGCTTTTCAACAAAAAGAAACCCTAGAACACTAGAGCCATGCATGCTTAGTAGTCGGTATTTACATACCACTAGTCGGGTAAGCCTTACTGAGTATTATTATACTTAGCCTTGCTTGTGGCAATGTTTTTAGGTGTGTCTTTTGAAGATATGATAGCTGGTTTGGCCTGGCTGAATACTTTACCGACTGATTGGACAGTGGAGTGGGATCCGTCCCCAGCTAGCAATGGCTCTGCCGAGTGATGCCACGTATGGGCTCCATCGTGGTATCCAGATCGATGATAGATGATTGTGTTTCTTTCCGCTGCTGTTAAAACTCTGAATAAAGATTTATGTTGAACTTAAAAGTACTCGAGAGGTGATTTCAACTTGTAATAATTGATGTCCGACTTGTGAATATAAAATCTATGGAATGTTGTAATCTCTGGACTTGCCTTCATGCGAGTAATGTGTATGCTTTGTTTCGATCAAAATATTAAGTGGTCACATTAGGATTTACCCAACAGACTATCGGATTACTCCGTTTGAAGTGCATGGTAGCCGGCTCATCTTTATGGATGATGGTTAGTGCACTTGAGCCGGGTTGATTCGGGCTGTTCTACCACAGCTGGTATCAGAGTAAAAATGTACACCAGAGTATGCAACAAACCTTAAAAATAAGTTTTCTAAAACTTGACTACAAAACTCCTATTTAAAAAATGTGTTGGACTCGTTAAGGATTATATCTAGTCGTAAAGCCCTATGGGAATATGGGAATATAGCTAGGTGGCAATATGGGAATATAGCAGGAACACTAATCGCGAGTACCGCGAGTACAATTGGTTATGAATGAAGAGAGCTCAACTAGTTTTTATAGGGAGAGAAGTGCTAATTTAAGCCACCGAATTAACTCCGTAAGGCCAGGTTAATGGCCACTGTGAAGGTGTGAGGACGGAAAGGACGTGCATGCTGCATATCTTTAATTTTAAATAAAGAAATTGAGTATGGATGAACTATACAAAAATCCACCTTAAAATAGCTAAATCACTACCCAAAGTTCAAGTAAGTTCCTGTTGTTTTCAGTCCAATCTAAGGATATAATTATCTTAGAGTATGATCTAGCTTTGGGTTTGACTAGTAAAGTGGTGCACGAGTACTTTAGGAATGCTCTGGTAACTTTTGCGGCTAGTTTCATATCACCTGCAGAAGTTATGCTCAGTTTTGTGCACTATCCAGAATTTGTTTATTTGAATGAGCTTCAGTTTTTCTTTATCTCACCTTTTAAGCTTGTGAATCAGATGGCTGATCCAGTTCTTATGGTGGTTGATGAGGAAGGGCATGCACACTCAGCGTGCCTGCATTGGGAGGGCTTCCCTCCATCTTGTCGGGTGTTTTGAGCACCGCTGGTTCCCCGAATCCGCCTCTTTATGTGGGGCAGGAATTTATGGAGATAGGTGTCCATCGGTGCCGTGTTCGCATGACCATTCCCCAGCACCCACTCAACCCCGCGTGGCTAGCCAATGAGACAAAAGTAGTTGGGCACCGCCTCATTGACTCTTGGGAGGCAGCAGCAATGAAGGCGCTCACCACATTTTGTGAGCAGCACCCATTAGAGGTGATCTTGGCTCCAGCTGGTCTGTTTCCGGAAGTCAGCGAGAGCGACCCTCTGTGGCTGGACAGATTTGCACATCTAGGCCACTTGGCAGATCAGATTCCAATCAAGACCATACTCTTTTCAGCCCGGTGCATGAATGCACTATACTGACTGCAGGCACTTCAGAGTAAAGGGATAGCACAAATGATAGACCTTGCTCAGTCCTTCCAATGGGTAGTTAATTTGAGGGATGAGAAAATGCAAGACTTGGTGGAGGAGATTGGTGATCGAGATGCTAGAATTGGCCAGCTTGGAGGCCAACTGCAGACACTAGAAACCACCGTAGGTGAGCACGAGGCAATGATCGAGTTCTTGGAAGAGCAGATCCATGACCTCAACATTGATTTGGAGGATGCCAATGAAAATATCGACATGCATCACGCACAACAGATAGCCCTTCACGTCCCACCGGATGTGATGGACATTGACAATGATGAAGAGCCTGAGGAGATAGAGGGTGTCGTTGACCTTGACTATGATGTAGTAGTCCCACAGCCCGCTCAGATGAGAGCTCGCTCCCTCGCGCGTAGCGAGTCGTCTATCAACAACCCTGATGACTACTAGGAGACAACTTTTGAGTACTTTTGTTTATACTCCTCTTAGTGTATCCTAACTTTTGTGCAGGTAGTAATAGCCTAGCTTAGAGTTGAGTACCACCAGATACAAGGAGTGTAGCCTAGAAACTAAGAGCACTCAAATTAGGTAGGCTTTAGAGAAGGACTAGATGAATGTGTATATTGGCAAGCGGATGGAAATCAGAGATATAGTAGTCGGAAGTGTCACTCAAGCAGCCGGAAAAGTAGTCGCTGTATCAAAAAAGTAGTCGTACTAGTCGGAGATACAGTAAAAGCACGACATGGTGTAGTCGTAGTAAGTGGAAGTATAACTTAGGCAGTCGGAGATGCAGTCGAAGCAGTCATGGATATAGTGTAGATGAAGTTGTAGCCGTATTAGATAGAGGTGCAACTAAAGCAGCCGGAGGTATAGTCGTAGTAGCTAGAGACAAGGTGGAAGCAGTCGAATGTGCAGTTGAGGTAGTCAAAGACCCCGTGTAGTTAAACTTTAGCCGTAGCAGGTAAAGGTACAGTTCAAGCAGTTGAAGATGTAGACGAAGGAGTAGTAGATGTTGTCAAAGCAGTTGGCAATGTAGTCAAAGAAGTTGTATGGTAGTCGATGTAGTTGATAAGGGAGCCATAGCAGTCAAAGTTGTGGTCCTGGCATACGGAGATGCAGACGTAGTCGGTGATGCAGCTATAGTAGTCGGAATAGTAGTCCTGGTAGTCGGAAATGCAGTCGGAGATGGAGTAGTTGGAGGTGTTTTGAATGCCATAGTTTTAGGCCGCTACATTTCCTAATCACCACCAACCTTTGAAAGGTTTCAGATAAACAGAACATGAGCTGTGAAATTTCTCTTAACCAGCCACATATTGCACACCCATTTGTATCAAGCCTATCAAGTTCTATATTTTACTCGTACTATCTTTTTGAATCATGGGAGAATTATAAAGCCTTTGCTGATATTAAACTTCCATGTTTCAGCTGGTTGGGGCAACACGTGGCAATCCTAATTGATTCAGAGCGAGCGGCAGCAGGTCGCAGCAAACGTCGCCAACGCCACTGCCACCTAGTCTGGTGGAGGTGATGGCCGCTCAAACCAAATTGCTCCGACAACTTGTTCAGGGGCAGCAGCACCATCATCAGCAGCGGGGTGTGCATAATGCACCCCAACCTCAAGTTGCTGGTTACTCGGATTTCTTTGGAATGCAGCCCCCTCCATTTAACAAGATGGAGAAACCATTGGATGCAAACGCTTGGATTCGTACCATTGAATCCAAGTTTTCCTTATTGACATTGCCATGTTCTAAAGCCAACAAAGCTCGATTTGCTGCGCAGGAGCTTTGCGGTACTGCGCATATATGGTGGGACAACTATTTTGCCATGCTTCCAGCAGATCATGTTGTCACTTGGGACGAATTCAAGAATACGTTCTGAGCCCACCATATTCCTAAAGGTCTTATGGAAAGGAAGTTAAATGAGTTTCTAGCTCTTACACAAGGTACCCGCACAGTGCGTGGATAAAATTTCATGTTCGGTTGGAGCCGTTGGTTGGAAATTTTCATAGCTGTACTTCAGTACGTTCAGGCGTTCAACAACCTTGCTCAATACGCGGGTTATCATGCTGACACGGATACTAAGAAACGTGATCATTTCCATAGAGGTCTTAACACCAAGCTCAAGGAACGACTAAATCCCATCAGAACGGACACATACAATGAGCTGGTTAATTTGGCAATCACCCAGGAGGATTGCATTTTGGCCCATCATGCAGAAAAGAAGAGGAAGGCTCCAGCTGGACCCTCGAGTGCTCAGCCATCGAGGTATTGTTTAGTGCAGAATGCAGCACCTAAAGCTCTTCAGAATGCCCCTCAGCTAGGGCGTTGGATTATTAAGGCCCCTCAGCAACAAGGTGTGGCAAGACCTCCTGCTCCCCAGCCAAATGGTCTAAGGCCGAATACACAGCAGCCACCCTGCCAAAGTAACACAAACCGATACTTCAATTGTGGAAGTTCTACTCACTTTGTTCGAGATTGCCCTCAGTCCAGACAGCAAGCTCAAGGCCAAGGCTCCAGTACCAACAACAAAAACTAAGGCAAGAAGCAGACTATTCAGGTTAAGCGTGGGCGGATCAATTTCACCACCCTTGCAGAGCTTCCTGATGGCGCACCAGTAATGATGGGTACATTTTCTATCCACCGCAAGCCCGCTGTTATATTATTTGACTCTAGTGCATCACATAGTTTCATTAGTGCAAAATTTGGTGCAAAAGTGGGTTTGGATTTCTGTCACATGAGAAAGTCGTATATGATAGCTACACCAGGTGGTAAAATTGCTTCAAATCAACTCATAAGAAACGTGCCAATTAAATTGGGTAGCAAAGTCATTACCACCGACTTGATCCTCTTGGCACTTGAAGATATCGATATAATTTTGGGAGTAGATTGGATGACTCGGCATGGAGTAACCTTAGATCTTGCCTCCCGAGCCATTGAAATCAATTCCCCGACCCAAGGAGCTACCACTCTATTTTTGCCCTTCCGAAAATGCACAAATTCATGTGTTCTCATTAAGGTCCACTCCAAAATAGAAGAAATTCTGGTGGTACGCGAGTATGCTGATGTTTTTTTGGTTGACTTACCCGGCATGCCACCAAATTGAGGTATAGAGTTTGTCATTGAACTGCAGCTAGGCACTGCACCTATCTCTAAACGACCCTATCAAATGCCACCCAAGGAATTAGCAGAATTAAAAATACAGTTGCAAGAACTTCTAGACAAAAACTATATTTGTCCAAGTGCCTCACCTTGGGGTTGTTCAACCCTATTTGTGAAGAAGAAAGATAATAGTTTGAGGTTTTGTGCAGACTACCAGCCTCTCAATGCGGTGACTATCAAAAACAAATATCCATTTCCTAGCATTGATGTTCTTTTCGATCAATTATCTGGAGCAAAAATATTTTCTAAGATTGATCTTCGTTCTGGATATCATCAAATTAAGATTCAACCATGTGATATTCTAAAGACCGCTTTCTCCACTCGATATGGACTATATGAGTACTTAGTCATGTCTTTTGGTCTCACAAATGCTCCTACCTACTTCATATATCTCATGAATTCAGTTTTCATGCAGGAGCTTGACAAGTTTGTCGTGGTTTTCATCGACGGCATTCTTATTTATTCCAAGGATGAGGAGGACCATGCTAAACATTTGCATATTGTTCTCCAACGCCTCAGAGACCATCAGTTATATGCTAAGTTCTCCAAATGTGAATTATGGTTGGATAGTGTGAAATTTTTGGGCCATACTATCTCCAGTAATGATATCTCAGTTGACCCCAGTAAAGTTCAAGAGGTGGTAGATTGGAAGACTCCCACTTCTGTTCATCAGACTTGTAGTTTTCTTGGTTTAGCTGGTTATTATCGCTGCTTCATTCCGGATTTCTCCAGAATTGTTAAACCTATGACCGAACTATTGAAGGAGTAAAATTTGGGTGGGATGAAGATTGTGAAAAAAAATTCCACACTCTTCGTAAACACTTGACTACAGCCCTAGTCTTAGCTCAACCTGACAATTTCAAACCATTTGATGTTTACTGTGACACTTCTGGTATGGGTTTGGGTTGTGTACTTATGCAAGACAATCGGGTTATTGCCTATGCTTCACGAGCACTTCGGCCCCATGAAAGAATTACCCAACCCATGATCTTGAGTTGGCAGCTGTCATTCACGCTCTCAAGATTTGGAGGCACTACCTTATGGGCAACCATTGCAATATTTTAACCGATCATAAGAGTCCTATGTATATTTTCACACAAGATGACCTGAATATGAGACAAAGGTGATGGTTGGAATTAATCAAAGATTATAACCTTGAGGTGCACTACCATCCAGGCAAGGCTAATGTAGTAGAGGATGCACTCAGCCGCAAAGCTCATTGCAATTGCCTATCTACCGCATCATACAATGAGACGTTATGCTCTGAAATGCGAAAACTTAGGTTGGAAATGATTCCTTAAGGATCTTTGAATCATATCACTATTAAACCCACTCTTCATGACCATATCATCATGGCACAATTACACGATGAGAGTGTTAAGATCATCAAGCAGAAACTATCTCAAGGAGAGGAGAAGTACAAATGTTTTCATTAGGATCACAAGGGAATTTTATGGTTCGAAAGTCGCATTGTTGTTCCGAAAAATCACGAACTCCGAAAGCAGATTCTTGATGCAGCACATCTTTCCAAATTCTCTATTCATCCAGGAAGTCGCAAAATATATCAGGACCTTAAAAAAAACTTCTGGTGGACCAGGATGAAGAGGGAAATTACCCAATATGCTGCAGAGTGTGACACTTGTCAGCGAGTGAAAGCTAGCGACTTAAAAGTTGCTGGCACACTTCAACTTTTGCCAATACCATCCTAGAAATGGGAAGATATCTGTATGGACTTCATTGTTGGTTTGCCCAATACAGCTCAGAAACATGATTCTATATGGGTTATTGTTGATCGACTTACAAAGACCGCTCATTTTATTCCCGTACACACCACTTATAATGCCAAAAGATACATGAAGATATATCTGGATCAAATTGTTTGTCTACACATTGTCCCAAAGACAATCATTTCTGTGACACTCAGGTAATTAGCTTGGTCACATCTTAGAGTTTGGGTATGCTTTTATGTCCAAAGTATGGCAAATGTATGTTTTATGTATGTAATGTTATGGAAAAAAAAAGTGATGTTTATGTAATTAGATTTAACTAAAGGTCCTTTTATGCAAAATGGGTGGAGATGGGGGAAAAGTTTAAAAGTAAGAGGGTTGTTTTGCAAAAAGTGGTATCTCTGGTTAAATGGCAAAAATAAGTGAAATTACCCTTGGGTATATATGTAAAAGTAATTTTACCCATAGGATTTACATAAAATGTGAAATTTTTACTAAGTCTATTTAATTTCCAAAACTATTGCTCAAATGCAGATGAACCTTAAAGAGAAGTTGTAGAGTTTGAAAAACCATGCACTTTTGCTTTTTGGACCATCTTCATTTGAGCACTGGTTTAAAAGTTGCAAGCTCTTTTCATTAAGGTCCCTGTTTTTCTCTGAAATTGCAAAGCAGTCCCTGGTTCGGTTCTTCCCCTTCTTCCTCCTGGCGCCTCTGCCCCCCCCTGCTCTGCTCCCCTGGTACTTCTGCCGCCGGCGTAATGCACCGCTTCTGGCCACCGCCGGCCATCTCCTGTGCCACCCCCGTCCACGCGTCGTTCCCCCGCCCGTCCACCGCTCTAACCCCCCCCCCCCCGTTGGCGCCCTACCCGCGCGCCACGGCGCCTGTGCGCTGCCAGAGCCGCTCGCCGGTGTCCCTGTCGCCGCCGCGCCTCCGAGGTTCATCTCCCCCGGTGGCAACCCCAAACCCGAGCCCAGCTTGTCGTGCTCCCCTTTGCCACTTCGATTGCCTATAAAAGGGCGCTCCAGACCCTCCCCGCGCGCGTACAGGAGCTTGCTGCCTCCATTGTTGCCGCCGTGAGCTCGGTCGCCGTGGAGCCCTCCCCTCCGTTCACTTCCTCCCCAAATTGATAGCACCCCTACCTTCCCCGTCCCCCACTGCAGCCTCCCAGCCCGGCCCTTCCCTCCTCCGCACGCCGGAACCCCACCGCCGCCGTGCACCTCCGGCCGCCGGCCCGGCCCTCTGTGGGCAGCTCGTCTCCGACCATCCCAAGCCTCCCCAAGACCACCCACAGGTAGCCCAAGACCTCCTCGTGCTCCCCCTCTCTTTTCCCCTCACCGCCGACGACCCCCACGGCCAAGATTCGGCCGGACCCGAACCCCTCCCCGCCGGCCATGGCCGTGGACCCAATTGCTTTGTTTGTTTTCCTTCCAGGGGGTTATCTGCTAAATGTAAGGGCTGTTCTGTAAAGGATAACTGTTATTTCATGTGAAAGCATTTCCTGTCGTGTAAAATTCGCAGTAATTAGTAGAAAAATCCAAAAATGGCAAAACTAGTTTTGTTAGAAACAAGATTTCAAACTCTATAATTTTTGTTAATAGAGTTTAGTTTGAAACAAAATATTTCTACCTGTATTTTAAATCTAAGATTGAGGGGTAATATACACTTAACCTTGTCATTTCATGCTTGGTTGCTTATGAAGTTTGGCATAAATGTTCTATGAGCTCTAGATAACCTTGTACAAAGTTGCAAACTTAAACTTGTTTTAAATTTAACTTCTTTTATTTGAACTTTCAAATTTGAAATAAACCTAATGTATAGCCTTCTCTAATTGGAATCTTTTATCATTCACTAATGTAATATTTTATAATGTTTAATATATAATCAAATTTCTATAATCTTTTATTTAAAAGTTTTGAATTCAAATTTTGGTTCATTTCAAATTTAATTTAAATGTTTTAGTTCTTATTGCAATAAACTCTACCATATCTTTATAAATAGTGTTTTAAATCCAAAACCTCTTTATTTTATGCATGTTTGTATGTTAATTGAATGAGTTATAATATTGGAAATGTGAATTTTTTTTTAAATTTAAATTTCACCTCATTTAATTTATTGCATCTCATATAGAATCAACGACACTCGATGACGGGGACTACGAGTTGGTCTTAGGACAAGATCAAGGTTTTGCAGAAGATCCAGCGCAAGTCGTCGAGGGACTGACTGAAGCCCCGAACCCCAGTTCGGAAGCCTCTGACACTCCTGCCCCCAACCCCACTCAAGAAGGCAAGCCCCGGACATATCCCACTATTTCATTTACACTGCAATCTATATCTATCTATATTATATCTTGCATTAAGTCTAGGAATTGAAGTGAAACCCTAGATGCATGAATCCTAGGAATCCAATGTAATGCTCCTGAGTTCTTATCGGATAGATGCTCCGCTAATAGGACCGGTAGAAGTCGGGTGATTTCCTGTCACTCGCGCGATATAGGAGTTGCATGTTTATATTTCTGCAACCACTATAAGGATGATGGATAGGGTCATGTGTGGTATCATGACCGGAGGTTTTACCCTGTCTGTTTTGATAAGAGTTGATAAGGTCGATATGTGTAGGTAGTGGTGGCTAAGCGTTTGAACAGTACTAGCCACATGCCGTGAAAAATGGTAAAGCGGTAAGCCTAGTAACCGATCGGCCCGGTAAGTGGATATACTTCCACCACTCGATCTTTCTGTTATGTTCACACGCACCGACCTGTGGGAGTACGTTCTGCATGGCAGACAGGAATACGGGTTTTGTAGTCGCGCTACAGACGTATGTCCTGCACGAGTGATGTGCGTACGGTCCTGCAAGTCGCTTGTGGTGGCCTGTCCACAAGTCGGAATGAAAGGTAAACGATTGCTTCAGAATGCCCCGTTGGTATTCCAAGCGTGTGTGCTAGGTTTACCTTGCAAGGTTAAATTCGATTCGAATTGTCCGCCTCTCACGAAGCTTGAGATTGCTTATCCCTTTTGCCACATTGAGTAAGAAATGGAATTAATGATGGATAATCTTGATGGATGATAATCACTACCTTGATTGCTTAGTGTAGGAGCTAATCTAGAATAAATATTCAACTAGAAGAGGAAAGCTAAAACTTGAAAGTAGTTCATACTCTTTGTTGCTTTTCAGCTGAAAATAAACCCAAAGCCTTTACAATGCCTGCATGAGTCTAGTTATGGGCTAAAGTATACCTAGCCCCGGGTAAGCCTTGCTGAGTATTAGAATACTCAGCCTTGCCTATAATTGTTTCAGGTATGACCTTCGAAAACCCCACGGACAACCTTGTGTGGCCAACGTCCGTTCCGTATGGCTGGTCCGTGGAGTGGGACCCGTCCCCGGCCGGCGCTGACCCTCCGGAGTGACACCAGGCCCTGGGCTAAGCTTGGTGTTCGCCTTCGCGACGAATGTAGTCGCGTAAAACTTTTTCTTCCGATGTGAGTTGGACAAGCTGTTATGCTTGTCAGTTGAACATGGTTTTGTATAAGTTCACTTATCTTTGAGACTCGGTTTGTAATAAAGTATGTATGGCTGTAAATTTAAAAGTTGATGAGCTATTCCGTGATGTGAACTCGCCATCGTGCGAGGTAAACCTGCTTCGATCCTGCTGAACCGTGGTTGTATCGGGCGGAGACCCGACAGACCAAAGGATTGTTCCGTTTGAAGTGCGTTAGGCTATTTGCAAAGGTACGGCGATCAATAACGCACTTGAGCCGGAATAATTCGAGCGGTTCTGCCACAATTTCTGATCACGGCACTCAATTCGTAGCATGCTTTTGGGAACAATTGCAAGAATCCCTTGGTACCAAATTAATCCGAAGCTCAGCTTATCATCCTCAGACCGATGGCCAAACACTACTAGATTTTTACCCTATCGCCACAGAAAGCATTGCAACAACACTAATTTTGTTGCAATAGATAGGTGTTATTGCCACCTTTTCCAAATTTGGTCGCAATATGTCACCCATAATTGCCACAAATAATGTTGCGTTGCAATTTGCGTATTTTTTGTTGCAATATCTGGGTGGTATTGCCACAGTTATGAGATTTGTTGCAATTTTTGGAAACTTTTACCTGCTACAATTTAACTACATTGTTATAATCGCTATATTCGTTGCAACAGCTTGGTCTATATTGCAATGGTTTTATTGAATGGTTGCGATAAGTAGTCCATATCGCCATGATATGTTTATGTAGTAATAATTTGGACGTCCGTTGCAAAAGATCGATCTATATTGCAGTGAAAAAACGATTGGTTCCAATTACTTTACATTATATCCACGTATTTATGGTGTTGTAATAGAATTAAAGTGCGTTGCAAAAGATTGATCTATATTGCAATGAAAAATTGAATTGTTGCAATCAGGTGACAAAATTGCCATTATTTGCTCCGTTGTCATAATAAATTAATTTTGTTGCAAAACATTGTGCTTTATTGCAATGTAAAATTAGTCATTGCTTCAAATAATGTTAATGCATGCTGGATTATATTTAAAAATTAAATAAAAAATCTTTGTAGGAGTTAGATTCGAACTCTAGACTTTTAGACCAATACCATGTAGGAGTACGACCAGGTTATGTCCGATTTGATGTACAATGGAACTATGGTTACCCTTTATACAAGACTAGTTTGTTTATGTATACAGATGAGCATATGGAATTGTCTTTTTGTCTCTCATGTATCTACCCCTCCCCTCCCCCAAAAATCCCAATAGGCCCTCTTCTTCTTCCTCGCGAAACCATCTCGCGGTGACATGTCGCATCTGTAGTATACACTCCCTCAAAACCTTTATATAGCATTTATCAGTAACAAAATTATATCTCATCATCTAGACCACCTCGTCTTGGTATAGCATTTAACAGTAACAATATTAATATTAAGTAAACTTTATGACAGCTAGGTAAATGTTTACTAAAGTATAGGATTTATGCAAAAAAATCATCGTCTGGTCCTTGGCTAGAAGAATCGACGGGTGCAATGAGTCTAACCTCAATGTAGGTCTCATTCATGTCATGTTCTTCATTAGATAACTCATCATCATTTGGTTCTGGAACGGATTCAGCAAACGCCCTTTGAATGACAGTAGCATCACCACTAACTCCTTCTATATCTGACCTTCTCCAATTGTTCACCTCTTTTTGTGTGTTTGCCACATTCATATCCTCCACACCCACGACCAATGAGTCCAGATCAATTTCTCCCTCCTCTTCTCCACCTTCAGGCATGGCAAACAAATTTCTTGGTTTCATTCTCACCATAGTGCACCAATCTAGTTTCTTTGAGCCCTTTGACATAAAACACCTGCTCATCTTGTGACCCCAGAATGTAAGGATCATCTAATTATCAAAATTTAGTTGTATAAATATCTATAATACCATATTGATCCATGTTGTACCCACTACTTTTCTTCTTATCGGCAGCAGGCACATCATACCAGTCACACTGAACTATGACAACTTCCTTTTGATTAGGAAAATCAAGTGCGATGATTTTTTTAATCTTGCCATACCAGTCCATATTTTCAGTATTGTCATCACCTCTCATAATAATACCACTATTTTGTGTACTTAGGTTATTCTCAATGTTGGCAGTTTGAAACAGAAAAACATTGATGAAGCATCTATTGAAAATACGTGCCCTATGGTCTGGACCTTGAGAAAGGGCATACATGAGGTCGCTTGTTTTCCCTTCTTGTACAGTTTGTTGATTTGCACCAAGTTTAAAATAACCTTTGTCAATATCAGGATAATTTGAACAGCACAACAATCCAAATAATACATTACTAACTCACTTTACGCTCAAACCAGCCAAAAAATTGCTCCTTGTGTCGCTTCTCAACATTACATGGACTATTTTTTTGAGTTCATCCATATGATCCCTGGAATAAAGCAACATTAGTGTTTCAGTTAGTTTTAAAAAATTATGAAAATGCAATTGCAAAATATGTACGTGCCAAAAATATCTTACATAATCCATGGACTGGCCTCATCACTATTTGTAATTATATAGTGCCTCATCCGTTGCATCTCCAACATAGAAATTAACTCTACTATAAATCCTTTCTTACTATAGTCAATGTTGCCAAATATGCTTAGTCCGGAAGGTGGTTCATTCACGGCAGCACATTCATGACGCTCTGGATGATTAAGCTTAGTATCAATATCTTCCAAGAACCAAAAACAAAATGTCATGCACTCCTCAGATATATATCCCTCGGCTATTGAGCCTTCCGGGTGTGCTTTGTTGCGCACATAGTGTAAGCATCTAGGCCCTTAAGGTATGTTTCGGTGATTAATGACAACCATTATTGTGACTAATGAGTTTGTGCAGACTTTTAGATCATTATCGCTCATATTGGTTATATGTCAAAAGAGGCCCCTAATTTTCATTATTCAAAAAGGCGATCTCGGCATTGAACTCAATAATATGTCAAGACTAAGGATCTTTCTAGTCCTAAGTGTCATAAGGTTGAGAAGGACACTTAGGTTAGTATAGGTTTTATAGTTTTGTAGTGATCGCACTATTAAGACGGGTTTAGGCTTAGTAACTTGAGCATGGACATGGTCATTTGAAAATAGATGCACACAATGGTCACTCAAGTTTCTAGAAGCTCAAATAAGTGGTTCTCAACTTATATCTCAAGAAATATTTGGATTTCATTCAAGACTCAAGTCAGAAAAGGCAAAATCAGAAAAATCCTATTCACCGGTTTAACCGACGCTTCAACTCTTCTATACGTCGGTTAAACAAGGTCAGCTGAGTTTGACAAGTCAATTCACCGGTTCAACCGACGTTATTTGAAATTGGATGTCGGTGCAGTTGTCCAGAGACTTGGTATTTCAGTTGATCAATGGATAACTACACTCACCGGTTAAAACGACGCTATTTGAAATTGGACGTCGGTGCAGTTGTCCAGTGACTTGGTATTTCAGTTGATCAATGGATGACTACACTCACCGGTTAAACCGATGCAACGACGGTTAATCTGCCCAAGCTGTAACGGCTAGTTTTTAGAAGGGGCAGTTTACATTCACCGGTTAAACCGACGATGACTATTGGAGGGACGTCGGATTAACCGGCGCTACGCAGTTTTTCTGGCAGCTTTCTCTCCAACGGCTCTATTCGTGTGAGCTGCCCATATATACCCCTCCAATGGGTCATTCTACTACTCTTGACACCAGGCAACACCCAAACACACTTACTTTAGTCAAGAGCCACCTTGAGCTTCAACATTTCATACACTTGTTCATTCAATCATTCAAGAAGCAAGATTAAGGACTTGAGTAGAGAGAAGCTTGTGTGCATCCATTCTTTGTGATTGGTTCTTGCTCAAGTGAAGGCCTTAGCTTGTTACTCTTGGTGATTGGCATCACCTAGGCGATCTTGGTGATCGAGGTGATTCTCGCGGAGCTTGCCAAGGATTGTGGAAGCCCGGAGAAGAGATTTGTACGTGGCTTGATCTCCACCACACCGGGATGGTGAACGGAGACTCTTAGTGAGCGCCCTCGTCTTGGTGACTTGGGAGGTGACAATACTCTTTGTGAGTGTCACAACGTGGATTAGGGGTGTGTGCCAACACATCGATACCACGGGAAAAATCCGGTTGTCCCTTGTCCATTTTACTTATTCAAGCATTATCTTTCATGCAATTCATTCATGTGCTTGATTTAGGGATCACTGGTTAGCTCTACCTTGCTAGGCTTTATCTCTTCTTATCTTATCTAGCTTGTGTAGGTTGTTTAGTTATCCGGTTGGTGAATTGGTGCCTTTCTAGTTTTGCATAGGTTAAGGTTGCTTTATCTTGTTTTAGAAATTGAAAAAGGCCCAATTCACCCCCCCTCTTGGTCCATCGATCCTTTCAATTGGTATCAGAGCCTCGTTGCTCATTGGGATCATTAGGCTTCACCGCCTAGAGCTATGGCCAAGATGGGTGGTTCGCCGCCTCACTTCGAGGGCAAGAACTTTGCCTATTGGAAAGTCCGCATGGCCGCATACCTTGATGCGATTGCCACCGAAGTATGGTTGGCAACTAAAGTCGGGTTCACCGGAGATCCCACCCCCGATCAATTAAAATGGAATGCTAGAGCTAGAAATGCAATTTTCGAAGCTATTAGTGAGGAGGTTTTTGCTAGAGTAAATGGCATGGACCTAGCAAGTGATATTTGGAAGGAGCTCATTGAGATACATGAAGGTTCCACCAAAGTTCGTGAGCAAAAATATCACTTGTTTAGAGCTAAGTATGATTCCTTCAAAATGCTAGCTCATGAAAATTGCAATGATATGTATTCTCGCTTGAATGTCATTGTCAAGGACATTAATGCACTTGAAATATCCAAAATTGACAGTGCATCCATCAATCGCAAGATCCTCATGCTACTCCCGAAGCCCAAGTATAACATTATCAATGCTATGCTTCAAAAGGAGGATCTCACCACAATGGAAGTAGGAGAACTTGTGGGCGAAATTCGCGCTCATGAAATGAGCATTCTTGGTATGTCCGAAGAGCCAACATCAAGCAAGTCAATTGCTCTAAAGACCAAGACAAACAAATCCCGCAAGCTCAAGATGGTCAAACAAGACTCAAGCTCAAGCAATGAAGAAGATGATCATCATGAGAGCTCATCCGATGTTGAAGATGATGGAGAGCTTGCTCTCATGATGAGAAAGTTCACACGCTTGAATGAGAAGATCAATAAGAAGGGCTTCAACTTTGACTCCAAGAAGGGAATGTTCCGGCCAATGGATGTCAAGAACAAGATTTGCTACAATTATGGCGAAAAAGGACACATCCGTCCAAATTGCCCCAAGCCGGACAAAAGAAGCAAGGACAACAAGAATAAGCATCGCCATGATTCAAGCGATGATGAAGAAGAGGAGAGAAAGAACAAAACAAGAGATTTGGGAAGAAGAAGACCCATGACAAGAAGACCAAGCTCTTCCCAAATAAGAAAGGGCACACCAAGAAGAGTTTCTTGGTGGAGAAACAAGAGTGGGTGACCGATGTCTCATCAAGCGAAGACTCAAGTGATGAAGAAGACATTGTCACTATCACCCTCACAAATGAAGAACCACCTCTACCACCGCCTCCTATGTGCCTCATGGCAAAAGGTAACACCAAGGTATGTGAGGTGGATAGTGAAGATGATAGTGATGAAGAGCTTGATCCTAATGAATTCACTAACCTCATCAATGAGTATACATCCGTCATCAAGAGGGAAAAAGGCAAAGTCAAAATTCTTGAGAGCACTCATGCCAAGTTAGAGCTTGCCCACTCCGACTTACTTAGTAAGTACAATGACTTGCTCAAAAAGCACAATGAGTCACTTGTACTTGCTAAGCAAGCTGAAGAGAGCCACAAAAAGCTCAAACAAGAGCATAGGGAGTTGGCTCACAAGTATCAAGAAGTTGAATTTGCTTATGAAGTAATTGACCCAAGTCTTGAGAAAGTTGTTCATGAAAAGGTCAATGCTTCTACTTCATGTGATGACCTACTCATTGATGCATATGCCACTAATGTTGTGCCCAAGCTTGCCTCTTCTAGGGAAAAGGAATTGATGGATCAAGTGGCAAGCCTCAAGAGTAGTGTGGAGAAACTCTCAAGGGGAGAATACATCCACAAGGAGATTCTCTTTAACAATGCCCGTGACTATGGTAAGAGAGGTCTTGGTTCATTTCCGGAGCCAAACATGGCTACAACTCCTTCTCCGGAGATCAAGACAAGCTTCATCAAGGAAGTTGGCTCATATTGCCAACATTGCCAAGTCACCGGGCACCACACTAGGGAGTGCACTTTACCATCACGTCCTCTTCCTAAATTACCCAAGAATTACTCATCAATGTTCCAAAATAATCATTTTCTCTTGAGTAAAGTGAAGGGCAAGGTGAAGGCCAAGTTCATTGGCAAAATTGCTAAGGAGTCGAAGAAGAAGCTCCCCAAGCAACTTTGGGTCCCAAAAGCTCTTGTCACACATGTGCAAGGCCCAAAGCTTGTTTGGGTTCCGAAAACTCAAAAATAAATTCTCATGTGTGTAGGTGAACTACAAAGCCGGTGGAAAACATTGGGTACTTGATAGCGGTTGCTCTCAACATATGACCGGCAATGATAGCATGTTCACCTCACTTGAAGACCCCGGCGATCATGAACATGTCACCTATGGTGATAACTCAAAGGGGAAAGTCTTAGGTTTGGGTAGAATTGCAATTACAAAAGATTTATCCATCTCAAATGTTTTGTTTGTAGAAGCACTTAGTTTTAACCTCATTTCTATTGCACAATTATGTGATCTTGGACTAACGTGTGCCTTTGACAAGAATGGTGTTGTAGTGACTCATGAAAAAGACAAGTCATTGGTATTCACGGGGTTTAGGCATGGCAATATCTATTTGGTGGATTTCTCTACAAAGCAAACAAGCACCATGACTTGCCTCTTCACCAAGTCGTCTCTTGGGTGGCTTTGGCATAGAAGAATTGCTCATATTGGCATGAGCAACCTTAAGAAAGCCCACAAGAGAGGGATGATCACCGGCATAAAGGACGTCACTTTTGACAAGAACAAGCTATGCAAAGCATGTCAAGCCGGGAAGCAAGTTGCAACTCATCATCCTATCAAGACAATGTTGTCTACCTCCAAGCCGCTCGAGCTACTACACATGGATCTCTTTGGTCCAACTTCATACAAGAGCATTGGCGGTAACCTCTATTGCCTAGTAATTGTTGATGATTTTTCACGTTACACTTGGGTCATGTTTCTAGGTGATAAGGGTGAAACTCCGGATCTTCAAGTCATTTGCAAGAAAAGCTCAAAGGGAATACAATTCCCCAATCGTGAAGATCCGGAGTGACAACGGCACCGAGTTTAAAAATATGAAGATTGAAGAATGGTGCGATGAAGAAGGAGTCAAACATGAGTTTTCCGCCACCTACACGCCCCAACAAAATGGTGTGGTGGAAAGAAAGAACAAGACACTCATCACCCTAGCAAGAGCAATGTTGGATGATTATGGCACGTCCGAGAAGTTTTGGGCGGAAGCAATCAACACGGCGTGTCATGCATCCAACCGAGTGTATCCTCACCGACTCCTCAAGAAAACTCCATATGAGCTCATCACCGGGAGGAAACCAAATATATCATACTTTCGAGTCTTTGGTTGCAAATGCTTCATTTATAAGAAGAAAAGGCTCGGTAAGTTTGAAAGTAGATGTGATGAAGGTTTCTTTCTTGGTTATGCATCAAACTCCAAAGCATATAGAGTATTCAATCAAACCTCCGGGTTAGTTGAGGAAACATGTGATGTGGAGTTTGATGAATCTAATGGCTCCCAAGAGGAGGTTGTTGGCTATGAAAATGTAGGGGATGAAGAGATTGAAGAAGCCTTAAAGAAGATGTCCATTGGGGATATCAAGCCGGAAGAGGTGCATGAAGACAATGATCAAGGGGGAGGAAATTCCTCATCTTTGCCAAACACCTCCACGGCACCCCAAGTGAATGAAGATCAAGATAAAGTTGATCCACTACCTCAAGAAAATGTGTCAATGCCAACACCCCAAATCCAAGAACAAGAAGAGCAAAATGTTCCACCACAAGCACAAGTCACTCATGATCCACCCCAACAAGCATCCACGCAAATACCGCTAGTGAAGCATGGTCGCATCTCCAAGGATCATCCAATCGGTCAAATCATTGGTAGTCCTTCCAAAGGAGTAAGAACTCGCTCTAAGTATGCTTCATTTTGCGAACATCACTCGTTTGTTTCTTGTATTGAACCCACTAGCATAGAGGAAGCACTTGAGGACTCGGATTGGGTGATGGCCATGCAAGAAGAGTTGAACAATTTCACCCGCAATGAAGTATGGGTCCTCGAAGCTCCTCCGAAAGACAAGAACATTATCGGCACAAAGTGGGTCTTTCGAAACAAGCAAGATGAACATGGGGTGGTGGTACGCAACAAAGCAAGACTTGTGGCAAAAGGATTTTCTCAAGTCGAAGGTTTGGATTTTGGTGAAACTTTTGCTCCGGTCGCAAGACTTGAAGCTATCCGCATTCTTCTTGCTTACTCTTCACATCATAATATTAAGTTATATCAAATGGATGTGAAAAGTGCGTTCTTAAATGGCTTTATTAACGAACTTGTTTATGTTGAGCAACCTCCCGGGTTTGAAGATCCGAGGAATCCTAACCATGTTTATAGGTTGCACAAGGCACTCTATGGACTCAAACAAGCTCCATGGGCTTGGTATGAGAGGCTTCGTGACTTCCTAATCATGCAAGGTTTCAAGATCGGGAGGGTGGACACCACTTTGTTCACAAAAGACGTCAACGGGGATCTTTTCATTTGTCAAATTTATGTTGACGATATTATCTTTGGCTCAACTAATGATTTACTAAGCCATGAGTTTGCTACCATGATGTCTAGGGAATTCGAGATGTCCATGATTGGTGAATTGACTTTCTTCCTTGGTTTTCAAGTCAAACAAATGAAGGAAGGGACATTCATCTATCAAGAAAAATATACTAGAGATATCCTGAAGAAGTTCAAGATGGATGAATGTAAGCCAATTAAGACTCCTATGGCTACAAATGGGCATCTCGACTTGGATGTGGACGGTAAACCTGTTGATCAATCCCTCTATCGTTCAATGATAGGGTCTTTGCTTTACCTTACCGCATCTAGGCCCGATATAATGTTTAGTGTGTGCTTGTGTGCCCGTTTTCAAGCTAACCCTAAGGAATCACACCTTTCTGCTGTGAATAGGATCCTTCGATATCTCAAGCACACTCCTAGCATAGGCTTGTGGTACCCCAAAGGCGCTAGCTTAGATCTCTTGGGATACTCGGATTCGGATTTTGCCGGAAGCCGTGTTGATCGCAAGAGTACCTCCGGGGGTTGCCACTTGCTTGGGCGTTCTCTTGTTTCTTGGTCGAGTAAGAAGCAAAATTCCGTGGCTTTGTCCACCGCGGAAGCGGAATATATAGCAGCCGGTGCATGTTGTGCCCAAATTCTATATATGAAGCAAACCCTTTTGGACTTTGGTGTGAAACTGGGAAGAATACCACTCCTTTGTGACAATGAAAGTGCCGTAAAAATTGCCAAGAATCCGGTTCAACACTCTCGCACAAAGCACATTGATATTCGCCATCACTTCTTGCGTGATCACGAAGCCAAGGGGGACATTTCCCTTCAAGGTGTGAGATCCGAGGAGCAATTGGCGGATATTTTCACAAAACCTTTAGACGAGAGTACCTTTGTTAGGCTAAGAAATGAGCTAAATGTGTTAGATGCGGCAAACGTCATGTAAGTTGCCATGTCATATAGAAAAATGCATACATATAGGACACTTGTCTAACCATGGTAAGATAGTGATGAGCAAGGGTTTAGCTAGAGGTGGTGGTCCACTTGTTTTCCTCTAGGCTTGTAGAAAGGCTCATCATGATGAAGCTTTCCGTGGGATCAAACTTGACAAGTAGATCTTAAATTCTCGCTATGCATTTCTTGTCATATAGTTGTGCATCTCATGTTTACCTTTCTTTCGCATGTGTTTGTAATTTGCATTATCATTGCATGCGTAAAGGTCACAAAGGAGATCACTTGATGAAAATGAGACTTGTTTTACGTGCAAGATCTTAATTCATGAGAAGTGAAAAGAGTAAAGTGTTAGGTGCGTTATTGCCTAGTGAGCAATGACATGGTGAGTTTGAAGCCTTCCTCCTTCAATATTCCTATGACATGGCTCATACATTTTAATTTGGCGCTTTGTCTCTCTTGCGACTTATCCTTGATTTTGAAAAGAAAAACTATTTAAGTTATTAAGCTATTCTAATTACTTTGAGGGGTAAAGTCGCCTATGCAAGTCCATTAACTTGAGTTTAGTTGAATCTTATAAGTTCATTGGACTTAGCATAGAAAAGTGAGCTGAGAGAGGGTTTTTGGGTTCACCGGTTAAACCGACGTTCAATGGATCTATACCCATCGTTTTAACCGGCGATACTAGGTGTCAGCCTCAGCTCAGTCATTTCAGACGTTCAACCGGTGTATACAAAGTTTGCATCATCGGATCAACCGGTGAACATAACATGCTTCCGACCTGAAAATCAACTGATATTTGCATCGTTCAACCGACGAGTTCACTTTTCAGATCATCGGTTCAACCGGCGTACTGATGCAGATTTGGCAGAGTTTCTGGTAAACTACACCGACGCAATCAACCGGTGTTCAAAACCTAAGCGTCGGATCAACCGGCGATAAGAAAAACTGCGGGGGCCACATGTCATATTTCTCTCTTGACCGGTCACGACTTCTCACTCCCGCTCGTGTTTTGCTCGTCCCCTCACCTTCGCCCTCGCTCCCGTCACCGTCGCCGTCGTCCGCCGCCATCACCGTCCACCGCCGTCGCCATCCACCGCTGCTCGCCGTCCGCTCATCGCCGCCCGCCGCATTCCCGCGCCGCCGCCACCGTCACCTGCCGCCCGCGCACACGCACACCGCCCCGCACGCTTGCGCCCGTGTGCCACCGCGCCGTCGCCACCACCACAGCGCCGCCCAAGCTCCACCGTCCCATTGCCAGTGCAATCCACGCCGTCGCTTGCACGTCCTGCACCTCCACCGTGCCACTGCCCGCGCATTGCACCACATACACGCATACACGCCTCGCACGCCACGTGTTCGGCATTTTGCTCGAACCATCGCGCTAGCCCTCGCTCACCGCTCCGCTTTCTTGATTCCGTTGCTTGTCGAGATGGGTCGTGACAAGAGGAAGGGGAAGGAGATAGTGGTCGAGGAGCCCGCTCGCAAGCGGACTCGCGCAGCGAGAGAGGCCGAGAGGGCCGAGATGGTGGCTAAGGCCGCCGAGGAGCAGGCGTCAGGCCGTGCTCGTCCGTTCGCTATCAGGGACACGCCAGGCAGGGGCAGAGGCAGAGGCAGAGGGATGGGCCGAGTCAGAGGTGCCAGGGCCACCAGAGCCATAGCCGCAGCAGCAGCAGAGTCAGAGCAGTCACCTTCAGCGGCAGAGTCCGATTCAGATTCAGAGACAGGGCAGTCTGAGCAGTCTCAGGGGTAGGATACACAGCAGTCACCAGCTCTGCGACGTTCTGGCCGCACCCGGCAGACGTCCCCCGTAGAGGACACTTCACCAGCGACCGAGCGTCGCACTGGACCGAGGACGCGAGGAGGTCACCAGCCCCAGGAGCCTCGCAGGTCCACAGCAGCAGCAGCAGCAGCTCGTCGAGCCGAGGCCCTAGCGGCCGAGCGCGCAGTGTTCCGCATGGACACTGTCGTGCGTCTGGAGCCAGGTGTGCTGCTCCAGAACTTGACCAAGGCCAATGCGGCGAAGGTCAAGAGGCTCAGGTGGAGTGTACAGGAGGAGGAGTGGTTCCCGGTGACACGAGACAGCAGGGTTGATCGCAGATTCTGGACGCTCCTTCAGGCCAGTTTCTACGAGACCTATCAGAGGCGGGGCCACAGGATCTTTCCTCACAGAGTACTAGACTGGGTTTCACTGAGGACAGCTGCAGGGGGAGCCGATGTCAGGGAACACTTTGATCACTTCAGGGGTCTGCCCAGGTTGCTCTCGATTGAGAGGAACAGATACATTGAGGATTGGGTCAGGGTTTTCTATGCCACAGCTTGGATAGCCCCAGAGCGCAGAGCTGTTCACTTCATGTTTGGGGGGCAGGTGTTTGGTTTGTCCAGAGCGACTCTCGCTGGGATTCTTGGAGTTGACCTTGTTGACGTCTCCCTGCACGAGATGGTATATGGTGATGCAGATCCACCGCGCAGAGCCATGATTGGCGGAATTGCACCTTCTCACGAGGCAATCTCACAGTGCTTCCGCCAGCCCTTTCCAGCCTCCTACGCCAGAGTCCCCAGCCTGCTGACCCCCGAAGCATACGCTGTTCACATGGCACTCCGGAGGACGTTACTCCCGAGGAGTGGCTACCCAGAGGGGTTCACAGGTCTGCAGCAGCTACTACTTCTTCACATACTCACTCATGAGCCTTTTGACATAGTTGATTTTATCTTGGCTGAGATTGAGGATGTAATCACTGATGGGATGGGGGTCGTGCGTCAGTTTCCATATGCTCACTGGATCAGTTTTATCTGCTCTATGATTGTTCCAGCTGAGTCACCGGTCAGTGCTGTATACCGGCAGGACGAGGTCCCCTGGTTTCCAGTTTACCGACCGACAGCACCCTCAGACAGGAGGAGAGGGAGACAGGCAGATCGTGCTGCCATGGCACGGCTGTCACCTGAGGTTCAGGCCCGTGTTGCCCAGGAGGACGAGGCACTACTAGCCGCAGAGGCACAGCTTCCCGGAGGAGATGATGAGATTCATTGGTCAGACTTAGAGTCAGACTCCTCCGAGGATGAGGAGTACTTCCCTGCACCTGCTCCAGTGAGTCATGATCACGAGGCAGGAGGTTCCGGAGAGCCAGCTCCAGTGTCAGCTGCTGCAGCTACCACAGTTTCCGAGTCTCAGGTGTCTCAGCCGTCTGAGCTCACCGCACTTTTGCAGCAGCTGGTCACACAGCAGAGGGAGGATCGCCGTGCTCAGGAGGAGGCCAGGAGAGCCCATGAGGCCTAGCTTGCAGAGATTCAGAGGGAGGCCGCCCGAGAGCGAGCTGCTACAGAGGAGCGTTTTGTCGGCCTCATTGACCGAGTATCTCAGAGGACAGACGCTCAGTTTCAGCAGATGCAGCAGGGCATGATGGCGATGTTCGGGATGATTTCACAGCTATATTCTCACACCGGACTCGCCCCACAGCAGCCAGGACAGTCAGGCCTTCAGGGCACCGGAGCACCACCACTTGCAGTTACACCAGCTCCGGCCTCCACTGCTCCAGCTTCTTCTGCGACCCCGGAGATCATGTTCTCATTGTCAGCATTACTTGGGTCTGCGAGTCGTCCTCTCTTCTCTCCACTGCCTGCGACCTCACTCTTCCAGGAGTCACCCTCAGCAGTGCAGTCAGTTGGCCTCCCCGTCGTACCACAGCCACTACCTTCAGGGGGAGGCGGAGAGGTGTCCTTAGTTCAGCAGTCGTCACAGTCGGCAGCATCAGCTCTTACTACTTCAGATGTTGAGACATCTTCTGCTGAGCCGGCTACTACCTCCACGGATCCTCTCCCCGGCAGTGCTAGCACCAGAGCCTCGACGACAGCTACACCTCCAGTCAGCTCAGCACCTGCCGGCAGCTCAGATCAGCAGCTCCCTTCCGTCACCGAGGATCCTCCGTCTAACGACGATGATGATGATGACCCGGATCGCTTCCTCGCCGTCCCTCGTCAGCCGGATCAGTAGCTATCCTTTTTGTGCTTTGATGCCAAAGGGGGAGAGGGAGTGAGAGTCAGGGGGAGGGTAGCATTAGAGAGAGCAGAGCTCGATCAGGACTTTGTTGTTTCTTATTGTATTATATTTGGTTTTAGTTCATGGATATGTACATTTGTCATTTGAGCATGCTGAGCTTTTGAGACATATCTATGGATTTCGTTTGAGCCGTTGAGCTCTTTGGTTCTTTTCTTTCGAGTTTGCTTGTGTTTATTCTTGCCATATCTTTCTCGCTCTCTCGTTATTTATGTCTGTGTTGTCATCAATCACCAAAAAGGGGGAGATTGTAAGCATCTAGGCCCTTAAGGTATGTTTCGGTGATTAATGACAACCATTATTGTGACTAATGAGTTTGTGCAGACTTTTAGATCATTATCGCTCATATTGGTTATATGTCAAAAGAGGCCCCTAATTTTCATTATTCAAAAAGGCGATCTCGGCATTGAACTCAATAATATGTCAAGACTAAGGATCTTTCTAGTCCTAAGTGTCATAAGGTTGAGAAGGACACTTAGGTTAGTATAGGTTTTTAGTTTTGTAGTGATCGCACTATTAAGAGGGGTTTAGGCTTAGTAACTTGAGCATGGACATGGTCATTTGAAAATAGATGCACACAATGGTCACTCAAGTTTCTAGAAGCTCAAATAAGTGGTTCTCAACTTATATCTCAAGAAATATTTGGATTTCATTCAAGACTCAAGTCAGAAAAGGCAAAATATGAAAAATCCTATTCACCGGTTTAACCGACGCTTCAACTCTTCTATACGTCGGTTAAACAAGGTCAGCTGAGTTTGACAAGTCAATTCACCGGTTCAACCGACGTTATTTGAAATTGGACGTCGGTGCAGTTGTCCAGAGACTTGGTATTTCAGTTGATCAATGGATAACTACACTCACCGGTTAAAACGACGCTATTTGAAATTGGACGTCGGTGCAGTTGTCCAGTGACTTGGTATTTCAGTTGATCAATGGATGACTACACTCACCGGTTAAACCGATGCAACGACGGTTAATCTGCCCAAGCTGTAACGGCTAGTTTTCAGAAGGGGCAGTTTACATTCACCGGTTAAACCGACGATGACTATTGGAGGGACGTCGGATTAACCGGCGCTACGTAGTTTTTCTGGCAGCTTTTTCTCCAACGGCTCTATTCGTGTGAGCTGCCCATATATACCCCTCCAATGGGTCATTCTACTACTCTTGACACCAGGCAACACCCAAACACACTTACTTTAGTCAAGAGCCACCTTGAGCTTCAACATTTCATACACTTGTTCATTCAATCATTCAAGAAGCAAGATTAAGGACTTGAGTAGAGAGAAGCTTGTGTGCATCCATTCTTTGTGATTGGTTCTTGCTCAAGTGAAGGCCTTAGCTTGTTACTCTTGGTGATTGGCATCACCTAGGCGATCTTGGTGATCGAGGTGATTCTCGCGGAGCTTGCCAAGGATTGTGGAAGCCCGAAGAAGAGATTTGTACGTGGCTTGATCTCCACCACACCGGGATGGTGAACGGAGACTCTTAGTGAGCGCCCTCGTCTTGGTGACTTGGGAGGTGACAATACTCTTTGTGAGTGTCACAACGTGGATTAGGGGTGTGTGCCAACACATCGATACCACGGGAAAAATCCGGTTGTCCCTTGTCCATTTTACTTATTCAAGCATTATCTTTCATGCAATTCATTCATGTGCTTGATTTAGGGATCACTGGTTAGCTCTACCTTGCTAGGCTTTATCTCTTCTTATCTTATCTAGCTTGTGTAGGTTGTTTAGTTATCCGGTTGGTGAATTGGTGCCTTTCTAGTTTTGCATAGGTTAAGGTTGCTTTATCTTGTTTTAGAAATTGAAAAAGGCCCAATTCACCCCCCCTCTTGGTCCATCAATCCTTTCACATAGCCTTTAAGTGTTCGTAGATATGCTCAATTGGCTACATCCATCTATAGCAAATAGGTCCTCTAAGTTTAGCCTCCTCAGCTAGATGAATTGGCAAATGCATCATGATGTCAAATAAAGATGGTGGGAATATCATCTCCAGCCAACAAAGAGTTTCTCTAATCGAGGTGCTGAGATTTTCAAGTTCCTTAGCCTCTAACTCCTTTGAACAAATTGAATTGAAGAATCTACTAAGTTGAATCAATGGGATAACAACATCTTGAGGCAATATGTTGCGTACTGCTATGGGTAAAAGTTTCTGAAAGATAACATGGCAGTCATGAGTTTTGAGACCAGACAGCTTACACCCTTAGATATCCACACACCTCTTGATATTAGAGGTGTAACCATCAGGCATCTTCACTCCTTCTAAAAATTTGCATAAAAATTTCTTCTCATCAACACCTAGATGGTACAATGCTGATGGCAAAGTGTACCTACCATTTTTGACCAAAGGATGTTGGTCCTCCCGTATCCCCATATGTTGCATGTCTAGCCGAGCCTTCTCACCGTCCTTTGATTTTCCTTGTAACTCTAGCAAAGTACCCAATATTGTGACACCCTAGGTGTCAAATTGTATCACGTTAGGTATGAAATGTAATGCATGTGTTGATTTGTATAAGGTTGGATGTACTTGTAGAAGTAAAACCCCATGTGTAATTTTATAAAAATATGAGTCCTTTTGTGCAAAATGCATGAGTTACAAAAGTAATTTTCAAAAGTTACTAGGGGCCAAATTATAAGAATGCAAGTGATCATGACAGTTCTGAAAACTTGCACTTAGGCCCAAGTTGTGTGTAAAATATGTAACAAGGACAAAATCTTTATAAAACTTAAAGTTAGTCCAAAATTTCAAAATAAAGTTTCATACTTTGAGTTTTTGAATTCAAACCCTAAAACAAAGTTGTAGAGCTTGAAAAGTTTTACAACTTTCATTTTGAACACTTTTCCTTTTGAGCCCTAGTTTAAAAGTTATCGCTAGTTTACAGACAGGTCCCTGGAATTTTGGAAAATTATATTTTGGTCCAGTCGTCCCCAACCTTCCTTCTTCTTCCTCTGGCTGCCTCCCCTGTTCTTCTGCTTCACTGCCGCCGCCGCCGATTTTCTTTAATCCGGCCAGGCAGTGCACCCCCCCTGTTCCCCCTCACTCCTAGGCGCCGCTCTAGCCCTGCCCTCTGCCCTAGCCCGCCCCCGTGGCACCTCCTCGCGCCCCCAACGCACCCAGCGCCGCCGCCGGCACTGCCACCTCCGCGCCGCCGTGGCGCCCGGCCGTGCGTCCCTTTCCTTCCTTCCTTTCCCTATAAATAGCACCCCCAGGACCTCTGGAAGCTGTTCCCCCACTCCCTTGCGCCTTGCCCTCGCCGGAGCGCTGCTCCCAGTGCCGCCCGCCGCCGCCCTACTGCCTCCACGCCGGCAAACCCCCCTCCGGCCGTTCCCTCTCCTCCCAAGTACGCCAATCGGTGCGCCCGGATGCCCTCTTTCTCCCCACCCTATTCCCCTAGCTAATTAACCACTCCATCGCCGGAATCGGAGATGAACCTGAGCTCCTCCGGCCATCCATGGCAGAAGGACCCAATTGTAAAGTCCCAAATCTTTCTAAGGGTCCAAATGAAAGTTTTCAACCCTTCCTTCCTTTCCAATGTACTGAACTTTGAAAATTCCTAGGAAACCGTAGAAAATTCAAAAAAATGTAAAACCAGTTTTACTTGAATCTTCATTTCAAATTCTATCACTTTTGTTTTATGACCATGTTATGAAAATAGATGGTTTGTGCTGTATTTAAAATAGAAGTAAGTGAGTGCTTGTTATTTCATGTGAGTGGTATTTCTGATTTGTAAATTCAATAGAAAATTGTAGGAAATTCCAAAAATTGCAAAACCAGTTTTGTTTGAAACTAGGTTTCGAACTCTATAACTTCCAATTTTGAAACCAGTTTTGAATCAATGTTGAATCTAAGACATGGGAATGTAATATCCTATCCGTAATTCCAATTTTAATCCTATAGGTTAACTATGTGATCATGATTTTTGATATGCAATCTCCATAGATTAAGTATGAAGTGATGTGGAACTTTCAACCCTAAGTTCGTTTTGTAATTTAAATTCTTTTAAGTTAGATTAATTCAATTTGTTTTATAGTAGAATTAGCTAAGTCTATTCAAGTTAAGCTTATCTAATTAAATCTCCTGGTCAAAATCTTTTAAGTATGCCATTGATCCGTGTTTAAATTTTCAAAACTTTATAACCTTAATTATTCAAGGTTCACATTCAATTTTGAATTTAATTTAAACTTGAAATATTTTAATTCCTGTTTTCAATTAAATCAATGCTATAATCATGAATTGAATGTAAATGATTCAGAGCTTAGGTTCCCTTTTTGTACCATGAGTTCTTAAGTGTTAACCTTTTGGATTGCAGCTAATCTTTGAAATATAGCTTGTGTCCTTCTTGTTTAGCCTTGTGTAAAAATTTTCAAGTCTTCTCCTGCTCTTTAGCTATGGAATTTAAGTGCCTTTGTGTTGTAGTTGATGAAATGTTTGTTTGTAGGTTTTAATCTTGCTAGGACCTTTTCTGTAAAATCAGCATACCCCGGCCTTTATCGATCACATACCTTTAGGATACACTTATCGACTACATACCTATCGGCTAAAAGCAACTGATAAATACGTCAGCACAGCACAGCCGATGTCAAGTCGGCCAATCGGCTGAACGCAGCCGGTTCAGCACCGGATAATCGGCTGACAGCCGATTCACACCAAATCGGCTAGATCCGATCGACCCTGTAGACAGCCTTCTGAAATAGCCGATACGCACACAATCGGCAGCCGATGCTAATGCACTGTAGATTATGGCTAGCCGATGGCCACACCTATCGGCCAGATACTCTGTCAGATTAAAATATGAATCGGCTATGTGTGAACCTTTGTTAAACAGCCGATTTATCTGAGTTTTCACACTAGATCTTAGGATTCTTGCTTTCGGCTAATCCAAGCTGATTTTGGTTGTTTTCCATATAGGTCAATTGTGTCCGATCAATTCTTAGTTTTCTAATCTTTACCGGCACACTTCTACCTGCCGATTTGTCGGCTAAGAAGTCGGTCACGTACAACCCATCAGCTATACACCTATCGGCCACATTCTTGTTAGACTAGTTTCGCACTTGTGGTCTCACCAACCTAGTTTAATATTAGTGTTCTGTTACACCTAATTCTTGAAATAGGTCTAACTTAGCTAACCCTATCGGCTGTGCGGCACTCAATTGTTGTGTTGATGTAATCCAGCCAATGCAACCACACCTAGTTACCTAGGATAACACTTAAGCACATCTCAGTCAAGACCCAACTGCTTTAAGAAACACCCCTTTGCCAAAGTAATCGATGTTTTCATCGATCAATTGGGAAACCGATGCACCTATCCATCGGCTACACAGGCCAAAGTATACAACTCTAGATCAGTAAGATAGCACAATAGACACGCCTCTGTTAGACATGACCAAAGCACGTCAATCGGCTAAACCTGATGCATCCTCATCGGTTACGGCCAAGACCTATACACCAACCCATTAAATAACCAAACATGCTACCTAATGAAGTTAGTATAGATGTTTAGGGTAACCCACCCTGTTGCTTAACGTAACTAGTTAGTTTGGTTGATACCCGATAAATGACTGCCCAGTACAGGGTAGTTAGATTGTTTGTCAAAATGTAATGTTCCTTTATTTGGATTGCAACTTTATCGTGAATTGAAATGAAAGTGTATGCATCCATTAAACTCCGTCCTGCATATCATGTAGACTCGATCCCTCTCGCTGACGGAAGTTACCAGCTAATCCCGGAACCAGAAGGAGGTTGTTCTGAAAACTCTGAGGACTTCGTCAGGGAATTCTCGGAAGGCCCGAACCAAAGTTCGGACGTTATTAACTTGACTAACCCCAGCCCCGCCAGTAAAGGCAAGCCCCGGACATATCCCACTACTTTATTTACACTGCAATCTATGTCTATCTATATTATATCTTGCATTAAGTCTAGGAAATGAAGTAAAACCCTAGATGCATGAATCCTAGGAATCCAATGTAATGCTCCCGAGTCCTTAACGGATAGATGCTCCGCTAATAGGACCGGTAGAAGTCGGGTGATTTCCTGTCACTCGCGCGATATAGGAGTTGCATGTTTACATTCCTGCAATCACTATAAGGATGACGGACAGGGTCATGCGCTGTATCATGACCTGGAGGATTACCCTGTCTGTTTCGTTAAAAGTTGATAAGGTCGATATGTGTGGTAGTGGTGGCTAAGCGTTTGAACAGTACTAGCCACATGCCGCGAAATATGGTAAAGCGGTAAGCCTAGTAACCGATCGGCCCGGCAAGTGGACATACCTTCCACCACTCGATTAATTTGGTTCTTTTCACGCACCGACCTGTGGGAGTACGTTCTGCATGGCAGACAGGAATACGGGTTTTGTAGTCGCGCTACAGACGTATGTCCTGCACATATAGGGTGTGCGTACGGTCCTGCAAGTCGCTTGTGGTGGCCTGTTCCACGACCCGGAATGAAAGGTAAACGGTTGCTTCGGAACGATCATTGGATGTTCCAAGCGTGTGTGTTAGGTTTCCCTTGCAAGGTTGAATCTCGATTCAGGAATCGTCCGCCTCTCACGATGCATGAGACTGCTTATCCCTTTTACCACATAGAGTAACAAGAGCAATGTTATGATTATCAAAGATGATGTTTGGTTAAAGATTTTACCATGCTTGAGTAGTTATAGGTGCTTACCTAGAATGGATAATCAACTAGAACCTGAAAGCTAAAAGTTGATATTAAGGACCTACTCGTTATGGCTTTTCAGCTGAAAATAAACCCAGAACCCTTGAAAAGCTTTCATGAGTCTAGTTATGGGCTAAAGTATACCCAATCCCGGGTAAGCCTTGCTGAGTATTAGTATACTCAGCCTTGCTAGTTATATGTTTTGCAGGTAGTGTCTTGAAGACCCTACTCTTCCCTTGCCCTGGCCCTGTGCTCTTTCAGAAGGTTGGTCCGTGGAATGGGATCCGTCCCCGGCCAGCACTGGTGATACCGAGTGATGTCGTGCTCGGGCTTAGCATGACATCCGTCTTGACGACGTATTGTAAATCATCGTGTATGTTTTCCGCTGCCAAAAGTCAACACTTCAACAGTTGTACTGTTTTCTCTAAGTTTGAAATTTCGTATTACTTTTGAAAACTCTTATCATGTAATTCCTTGTGATGTAAAATATGATGGTGATTGTATCTCTGGACTCACCTTCGTGTGAGGTAACCTTATTTGATCATGTGTATCGGTGGTTTATCGGGACGTTACCCGACAGGCCAAGGGATTATACCGTTTGAATCACGTTGGAGCCCTCGGAAGTGGACTCGCGTACTTGAGCCGGTATAATTCAGGTTGGTTCTGCCACAAATATGCTCTCACATATATTTTTCTCAATGTGCATGACATGCAAATTATACCGTACAAGCAACTTTTCCCAATAAGGTAGATAAAAAAATACTCTTCTTCCTCCAGTTGTACCATCTAATATCCTCATCACGCTGCTTCCTCTTTTTCGTCGTCTGACCAAATGTCACTTGCTCAAAACTTTCATACTGCTGCAACACCTATTCACAGGTCAGTGGCACTGGAGGCTCCCTAGTTTCAATCTTGTTATTGAAACTGATCTTGTTACGGCGCCACCTATGGCCCTTAGGCAAAAAAAGGCGATGTCCCATATAGCAATGCTTCAAACCAAATTTCAACCACAAATAATCAGTATCCTTATGGCAGTATGGACAAGCAAACTTGCCTTTTGTGCTTCATCCAGATAGCATCCCGTATGCTGGAAAATCATTAATAGTCCATAGTAGAATTGCACACAAAGTGAAATTTTTATTCTCCTTCGCATCCCATGTTGCAACACCATTAACCCATAGATTAGCTCATCAATCGGGGGTTGCAAATACACACCAATGCTATTTCCTGGAGATTTTGGCCCGGGTATCAACATAGACATCATTCAATATGGTTGTTTCAAACACAACCAGGGAGGCAAATTGTAAGGGATTAACATAACCGGCCATATAGTGTGGGTAACATTCAACATCTCAAATGGATTGAAACCATCAGATGCAAGACCAAGCCTAACATTGCGAGGATCCTTCGGAAATTCCTTGTACTCGTTATCCACATGTTTCCATGAAGGGGAGTCTGCAGGGTGACGCATTTTTTCATCGCGGACCAATCCTTCCTTATGCCACCACATATAAGATGATGTGGTCTCTCTCATATATAACCTTGGCATACATGGAATAAGTGGGAAATAGCGTAAAATCTTACATGAAAAATGCTTCTTGCCTGCACCAGTACCACTCCCTTCATCATTTTCACCTGCAGCTGCCATTTTCCACCTAGATTCACCACAGATAGGACATGAATCCATGTTAGCATAACCTTTCCTGAATAACACACAATCATTCACACATGCATGCATCTTCCGGTAGTCAAGGCCAAGATCTCGAACAACCTTTTGTACTTTATCCAATGTGTTTGGAATACAATGGCCTTCTGGAAGCACAAGTGAGAACAGCACTGTTGGAGAGACCATACATGCACTTTATCTGAAATAACTTGACAATGAAAGATACCTTTGTAGCCTCCTTGCAACCTGGATAGAGTTCCTTCTGTGCCTCTTCCAATAATTTAAAGAAATTCTTAGCACGATCATTTGGCTCTTCATTATTAGAACCTATGATGTCTCTATGTATAGCACCTCGTATTAATGTGGAAACCAGATCATTGATAGAAGCACTGTCACCTGTCACACCTTGACTGTCAAGTTCTTCATAATCAAAATCTTCATCATTAGCTTCTCCTTGTATGAAGCTCTCATCAAAATCTCTGAAAAACAAATGAATTTGGACCTCAGATTGTGTTCTATACGACATGCAACGACATCTTGAACATGGACAGGGTGCAATCTCTCCTTGGGAGGTGCCTTCAAATGTTAAATCCATGAACTCCTTGAATCCTTTCTGCCACTCAATTATTGACTTATCCATGCGCATCCAACTCCTATCAACTGACATACTTGATACAAGCACTACTAAGGAAAAAGCATCCAACTGACCACTACAAAAAATCAACCACAAAACATGCACCCATATTAAAAATATGCAATCACCAGAATCTTCAGTTCTAAAAACTTAGCTTGTAATTATGATAGTCAAATTTAAATATGAATCTATCCACATATTATTAACATTTGCATACAGTAATATAACTATTAAATGTACAAACAAAAATTGAGTACTTGTCAATATTATTGCAATCCATGTCAGCTCAGATTGGGATGGGAGAGGTCTAGCTACTGGATGCATAATTGGAATTGGAGATGGCTGGTGGATGGGGATGGGACCAATTGCTTCAAGTTCCATGCATGAAAACCATAAATTAATCATGCACTTGAATATAACGCCATGCATGGAGAACTGTAGGGTTTTGAATCACGGTATACCTGATCTTGATGAACCAAGTGCAGATCAGAGAAACTATCCCTTGCAGAATGCGTGGCTTGCGGCGTCCCCGGCCGATCGTCCGGCATCCTAGCCTGCTCGCCTGCGATCAGCTGGGCAACAGGATCGTCCAACAGGGGGTAAGGCGACAAGGGGTGACGGGCGAGTCTCGGCGAAGATACGTGATGGCGGCGGTGGCTGTGGAGGCGCTTGCTTGCTGAACGTATAGGAGATGGGCCGGGCAAGGGAAGGGGCGCTTGTTCCCTCCAACATTGCTATAATTAGTATAGTATACGTCGTATGGATGAATTCACATAAGTAGCGCAATGGTTTGCTTGGTCACGTTTGGGTTGACAGGCTGCAGGTGCGATTCCTTGAACCTCCCAGTTAATTGTATTATTTTCTAATTAGCTTTCTTTTTTGCAAAATAACATGGCCAACATATTTCAGCTTTGATTTCCTATGTTTTCATACCAAACATATTACCAATATATCCATCTACAAAATAAATACATATCTACATAATCGGCAAAGATGCACCCTTAATTAGATACTACATTCGTAATATTCTTCTTGGAACCAATGTGTCACTTGTAGTGTCTTGTTCCTCTAATCAACAGAGATGTCGATCACTCTTACATGAAGTATCGATCTTTACTCACACACAGGTGCACTTTGAGTCCAAATCCAAAAAAAAAGTACACACACGTTCACCGTATAAGTGAACGAACACACACGTATTGAACATGTTTTTTAAATTTTCATTTTTTTGGCCAACAAGAGTACCAATATATTTCTGCTTTTATTTGCCATATTTTTATGCCAATATCTAAGATCCATCCTTAATTTGTACATCCTCAATGCTGTTATTCAACTAATTAATAATTCAATCATGCTTACATGTTGAATCGATCATTACTTTGTACATTACTCCTCTCTTTCTTCTAATGAGTGAGTTTGTAGATCGTACCGTGGCCATGCTCATATCATAGATGCATATCGTCTAACATGGCCGCATCATAGATGCATATCATCTAACATGGCCGTGCTCGCCACGGTGGTCGGCGTGGTGGCTGTGGTGACCGGTCGTGATCGGCGTGGTGGCCGCGGTGGCCGGCATGATGGCCGTGCTCGCCACGGTGGTCGGCGTGGTCGCCACGGTGGTCATGATCGGCATGGTTGCCGTGCTCACGTACGGTGGTCGTTGTGGTCGCCGCGGTGTTCGGCGTGGTCATCGCGGTGGTCGGCGTGGTGGCCTGCCGTGATCGGTGTGGTGGTCGTGCTCGCCACGGTGGTCGGCCGTGATCGGCGTGGTGGCCGTGCTCGCCACGGTGGTCATGGTCGGCATGGTTGTCGTGCTCCCGTACGGTGGTCGCCGCGGTGTCAGGCGTGGTCATCCCGGTGGTCAGCGTGGTGGCCGGCCGTGATCGACGTGGGGGTCGGGCTCGCCAAGGTGGCCGGCCGTGATCGGCGTGGTGGCCGTGCTAGCCACGGTGGCCGGCCATGATCGGCGTGGTGGCCGCGGGTGCTCGGCGTGGCCATTGTGATTGTCAGCGTGGTCATGTCATCATAGCTCTTGACCTTCCTCGTATCTTATTTCAATTGAGCGTGACAAAATTTTAAACGTGCATGGCATCAAGAACTCAATTTAAACGTGCACACTTTGAGTAAAAAAAATGTACACCCACATGCATACAAACTAACAAGACACATGCACCTGAACGCTATTTTCAATTCCCTCCAAGTCACGGCTCCCCCCACCCCACCAGCCTGCCCAGAAGTTTCCCACATCAAAGTTGAAAACCAACTCTAATAGATAAGGAAACCCTACCCCTAAACTGGTGCACGTCTCCAATCTCATCCATCGGCCTTCCTAGGAGGCAGTTCTGCGAGCACCTCATTCTCCATCGCCATGTCAACGTCTCCTACCGCGCCGCCCTCCCCTGGTGTCGATGACGAAGATCTCTGCACCAACAATGGCGATCATCTAACTTCACAAGTACAATAACTTGTTGATGTGCAGCCGGGGTTGTATAATATTCCCCCCACTAGGTATATCTTCCTCTTCGTCCTTCTTATTCTGTATTAGAACGCATCTACTTGCCACTAATTAGTCCCTCCTGTTAGTGCACCTAAGGGCTTACTAGTAATCAATCTTCCTACTCAATCAATCTAGGATTTTTCATTACTATAACTAGATTCCTCTTGGTGCCCCCTAGTATTTTTTAATGGAATAAGAGGGGCACGCCTGTACTGCAAGCCCTCTAGTAATTAGATCCTTGTGTTCTGAATCATATCCATATCCTTTGTGTGCATATTATTTTGGTAGATCCTTGATAGGTATGTGTGTTACATACTACTAATCAAACCGAGTCTTAAAGATTTTAGTGAACCTGATAACATTATGACATTAGCCAATCAATGTATCTAGCACTATTGTGTTTGAGATGCTTGCCGATCGAGAATATTTTGCATTTTTTGGGCTTCACAACTCAGCCAGCTAAGACAAAATATTCTAGTCAGCTTTATCTTAACTTGATAAAAAAGATCATGTTAATTAATTGACTCTTTTCTTTTAATATTTTTGTTAGGATGACCGGTGAGATGTGGACTCTAGCATTCTAGTGCAAGGGTCACCTCGAGAAAAAGAATTCATCACAGTCAATATTGATAGGGCTGATATCTCATTCTACAACTTGCTTTGTATGAAATTAAAGTTTGGGTACGCTGGTAGGGACTACTTATACTACAAGAAGCACTGTGGCAAGGACATAGCAAATCTTAAGGTGATTGATTATGAAGATCAAGCATTATCAATGATTGAAACAAATGAGAACGAGATGAAAGTCAAACTAGTACTGTCAAGGGATGAACCTAGAGAGCGGCAAGTCACCATAACACCGCTGAAGCGATCGAGGGATCACCCTAATACTGATCAATCGGCTACAGATCCACCAATTGACGCATTCAAGGTTTGGCTTCAGAATCTGCAAAGCGATGAACCAGACGGGGGTTAGTTAAAGTGTTGCACTCAACATAATAAATATAGCCAATTTTTTTCATTATCCACTTCACTGATATATCCATGATGACTTGTAGAATTCCACGATGACTATAGGGACGAGACGATCAAAACATATAAGGAATGGTTGAGGCTGCAAGGAGATCTTCCAATAATTTATAATTTACTTTCATCCACTGAAAATTCAGATATTCTCAACTTTGCTACTCTTACATACCTTGCTGATGGTTATCTCTGATGCAGTAATATTTTTGGATCAGTATATGAATGATGAACAAGAAATTCATGATAGTAGCCCAACACCTCCAATAGACTTCCCATCCCATGCTAGGCATCAAAAGCCTAAGCAAAATGGTGTGTTTTGCATCACAAAATTAATATTATTTGTTCATATCTGCACAATGTGTTCAATTAATTAAATATTCATGGTTTCCTTTCAGGAGCTTCTCAAGGTCCCAAGAAAGTTGGGTGTGATACCCTAAAAGGATTATCGGCTGCCCACAAGAGGATAAAGGGTGGCTCCCAGAAGCTGCAAATTGAATTTTCAGCAAGGCTTGGTGGTGCCATCAGTCCAAACACCCGCTCATTTGTGGATGAAGTGGTAATGTTTACAAGGAAAAGGGCACCACGTATTGGAGTGAAAAGGTGGAAAGAAATAAAGGAAAATATCAAAAATTCTATAGCATCCGACGTACTTGTAAGTACAATCAATCTTTGTTTTGTAACCATCTAAACTTTGTAATTACCAAAGAGCTCATGTTTTCTTTGTGTTCTATCTTCCAACAGAATAGGTGGGACCTTCTAAATACTGAAAATGCAAAGGAAAAGATATGGGACATTGCCAAAGAACGGTAAAAGGGATGGCGGTCAACACTCAGTTCTACATACAGAGCATACGATAATTATTGTGATAGAATGGCAAACAAGCCTGAAGATGTAGATATTGTTGAGTGGCACTACTTGATCTTGTATTTTGGAACTGAAGCATTCCAGGTTCTTTAGATATGGCTTTATTTTCCCAATTGCACTTGCTAACTATATTCATTCACTGCCCATGAAATTCAATTTGTACTGACTTTTTTGTAGAAAGTTAGCAGCCAGAACTCCAAAAACTGTAAGGAACAAAAGACAAAGCATCTGATGGGATCCAAACCATTCTCACAATGTAGCTATGAGCAGGTAATAATATCATAAAATCATTTCTTCTTTTCTTCAATGATGAAAAGTTCATATGATGCATTCTTGTCATCTTAAAGAGATGCAGAAACTGGAGAAGAGCCAAATGATATATCTCTTTGGATGAAAACTCACACGAAGAATGGTGAATGGTCAAACAGTGCATCTAAGGATGTCTATGTGAGTACTGATTTTTCAATACTCACTAAATGATTCAGAATCCTGTACTACAATCCTTATCTGTACGTTAATACAATTTTCATACTACACTCAGTATCATGCTGCAGAAAAAAATTGCAGAAACAGAATGTGGCTCCGAAAGAGCCTTTCTTACACCAGAAGAGGAAGACATTGTTTTTCAGTCCGCTTACAAGCAAAGCACAAGTTGCAAAACATCCAAAATTCATGCTTATGGATACATGGCAAAAGTTCCAACAAGGAGTCAATTGATGGCTGCTAAATTGGAAGAGCAAGCACATGCTTCAGCTGCAGCTGAACAAAAAAATATTGAGGTCCAAGGAGAGGTAGAAAAGTTAAAAGAGAAAGTTGCAAATCTAGAAGCTGAAAGGGAAATGATCATTGAAGAAAGTAAGCGGCAGATTCAACAGGAGGAGGAGAAGAAGAGAGAGATATTTAAAGAAGCACTTAGAGAAGAACTTAGGCAAGAAATGCTTTCTATGCTAGCTGAATAGAAAAAAGAAGAATTGCAGCAGGTAATAAGTTCCATATTTGCTTACATTCATGAACAATTTGTACATTGCATATGATTCTTAACTTTGATCCTTAATTTTTATATGCAGACTAACCCACACAGCATCCTCCACCTAGAAATGGCAAATGGGCCAGCAATCGGTGACAAAGGCTGCAACACTTGGGCATCTGCCGTTAACCGAAGCCTTTTCCAAACTAACAATACGAATACTTTTATTTCTCCACTACAACTGAGGGCTTCTGCTGCTAAAACTCATTCACGGACAAGGAATGACTCGGTATAGTACAAACAAGTTTGAAGAATCTTATTTGAACTTTATTTCTATCTATGTTAATCTTGTATGATATTATATATGCTTGCCTATTTACTTTAGACTCAAATATGACGTGGAATCTTGCACTCGTGTAGTTTTGTTTTTAGGATTGGAAAAGAAGTGAATACCATCTTATCAATTCTGCTTCAAAATTGTTTTACATGGATATATTGATCCTATTGCTCTGCTGTTCATGTGTTAATTATCTTGTTCTGTGGTAGAGTTCAATAATGTACACTGTCTTACTTTAGTTCAATCTCATTTCAACAAGAGGATAAAATCTGAGGTGGAGAGGTCTGACTTAGGACATGCGTGCTCAAATGAACCAAGAAAACAACATCAGAACCAACACAATTGAAGATATTGTTGAGTTTCCATAACATTCTTCTAGAATAGGACCCCTGTTTCTTGAATATACAAACATTTACATATGGATTATCACGTGCTATGATGATTAAGTGCATACTCTTTTTCAAATGCTTTGAAAGCTTTATGGCATGCATATGATTCATTATTTTTGTCAATGCAATAAATATTTTTATATAATATATTGCATTACCACCCATATTACAACGAAATCTTTGAGTGGCCTTAGAGCTTATTTCCATGGAATATTAGCATTGCTATAATAGAGCATTTGCAACGATATATTTGCAAGGCAAATGGGGTTAGTGCAATACACTATTTGCCATGCAATAGAGCCAATCCCCATGAATTCTTATGCGTGGCAATATATCCAATTGCAACAAAATAATTATGAGGCAATATAACCAATTACAACGAAACAATTTGGAGGCAACAATTGCCACAAATAATTTTGGTGGCAAATTATGCAATTGCCACAAAATCTTTACGAGGCAATATAAACTTTTGCCACCAAATAATTACGTGGAAAATAAAAGAACCTATTGCCACAACATCTTATCATAGCAGTAGAGTCTATTGCAACTAAATCTAATATTGGAATACAACAATGATGGTCGTGGTAATAGAACCAATGGCCACGTTGTTGACCATTGCGAGAAATGGCTAATGCAACACATAAATAGGTGGCAATAAATAATATTGCCTCGACTTCGGTCATTGCAAAACTTACAACTGCAACGCATAAATCCGTGGCAAAACCTACTATTGCCTCGACTTCTGTCCTTGCAAAATGTATCAAATACAACTCATCATTGCGTGGCAAAAACCATATTTATTGCAACAAAATAAAAAAATGTGGCCCAAAATTTTAACCATGCAACTATTTGCCACGGCTGCCAACGACCATCATGTTGTGGCGATTGATACATATTGCCACGATTGGGCCCCTATTGCCACAATTTTCCAGCATTGCAAAAGCCCAAATTTCTAGTAGTGAAACTGAAATAGTAAATCAAATTCTTGAAGACGCAGCCTGTGTCATTCATTATGACAAGAATTGGGACAAATATTTACCTTGAGTAGAGTTCTCCTATAACAATAGCTATCAAGTAAACCTAAAGATGGCACTATTCGAGGCATTGTATGGACGAAGGTGTCGAACTCCGTTGAGCTGGTCACAAACTGGAGAACGCAAAATCTTTGGACTAGAGTTGGTAGTAGAGGTAGAAGAAAAAGTGAAAGTTATCCAAAGAAATCTTAATGCAGCCCAATCTAGACAAAAGAGTTACTTTGACAAGAGGTGAAAACCCTTGAAATTCGACGTTGGTGATCATGTCTACCTTCGGGTTTCACCAACCAAGGGTCTGCAACAATTTGGAGTAAAAGAAAAGTTAGCCCCTTGTTATGTTGGTCCGTATTCAATCATTGAAGAATGTGGACCCGTGGCCTATTGGTTGCGACTTCCTTCGCAGCTTGCAGCCATCCATGACATTTTTCATGTCTCTCAACTAAAAAAATATGTCAGAGTTCCTACCGAAATTATCGAACAACAAGAAATCATGATAGAACCAGACCTCTCTTATATTGAGCAACCCATCAAAATCCTTAACCAGAAGGAAAGAAGTACCCGAAGGGCGGTGATTAAAATATATAAAATTCTGTGGAACCATCACACTCAAGAAGAAGCCACATGGGAAACGGAAAGTTATCTCAATCAAAAGTTTCCTGGTTTCTTAGTTCAATCCAAGGTACACATTTTCCGCACTTAGTTTTTATCCGAATCTCGGGACGAGATTCTTTCTAAGGGGGGTTGGCTGTGACACCCTAGGTATCTAAAAGACTAAACAAAGATCCAAACCATGAAATCAGGCATAAAAGAGCAAGAAAGGTATAAAATAACCTATAAAATTCTATCTTTCAAGCAAATGATAATGTGTATGTGTATATGCATAAACAATTGATCTCTTGCAAACAAACCCTTGTAACTTTAAAAATTGAGCACAAATGACTGAAAATTTAATGGCAAATCTATTATAACAAGAGCAATAAAAGTCTAGTTGAACTCAAAGGCTAACAGTGCGAAAATTCACATGAAATGATGTGTCATTTAAATACTTTTTTCCGAAATTTAAAATAACTTTTTATGCCTTGCTCAAGTGAACGTACTCATAAAAGAGAAAATGTTTTTCTTGAAAAGTTAAAAAAAATGGTATCCAAATGTTTTTGATTTGACCCCAGGAAGAATGAGTTTAAGCTCATTTTTCACCTGGGCCCCTGTTGTTTTTTGTTTCTTGCACATAAGTCCCATCATCTTCTCCCTCCTCTCTCCTCCCCTGCCCTGTCCCATCGCTGGCAGGCCAGCTGGCTGGCGCAAACCAGTGCAGCTGAGGCTGCCCGGCCATGTGGGCCTGCCAGCGCATCGGAAATCTTCCGCGGACCCACCAAATCTCGCACTACCCCCTCTGGAAGCCTCCACACGACGGTTTTCCTCTGACGCGGGTGCTGCGGGCGCCAAGGTGAGCCCCACCGACGCCAGCAAGGCAGCTACGCTCTCAGTTTTGCCCCTGGTCAAGCCTTCCCTGGCGGCTCGAGCCCAGGCCACTACCCCTCCCCTCGAGCATATAAAAGCCCCACCAGAAGCCCCTAAGCTCATCGCCCCCAACCCTAGCTCCGGCGAGTCACCACCTACGCGTGGACACACCACTCCGCCCCCACATTATCCAAACCAACATTTCCACCACCTTCTCGGCCTCACCCTGAGGCTGCACAACCGGTCCCCCCATCATCTTCCTCACCGGACCGTCGCCACCACCATCCTCACCTGGCGCCGGCTCTGTGCCACCTTGGGCAAGCCGCCTCGGTCCACCCGTTCTCCACCCAAGACCTCAAACTGGTGCAATTTGTTCCCCTCTTGCATCTCCTGCCTTCACCCCTCACCATCGGCAACCCTAGTCCCCGGATTTTGGCCGGCAGTAGCCGTTCCCCTTTGCATAGGATCCTTTTTCTTTGATTTCAATCTTTCCGAGAAGCTTTCTGTAAAATCTCAGGGATCCATCTATAAACCAGGAACAAGAATTTTGAAAACCAATCTATTAACTTTGTACATGCAAAGCAACTCACAGAAAAATCCTAAGAAAATCAACTAAGATGTTCTGGAATCTTTAAGTTAAGATCTACAACTTTATAAAAGACCTTGGAACTATTTCAACATAAATTCAGCTGTAGATTTAAATCAAGTTTAAATGTCCTTTTATTTTGTTCCAAGAGTTTTAGGAAAGGTCTGCTCATGAAATGTTGATGGTAGCTTCAGTGCTAGGAGTAAAGTCTTTCATACAATTTTCATGCTCTGAATCCAAGCACAACCAGTGGTTTCGAGTACTTTTGTTGTAGGCTAGATCCCTTTTAAACTAAAATGTTAACATCTGGTTCTTGCTTAGGAAAAATTTACAAAAATGTGCAGTAACCTACTCACATAAGTAGGTTTGTTCAATAAAAAGTGGAGCACTAGTTCTTGGATGGTTTGTTCTGTGCAAAATAGATTTTAATCCTAGCAGTAGTCATTTAATACATTTTTCATGTAAAACCTGCTAAATAAAAATAGCTAAAACTTTTACAGTGAGTTTGTACTTAAGTAACAAGCTCTACATAAAAATCTCCACTCTGAAACTACCTCTACGGGTAGTTCTGCATAAAAATCTCAACTCAGAAACTACCTCTACGGGTAGTCCTGCATAAAAATCTCAACTCAGAAACTACCTCTACGAGTAGTTTTGCAACCCAGAAACTAACTCTACGAGTAGTTTTGGTTAACCAATGCTTCCTGTCAAAAATAATAGTTTACAACATGCAAAACAACTCGCTCGCTTAATGAAGTCAATTAATCTAGATAAGTACTCGATAAATGACTACCTAGGGAAAAGAAAATAAAGTACTCAACTACTTAACTTAAGTTTTGACTACTTTATAATGCAATCTTCTACCAGTAAAACCACTCATTCATGTGCATTCATATAGAGTCGACTACTCTCACCGACGGAATCTACAATCTGGTGCCCGAGTCTGAGAGTGAGCAGCACGAAGCTCACGTTAATCTAACAGAAGTCGCTGAAGAACCGGACCAACGTTCAGAAGCACCCCCGACTAGTTTTACTCAAGAAGGCATGCCCTGGGGCATGATCCTAGTATTTAATTTATGCAACTGTTGTTCCTTTTTACCTGTGCATTTAAGTTCATAGGAGTTTGTTGGAACCCTAGCTGCATGATCCTAGGCACCTTTGTAATGACTACTAGAACAGGAAATCGAGTAGTTGCTCTGCTAATAGGTACGGTAAAAGTCAAGTGGTTTTCTGCCACTCGCGGGAACTATGAGAGTTGAATGTTTTACCGTATGCTGCAACTATAAGATCAACGGGCGGGGCTATGGTAAAGTATTCATGGTTGAGGCCCCTTTCAAGTAGAGAAAAATGCTAAGGCCGCAATGTGTGGTAGTGGTGGTTAAGCATTTTAAAGTACTAACCACATGCCGAGGATATGGTAATCGGTAAGCTTAAGTACCCGATTGAACCGGTGCGTGCACAGGTTCCACCGTCTTGACGCTGTCCCATGTGCCCAATGGTGAGTGCAAGAGGGGTCATGGCTCGGCATCAGCTGTGGTTCGTGGACCTCTTGTACTCGAGGCCGGTGACCCTGATCCATGAAACAGGAATAAAGGGGAAAAGTTGCACGTGTGACTCTGTGAGCAACCACGTGACGTGTGTTTAGGTTTCCCTTGCAAGGTTAAGGAATTTGATTTCAATCATCCATTTCTCGTGCTAATTGAGACTGCTTAATACTTCTGCCTCGTAGAGTAACAAGAGGAACTATGGCTATGATGAAACTTGTTGGATGATTAATTGTTTTCCACCATGTTTGATTAGAAGTAGATGCTCAGCTAAACTGGTTAAATGAACTAGAATTTTGAAAACTAAAATATGAAAGTAAGGACTTACTCTTTGTTGCTTTTCAGCAAAAAGAAACCCTAGAACCCTAGAGCCATGCATGCTTAGTAGTCGGTATTTACATACCACTAGTCGGGTAAGCCTTGCTGAGTATTATTATACTCAGCCTTGCTTGTGGCAATATTTTTAGGTATGTCTTTTGAAGATATGATAGCTGGTTTGGCCTGGCGGAGTACTATGCCGACTGGTTGGACAGTGGAGTGGGATCCGCCCCCGGCTAGCAATGACTCTACCGAGTGATGCCACGTATGGGCTCCATCGTGGTATCTAGATCGACGCTAGATGATCGTGTTTCTTTCCGCTGCCGTTAAAACTCCGAATAAAGATTTATGTTGAACTTAAAAGTACTCGAGAGGTGATTTCAACTTGTAATAATTGATGTCCGACTTGTGAATATAAAATCTTTGGAATGTTGTAATCTCTGGACTTGCCTTCATGCGAGTTATGTGTATGCTTTTTTTTCGATCGAAATCTTAAGTAGTCGCATCGGGATTTACCCGACAAACTATCGGATTACTCCGTTTGAAGTGCATGGCAGCCGGCTCATCTTTATGGATGATGGTTACTGCACTTGAGCCAGATTAATTCGGGCGGTTCTGCCACACCAACAAGAGGGAGGCCATCAAGAAAGAGCTAGCAAAACTACTCGCAGCTAGTTTTATTAAAGAAGTTTACCACCCCGAGTGGTTAGCTAACCCTGTACATGTACTGAAAAAGAATAATAATGAATCGAGGATGTGTGTGGATTATACTGATCTCAATAAATACTGCCCGAAGGATCCCTGCACGCTCCCACGCATCGGCCAAGTCATCGACTCCACGTCTGGCTGCATCTTGCTCTTCTACCTCGACTACTACTCGGGCTATCATCAGATAGCTCTCAAGGAGGAGGACCAGATCAAAATGGCGTTCATCACCCCCTTTGGAGCATATGCTTATACTACAATGTATTTCGGGTTGAAGAATGCAGGAGCCACCTATCAACAGGCCATCCAACTGTGCCTTGTGGACCAACTACACTGCAACGTTGAACCATACATGGATGATGTGGTCATCAAGACCAGATCCTACGATGAGTTCATCACTGATCTCGAGGAGACTTTCAACAGCTTGTGATGGTTTTGATGGAAACTCAACCCAACAAAGTGCGTCTTTGGCGTGCCTCAAGGCAAACTACTCTCCTTCATTGTCAGTCACTACGGGATCAAAGCAAATCCAGAAAAGATTAACACCATCACAGCTATGGATGCTCCAAATATGATCAAGGATGCCCAGAAGCTCACTGGCTGCATGGCAGCTTTGAACCAATTCATATCGTGACTTGGAGAAAGGGGACTACCCTTCTTCAAGTTGCTCAAGCACCACGACAAGTTCAAGTGGACCGAGGAGGTAAACCAGGCGCTACAAGATCTCAAACACCACTTGCAGTTGCCACCCATCCTGATGGCTCCCCAACCAGGTGAGAACCTACTTCTCTACATCGCTGCGACTACTCACGTTATCAGTACGACAATCATGGTGGAACAACAGGAAGAAGGCCATGCTTTTGGGGTGCAACGACCAGTTTACTTCATCAGCGAAGCCCTCTCTAAATCTAAGGTTCGTTACCCAATGATTCAGAAAATACTTTACGGTGAACTCATCACTTCCAGAAAGCTTCACCACTACTTCGATGCATACAACATCCTAGTGGTCTTCGACTTCCCATTGTAGATATCCTCCACAATCGGGACGCCACCGAGCGCATCTCCAAGTGGACAGTGGAGCTGGGAGCCCTTACACTCGACTTTAAGCCCCGGACAGCCATCAAGTCGTAGGCACTAGCTGATTTCATGGCAGAGTGGCGAGAAAACCAAGCGGAAGCCCCAACAAACCAGCCGGAGCATTGGGTCATGTACTTTGATGGGTCACTCAAGCTCGGTAGTAGTGGTGCGGAAGTACTTTTCATCGAAGTCTCCATTGTAAGACCCTAAATTTTGCAAAAGTACAAAAAATTGAATAACATGATAGGTTAAAGGGTTATAGGATTTTGATAAACAATTTTTCCTTAAGTATAAAAATAAATATTGGAAAAACCATATGATTGTGCATCTCATGCTCTTTGCATTGATATTTTGGTTGTCTTTCTTTTGAATTCAAATTACAGTTTCAAATTCAAAAGCATTTTGTTTTTCTTCTTTCTTTTTCCCTCTTCCTCTCTTCTCCTTTGGGCCCAGCCCAGCTGGTCACCTCCCTCCTCTCTCTTCCTTTCTTTTCCTTCCCCTGCAGCCCGGACCACGGTCTCCCTCCTCCCTCTCTTCTTTCTTTCCCCCACGGCCCAGCCGGCCGCGGCCCTCCCTCTCCTGCCTTCTCTTTCCCCCCGCGCGCGCATGGCCCATGCCCCGTCCCGGCCCAGCTTCCTGCGCGCGGCCCCCTTTTCCTCGCCCCCGGCCCAACCCGCCTACGCCCCCGCTTCCCCCTTCTCTCCCTCTCGCACTGACAGGCAGGGCCCACCTGTTGCGTTTCCCCTTCCCCGCGCCCGACCTGGACTCAGGTCCGAGTCCGGCTCGTCCCCGCGAAATCCCCGCCGCCTCCGCCGTCTCCGCCTCGGGCCCGCACGCCCAGGCGCCTCCACGGCTGCCCTATAAGTGCCGCCCGAACCCTAGCCCTCTTTTCCCCAAGCCGCAGCTGCCCGCGCCCCTAAACCCTAGCCTCCGCGCCCGCCGCCGCCGCCATTGCCGCCCGCGCTTCGGGAGCTCGCCGCACCACCGCTTCCCTTGCTCCCCGCCATCGCACGACCACCGCCGAAGCACCGCGCCGTGGTGAGGATGCCTCCTGGCCATCCCTCTCTCTCCCTCTCGCTCTCCCATGCCCGCATGGCCTCGCAAGAGTTCCCAAGCCGCCACTCGCCGTCGTATGGCCGCTCCGGCCAAGTTCGCCGCCTCTAAACCCCCTAGATCAATTCCTCGCGTCGCCCTCTACCTCCCCATCCAGATCCGAGCCAGAACCGAGCCGGGAAACATGTTTTCGTGTTCTCTCCGGCGAGCCGCCGCTGCCTCCGTCTCGCCGTCGGCGCCCCGCCGTGACTCCCGCACCGTCCCGAGCCGCCAGCGCACCCCCACCGTCGGATCGGGATCCAGCGGCCCACGTCCGATCTAAACCCGAGTCAACAGATCTAAGTACCGGTCAACTGAGGCGCTTTTGCAGATTAGCCCTTACGTTTTCCGAAAATCAACCCGCACTCCATCTCAGTTCAAAAGAATTCGCGTTTAGGTCCTTTTTCTTTTGTTTAGACCCCTGTAGTTTTCCAAAATAGAACCCGCCATCCATTATCCCTCTATTTTGCAATCTAACCCTTCTGTCTAGGGTTTAATTTTGATCTAGCCCCTGGTTTCTTTGTTTTAGGTCCTTTTAGATACAAATCGTTCGCAGATAAGCCCCTGAAACCCTGTTTTAGCCCTAACTTCCCCGTTTTAACTCCGATTTCATCGATTCTTGCGCTCACGCAATCCTTACAACTTATACAATGTTTTTAAAATATTATTTTGTTCTGTTTACATCGATTGGTGTACTGTTTCTTATTATTTGCACTTGTTTGCCTATATGTGCTTGTGTGCGACGTTAGACGGTGCGCAGTTCGAGGATCCGCAGGGTCAAGACTTTGAAGAATTTCCTGAGCAGCAGCAGTTTGCTAACGAAGGCAAGTGGTCCTTGATCATGTTTCAGTCCTATTAGTATCACAATTACATTTTTACTTTATATGCATGCATGTGTCTAGAATATGATGGAACCCAAGTTAAGGACATGCCTAGTTTCAATTTATCTTCCTTGATTAAACCTGGGTATTTTCATTTATGTTGTAGTTACGCTAATTGCTTCTACATAGATTTTGGTTGGATAACTCGGATATCAATGATGATGTTTTACCTATTCTGGAATGCTGTTTGCTGATAAATAAGAATATTGAATCAATTGGAACATGGAGAACCACCCAGGAGAACAGTACAACCACAATTACTATATGGCTCTGGTCTTGGCTAATTAATTAGAAACCTTAGCTTGTGATGATCTTACCGAAAGGGCAAGAGGGGTTGCATTGACGGGGTATAGCTCGGTCCTTTTGAGGCACATGGCTATGTGGTCCTTGGCTAAGGTATTTCCTCATTAGGGAGGGTTATGACCGCTTTGACTTGAAACCTTAGCGGATTGTCATAAGTTAGGGAATCTTTGTAAAGGCCTCGTAGTGAATCCCTGCCACTCACCTCGGAAGTGTTTAAGGGCCTTGCAAACCCGGGCATCAAGGGAAACACGAGTTGTGGGTAAAGTGTACAACCTCTGCAGAGTGAAAACTGATATATCAGCCGTGCTCACGGTTAAGAGCGGCTTGGACCCTCACATGATAACTGAACTTAAAAGATGATTCAAGCTGATGTTCTTTATTTGTTTATATTGTTGTTTATTAATTCAGTCTTTTATATAAGGGTTGGTATAAACTTGAACCTAGTTAATGCTTGTTCAATAAAACTTGACCAACTAAAATGCTTATCACTGTCAAACCATGTCAGCTTATCCTTGTTTTGGCCTTGCATGTCATATAATTTACTCCACTTGCTGAGTACCAACCATAAGTGTACTCACGCTTGCTTTATTAAAACAAATGCTGCTCAGAACAAGATAATTGTCCGGAGTTCCCTGAAGATATTGGAGATTTCTAGGCGTATGTCTCCCAGTCAACTGCTGCGAAGTTGAAGTCCGCTGCTATTTATCGATGTTTATTTATTCGTTTAAGATTAAGACTGTCGGTCATGTAATAAAGTACTATTATACTCCTTTTCGTTAATGCATTGTTTCGGATATTCGCTTGTGACGTCTACTGTATGTGCGGAACTTGATCCTGGTGCACATATGGGATGCATTTGGTTACTTTTCCTAAACCGGGTGTGACAGAAGTGGTATTAGAGCAGTGTTGACTGTAGGACGTTAGCCTAGATAGTAATGGTCGAATTTTAAGTCTTATCTTGCTTAGAAACCAAGCTTCTGCCTGCTTGCTTTTGAAAACTGCTTATTTCTTGATTACATCACTATCTTTTTCTCCTTGAACTCATGCTTGTCTCCCAAGTGTGTTGATGTTTTACAAAAATGCAATCTTGCTTTAAGGTCACTCATAGTATTCTTCTAAATGTCCTCTATCTTGCGCTGCCCTCACTTTTGTTGCAGATGGTCAGGATTAGGCAGACTGCCCGTAAGAGCACCCATGGACCACCGCATCCGATTCATCACTCACAGGAGGTGTCTGACCCAGAGGACAACCACGACTACTACGATCCTCCCAGTGGGGGATGGGTGGACATCGACACTGAGGAGGAGCCCATGGAGTTGCCAGAGGACCATCCAGAGGTCTCAAGTGGCAGCAATGAGGGCCCTGCAGGAGGAGATGGTGGTGAATCAGGTGCCATAGATGGAGATAAGGATGAGGGTGGTGATGATGACTCCGATGCACCAGGAGATGACAACGACGATCCAGATGATGATCCAGAGCCAGCCGTCGCCACAAACCCACCACCACTTGAGCCTCGCTATGAGAAGCAGATACTTCACTTGGACTCTGCTGAGGGTCCATTCCCCGCGCTTCTCTGGAGGGCCATGCAGAGGATTGGCTTTCCGCGGAAGCCGCATTATGAGGCCCACTTGTTCAGGAATGCACAGCAGAAGGAAGAGTGGTTGGTGTTAGTATTGATCTGTGTCCCGGATGAGAGACCTGGCTGCTGGGTGGAGTACTCCAAGCACTTTGACGAGGTGCCGAGGAGGACCTTGGAGGCAAGGACTAGTGAAGCCGCAAGGAGGGCACTCTACTATCTCTGCCACGCTTACAAGAATGATCTTCAGGGCACGGAGTTTCAGCAGTTCCCATGGCGCAAGAGGGGAGCTACTTGTGCGCAGATTCCTGCCCCACCCTCTGGGGAAGGGAGCCTGCTCATGGATATTACGCAGGAGCTGGTCATCGCTCTCAGCACGGATCTAGATGCAGCTGGTCAGAGATCCTGGCGGTCAAGGAAAAGCTGATGAAGACTATCAGGGAGAAGGCAATTCTGGAGGCTCAACTGAGAGGAGATCCGTGTTACCCTCGGAGTACGACAGTGACGAGCCGAGGTAGTACCTGCCTGAGTCACCCCCTCGCAAGCGCGTTCATTACGGAGAGCCCAGCTACCGCACCAGCTATCGTTAGAGGATAAATTTAGGATTTAAGATAGGAGTATATCTCTTTCTAGATAGGAGTTTCTAAAAGTCTTTTGTAATCGCTAGTATGAACGATCTCAATAGTGTGTTAAATTAGATTAATGTGAAGGTGTGCTTGGTTTTGTGACAATGGTGTGATTTGGATCTTTGTAATGATTGCGATAGGTTGTGGAGTGATGACCACAATCATATCAAGCTATTAATACAAATATATAGTTTAGTAAAATTTTGGGGATGTCTATTTCTTTACTATCTTTACCTTACCCTTGTTCCTATCCTCTTTCCATGATTGAATTCATGAGTCTCCTTTTTCTAACCCAATCAGATGGTGAACACCAGGTCCGGATCAGGAGTTGATCAGCCTGCAGCGCCGCAACAGAGGGCGTGCAACAACACTAACCCCGATCCGCAACCAAGCCAACCACACCAGACGCCAACTGCAGGGATGGAGCAGCTTCTCGCCGCCCAGACTCAGCTGCTGACCAACATGGCGAACACCATCGCCAACATGCAGGCTCAGATGAACCAAGCTCCACCACCTCCACCACCGCCAGCAAGGGACAGACACAGGGAGTTCATGAGTCACAAGCCTCCCACATTCTCTCACTCACCGGATCCACTTCAAGCTGATGACAGGATCAAGACCGTGGAGAAGATGCTCAACCTCACCCAGTGCACCGACAGGGAGAAGGTCCTTTACGCCTCAGGCAGACTGGAAGGTATCACCGCAGATTGGTGGGATGCCTACACAACAGCTCATGACAACCGTGACACCATCAACTGGCAGGAATTCAGAGGCAGGTTCAGGGAGCAGCACATACTCAAGGGCCTGATGAAGCTTAAGAAACAAGAGTTCCTTGCACTAAAACAAGGGACAATGTCCATGAGCGAGTATCGGGACAAGTTTATCCAACTATCTCGTTACGCCCCCTGCAGATGTCACAGATGATGAGGAGAAGCAGGATCACTTCAGGGAGGGTCTGATTGGTCCTATCAAGTATCAATTAATGGTGCACACTTTTGACAGTTTCCAGAAGATGGTGGACAAGGCCATCATGGTGGAGCATGCTCGCAAGGAGATGGGTGAGCAGAAGAGAAAATACGAGTCATCGACGCAATCCAGCAGCAATGCACGTCCTCGCTTCCACGCTCCGCAGGGAACACCTTTCCGCTCAGGAGGACAGAATGTCAACTTCGGACAGAGTCAGTACTAGTGCTTCAACCAACAGGGCCAACAGCAGCAGCAAGCTCAATATGCAGGTCAGTCAGTGCAGCGTTCAAACTTTCCGCAGAACCGTCAGGGCACTCCTACAGGCACACCGGTGAGAAACAATGCCACTGCTCCCGCCAATGGTAATACTTGCTTCAGATGTGGTGAAAAGCGGGATATTATGCCAATTGGTGTTGAAAGCATCTAGGCCTCTAATTCGTGTTTTGGTAATTAATGACAACGGTTTGTGGATTAACAATTCTTTTTGAGAAAATGAGTATAGGTTGATCCACGGATGAATGAGAGTTATTTGCGAACGTGTGGATTTTTGGAGACAATGAGAAAAGTTTGGGCTCAAGGCAAAGGTATAAAATAGGGTCTTTTGAATTTTACCGGTCACAAGGTGTTTAGTGGGTGACAAGTGACCGGATTTGTTGGATAGATAGCCTTACTATCAAGAGGGGTCATGTACTCGTGCTTGACAGGTCTCTAGTGCCATTTTGCTCAAAATATCTAAGTGCATGCATGAGGGCTAACTACGCTTTGCCGGGTTTTGAAAAAGAATATGTTTGAGTGCTGACTGCTCAAGCGCGGACGGTCCGCCCCTTGGGTGCGGACGGTCCGCTACCGTTTCAGAAGGCTTAGTGGAAATATCTTGTGGCTGGCGGACGGTCCGGCTCTCCTGGGCGGACGGTCCGCCACTCTAACTCTTTTTCGTTCCAGAAAGGATGTTCTCTGGTCTGTCTGAATTGTGTGGCCCGCGGACGGTCCGCGGCTGTGGCGCGGACGGTCCGCAGGCTCTCTGATAACTTGATCCAGAAACATTGTTGTCTCTGCTTGTTCTTCTAGGATGAACGGCTGACGGTCCGCCCTTTGGTGGCGGACGGTCCGCTGGCTAATTTCAGGTTTGTTCCAGAGACTCTCATGTCTCTGGAGTTGTGGAACTCTTAACTGCGGACGGTCCGCTGGTTGGGAGCGGACAGTCCGCAAGGGCTGTAACGGCTAGTTCTGACACGCATTAAATGCTCTCTGACTCTCTGGTTTATAACGGCGGACGGTCCGGTTTTTGAAACCGGACGGTCCGCGATCTCGCAGAAAAGACTGTAACGGCTAGTTTTTGATGGGATGTCTATATATACCCAATGCCCAGCCTTTGGGTCATTCTCTTGGCCATTTGGACTGCATTCTTGACCCTCTAGAGCTAAGACATCCCTCTCTCTCACACACTTGCCAAGGATTTGCATTTTTGAGAGTGAGAGTGCTTCCTAGTGCATTGCATCAAGAGTTTGAGCTTTGTGGCACTAGGGAATCTTCAACCAAGGATTATTGGCTTGTTACTCTTGGGAGTTGCCGCTCCCTAGACGGCTTGGGGAAGGTGATTTCGTGGAGCTTCTTGAAGGAGATTGTTGAGAAGCCCCGATTTCGGTTGTGAGAGGTTTTGTGCTCACCTCACCGGAGTGGTGAAGAGCAACTCTAGTGAAATCGAGGTGTGGAGTGGTTCCTTGTTTCTAGCCGGCTCAAGATCAAGAGGTTCTTGATAGAGGAGCGGTTGATTCTTGGAATCCACCTCAACGTGGATTAGGGGTGACCGGCAAGTCATCGACACCACGGGATAAATTTGTGTGTCAAGCTTGGTTATCTCTCTAGCTCTCTTTAATTGTTATTATTTTGAGAAATTTACTTTACTAGAGCTTGAATTGTATTTTGTCACCCTAGGTTGCAAACCTTTCTAGACATAGTAGTAGCATGACATAGGGCTTTCTTTGTCACTAATTAAATTTCTCTAGTGTTGTTGATTTTAGTTTTAAACCGCCTATTCACCCCCCCTCTAGTCGGTGTTCTTGATCCTACAAATGTCCCAGGAAAAATACTCAGAACACTCTAGGCCAGTTCAACAACAGCGGACAGAGGCAGACTCCGCAGCAGCAGCAACAGCCCCGAAACAACATGCAGACGCCCCAGAGCAACAGGGGTCAGCAAAACCACGTCCATGGGCGTGTGAATCATGTGGCCGCGGAGACCGCTCAGGAGGCTCAGGACGTTGTGTTCGGTATGTTCCTAGTCAACTCTGCCCCTGCATCAGTTTTGTTTGATTCCAGCGCATCGCATTCTTTTATTTCTGCTCAGTTTGTTGCAAAACATGGTATTCCCGTGCATTCCATGTCAAACCACATGCTAGTTAGTTCACCTGGGGGAAATATGAGGGCTATGTATCAGTGTCTTGGAGTCTATTTCAAGGTTGTGGGCAGAGAGTTTCGTGCAAACTTTGTGGTGCTGGATTCCAAGGGAATCGATGTCATACTCAGAATGGGATGGCTGAGCAAGGTTGATGCAGTAATTCAGTGTGCCAAAAGATCGGTACTTCTCACTAGCCCAGAAGGTGAAAGATTCGAGTTTGTTGCAACACTTCCGTCGGCAGCAGATTGTGCAGTGAATCAGTTGAAGGCAAATTCGATGGAGGATATCAGAGTTGTCTGCGAGTACCCGGATGTCTTCCCTGAGGATTTGCCAGGTATGCCACCTGAACGTGACATTGAATTCATTATAGATCTTTTACCTGGTACTGCACTAATTGCCAAGAGGCCATATAGAATGTCAGTTGGTGAATTAGAGGAACTTAAGAAACAATTGAAAGAATTACTAGATAATGGGTACATCCGTCCTAGTTCTTCACCTTGGGGAGCACCTGTGATCTTCGTTGAAAAGAAAGATGGTACACAGAGGATGTGTGTCGATTATAGAGCCTTGAATGAGGTTACCATCAAGAATAAGTATCCGTTGCCTCGCATCGAAGACTTGTTTGATCAGTTGAAGGGGGCCAAGGTATTCTCCAAGATTGATTTGAGGTCAGGTTATCACCAGCTAAGGATACGACCCTCGGATATTGCCAAGACCGCATTCACTACCAGATATGGACTATATGAATATACAGTGATGTCATTCGGGCTGACTAATGCTCCAGCTTACTTTATGTACCTGATGAATAAAGTGTTCATGGAGTATCTTGATAAGTTTGTGGTGGTATTCATTGATGATATTCTGGTGTACTCCAGGAATGAGGAGGAACATGAGGAGCACTTGAGACTGGTTTTGCAGAAACTCAGGGATAATCAGCTGTATGCGAAGCTCAGCAAGTGTGAATTCTGGTTGGAGGAGGTCTTGTTCCTTGGCCATGTTATCACCAAGGGAGGTATTGCAGTAGACCCAGGGAAAGTCAGAGATGTGCTGAATTGGAAGCCACCTACGATTCTGTCGGAAATCCGGAGTTTCTTAGGACTCGCGGGATATTATCGGAGGTTTATAGAAGGCTTCTCTAAGATAGTGAAACCTCTTACTTCACTACTAGAGAAAGACAAGAAGTTTGAATGGTCAGAGGCATGTCAAAACAGTTTTGATGAGTTGAGAAAAAGGCTGACGACCGCACCAGTGTTGACTATGCCCGATATCCACAAGAGTTTTGACATTTATTGTGATGCTTCTAAGCAAGGCCTTGGCTGTGTGTTGATGCAAGAGGGACATGTGATTGCATATGCATCCCGTCAGTTGAGAAAACATGAACAGAACTATCCTACACATGACTTGGAGCTAGCAGCAATGATACATGCTCTGAAGATTTGGAGGCATTATTTGCTGAGTCACAAATGCTAGATATACACCGACCATAAGAGCCTGAAGTATATCTTCACTCAGAATGACCTCAACTTAAGACAGTGAAGATGGTTAGAGCTCATCAAGGATTATGATCTGGAGATACACTATCACTGGGGGAAGGCAAATGTGGTTGCTGATGCCTTGAGTCGCAAGAGTTATGTGAATGCGATCATGGCTAGCCAGATGCCTTGGGAATTGTGCGAAGAGTTTGAACGTCTCAATCTGGGGTTCATCGCTCATACGGAAGGAATCACTATGGAAGTGGAGCCAACCCTCAAGAAAGATATACGAAAGGGTCAGCTTGAGGATTCTAAGGTACAGGAGATAAGGGAGATGATAGAAGCAGGCAAGGCACCAGATTTTACCGAAGATGAACACGGAACAGTATGGTTCAGAAAGAGAATATGTGTGCCCGATGTGGAGCATCTCCGAGAGAAAATTCTGCAGGAAGCTCATGACTCGGCTTATTCTATCCATCCTGGCAGTACCAAGATGTATTAGGATTTGAAGGAAAGGTATTGGTGGTATGGCATGAAACGTGACGTTGCAGCTCATGTGGCAATGTGTGATGTGTGTCAGAGAGTTAAAGCAGAACATCAGAGACCAGCCGGATTGTTACAGCCCTTGAAGGTGCCGAAATGGAAGTGGGAAGAAATCAGTATGGATTTCATTGTGGGGTTGCCACGTACCCGAGATGGTTACGATTCTATATGGGTTATAGTGGATCGACTAACCAAGGTGGCTCACTTTATACCGGTGAAGACTACATATACAGGTGCACGATTGGCAGAGTTGTACATCTCTCGAATTGTGTGTTTGCATGGGGTACCTAAGAAGATAGTATCAGATAGGGGTACTCAGTTCACGTCTCGATTCTGGCAAAAGTTGCATTTCAGCTCCGCTTATCATCCGCAGACTGATGGGCAGATAGAAAGAACGAACCAGGTGTTAGAGAGGATATGCTCAGAGCTTGTGCATTGAAACATGGAGGCAGTTGGGATAAGAGTTTGCCGTTTGCAGAATTCTCTTATAACAACAGTTTTCAGGCCAGTCTAAAGATGGCACCGTTTGAGGCACTATATGGCAGGAAGTGCAGGACTCCATTGTATTGGAGTGAGACAGGTGAAAGTCAGTTGTTTGGGCCTGAGATCATTAAAGAGGCTGAAAAACAGGTATAGGTTGTTCGTGAGAACCTGAAGGTGGCTCAGTCGAGGTAGAAAAGCTATGCGGATACTCGACGACGAGAGTTGACCTTTGAGGAAGGGGAATACGTATATCTAAAGGTGTCACCTATCAGAGGTTTGCGCAGGTTCAAGGTCAAAGGGAAGCTGTCGCCTCGTTACATTGGTCCATTCAAGATCCTAGAATGGAAAGGCGAGGTGGCCTACCAACTAGAGTTACCTGCACGGTTGTCAGACGTGCACAATGTGTTTCATATCTCACAGTTGAAGAAATGTTTGAGGGTACCCGAGGAGCAGTTGCCACTGGAAGAACTGGATGTGCAGGAGGACTTGACTTATGAGGAACACCCGATCAAAATACTGGACACAGCAGAGAGAGTTACCCGGAGTAAGAGAATACGGATGTGCAGGGTTCAGTGGAGTCACCATTCAGAGGATGAGGCTACCTGGGAACGAGAGGATGAGTTACAGGCAGAATTTCCCCAGCTCTTTGCTAGCCCAGCATAATCTTAAAGACGAGATTCCTTTTAAGGGGGTAGGTTTGTAACACCCTAAATTTTGCAAAAGTACACAAAATTGAATAACATGATAGGTTAAAGGGTTATAGGATTTTGATAAACAATTTTTCCTTAAGTATAAAAATAAATATTGGAAAAACCATATAATTGTGCATCTCATGCTCTTTAAATTCATATTTTGGTTGTCTTTCTTTTGAATTCAAATTACAGTTTCAAATTCAGAAGTATTTTGTTTTTCTTCTTTCTTTTTCCCTCTCCCTCTCTTCTCCTTTGGGCCCAGCCCAGCTGGCCACCTCCCTGCTCTCTCTTCCTTTCTTTTCCTTCCCCTGCAGCCCGGCCCATGGTCTCCCTCCTCCCTCTCTTCTTTCTTCCCCCCCGGCCCAGCCGGCCGCGGCCCTCCCTCTCCTCCCTTCTCTTTCCCCCCCGCGCGCGCACGGCCTATCCCCCGTCCCGGCCCAGCTTCCTGCGCGCGGCCCCCTTTTCCTCACCCCTAGCCCAACCCGCCTGCGCCCCCGCTTCAACCTTCTCTCCCTCTTGCGCTGACAGGCGGGGCCCGCGTGTCGGGTTTCCCCTTCCCCGCGCCCGACCTGGACTCACGTCCGAGTCCGGCTCATCCCCGCGAAATCCCCGCCGCCTCCGCCGTCTCCGCCTCGGGCCCGCACGCCCAGGCACCTCCGCGGCCACCCTATAAGTGCCGCCTCTAAACCCCCTAGATCAATTCCTCGTGTCGCCCTCTACCTCCCCATCCAGATCCGAGCCAGAACCGAGCCGGGAAACACGTTTTCGTGCTCTCTCCGGCGAGCCACTGCCGCGTCCACCTCGCCGTCGGCGCCCCGCCGCCACTCCCGCACCGTCCCGAGCCGCCAGCGCACCCCACCGTCGGATCGGGATCCAGCGGCCCACGTCTGATCTAAACCCGAGTCAACAGATCTAAGTACCGGTCAACCGAGGCGCTTTTGCAGATTAGCCCTTACGTTTTCCGGAAATCAACCCGCACTCCATCTCAGTTCAAAAGTATTCGCGTTTAGGTCCTTTTTCTTCTGTTTAGACCCCTGTAGTTTTCCAAAATAGAACCCGCCATCCATTATCCCTCTGTTTTGCAATCTAACCCTTCTGTCTAGGGTTTAATTTCGATCTAGCCCCTGGTTTCTTTGTTTTAGGTCCTTTTAGATCCAAATCTTTCGCAGATAAGCCCCTGGAACCCTGTTTTAGCCCTAACTTCCCCGTTTTAACTCCGATTTCATCGATTCTTGCGCTCACGCGATCCTTACGACTTATACAATGTTTTTAAAATATTATTTTGTTCTGTTCACATCGATTGGTGTACTGTTTCTTATTATTTGCACTTGTTTGCCTATATGTGCTTGTGTGCGACGTTAGACGGTGCGCAGTTCGAGGATCCGCAGGGTCAAGACTTTGAAGAATTTCCTGAGCAGCAGCAGTTTGCTAACGAAGGCAAGTGGTCCTTGATCATGTTTCAGTCCTATTAGTATCACAATTACACTTTTACTTTATATGCATGCATGTGTCTAGAATAAGATGGAACCCAAGTTAAGGACATGCCTAGTTTCAATTTATCTTCCTTGATTAAACCTGGGTATTTTCATTTATGTTATAGTTACGCTAATTGCTTCTACATAGATTTTGGTTGGATAACTCGGATATCAATGATGATGTTTTACCTATTCTAGAATGCTGTTTGCTGATAAATAAGAATATTGAATCAATTGGAACATGGAGAACCACCCAGGAGAACAGTACAACCACAATTACTATATGGCTCTGGTCTTGGCTAATTAATTAGAAACCTTAGCTTGTGATGATCTTACCGAAAGGGCAAGAGGGGTTGCATTGATGGGGTATAGCTCGGTCCTTTTGAGGCACATGGCTATGTGGTCCTTGGCTAAGGTATTTCCTCATTAGGGAGGGTTATGACCGCTTTGACTTGAAACCTTAGCGGATTGTCATAAGTTAGGGAATCTTTGTAAAGGCCTCGTAGTGAATCTCTGCCACTCACCTCGGAAGTGTTTAAGGGCCTTGCAAACCCGGGCATCAAGGGAAACACGAGTTGTGGGTAAAGTGTACAACCTCTGCAGAGTGAAAACTGATATATTAGCCGTGCTCACGGTTAAGAGCGGCTTGGACCCTCACATGATAATTGAACTTAAAAGATGATTCAAGCTGATGTTCTTACGAGGCTGAGTATGAGGCATTGTTGCACGGGCTATGCCTGACAATCTCCCTGGGCATCAAGCGATTACTCGTCTATGGCAACTCCTTACTGGTGGTTTAACAAATCAACAAGGAGTAGGACATCAATAAGGACGCCATGGACGCCTACATCATGGAAATACGCAAGCTCGAGAAAAAGTTCTCGGGGTTGGAAATTCACCATATGGTTCGCGACAAAAATGTGGGTGCGGACGTGCTCTCCAAACTGGGATCTGATCGAGCTAACGTCCCACTGGAAGTTTTCATTCATGAGCTGCGTCACCCTTCCATTAGGGCACTAGACTCAAGTTTCATCGCTCAGGGTCTTAAGGAACCCGATCGAGAGGTCTTGATGATCGAGGTTGACTGGAGGGTGGCCTTCATCAACTACATCTAGGAGCACAAACTTCCCCCTGGCGTCGACCCAAAAAGTGCTGAAGCCACTCGCATTCTACGGCGTAGCAAAGCGTATGTTCTAGTCAGGGGCAATCTGTACAAGCGTGGATCGGCATCAGGCATACTCATGAAGTGTGTTAGCATGGAGGAGGGCAAAGAAATACTCCAAGAGATTCATGAAGGCGTGTGCGGGAATCACGCTGCTTCTCACACACTAGTCGGCAAGGCGTTTCACTCTGGCAGATGCCGAAGCACTCATTCACCAGTACACCAACTGCCAATTCTTTGGCAAACAACCCCATGTTAGGTCCCATAATCTTATCACCACACCACCTTCATGGCTGTTTGCATGCTGGGGCCTGGACATGATAGGGCCTTTCACAACTACGCCAGGAGGTTTTACACACATGTTGGTGGCCATTGACAAGTTTACCAAGTGGATCGAGTACAAGCCAATCGCAACACTCAATGCAGATCGAGTGATTACTTTCATTCGTGATATCTTACACCGCTTTGGCTTCCCCAACACCATTATCACAGATTTGCGATCCAATTTTCAGTCACATCAGTTTTGGGCTATGAACACAACTCCATTGAAGTCAAATATGTTTCGGTGGCTCATCCACGGGCCAATGGCCAGGTAGAGCGCACCAATGGCTTGATTCTTGATGGACTGAAAAAAAGACTTTATGATGAGAACAGCAAAAAGGGTGGCAAGTGGATCAATGAGATTTCATCAATAGTCTAGGGGCTTCACACACAACCAAGCAAAGCCACAGCCCAGTCACCTTTCTTTCTTGTATACGGGTCTAAAGCCATATTACCAGCTAGATGTATTCGTCGACTGCTCAAGCTCCAGCAGCTACTTGCTTAATGCCTGGACTCAGGGGCTCGCACCACTGTTCTGCTACGACTACTTTATGCTCATCTTCTGGTTCCTGGCTCAAGGGCTTGATGCGATAAGGCACTCAACATGCCTCAAGGGACAGCTCTCATGCTTACCCGCTGGACGCTGTACAATTACTCGGCAATGCCCGATCCAAGAGGCTTTTTAAGATTTGTCTTGGGTATAGGTTTGTTAACAATTATTTCAGGGATTTTATTCCAAAATAAGGGGTTTTGTTCAATCTGTTACCCAGATGTCTTATTTAGTCATTGGATCAAGGCACAAAGATTCGTTTGAGAGGTAATTTTGGGTATTTGTTGGTGATGTTGTTTGTTTCACCAATTTTTCAGGGAACTTACCCCGAAAGAAGAGGTTTTTAAATTTACTACACCAATTTGCCCATGTTTACCATCAAATGTTTGCTGTCATATATTGCATGCCACGACTCTTTGGACCCTTTATTCCAAAACTTGAGGATTTGGATTCAAGGCTCGGGGGGCTGCGGGACACGTGTCATCAGTGACTTATTTTTCAAATCTGCTAGAAGATAACGAAAGAAGACTCAAGACTACATTGACCCTCAACTTGATTCTACAAGTCAACCTAAGGCTCGGGGGCTACTCCATATGGAGTGCGAGTTTAATCGCACCCCATATAAAGAAAACTGGACAATTACTCGGGGCATAAGCACCTCACAGCCTCGACGCAGCCAAAGAAGTACTCGGAGGACACTTTCAACATGAAGTTTGGGAGAACTCGAAGATGCCTTCAGAAGTACTCGAACGCCTGCAGCACTTGGCTACAAAGAGCTCGGGGACTTGTCAGACCCGGGCACACGGGACTCCCCACGTGGCACACTTCACCTAGGATACGGGATAGAACATGGCTCACGCTCTACATCTGTTGTAACTACTTGTAATGCAGTAGGATTACTCATACAGTAGTTAGACTAGTCGGACACCGTAAGAAACTACCCGAGAAGTACTTGGGTAGGACTCCTGGGCTTGTACCCGACTAGGACTTCCATGTAAACCTGTCCCTCCTGATTATATAAGGGCAGACAGGGACCCCCTCAGGGACAATCATCATCGAAGGCAATCCAAACCACACAAGACGTAGGGTATTACGCTCTAAGCGGCTCGAAACTATCTAAAACCTTGCGTTCCTTTGCACCTTTGAGTTCCTGATCTCGACAACACCCTACCTACAAACTCACCACCTCGGGGGTATCCCTCGATGGGCGTGGTGGTAAAACACCGACAACGCTCCTCCTCCATCGCCTCTAAAGCAGAAGCGCCCCCACATTGCGGGTGAGCCGCCCCCTTTCGTGCCTTGGAGATCGGCACCTTGCGCACAATAGTGTGCCTCCTCCAACTCACTCCCAATGGAGGAGTCGGTGGTGTAGACCAGCACCCCCTCCGCTGGCTTCGCCAGCCCGGTGGGAGGGTCAATCACCTTCCCCTGCTGCCCCTCCAGTAGTGGCGCAGGGGACCAGAACTCCAGTACCCTCTCCTGCAAGATTAGGGTATTTTCATAACCCAACATGTGCTATATTCTAGGAATATCAAAATTCAAAGGACCCTGACAAGGAAATCAACTCAGATTGAAATCAAAACAACTCGGTAGAAATTAAAGTGAAGCCTACCTTAGTGGTGGGCCGCTTAAGGCAGTACATCTTTGGACAGCCCTTGTCCCGGACCTCCCCGCTCACGATGTGGGCAACTCGGTTCGCCGCCTCCGCGTGGGGGACTTTGAAGTTCTTCACCTGGGTTGGGTCTTCCCAACCCGAGTACTCATAGCCCGGGTGGACCCGTTCCTGGATCGGCTGGGTCAGCCGCTTGGAGAACGACAGGGCCACAGCGGCCCCGGTCAGCTTCTTGGCCTTGAGCTCTAGCATCTCATCCTAGGATGTCATTTCCTCCCATTTGTGGTTGAGGACCGGGTTCCCCCAGTCCGGGATGGAAGACCAGGAGCGTGGTTCGCCACCACGAACCACTCATCTGCCCATTTCTTGTTGCTGGCCTTGAGGCTGGTCTCTAGATACTTCGCTCCCTGGCGGAGCGAGAAGGCTGCACCTCCCAATACATCACGCGTCCCCTTCTTAGGGTATGCCCTCAGGTGGTACAGTGCCCGCTAGTTGTAAGTGAGGACCAGGGGATACCCGGTCCGGGGCGGAAGACCAAGAGTGGGGTTCGCCACCATGAACCACTCGTTCACCCATTTCTTGTTGCTATCCTTGAGGCTGGCCTCCAGATACTTCTCTCCCTAGTGGAGCAAGAAGGCGGCGCCTCCCACTACATCAGGCATCCCCTTCTTAGGGTACGTCATCTCATGGTATAGTGCCCACCAGAGGTTGAAGTGGGCGGGGATGCCCAGGAAGCTCACACACAGATGTATGAAGATCGAGAACTGCGTGATCGAGTTGGGCCTGAGGTGCGTCGCCTCAAGCCTGTAGTAATGGAGGAGCCCGCGAAAGAATGGCCCCGCGGGCAGGCTGAACCCCTTCTTGTAGAAGGACCGAAAGAGCACCGTCTCGGTCTGGTCCTCCGAGGGGAAGTCTGGCCATAGCAGCACTTGCACCCAGAGATCGCGTGCTCCTGGAGGAGGCCACGTGCCTCCATGTCCTTGAGGTCCTCCTCCGTCAGGGTGCTCAGCGCCCACGACTCGCTGGGCGGCAGTGGCATGTTGCCCTAGTTGGCGGCCAACGGCGAGAAAGGTGCAGAGGAGTCGTTGGCAATCTTGAAGGTTGGTGAGGTTGGCGGATCTAAAAGGGGGCGGCAGCAGCTGTGCAAGGGAAAAGGCGAGAGCTTTGAGGAGCGCTAGCGAGATCTGAAATGAATTGGCGGCGTCGTAAAAGGCAGAGGAAGGCAAAAGTGAATGGATAAGGACTGGCTAGGTTGGTCTCCGTTGTATTGAACCGAGACCTAACGGCCCGTCTGGCGCCGCATTCTAAATTTGAATCACCCCTAACGGCGGATAAAGAGCGTACACCGAAAGGAACGGGAAACCTTGGCCTGCATAGAGAGAGAGAGAGAACGATAAAAGGGGGAGACTGCATCAGCGGCTGACAACGAGGTGATTAAGTGGTGTTCTGGAAATTTCTCCCGCAAATGAATTCGGATCCGATGATCCCTGATTTCTCAGATTATTTCTTAGGAAATAAATTTGAAACTACTCGGCGTGTCTCAGTGACTCAGCCAGCAACCCGCTCAGGGACTGGGCGCCACATATTGACTCGGCGTGTCTCAGCGACTCTGCTAGCGACCCTGCTCCGGGGCTGGGCACATCATATTAAATTGTCGTGTCTCAGTGACTCTGCCAGTGACCTCGCTCGGGGGTTGGGCGCCACATATTGGCTCGGTGTGTCTCAGTGACTCCACCAGGGACCTCGCTCGGGAACTGAGCGCTACATATTGACTCGGCGTGTCTCGGTAACTCAGCCAGCGACCCTGCTCAGGAGTTGGGCGCCACATATTGACTCGGCGTGTCTCAATGAGTCAGCCAGTGACCCCACTCGAGGGCTGGGCGCTGCATATTGACTCGGCGTGTCTCTATGACTCCGCCAGTTACCCTGCTCAGGGGCTGGGCACCGTATATTGACCCAGTGTGTCTCCGTGACTCTGCCAGCGACCTCGCTCGGGGGCTGGGCGCCATATATTGACCCGGTGTGTCTCTGTGACTCCGCCAGCGACCTCGCTTGGGGGCTGAGTGCCGCATATTGGCTCGGCGTGTCTCCGTGACTCTGTCAGTGGCCCTGCTCAAGGGCTGGGTGCCGTAGAATGACTCGTTTGGTCCCTTTGACCTCTTGGCTGAAGAGAAAGGGGGATGGATCTTTTCTATTGACCCTCGAAACACTTCTGCGAACCCTCCCGAGGTTCGGGGGCTGGGCGTATCCCGTTGAAGATTGAAGATCAGGCAGGAATCTACCAACATCGAGACCGTTGCAGGAGCCTGTGGATCTGGAGGGTTGCTTTTTGTCATTACGAGCACCGACCAACTTCATGACTTCGGCGAGAACCCATTCAACAACTCGGCACTCGGGGGCTTGACAGAGGTAGACCCAAGTACCTCCCTGCTGAATGGAGCCCGGTTCTCCAGGGAACGGCTCCGCTTAACGACTCGGCTGGATGGTGGGAAGGGTCCTTCGTGATCAGAATCAAGGCCGAATCGGATAACCTTGATATTGTGTATCTTAACCGACCTGATTACTTGTAAACAATCCGAGTAGATCTTGACCTATCTTGTAACTCACGGCATCTTAGCTATATAAGGGGGCCGTGGGGGTACCCAGTAAATACAACACAATTAGCACACACCAACCAGGAACTCTAGTCATTCAATATAATTCTGAACACAGGACGTAGGGTACTACGCTCTTTACGGCCCGAACCTATCTAAAAAGCCTCTTTGCGGCCCGAACCTATTTAAAAAGCCTTGCGTCTTGTGTTACCATCAAGTTTTTGTCCCGGCAATCTGCCTTACCTACAAATCTACTACCTGAGCATACTCCGGGTGGACTTGCCGGAGTACGAATCTCACGATTAGCACGCTAGGCAGGGGGATCTCCAGCGTCCTCTTGGCGAACTTGATGGAATCCAACTCCCGCATCTTCTTCTCCGCACAAGTGACGCTGCAGATTGGAACACTAGATGAATCGTAATTGCACATCACCACGTGAAAACCTCAAATAGGTCACGCAGCATTTGTAACGGACCCTTGTGGCCCGTTACAAGACACAACATCTGTAACGGTTGTTGTTTGGCACCCGTTACCCATAAGCGCGGCAGGCTTGACCCCGAACTCGCGACCACAACGCCCGTTACTGATGAGGTCTTCTGGTAATGGGTGTGATGAAGGCCCGTTACACTAAAATGTTGTAACGGTCGTTAAAGTGCGTCCATTACGAAAATTGTACTATCGGTAACGGTCTCTTAATGTCCGTTACGGATCACTATCGTATCGGTAACGGTAGTTTAAGGACCATTACAGATAGGGCAGTGATCGTACCGAACTGTCGCTTGTAGTAACGCGCATTACCGATGACCATTTGATGTCCGTTACTGATAGAGCGGTGTTACTTGTGTGATCCATTGATGCCCATTACCGAAGTGACTAGCGCAGCAGCCGGCAGGCGTCCTCCCGCGCCCTCGCCGTGACTGGCGCTTCCTCGGCCGCGCTCTCCTCCACCGCCGTCAAGCTGGAGCGCGGCGGCGCTGCTGCTGGACGTGTCCTGCTGCTGCTGCCTCCGCGCCGGCGTCACCGAAGGTGCCGGCGGACGTCGACCGCGGTGTCCTCCAAGCCGTCGCCATCCTCCAAAGCAGCAGCCCTTCTTCCACTCCGTCGCCGCAGCCGCGGCCGCGACGCCGCCTCCTCCTCGGGCGCGCTCGCCTTGTAGACAGTCCACCTCAAGGTGGAAATTGCCCCCTTTTATTGAACTTTGCTGTCCTAATCCTCTTACTCATTGGTTTTGGTGATGAATTATGCTCATTTGATGTATGGAAATTGCCCTTGTTCATTGAACTTGTAGATGGCAGCTGCTGATCGGGCTTGGATGTACAGACAGCCCCGAGATTGGGACAATTTCATAACCGGGGTCAATGGTTTTCTAGGTCAAGCAGAGGCAGATATGAGAAACCGTGGTGTTCAGGCAATGTATTGCCCATGTATAGATTGTCTCAACAAGAAGAAGTTCGGACAACGGGACAACATTTTTCATCATTTGATCACACGTGGTTTCACAAAAAATTACACATGCTGGAACAAACATGGTGAGGAAGGCCTTAATGAAGTTGAAGCAGGATGCCTAAATGAAGGTGAAGCGCAACACCATGCTCAAGGCCTCAATGAAGGCGCAGCGCGATGCCATGGTGAAGCCCTTGATGAAGGTGGAGTTTTGAAGGAAAATGAACCATTCCCACCCTTTGTTAGGAGGCCTGATGATATGACTGATCAAGAAGTTACGGGCTTCGATGATGGTGAGGTGTTGCAACGTGTGCACAATGTTGATCAAATGGTGCGGGATGTTGAGTTTCAACGAGTGTACACAACTTCTGAATTAGCGAGGCTGAAGCAGTTCATTGAAGATTCAAAGAAACCCCTCTATCCTGGTTGCCAGAAGTACTCTCGCCTTTCTAGTGATCTAAAACTTCTACAGCTTAAGGCAGATCATGGTTGGAGCAACAAAAGTTTCAAACAACTATTGGATCTGCTTAGAGACATGCTACCTGAGGGAAACCAAGTAGCCGAGTCTGTCTATGAGGCAAAGAAGATAATCTGTCCTCTGGGAATAGAGGTTGAAAAAATTCATGCATGCAAGAACAGTTGTGTATTGTTCCATGGAGATTATGCAGACCTTGACAAGTGTCCCAAGTGTGGGTGTGATCGGTACAAGAGGAAAAAAGATGGTGGAGATGATAATGCTGATGACGGGAACGTGCCCGTGGAGATCAGAAGCAAGAAGAAGGTTAACAGAGGGGGTCCTGTGAGGGTGGCATGGTATTTTCCCGTCATTCCCCAGTTGAAAAGATGGTTTGCCACAAGAAAGGAGGCCCAACTCTTGCGTTGGCATAAGGAAGGCCGAAAGAAGGAAAATGACAAGCTTAGGCACCCCGCAGATGCAGCACAATGGGGTAACATTGATTCCCACTTTAAGTGGTTTGCTAATGATTGCAGAAACCTTCGGTTCGCTATGAGCACAGATGGCGTTAGCCCATTCGGTAACCAGAGTTCAACACATAGCACCTGGCCTGTCGTGCTGTCAATGTGCAACCTTCCACCCTGGCTATGCAAGAAACGGAAATACATGATGCTGACCATATTGGTCTCTGGGCCAAAGCAACCTGGCGACCGTATTGATGTCTACTTGAGGCCACTAGTTGATGACTTGAAGACACTTTGGAAGCCTAGTGTGAAGGAGGTTTGGGATGAGTTCTGGCGTGAGGAGTTCACATTGCACGCCATGTTGTTCACCACCATCAACGACAACCCGGCTCATCGCAACCTCTCCGGCCAGAGTTAAAGGAAAGGTGCAGCTTGCCCACACTGCTTGGAAGAAACTTGCTCATTGTGGCTAAGAAATTCAAAGAAATTCGCATTTATGGGGCACCGTCGTTTCCTCAGCAAGAAACATCCCTACCGGGACATGGATTGTCAGTTTAATGGGGAAAAGGAGAATCGAGCGGCGCCTCTGCATGTAACTGGAGATCTGGCCCTCTTGCAAGTCAAGGACATCAAAACTATCAAGGAGTTACCCAAAATGACTGAAAAAATCCTTGGCAAAAGAAAGAAATGAGATGGTGAAGAAGAAGAAGATGGGAAAGGAATTTGGAACAAGAAATCAATTCTATGGGAGCTAGAGTATTGGGAGCTGTTGGATGCGCGTCATTCGATTGACAACATGCACGTCAAGAAGAATGTGTGTGAAAGCGTTTGTGGAACATTGCTGCAACAGAAGTTGAAAGGAAAAGATCATAAAAATGCAAGGGAGGATCTTAAAGATATGGGCATTAGGCCGGAGCTCTATGCAGAGGAAACAGACACGGGGACGGACCTTCCCGTCGCTGCAACCACCTTGTCAAAGACAGAGAGAAAAGAATTCTATGAGTTTTTGCATGGTTTGAAAGTACCTTCAGGCTACTCATCGAACTTCAAGAGGCTAGTGTCGGTGAAGGACATGAAAATGAATTTCAACTTGATGAAATCTCATGATTGCCATGTGTTGATGATAGCTCTTCTTCCTGTTGCACTTAGAGGTATCAAGGCAGTACAGGTTCGCGACGCGGTCACGAGCTTGTGTTTATTCTTCAATGCAATAGAACAGAAGGTGATTGATGAGGAAGAACTATTGAAGTTAGAGAGGAGGCATTTCGAGACCCTATGCATGCTTGAAGCTACCTTCCCACCAACATTCTTTGATCTCATGATCCATCTACCAGCACACCTCGCGAGGGAGATCTGGTTCCTTGGCCCATCTTACCTTCATCAGATGTTTCCATATGAGAGGTACTTTGGATTCCTCAAATCATTGGTACATAACCGGTCATTTCCGGAGGGAGCCATGGTTCGCGGCTATGGGACCATCGAAGCAGTGGAGTGGGCCATGGGTTATATGGACCCCCAAAACCCTATTGCAGGTGTTGGGACCATGGGGGAAAAGTCAATCACTCCGGATCCAGATGCCTTCAACAAGGCTCATTTCACCGTGATACAACAGATTGACCTGATTACACCATTTGCCAATGAGCACAACCAACAACTACGTGAAGAAAACCCTGCCCGTAGTGAGGCTTGGGTTGCAAAGAAGCACATGCAATGCTTCAGCTGGTGGCTCCGAGATTATGTCCAGAGATGCAGCGCAGCTGTAACCGACAATCTGATAACGAAACTAGCAGTGGGTCCATTATTCACTGTTACAACATACCAAGCAATGGATATCAATGGATACACGTTCTACACCATGGCCCAAGATGCCAAGAGCGTCTATCAAAACAGTGGTGTGCATGTACGGGCCGTCGACAATGACATGCAGGCAGCCATATATTATGGTCAAATAGAGGAGATATGGGAGCTTGATTATGTAGGTTTCAAGGTAGCCTTGTTTCGGTGCAGATGGGTCAATGGGAGGAGAGGTGTGAGCAAGGATAAATATGGGTTTGTTAGTGTTGATCTGCGGGTCTTTGGTTACAAAGACGAACCGTTTGTTTTCGCCAAGGATGTTGAGCAAGTGTTCTATGTACCTGACCTTGCAAGGAAGAACTGGTGTGTGGTTATGCCTGGAAAAAAAAGGATTGTTGGGATTGCCAATGTTGTTGAGGAGGAGGAATACAACCAGTTTGATGAAATTCCATCCTTTGACACTTCATACATGCCTCGACTCTTGGCAACTGACAAAACACCATACTTGCGAACCGACCATCATGAAAAAATCCATATACAGAAATCAAAGAAAAAGCAAGATTGATGTCTGCTGAATCCTTTTTGTAATGTAGGATGTGTATTGGTGGAAATTCAATCTTTTTGTAATATAGGTTGTGTATTGGTGGAATTTGAATCCTTTTTGTAATATATGATGTCTATATATTCTCCTGAGATTACTATATATGTTCTGCCTTAGATATATATAAATTCTGTATATATTCTGCTTCAGTTCAGCAAGTGTGCTGTAGTTTGCTGAATTCTGTATCTGACATCAGTAACGGGCGTTACCACAACGCCCGTTACTAAATATACATCAGTAACGGGCGTTACCACAACGCCCGTTACTAAGTATACGTCAGTAACGGGCTTTACTACAACGCCCATTACTAATGGTCTGACATCAGTAACGGGCGTTACCAAAGACCGTTACAAAGTGGTCATCAGGGGACAATACATATTTCAAAGAAATCCGTTTCGCCGCTGTTCTCCTGCCCTAGCCCGCCGCCGCCACTCTCCTCGCTCGACTTCGCCGCCACCTTCCTCGCTCGCCGTCGCCGCCATTCTCCTGCCCTAGCCCGCCGCCGCCACTATCCTCGCTCACCGTCCCCGCCATTCTCCTCGCTCGCCGTCGCCGCCATTCTCTTGCCCTAGCCCACCGCCGCCACTCTCCTCGCTCGGCGTCGCCGTCATTCTCCTCGCTCGTCGTCGCCGCCATTCTCCTGCCCTAGCCCACCGCTGCCACTCTCCTCGCTCGCCGTCGCCGCCACTCTCCTCGCTCGCGGTCGCCGCCATTCTCCTGCCCTAGCCCGCCGCCGCCACTCTCCTCGCTCGGCGTCGCTGCCATTCTGCTGCCCTAGCCCGCCGCCGCCAATGTCCTCGCTCGCTGTCATTCTCCTGCCGTAGCCCCACCGCAACTCCGGCCACGACGACGAGCCGGCCACCTCAGGCAACGAGGCGACGCGGATCCAGCCCCTCCCAACCACCATTCGCGACAGAGGTTACTACTGCTTGAACCCCCAACGCCCTCTCTCTGCTCGGCCACCCAATGTGCTCTTCCTGTCAAGGTGGATTAGGGAGATATGCTAGTTTGCTGTTGTTTAGGGTCAATGCACATAGAATTATTCTCCTGGAATTACCTGCATTAGTTGAGCATGCCTTAATAGTTCATTTTTATTTGATGGATTGTGGTTTTGATGGATGATTGTTGATGGCCACATTCAGTCAGTGCGAAATGTATCGCAGTGGTTTATAATTTAGTGATACTTTCCTATGCTACGTTGTCATATATATTCTTATTGTTGGTGTCATGATGTGTGTATGCAAGCTGTCGATGGTAGCATGGCCTAATGATCGGTTGAACCATGTAAGCATAGCCAACCAAAATCCACCTGAGTGGTTTGGGCATGGGCGATTTTCTTTCGTATCGCTTGTGCCCCGTAACCCCGGCGTGGTGGCACTACATGGTTCACTCAATCATCAGGCCATGGAATTGTTTGTAGCTTATTTAGAGTGTACATTGTTTTTTGCTGTCATAATCATACTAAGTGATTGCTTTATCCTCTTGTTGCATGTACACATGGAACCCACAATTCATTGGATCTGAAGTTGGACAAGGAAGCAATTGAAGGAACTTAGTTTTTGCTTTGATATATAAGCATTACTTCACCCTGTCAAAATGGTTAGCACCTATCCCCAACCTCTATGCTAAGTAAAATATTACCTGTATGTCTATGCTGATTTTATTTAGGACTTGTACTGATTTCTAGTCTAATATTAGCTATTTTGTTTACATTTTTAGTCTAGCTTATGTTGCTCTACTAACAACCTTGACATATCATCTATGCAGTCTCCCACAACAACAAACTCCTATAGTGACAGTAGTGCATCATCACAGCGCAACGACGGTGAACGTTCCTCACAGGCTCACTCAGCGCAGACTGCTGCGAGTAGTACTCGAACCCGCGGGTCAAGGACACAAACCAAATGGCTAGAAGACAAGTTGACTGCAACTGGACTTGATGAAAAATTTTGGCCTACCCCAGATGCTGCAAGGGAAAGATTTGTATTGGTCTGTGGCCTCATTGCTCGGGAGAGGGTGTCAATCAACAGGAAGCTTGAGGATCTCTCACCAATTGAGAAGGAACAACTATTTAAAGCTTTACTGGAAAAGCTAGAGTACCCAGCCAATCTGGAACAAACTGTTCGCAACAAGGCAATTAAGGCAGCTATGTTAGAGATTGCAACCTTGCAACGGCGGTTCAAGGCCCATTTAAGAAAAACTTATGTGAGGCAAGAGGAGTCTCCCTTTGAGAAGCATGGCTTTTTGAAGCCAGAAGACTGGGAGGTGTTTGTGCAGGAAACCAATTCTCCTTTTTTTCAGCGAGTGAGCCAGGATGAAAGATAAGAGAGCATTGCATAATAAGCCACACAAGACGGGAACAAAAGGTTATCATGGTAAAAGGAAAGAGTGGGAGGAGGAGGATGCAAAGCTAGCTAGAGAAGGAAAAGAGAACCCTTGGGACCAATTTCCTGGACGTTCGAGGTCATATCTGCGGGCAAGGGCAGCGAAGAGAATGACCACTAGTGAAGGCACTAGTGAAGGAAGCGGGGACATAACATTCAGTAACCCTGCGGTGGTGGGGCTAGCAAATAAGGTGAAAGACCATGCATCTAAGGCTAGCGATGTTTCTTTCACTGGGGTTAGGGAGAATGATATCCTCATCGCGGCACTTGAGAATCCAGAACATCGAGGTCAAGTTCGAGGCGTGTCTAGTTCAGTTGGCTGGGGTAAAGGGTTTGGTGAAGAGTTTGCTGGAATGTACAGGAAGAAGAGGAAGGAGAGGTATGATGCGGAGAAGGAAAAGATAGTTGGTGAAACAGCCATCAGAGTTATCAACATGCTAAGACAAGCAGGCGTGGTTATACCGGATGCTCTGTGTCCTACCCAACCAACACACATCGGTAGCAGCGAGCAAGAAGATGCGAGTGTCAGTGAGAAAGAAGATGTGCGTGGCAGCGGGGAAGACCATGGGCCATTCAACGAGAATGAAGCTGACAGTCGATCATCTATGCTGGACACAATAGATAAGCTGACAGAGCCAACCAAGTGCAGCCTTTTGGATGGCACCGGGCATAACATGGAGCTCGCAGTAGCCACTGTCTATCCATATCAAGAGACTTGCCATTGTGTACCGGTGTAGGAAGGGTATGCAGTGGTGCAACCTACTTATGTGTGGTCCAATACGAGTCACTTCCGTCTGCCTGTGCCAGTAGGGGGGGATGAGATAACAACCTTAGGTGAGGCTCTCGGTACAAGGATCCAATGGTCAAAGTACAGGATCCTTATACCACCCAGGACGAGACAGCCCAACTCTGTAACCGCATCAGGTAGCAGGGGTACAGCATCAGATGCAGGTACTACAGCTCAGCGTCTGCAAGAGAAGGCTCAGCAGCAGCAGCAGTAGATCAGCAAAACTACGCAGCAGCAGCAGCAGGAGAAGCAGGAGTCACAACAGGAGCCTCGATGACAGGAGGAGCCTAGGCAATCTCCGCCTAAGCATCAGCCACAACCGGAGCCTCTACAACAGAAGGAGGGAGAGCGCAGCCAATCTCCGCCTGAGCAGCAGTCACCACGGGAGGAGAAGCAGGCCAGGAAACCTCTGCCTAAAGATGAGCTTGTTAACGCTATTTGGACAACACAGGATCCAAAATACAAGCCTGGTGTGCCTATATTGTCAGAAGCGGATTTAGATGCTGCTGGACCAAATTGTGCCAGGTTGCATGCTTACGTCATGGAACACAGTAAGGATAAACTTAGCTTTCCAGCAAAGGTGCCTCAAGCCTACTTTCAAGGTGATGGTGACTTAATGTTAAACGTTGCATTCAATGACGTGTACGACCTTATAACCCTAGGTGCTCTGGATGTTAGCTTCTTGAGGTTGTGGACATTGTAAGTCCCTTCAAACCAAAAAAATATATTTCTTTAATTTTGACCACAAAGTTCATGCATGCTAACAATTGGATTATTTGTAGAAAAATGATGCAGAATGCAGCAGAGATGCAGTGCAGTGTTGGGTTTTTGGACCCACAGGTTTTCACCGCCACAGTGATTTCTCACCAGCCAAGCACTGTAACACAAGCAATTAAAAATGCTATGAAGAACGACTATGTGGTGGGTGCCTACAACACCGGTGGCCACTGGGTAACAGTGATCATCTCTATGAAGTACAAAGAGGTTTGGTATTTAGATTCTGCTAAACTATTTCCTGGTCGAAAGTTCACGGACGTCCGACATATTGTGAACTGGTCAGTATATTATAGGTTTTGTTCACGAAAAATCAATCTCTTACTGTTTCTAATCGGTATTGCTGATCATGCAGGGCCTTTGATGCGCGCATGGAAGAAATGATGAAAGCAAATAAGAAAAAGATAAAAACCAAACCTAAACTCACGCACAGGATAGATGTAAAGGTACGACTGGGGTTTTTTTATGGTTCCTCCCTTCATACCTATTTGGTTACTGCATTAATTTGTCATTTTGGTACCTTCTTGCAGTGCGCTCAACAGCCATCGGGGACCTTTTTGTGTGGATTCTATGTGGCATTCAATATGCTAAAACTAGTCGGTGACATACCTATAATGAAAAAGGCTGCTGTAAGTATATACTGCTCAGCCTCTTGTCTCTGCTCATATTCTCCATTTGATTTTAGAAACTGATTTGTACTTGTATTCTCATAATGATTGTATTTTGCAGGATTTCAAAGCTGCCCTAACAGTTTCTATAGAAGATCTAAAGCCGGTCCGGGAGATGCTGTGCGAGTTCATTCTTAAGGAGACCCTCGACCCAAAGGGCAACATCTATAGCGCCTTCTATTTATGATGCACCGTGAGTTCATTGTTAGCCAGAAACTTGAAACTTGTTGCATTCAGGGCTTCAAACTTGTTGCATGTCTGATGAGGAATGATGTGATCTTGTGTATATTCGTGATATCTACTTGCTTGTGTATATATGCGATGAGAATGTGTTTGTTATGTCTACTTGCTGGTGGCTGCCAAATCCTAGCTGGTTCTAGGATGCAGCCAATGATCTGGTGGCTGCCTGGCTGGTACAAGGATGCAGCCAGAAAAAAACCTGGTTACTGTAGGGGTGGCCTACGTATAGGTAACGGGTATTAACTAAAGCACGTTACAACAACTGATCAGAGAATAACGGGCGGTAACTAAAGCACGATACTATATGAGATCAGAGAGTAACGGGCGTTAACTAAAGAACTATACATACTGAAAGAACCGTTACAGATATGGTCCAAAGGTAACGGCCCTCGATTCAGGGCACGTTATGTGTAACATTTGTAACGGGCTTAACTTACGGACCGTTACGGATACTTCTTAAAGGTAACGGGCATTACTTACAAGCCGTTACAACTATTGACCAGTGGGCCCAGAAAGAGACGTGGAAAAATATATTTGTAACGGGTAGCATGCAAAAGACTGTTACGTTTCTTTGGTTTCTGTAACGGTCTGCGTGTGTGTGCCCGTTACAAAAGGTCCCTGTGGGCCCAGAGAAACAGCCATTTAGGATGACCGGTAACTACATCTGGTAACGGTCTTTGTTAGATGCCCGTTACAAACATGTGTTACCAGTAACGGGCAATTGCCCGTTACCTTTGTTCGCTCATTTGTAACGCTAGATCGGTGACGGCGCTTTGCCCGTGACCAAAGGTCATCTGTGCCCGTTACCAATATACATATTTTCACGTAGTGCATGTAGATAGTATGATTTAGTTTATATTTTGTGCAAACTAGATGGAAACTATAGATTAAGGTTTTAAGTTGTCTAATTGACCCCATTCTTAGGCTACAAGCACCGATTCCTTTTACGTTGGAGGGAGGCTTTGGCCGTACCTATTTTACTAAAAAATAGACTACAAGCATAAATTTTATTATTTAGACAGACTTTGATCCAATAATCCAATAGCTCCATTTCCCATGCGCTTGTCAAATATGCATATATATATATATATATATATATAGAGAGAGAGAGAGAGAGCGCTAATTTTGACGGAGCCACGGTGAGCGCCACGGCCAGCGGAAAACAAACGCCAACGCCCACACAGCCCCGGTACGGTGATCCGCGTTGTCAGATCGAGAAGACTGACCGATCTGGTCTGCATTACGATCATCGAGCCCGGACGCGGCCGGGTATTCGCCACAGGCATCGGCCATGGCGACGGCACTTCCGCTGCTGCTCGCGGTGATCGCGGCGGCCGCGACAGCAATGGGGGCATCGGCAGCGAGGGCGTTCTCCGTGGCGTCCAACTCGAGCGCGGGGGCGGAAACGACGGTGGCGGGCGGCAAGCTGCACGTGCACCTGGTGCCGCACTCGCACGACGACGTCGGCTGGCTCAAGACCGTGGACCAGTACTACCTCGGATCCAACAACAGCATCCAGGTAAGCCGGCCACTTCCGCGCATCGCTGTTCCGCGCCGTCCGTTCTCCGATCTGCTCACCTTCGGGAAAGTCGATGGCAGAGGGCGTGCGTGATAAACACGCTCGACTCCGTGGTGGACGCACTCGCCAAGGACCCCGCCCGCAAGTTCGTCGTCGTAGAGCAGGTACCCCTACCCCGTGTGATCACCTTCTTCTCTCTTGAGCCTTCTAATCGCTATCGATCCATTCCCCATGCTGCTGACAGGCATTGTCTTCGTTCACATCCTAGACTGAATGCGCAGTGCCCACAGGCAATGATTTTCCACTTTGGTTTATTATATTATTGCTACGCGAAAGAATAACTGAATTTGTGTCGTCGGATCGGAGCCTTTGTTCTAGCTTGTTCACGGGCTACTGTATATCATCACTGTAGAAAAAATGACCCACATGTGAACCACCTAGATATAAATTTGCAAAATGTAGTGTATCAAGTGCCTTTTACAATTACATGAATAAGTAAAGTACTCCGTAATGCAAGACGATGTCTTGAAGACTTGATCCGTCCATTCTTAGTGTCGCTTTCCTTACAGTAGTGTAGCCTATAGCTTTGCTAAAAGATAAATCATTTTAATAGTGTACAAATCTGTGGTCAAATAGTTAGTTCAAATGGAAATTTTGGGATGTAAATATAATAAACATTGTCTAAAACACTACAAGAAAATACCTTATTAGTATCGATTCTGCAACCAGTACCGAGTAATCATGACTAAAAGTTAGTAACACGTGCATAATCATCCGATACTAAAAGTAACTCTAGTACTGAGTGGTAACACCAACCAGTAAAGCAAAACATATTTGAATCCTGAGAAGAGCCTGCACATACGAGAAGTCATAAGGCACAAGTCGCACCATTTATCACAGGAAATATATGCGTGAGTGGTGCATAGGACTCAAATTTGGGAGCTCTTGCCTCGCACGTACACTATGTTACTTACCATCTCACCTATGCAACCGTTATGATTGGAAGCAAGGGAGATGCTTTTCTTTAGAATTCACCTGTGGACTATTTAGTAACAAGTGGTAACACCAACCGATACTAAAATCTATACATTATACATTAGTACACTTCCGTCCACCCCGAATATACAGGTAGGCATTGAAAACGATACTAATGCGCATTAGTACAGGGTTCGATGCTTACAGATAGGGATGGTAAAGGGTCTTAAATTTTAGCCTAGATAATCTAAGAGTCGGTCCTAAAAGGGTCGGACTCTAATCTTATACAATTTTGAGCTAAAATATATAAGTGCCAAGTTGGATTGTGAAGAGAGTACTAAGGTCATGATCCGTTACCACCCCTACTTACCGGTATATTTGGAGTCGATTGATGGCTTGTTTCTAGTAATGAAAGATGATACTATGATCACACATTCACATTTTAGGTCTTATTGAACACGTTTTAGATAGGAAAAAATCCAAATTACTCCTCTCAAGTATGACCAAACACCAAATAACCCCTTAACTATTTCTTGGTTCAGTTTGGCTCCTAAATTATGTTATTTGGTCTAACTTACATCCTAATACAATTTGATCTAGCCCGAAGATGCTACATGTTTAGTATCTTCTTGCTAGTTAAGTAAGGGTGAATCTACCTTATAAGCCTTTGACCTTCAACCGTAGCATCTTCAGGTTAACCCTTTTATATGAAACGATGATAAAAGTGTAAGTATGGTGTTATGTGTACATGGGTGTGCCCCTCGAAAGGACTCGATAGTGCGGTTTTGAGGATGAGCTATTACAACTGGTACCAGAACCCACCTCTCGCGGTTGCGCGTATAGATCAATGTACGGGTACATGGAGCATGATGCCTATGGTCTCAGTGGCACATGTGGCATGGCATATGGCACCGCACTAGATGTATGGTTGCGAACTCGCGGAGTTGGACTGACAAGAACGTCGGGTTTTTTGTGGGGTGTGTACGTGACCGCCAACCCAGTTTAGATATGGTCCAGTTGTAGCCTACGAGGCGCGCACATATTTAGTACCATCTTACTAGTTGAGCAAGGATAGAGCGAACTCCTCTAGCTATAGTACCTTCAGATTAATCTTTTTTTGCGCGAAGCGAGAACGGAAGTGTAAGTAAGGTATGCACGCGGACGTGATCAGAAAAACATAATTTATAGAGAATTTGCAGTTAAAATTGTAGGTTCCAAAAAGTTAAGGTTCGTTACAGTATTTTGGAGGAATCTCCGGTTCTGTCCCTCTCGAATTTTCTGAACTATTGATCTCAAAAGGAGGTGTTTTATTCTAATTAGAGGTAGTTTAGTCCTGCAATCCTCGGCACGATAGATCGGCTACACTTCTGCCCCTAAGACTATCTCCAACAATAACACTCAAAATACAAGATCCATTCCAGGTTTGCGCGTTACACGCAAATGATTCAATACCCATTTTTGTTTTCTCCAATAATAAACTAAAAGAGAACCCTTTTCTCTGCAAATGGATGTTTAGAGAAGAATATATTCAGATTTAGGTTGTGCTTCTCCTCGCAAGTAAAATGGATTTCCGTATTCTTGGAGACCGAAATAGTTCCGTCGGATATCTATTTTGGATTTGGCTGCCTCACGGGTCACCTGTTGAGACAGTCTAACCTCCGTTCTGCTGGCTGCCGGCGGCCTGCGCGTCGTTCCCTGTCGGCCAGCCACCGATTCCCGAACGCCCCTTCCCCCATCTCCATCAAAGCACACCACGGCAGTGTATTGGAAATCCTACACTAAGGCATCACAGCAGAGGGGCTCGTCGGCCAGGGATTCTGCGGCGGAGCTTGGCAGCCCAGGCGCCCTGCGACTAGTGCTTGCATGCACGGAGATGGATGGGCAAGAGGGAGCCGCAGAGCGAGATGGGCAGGTAGCGGTGATGCTGACAGAGGGAGTTGCTGCGGCAGGAGCAACAGGGCCGGGCCACGGCGGCGCCGACGTCGAGAGAGGTGCGGCGTCGTGAGGCTCCATAGTCAGCAATTCAGACCGATATCTTCTATGGATCAATTTGATGAACATATAGGTCTACCCGAGAGGTGATTAATGAAAAATACAAATATACCCTTTTCACTTAATTTTGTAATGAGTTCCTGCCCACAAACCCAGTCCTTTATAACAGGTACCTAGTTTCTTGTAAGAGGTTCCTTTTATTTTAGAACCATTAGATCTAGACTAATGAAGGGCTGCTATTTTTTCCATGCACCGTAAAATTCCTCTAAGTTAAAAAGTATATACTCCAAATTTCAGGTGTGGAAAAGAATACGCCAAAGTATATCGCTTAGATGTGTTACTTTTTGCAGGCAGTTGTTTATTCATATTAATCTCGGAGGCTGACTTTTCCTTTACTTTCAGGCTTTCTTCCAAAGGTGGTGGGCAGAGAAAAGCTCAAACATCCAAGCGATAGTCCGCAAGTTGATTGATTCAGGCCAGCTAGAGTTCATGTATGGGATGTGAATTTCCTTGTTCATTGATTTTTTGTTCAGATTTTTTTTCTAAAAGTTTTCTGTACATATCATGACTCAGAAATGGTGGATGGTGCATGCATGATGAAGCTGCAGTCCATTATATTGACATGATTGATCAAACCACGCTTGGTCACCGCATGATCAAGAAACAATTCAATAAGACTCCAAGGGCTGGCTGGCAAATTGATCCTTTTGGACATTCTGCGGTTCAAGCTTACTTGCTTGGAGCAGAGGTAATATGGACATCATATTTCCGATGATGCTGTGTAACCAAAATCAACAAAGCAGTGTACCATTATAATCTCCTAGATTTATTGAACTGCAACAATCATTAAGCACTTAGTTGTCATTTTCAGTCTGCTGGCATTGCAGGTACATGTACACTTAGGTGCCAGTCAAGTTACTTGACTGATTGTTGTGTTTGTATGGTGGATGCAAATAATAATCCTTAATATAATGGCTGTTCAGATTTTAAACAACAGACCTTTTTCTTGATAAATTATCATTTTTTTGTGGGAAGCATATGCATTTAACCTTTCTATACTTTATTGCATGTAAAGCTTGGCTTTGATTCTGTGCATTTTGCAAGAATTGATTACCAAGACAGGGAAAAGCGTAAAGCAGATAAGGCCTTAGAGGTCATATGGCGTGGCTCAAGAACTTTCGGCTCATCTTCACAGGTTCTTATATTATTCTTTTCCTACATATAGTTTCATATATCCTACTCGTTAGAATGAAGGCTTAAATGTTGACTTTGTGAAGGGAATTTGATTCTATGATTTAATATCAGATATTTGCAAATGTATTTCCTGTCAATTATAGTCCTCCAGATGGCTTTGGCTTCGAAATTTTGGATGAAAGTATCATGCCTGTCCAGGTACATGTACACAACCAGTTCCTTGCTCTTTGAACCTTACAACAGGTACATATCTTAATTTCAAATTTCTAGGATGACTTGATGCTGTCTGATTACAATGTCGAAGAACGAGTTAATGATTTTGTTGCTGCAGCCATAGCACAGGTAAACTTCAAACATTGTTGCCACAGGTCGTAGTGTTCACTAGAGCAATTTTAAATTACAATTCCAATTCAAACTTGAATCTAACTTCTGATAATCAGGCAAATGTTACTCGTACAAACGACATAATGTGGACCATGGGGGAAGATTTCAGTCATCAATATGCAGAATCTTGGTTCCGGAATATGGACAAACTTATCTATCATGTGAACAAGGTATTACTGATTTTGCACTTACAACAATTACTCATTTACATTTCTGCAAACAATACTAGATATATATTTGCATAGGATATAAGTTTTGTAAGGGACTTGTAGCTTATCTGAAATGAGGTCCCCACGGGGTATTCATGTGGGTCGTAGGTATTCATGTGGGTTGGTTCTGCTGATCACAATAGGCATTACGTGAATCTCACTCGTTTAATAAGATAACATACATGTTATGATGTTTAACATCTTCCTAAACACTCTAGTCATGTGTAAGCAGTTCAGTGATATGCTATTTTTTAATTGGTATGATGACAGTATTTTAAAACTTGAAGATAATGTCATGAATGCTGCAGGATGGCCGAGTGCACGCATTATATTCTACTCCATCCATCTACACAGATGCAAAATATGCATCAAACAAATCTTGGCCAGTAAAATATGATGATTATTTCCCGTGAGTCCTTAAATTTTGTAGAATATCATGAACATTTTATGCTAAAAAATAAACATGGTACGGTGTGCTTGTTCTACTGCAAATTGCAGCTATGCTGATGCAAAAAATACATACTGGACTGGGTATTATACAAGCCGTCCAACTTTCAAACGATATGTTCGAGTGCACAGTGGATATTACCTGGTATGATATTTGCACACACTCTACAACTACAAACATGAATCATGGTACGGTTCTGTATAAATTATACATAAAGTTCTAGAAAGAAATTGGAAAGCTGACATTTTCTTCAGGCTGCACGTCAGATAGAATTTTTAGTGGGTAGGAGTTCCTTAGGATTGTTCACTACCAGCTTGGAAGACGCGATAGGAATTTCCCAGCATCATGATGCTGTCTCAGGTACAGCAAAACAACACACGACGGATGACTACTCAAGGCGCCTTGCTCTCGGAGCATCTAAGGTTTCCCTTGCAGCAATGCTTTTGTTATAATATTCTTCGTTTTTACAATAGACATTATGACGTATTAGCAACCGTACCCTAATATTTTTTATAGGTCGAGAAAGGTGTGAACATTGCTCTGACCTGTCTAACAAGTTCCAATGGAACATGTCTGTCCTCAGTAGTAAAATTTAGTCAGGTAAGAAACTGTGCACTTAATTTTGTGGTGTAAGTTTTTTGAAACAGCTTTTGTCCTAATTTTGTGCTGTAAGTTGTTTGAAACATCTTTTGTGATGCTACTACTCTTATGTTTCACTTGTTCCATATTTTTCCCCATGGCTGGTGAATAAATTCATCTTACCAAAACAAGGAAAAGGGGACCAGCTCTTATTGTTTTGGCAATATTTGGATGTAGAAATATTACAATTTGATACTATATATTAACTTCATGTAGAATTTTAAATGGTCCTCATATGGTTCCTGAACAGATTACCTGACCAAATTATCTCTTATTGACAATTTTTAGTGCCCTCTTCTCAATATAAGCTACTGCCCTTCAACTGAGGAAAGAATTTCAGCAGTAAAGAGTTTAGTGAGTATAATCTCTTTAATTACTTCATATCAATTAAGACTTCAGATACTGATACAATCTTCTGCAGGTTGTAGTTGCCTACAACCCTCTTGGATGGGAACGTAGTGACTTCATAAGGGTCCCGGTAAGGCCTGTAGACGTCATTCAGCACTTTGTTTCAGTAATTTCTGACACTATACTTAAAAGAACATCAGGGATCAAGGGTAAAGGGTCACTACTATACCCTAAATATGTACTTACACTAGGACTCGTGTACCGCTTTTCCAGTTCTACTGTTACATTTTTTTTAATATTTTTAGGTGAATGATGAAAACCTTGTTGTAAAAAGCTCTGATGGAACTATTGTTGAGTCGCAACTAGTTGAGGTTGATAACGTGACAAGAAACTTAAGGAAATTTTATTTGAAGGCTTATCTTGAAATCACAGCAGACAACCCACCAAAGTATTGGCTAGTATTTCAAGCGCTTGTGCCACCAATGGGGTGGAATTCTTATTACATTTCAAGATCCCCAGGTACTTGTAAACCATCTTTATCCTAAATATTTAGATTGAACTCTGATATGATTGTATTTCTAATTCATTGGCCATTTCATGCTGGGGGCATAAGTAGCTAAGTACAAAAAAGCATTTATCATGGTTCATGGAGGTACCAAACTGCATAGGAGAATATCGTATCCTTACCTTTTTTATGATTTATAAAACAATAGAACATATATGTGTCATGTTTCAAAATTAGCTTATTTCTGACTTTTTAACGTCAATACTGAATATGCAAGAGAACTGTATTTTCGCAAGAGTAAAATGCACCACAGATACCTAAACTTGTCCAACTGTATCAGTTATGTCTAGAACACTCAAAATGTATTTTTGGGTTCTCAAACTGTTTAAAGAAGTCCATCCTAGATCCTAAACATGCCATGTGAGCTTAATGCCAACGTGGCACCATCGTGGTGCCACATATTTTGGGTTCTCAAACTATTTAAAGAAGTCCATCCTAAGTCCTAGACATGCAATGTGAGCTTCTAATGCCGACGTGGCACCACCGTGGCGCCACAAATGAACATATGCAAAAAAGCTCCTCCAAAGTCTGCATCTCCTCCATTCGCCCCTCCCTGCATCTCCTTATCCTTCCTCTGCCCTTCCTCAGCTTGCCGGCAATGGTGGCCTTGATGAGCAACCGCTGCATGTGCGACATGGCATGGAGCCCAAGCATCTTCAGCAGTGCTTGGTAATGGGCCTGCGGATGAGGCAACCTTCTTCCGTGGTGGCAGGGCAAGCGCAAGTTATCTAGGTCCTCTTTCACACCTTTGAAGCAGCATATGAAGGCGAGGAACACTTCCTTCCACGTGCCCACACCTACTGCACAGTGGGCCACTCACCCACACCTCGCACGAGTCGCTGCACAAGCTTGCGTGCTTGCCGCCGGACCAGCTCATCAACCAAATCCGCCAGCCACCGGCCTTCCCCGACCGATTGCTCCACCAAGCACCTTCCCCACTTGCTCCTCCACCGTCCGGCCCCTTTCCCCAATCATTTTGCTAGCTCTTCGACCGAGAATCAGTAAGCCACCGCCGACCGCCATTGGAGCCGTTCGAGCTCCCCTCACCTGCAACCGCTTACTCCAGTCCCTTTGTACCTGAATCAAGAGCACAGTGAGCTTCCCAGAACTCCCTCATCCCCATCGGCCCTTCCCCGCAAGCTTCCCCGTGCCACCGAAGTTGCACCGCCGCACGCCGGGCTGCCACGGCCATGGCCGCCACCTGCTGGCTATCGGCTGTCCCCGGCCGACATCTCCCTATGATAGCCCGTGCCTTGGTTGTGCCGCGCCTCGGGGACCTTGTTAGGCCAGTCCCCCTCACTGGAACCTTTCCGCCGGCGAGGCAGCCGGTGGCTAGGTAGCCGCCGATCAAGGCCGCCCACTCACATGCGAGAGGAGGCAGGTTCGGAGGGAGGAGAGGAGAGAGGACGCTGAGTGAAGATGATAGAAATTGGAGGGGGTGCATGTGTTCGCCAAAATGGCACCATGGTGGCATGTCACATTGGCATCAGAACCTCACATGGCGCGTTTGGGACCTGAGATGGAACCTTTACGCGGTTTGGGATCCAAAAATGCATTTTACAAGTTTAGAGGCCTCGTTGACATAATGGGACAACTTCAAGGACTCGTGATGCATTTTACTCTTTTGGCAATTTTGTGTCACTAATAGAAATAGTAGCTTCCATGATGTTTTTCCACGTGACATTTGAAACTTCATCATTTTAAAAATAAAAATCCCAGTTTCATCGTAGTTCATCGGTGGTAGCCTCAGCCCCTACGGAACTATAACGAAAGTAAAACGCGCGTCACAGAATAACATCTCATATCATCACAAAAACGGTGCGCCATCAACTCCTCGTACCTGTGCTAACCGTGACACGTCATAGAACTAGTGAGCCACATGTAGTGTTGGGACCCATAGGCCACATGTGATGACAGAGGGTCCAGCGTGTCTACGTGGCTGCCACGTGTAGCGACCTGGACCCGCTGGTCCACGTGCCAAGCTTGTGGGTCAACTATGTCAATGTGGGTCCATTGCAGAGGTGTGACCTGGGCGTCCACATGTATGAGTGCGGGCCCAGCAGGCTGACGTGCCTAACACGTGTAATTGTAGGTCCTGGTTGACTGGTCCAACATGTCTACCTGGCAGCCAGGTGTGCTGATCGGGACCCGAAGGTCCACATGTTAGGGTTGTGGGTCAAATATGTCAGCGCAGGATCCACTGGAGAAGTGGGGCTCGGCCGTCCACGTGTACGAGTACGGGCCTGCATGCCGACGTGGATAACACGTGTGACTGTAGGTCCCAATTGACTGGTCCAAAATATCTACCTGACAGCCATGTGTGCTGACTGGGATGCCGAAGGTCCACGTGTTAGTGTTGTGAGTCAAATATATCAACTCGGGGTCACTGGAGAAGTGGGACCCGGCCGTCCACGTGTACGAGTACGACCAGGGGGCCGACGTGGCTAACATGTGTAATTGTAGGTCCCAGGTCCAATATGTCTATCCGACGGCCACGTGTGCTAATCGGGATCCGAAGGTCCACGTGTCAGGGTTATGGGTCAAATATGTCAACGCGGGGTCCACTGGTCAAGTGGGACCCGGCTGTCCACGTGTACGAGTGAGGGCTAACAGGTCGTCGTGGCTAACATGTGTTAATGCGGGTCCCGTTGGGTGGGTCTACGTGGCCGCCATGTGTACATGTAGTGGGTACGGCAGGTAGTCATGCAACCACGTGTTGCTTGCCCTATCCAGCATGTCCACATCGTGGCCATGTGTCATGGTGGTGCCCGTAGATAATAAGGCCTGGGCCTGTTTCAAAATCAATCCCAAAATGAAATTGTTGTGGAGCCGGCCTAGGTTTGAGCGAGCCACCAGGATCCACTTGATCCGGCCAGGAAGAGAAAAAGGCCTGCTGTGAAAATAGGTGTGTCGAACGAGCCCTAAAAAAGGAGGAAAACTTTTGCTGCTGCATGGGATTGAACATGGGCCAAGGCTAGTTGCTATCCACCACTGCGCTAGTCAAGTGTTTCGCCTAGCTCCACACTCGCATTCTCTTTGAACAAATAAATGTTAGGCCTTCCCTGCGCGACGATTCCTGTTGCCGCGCACCATCATGATCGAGAAGACGGTTGCCATCCCCGAGATGCGCCGCCGCCTAAACTTTCTGGCGACAAAGAGGGGTCTTCAAGAACTCCTCGACATCATCGCCAGTTCCCATGCCAGTTCGCAGAGGGGATTTCAAGATCTTCTGCTCTTATCATCCTCGTTCCGCGACATTGTCAACGCCGGCACTCATGGCGGCGAGGCGGCACCAATCATCGATGGCAGATCTCCCATGCGAGGTGGACATTCAGATTGCAGGGCACCTCGCTACGACCTCGAAGCGGCCAATGGACGACCTCCGCAGCCTATGTGGCTGCCCTCCTCCTCTACTTGACCAATGGCGGCACCAGTGTCGACGACACTGCTAGGCAGTACATGAGACAAGCTGTGACAGAATCCGCAGCGGTGGCGGCGAGCAGCGGTGGCACAATGCTGACCAACAAGGGGTGTTTGCCGTGCAGCCCGAGGATCGCAAATACGATCTGGGATTTAAGGTGGTGCTGGCCCCTTGAACCTGGTGGCGCCGACACCGGTGCATGGCGAACTTCCGTGCGCAGGTGGGAATTGCGCCGTTCATCTAAAATGGCAAAACATCTATGCAGACAGTTTTGCAGCGAGCACTGCCGGATTTGCGGCGAAATTGAGCTGTTCTTGGAGACAATTTTAGAGTGAATTAATAGTGTAACTTTTGCTTTTCTGGTCCTAGTAGCCAATATTGCCAATGTAAATATATACATATATATATGTGATTATTAATGAAGATCTTATATTACCCTGAAAAAATAGAAACTCAACGTATTTAATTTGGATGTGCCTTTGTTTAATTTCCTGAACGACTACTCCAAAGGAACGGTGTCTTTGTAAATTCCCCTGGCGCCGTAACGGTTCCTGTTCCTGTGCATCTTCCCGAGACGGTTGCCATCCCCTCGAGACGCAGCGATGCCTGAACTTCTTGGCGACGACGCGGTCTTCAGCGGCAATTCCCAAGAGGGGTCATCTTCAAGAGATCCCTCCTCCACATCGTCGCCATTCCTACGCTAGTTCAAAGAGGGGATTTCAACATCAAACTCCTACTATCTCATCGTCCTCACCCCTCCCCAAAAGAGGGTTGTTTTTTCAAGAAATCCCCAACTGCACTGTAGCCCCTCTCGAGCTATAGTGATCCACCGCCTCCTCTCCAATCACCATACGTCGCGCGCTGCTTCGCCTATCCAACCCTCCGGCTCGCCGACATCCACACGCCACAGCTCCATCCACGCCGGCGCGCGAGCCCTCAGGTGGCCTCGTCTTGCGCTCCTCATTCGGCGATGTCATTGACGCCGGGACTCATGGTGGTGAGGCGGCGCCCGTTGTCACTAGCGGATCTCCCTACCGAGGTGGCCATTCAGATTGTGAGCCACCTTGCTGCGACCTTGGTGTGGCCAATGTTCGAACGCCGCGCGCTTCAGGCGACCTGCCGCTTCATGCGCCGCATGTGCCGCGACCCCGAAGTCGGCTGGCGCATTTCAATAGAGTGGTTGGCCAACGACATATGGTACGACCCCGATGGCTATCACACCCTCCTTCCTCGCCTAGCCCAAGTCAGCAATCCGGAGGCCTGCTTCGTCACTAGGATGCATGTCGTCTTTCCGTGGACCTGTGATCAGACCTCTACCAGTCCTCGATGAGAATCTCGAGCGCACCGCCACGGGCACCCACAAAGTGGCGGTCTATGTGGCCGTCGTCCTCCTGTACATGGCCAATGGTGGCGCCGGCATCGACGATACTGCTGGCAGTACATGAGATAGGCCGTGGCCATGGAATAGTCGGTGGCAGCGCTGGCGGGCGGTGGCGGCGCCGGCGGGAGGTGCCGGCACAATGTTGAGCAACAAGGAGTGTTACCAGTGTTGCTAGAGGCCCGTGGATGTGGTTTGGAGAGGGAGGTGGCGCTGGCCCCTGAAGCGCGTGGCGCTGGCACCAACGCGCGCTGATCTATCGTGCGCATGCGAGAATTGCGATGCCTTTGTTCATCTAGAATGGCCGAAATTTGGATGCAGACACGTGGCAAAACTAGGAAAGGACACGTGGGCAAATAGGAAACCGACACGTGGGTGAACCATGAAAGGATACATGGACAAATAGGAAACCAACACGTGGCAGAACCAAGAAAGGACACGTGGGCAAACAGAAAACCGACATGTGGGCGAACTAGGAAAGGACATGTGGGTAATCAGGAAACCGACACATGGACGAACCCAAAAAGGGCACGTGGATGAACAGGAAAATGACATGTGGACACACAGGAAAGAGGTGCATGGGCAAATTAGGAGAGGACACGTGGGCGAACAGGATAACGGCACGTGGACAAACCGGAAAACAACACGTGGCCATGTCGTGAAATGACACGTGGACTGATTACAAGATCACACGTGTCCAAACGAGCCGAGGACACGTGGGTGGACAAAATAATGACATGTGGCATAATGCTAGCATGCCATGTGGCCTTATGCTAGCTCACCACATCTCGGTCCCCTTTGCGACATGTGCCGCCCGACACGTCACTTGCCAGTGTGGACGAAGCCACGTGCCGTGCCAGCATATCCTGGCCATGTCACTCACCAGCATTGTCAGACCCGGTCACACGGGACTACCCACGTGGCACACTTCACCTAGGATACGGGATGGGACATGGCCCACGCCCTACATCTGTTGTAACTACTCGTAATGCAGTAGGATTACTCGTACAGTAGTTAGACTAGTTAGACACGGTAGGAAACTACCGGAGAAGTACTCGGGTAGGACTCCTGGGCTTGTACCCTACTTGGACTTCCATGTAAATCTGTCCCCCAGACTATATAAGGGCGGACAGGAACCCCATCGGGGACAATCATCATCAAAGGCAATCCAAATCACACAGGACGTAGGGTATTACGCTCTCAGCGGCCCGAACCTATCTAAAATCTTGCGTTCCTTTACACCTTCGTATTCCTAATCTCGGCGACACGCTACCTACAAACTCACCACCTCAGGGTATCACTCGATGGGCGTGGCGGTAAAACACCGACAACTGGTGCGCCAGGTAGGGGTGTTCATCGAGCATCCACCGGAGAATTCGATGGCATCTTTCAACTTCACCAGCGTCGTGCTCGACGAGGGCATGACTTTCATCTTTGGCTCTTGGATCTATGTCACCAATGGTTTGGGAGGTTTCAATAGCCACCTAGCCAACTTCAAGGAGCTGAAGGCTTCTTCATCAATTTCAAGCAGCGATCTAGATGACTTCACCGACAACCTCGATGACATGCTGCTTCCCGATCTGGCCTAGTAGATTGAAAAGATGTCCGTTTTCAACACGACTTCCACTCGTGACGCACCAGATCTATTCGGGTCGGATTCAAACCGATGTGAAAAGACCTCACGATCTAAATCCCTCTCCAACTTGGAGAAGGATTTGGATCTTCTGCTCAAGATCAAGGATGCGGGCGCCACCGCTTGCCGGGAGGCCTCCGTTTTTGAAATCTACTCGGATTCCGATGAAGAGTACTCCGCGTGCAGTACTATACCTTCAAGCCAGATACGAAAAGGACTAGGAGATGAGTGAGTCACCGCTTGTCGGGCGGCCCCCGCCCTTGAGAACTACTCGCAACCCGACAGCCACACCGAATCTTTTTTGGGTAGCTTTCTAGGTTTAACCATCACTTCAACATTGCAAAGACGTTTCATGTACTGGAAGGGCTTTGAGCCCTCCGAACTACTTGATTACGAGTCCCGTCTTGTGGCCTTCATGCAGGAACTACCCTTCCAAGAGGGTAGACCTCTTTCTCCTATCGCGGAAGAAGGAGAAAGTAGCACAGAGCTACTCAAGTACAGCCTTAGGGCTAACCACTCGCCGGATCGTCAAGTCTGCATGGCCTCCCTTCACAATGCGGAGGAAGACGAGCTGGGCACCTAGTACGACAACGAACAACTCGCGGACATCTCAGTTGACGAGCCCACAGCTGACGCTCCCCATGATGAAGACGAGGAGCACCGTCGGATCCGGCGGGCAAAGAACACCAAGCGTGCTCAACGCAGGCGCAACGCACAGAATCGCGCCCGCGAACCAAGGGATCTCAACAACTCTTTTGTAGCAGTCGCGGATCCCGAGTACCGTGGACCAGGACACGTGGATCTGGTATTTTTGTGACGTTTTAGTGACGCGTCACAGTGGATCTGGTATTTTTGTGACGTTTTAGTGACGCGTCACAGAATGAAAATGCTTCCGTGATGAAATTTTTTTTGTCACAGATAAAATCCGTTATGTGACATTTTTGGGAATTTCGTCACGGTAGAACTAACTTGACACGATTTCTTTGACGAAGGAAAATTCATCAAAATGACATATTTGGCCTTTACGGTGATGAAAAATGTTTGTCACTGAAGTAATTATTTCCACTAGTGAGTATCTTCTGCTTTAGCCATACAACTACTACATGATTAATGATAGTAATGTTCTTTGTCATTCAATCCAAAAATTATCAAATTAATTTGTGAGATTGTGATCAATTTCCTGCAATCTGTCTAGGATACAACAATAATGGGTATGTCTCAACCATGGTTTCTCCAAGTATTGATACGGTTGAAGTTGGACCCGGGCCTCTAAAGATGTTGTTTTCATCAGCATCAGGACAACTCAAGAGGATATTTAATTCTGTATCTGGAGTGAGTCTTAAGATAAATTTGTCATAGTTGAGTTGATAAAAATGTAGCAGTATTCCAAGTTACATCTGAGACAATTCGATATAAAACTGCCATTTTTCAATAGGGGTATCTAACATAAGATTGACAAACCAGTTTCCAACTTATGCGTGCCTATACTTGATCTATCATATTATATGCATGCTTATACTTGATATATGAAAATGTCACATTATTATCTGCAATGGATCTAACCTCTGAATTGGTTAGGCATTGGAACTAGTTGGCATATATAAAACATTTCTGTAAACTGTAATCTTGTATATACTATCTTTAGGGAAGCCTTAGCATATTTTTTGGATACTACTCATGATCTAATATTTTCTGCATAAGAAGTTAAGAACACATAACTTTATTACATGCAGGGATTCTGTATATAATTTTCCGTTTTGGTAATGTACCATGTCATTAATATTATGGTAAACAGAACCTTAGATCATGAAAAACTATATGTAGCTATTTATGTTTCTATGAAGAAAATATGTCTGCGTATTGTTTCTTCTGTGAATGATATGACTGCTTGCTCTAAGGGAATAATCATCAAGTAAAAATTCGTGTTATTTTTCTAGATACAGAACTCGTCTACAGTATCACAATTCCTTGGAGCCCTAACCTATCATACAAGTTAATTAGCACTAATTATATATCAAAATTTGGATAATTTGTTTCAGGTGGATTTACCACTTCAACAAAGCTTTCTTTGGTATATATCAAACGAAGGTGATACCGTGGATTCACAGGTTTTTCTAAGGAACTGAATCTTTTCTCAGTTAAAGAAAATCTGGCCACAGTATATATTTACAGTTATGATGTATATGCTTAATGTTTAATATTAGGCATCTGGAGCATATATATTTAGACCAAATGGTACTACACCAACCATTGTTTCATCATCGGTAATACCTCACAGCATATGATCTGTATTTATTATCCATATTCCATTGATATATCTCACCAATGACATTTTATTAAGTTGTATAAGATGACTAAAATTTCTATTAATAGTAACACCATTTATTGGTGCTTGTTGTATTTCCACACAGACAAGAGTTGTTAATAGTGCAGTATTTCTTTTGGTTGCATTTTAGCACCATGGACTTAAAAAGGATATAGTCTGGAATATCATAGTGTAATACCTCAAAACCTTTTGATCTGTTTCCTGAACAAGAATTCAATCAACTTGGTCTATCAACAAGTATAATCCTCAACATTATTTTTGTTTGAGCATGTTGAACCTTTTTCGTTATGTGAGGTGCAATTTTGTTCTATCAACTTCATAAAACTGAATCAGAATGATAATAATCAAAGTTTTTCAAACTTACATTTTGGTGATTTGTTTATCATGACTCCAATCTTTCATGTTTCATTGCATGGATTCTATAGGTCATATACAACACAGAACATAGGTTAACTTAAGACAATATTGTTATTATATTCAAATAAATAGATCCATCTAGACATCCTAACTTGGTCTTTGCTATCAAATAGCTCTTGTAAAATAAAGAGAGGAACACAGTTCTAATGTACCAATATTTTGTTTAAAAAGTAACTTAAGGTCACGCACTAGCTAGTTAGAACTTCATGTTCATCATCCTATTTCAGTGGATTGATCCCTTATAGTTTCATTTTAGGTGCCGCTGAAAGTTATCCGTGGACCTCTGGTTGATGAAGTGCATCAACAATTCAGCTCATGGATTTATCAGGTCAGATCTCTAAGCAATTTGGAACCCATCATTGTTAAATATATGATGTAGATTGCATGATTAGTGGATCCCTGTCACAACCAAAAATATTTAATTTTGGGATGTGAATAACTTTTAGAATGTGATTACCCATCGTTTAGGTTTCCTGGGAATTTTCTGGAATTTATTCTCATTTTTTTGGCACAAGCATACAAACATACAAACAAAAAAGCACAACCAAGAACAGTAAACCAATCAAAAGAAAAGTTTTAGAAGAGAGTACTAAAGAATAGAGCTCGTTACTACGGTCATGTGTGTCTATGGATCAACTGGCTTGTTTAATGAACATGATTAATTAAACCATGAAGTGACCACCCAAGATAACAATACAACCACAAGAACTAAATGGGTTCTAGTCTTGGCTAATTAATTAGATATCTCTAGTTTATTAGATTCTATAGTTTGTTAGTATCCTAATGTAAGAGCATTTCTTTTTGTTGATCCATCTTTTTGTTATCAACGCAGGAGCTAAATTCGGGTCTGTATGTTTAAGGCATAAATGAACATATATATTATTGTTTAAATTCTTGCCCCATTTGAAAAATGTGGTTTTTAAAATTTACTAATAATTTAAGGCATGTTTATTCTAGGAATCACACGATAATCTCATAGAAGTGTTGAATTTTCTTCATAAGGACTAAATTGTTGTACCCTATTGTTAGACACTTGGATGGTGCCAGATTTTATTGCAATTTACACTTCTTCATTTTAGGTTTCGTTACTAAATACGTTCCTCTGTTTTTGTTCGTTTTGCGTTACCTTAGTACTAGAAAAATTTCTTTTTTTCTAGCCTGCGTAGTTCCGACAAAGTTATACATCTGAATGAGTTAATCACCATTAGGTAACAGTTCACTACGGAAATAGTTGTTAATAATTTTCTTTATATAGGTTGCACGACTCTACAAGAACAAGGAGCACGCTGAAGTTGAATACACGGTCAGTTAAGTACTTTCAGCTTTGGAGAAAGATGTTTGAATAAGATTTACCTACTGGTTGGACAATATCAGTATGATATTATAGTGATGCTAGCATGTATCGGTGTTTCTATTACTCAAATGTGATCTAACAATTTTGTTCCTATTGAATACATAAGATTGGCCCAATCCCTATCGATGATGATGTAGGAAAGGAGGTGATCACTCGACTGACAGCAAACATGGTCACGAACAGTACATTTTATACTGATTCTAATGGAAGGGATTTTCTAAAAAGGGTAATAATAAATATAATTTGTCCGTTGGACATCAGCTGTACTTGTTTCAAATCAGACAGTTGTACGGTACTTATTAGGTAGATCATTGTGGAACCTTCTCACTATTTAATGTTTTTCATTATTACTCCACTGAAAAGTTTTTGATGTGAAAACCTTCTGAATTTAGAAACTATAGTTTTAAATTATTCTCAACTCCCTTTTTCCATGGATATTCATATAGAATTTCATTTACAGGTGAGAAACCACAGGGAAGATTGGAACCTTGAAATGACTGAACCGGTTGCAGGAAATTACTATCCGGTATTCACATTTTCAGACTGAACCGTTTTCAGCTTTTTAGAACCCATAATAGAATATGAGTCACAAAAAATTATCTGTATGAGACATCCCCCCGGGCCGCGTAGAAGTATTGGTGTATATTTTTCATGCAACGATGTATCCTGGGTGAGATGATACATAAATACTTTCAATATATATAGGATTCAATTTTCTACAACTAGACACCGTTAGTCTTGCAGATATCTAACACCCCAACTTTTCAGGTCAATCTAGGAGCGTATGTAGCAGATGGAAAATATGAGGTGTCTGTACTTGTGGACCGTGCTGTTGGAGCATCAAGTATTCGCGATGGTGAGCTAGAGATTATGCTACACAGGTACTATCTGATGAAGTCACTTGAGCAAATTGTAGGTTCCTGCTACTGTAGAAGACAAAATAGTTCCAAGATCTCTTGTGCTCGATAGTTTGTATAGGATCAGCCTTGGTCTTAAGCAGGGCCCCAAAAAATTCTAGAGCACAATGTATGGTATACTTTCTGAGAGGGGGGGGCGGGGGCGGGGGGCGGGGGGCGGGGCGGGGCGGGCATGGATCTCGGAGTCAGCTCATGGATTTCTTTTCTTTTGAACCATTCTGACCAAAATGTTTAGGATCCGGAGCCAAGTCTTTATGACAAAGTTTTAGAACACACTGGATATGTTTTCTGTATCTTAATATGATGCTTGCTGTATATTTGTAGACAAAGACTAGCTTAGGTTTACAATGGGGACTCCTGGAAAGCTTACAATCCTTTCTATCGAACAAACCAAACCCTAGGAATTCTAATAGTCTTTTTTAGAACATAACTATGTTACATCTCCCTTGCGCACACTGGAACCCTCTGTAATAACCATGTACTTTGTCATTATCAGGCGAACAGTAAGAGATGATGGCAAAGGTGTGGAGGAGCCACTAGGTGAAGTTGTTTGTCTGGATGGAAGCTGCAAGGGGCTCACGGTATACATTTAGTTGACAATATTGAAGTTGCCTCTGTATTCTCCATCAGCATGCAGCTATTTATTTGAAAATAGCTCTTGTAATTCCGCACAAAATAAAAATGACAGGCCAGGGGAACATACTATGTCAAAGTTGACAAGCTAGGTCATGGACCTCACTGGCGAAGAACATATGGCCAGCAAGTATATTCACCCTATCTTCTGGCTTTTTCTCATGAGGTATAATTGCTTACTCTCTGAACCTGTCTGTATAATGCTTCTATGCTGTTCCACAATTAACTAATAATTTTGTTCTTACAGGATGAGACAAATTGGAAATCCTATAATGTTGCCAGAGCAAGCATGATGGATGCGAATTACAGTCTTCCTGATAATGTTGCAATTATAACCTTGCAGGTATTATAATGCTCTCTCCATCCACCCTTAACTCATAAAGAAGTATTGGTACACACCATATTAGCAATCTGAATTCATCAATGAAACTCATCTATACATTTTCAGAATCTAGATGATGGTACGACATTACTTCGCTTGGCCCATCTTTTTCAGGTATATTAATAGTTTATTCAATAGTTTTTTGGTCAGCTTGGCAGCGGACCCATGATGCTGATCAACCTTTGCTGGATCTGCAGGCAGCAGAGGACCCTCGATTTTCAGTTATAGCAAAAGTTGAACTAAGAAAGGTGTTCGGAAAGAGAAATGTAAGTAAAATTTATTTGCTCTGCAGTTTTGGTTTTCAGATCTAAGACCATTAAGTTATGACTCTATGTGGAAATTATGCAGATCAAGGAGTTGACCGAGACTAACCTTTCTGCAAATCAAAAGAAGTCAGACATGAAGAAGCTCAACTGGAAGGTAGTTGGGGACACGGATAGTGGTCTCACCCCATTGAAGGGTGGCCCAGTTGACAGTCAAGCTCTTGTAGTTGAGTTGGGACCCATGGAAATACGCACTTTCTTGCTGAAGTTCTGAATTACAGACTTGCAGTTGCATACTTTATATAGAGAGAACAAGAATACATAGAAGCAATTTGCTACATTTTTTCTGACCCGTATCAAATCCCGTTCATCATCTGTGGGGTCTGGGACTCAATTTCGTCCGTCAACTTCTTGTTGGCCAATCGAGTCCTTATCTTTCCATTTCTGGTCCATGTCTGTCACGTCACCCTTCGATGCAAATGTTATATCCAATGCTCTAGTCTTCTATCATGCTGGGTTAGCCTTGATAGTACTTTCATGGTTATCACAAATTCTAATTTCAGACAACCACTCATATTCAAAATCAGGAAAGTTGCATGCTTCAGATTATATGTTCCTCCCTCCATTCTAAAAAGTAAGTAATTCTGGGATTTAAAATTTATTCCGGAAAACAAGTCATTCTACACTGTTTATAAAGTGCATGTGCATGCAAAAATCAAATAGTGCTAAATATGGGTAATAAAATAGAGGTAAACATGATATTTTACCTCCTTGTTCATCTGTTATAGAATTCCTAGAATGACTTGTATATTGGGATAGAGGAAGTATGTTACAATTTTAAACGAGTCAGTCCTCGAGTTATACGAAGCAGGCACAACCCAATGACATCTTCTCCGCATGTAACATATATAGAGCCCTAAGCCTTTTCTCATAGATAAACTTGGCATTTACCTTTGTCTTAAATACATACCTTTATATTGCATTTCTCTACTTTGTCATTGGCTCTAAAGTACATGTCAAAGTAAATCGGACTATTAAAAAGTCTCCATATGTTGTCAAATTATGGAAATCTGCGCTTCCGGCACCACCATCATTATCATCATCATATATGCATGACATCTCCGTATTCATTCACTTGAGTCATAGGGCTTTGGTCATTCCATCGGTACTGGATCCCCAACCAGAGGGTACTGAGCAACATTTTTAGTACCTGGTCACTCACCGGTTACTAAAGCGACCTTTTAGTAAACGTTGGTGGTACTAAATGGCAAGACACATAAAAGATTCTAAAAAAATATTTCAAACCTTGGAAAAGGCCCGCATGCCTTGTGCATGCGTTGGTGGTATTCAAACCCAGTACCTCCTACCTCACACATATCTTTTTACCATCTCATTTAATTAAATAAAACTTAATTGGGTCATCCAGCAGCAAAATACATACCTTTTAAAAAATCAGAATGGTAACCGTCGAATCCACTAAGATAACAGTGATGATAACATGAAATCCATGGAGTCCTTGTTCATCTAGCATGTCAGTTACCCTCCAATCACACAAAAAAAAATTTCGTTTCTAAGTCCGTAAGTTTCAATACTTTAGCTTGCTATTTGGCTATACCTGCACTACTATAGAACAACATATTCCAAACGCGCTATCACTACCAATTTGATAAAACCCAACGGTGATAGCGGACTATCACCAACGGACCATATTAGAAACCGACGGTGATGACCACACGCCCTACGTACTTCAATTCTTTTCCTCTCGGTACTTCTCTCCCTCCTCCTCTACCTCTCATTATTTTCTTCTCTCCCATCCTTATTTCCTTCCTGTCTCTCCTCCCGCTGTCCCGCATCCTCCTCTCCCCCACCGCCGCTGCCTCCTTCCCTCCTCCCCACCTCCTCCCTCCGTGGCGGCGCGTGGAGCAGCACGCCTCTTCTCTCCGCCTTCTCCCTCCGTGCATGAGCTGCTCGTGGAGATCGAGCGCGAGCGCTAACGGCACGGCCAAGAGGAAGAGGCCGCGTGCGGAGGCATGGCAGCGCGAGGCCGCTGCGCGCGGGGCAGCTAGCGGCACGCAGGGCCACGGCAGCGTGCAGAGCCGCTGCGGGGCCGCAGCCCGACGGGCGGGACGGCGGCGAGGCGGAGAAACGGTTGGGCGAGGCTGCGACGTGTGGGCCGCGGTGGGGTGGGTCGGCAGCGCACGGATCTGCTGTGGTGCGAGGAGCCGCGGCGACATGAGGACGCGGCAGTGCGCGGAGCCACAGCGGCGCGAGGCAGCGACGCCGCAACGGGGCGAGAGTCAGCCGCGGCAGCGTGTGGAGAGCCATGCGAAGAGATGCGGCGGGGTGTGGAGCCGCCGCGGTGCGAAGGATGCGGCCGCGGGGGACCTTGACAGCTGGGGTGGGGCGGCGTGCAGGGGCTGCTGTGCGTTGCTATTTTTTTTTGTTTTATGAAAGGAGCAGTACTGCCGGGTGGGGAGCCAGCAGTGATGGCTAATCCCATCGCCGTCGACTCTAATTCAATGGGTATGAAAACCGGCGGTGATGTTCTTTTAGAACCGGCGGTGATGACCCCTGTTGTAGTAGTGCCGGGAACCCTTGGTAGCCGGTGGTCATCGGTGGGGCGGCCCTTTCTGCCTGAAAGTCAGGTAAAAAATGATCCCCTTATTTCGATGACTACCCTTTCTCTCATCCCTTCCCCTTTTCCCTTTTGTCTTGTTCTGGTATGTAAGACTTTGTATTTCCGTTCATGCAATGAAAATGGGATGACCTCGATTTGAAAAAAATCATGCAAAAAGAAATCTTATTTTTTGAAGGCAGCTATTTTTATAAAAAATTATTGAATCTAGGTCTTTTTTAATCCATTTCTATACGGAGTCGAACCTAGGACTACTGGATGCTACTCAGGTGCCCTAACCACAAGACTAAATGCCCTTTTGCAAAAAAGGAAATCTTATTGATATGTATACTGAAAATATGATTGTCAGTATTTTCTATATTTATTACAAATATATATGAAACAACACCTAGAGACATTTTAAGTAGTATGGAGATATTTGCATCAAATGTAATTTATCATACACAATTGTCACCAAATTTTGCAATTATATTTTTGGATACATGGTAATCTTGAAATGATGTATCATTACGAATTTCATTTGTCCTTTTATTTTCCCATATTCCTCTATTTCTCTATTCGTTCGTTCAAAACATGCCTTAAGGTGGGAACTTTTAATCATTTTATTAACAAATGGGTCCGATCTTAAGATCTATCAACTTCTTATATGACAAATTTGGACAAGCAATGTCGTCTTCATGGTGAACATAGAAAATATATAATTCTGGTACTTTTATTGGCTACGGCGTTCAAGAATTTATTTTTCCCTCCCGTTGCAACGTACGGGCTTATTCGCTATTATATAATCAAGAGGCGAGCAGCGAAATGTGAAAGTCTATCAAGGTGACCTGCCAAATCAGCCTCCTGATCGATCTAGTACGGATGCAACGGCCAATTAGAAAGTCACTTTGGAGAGAGTGGTGGCCAACTTTATCCAGTCACACCACCATCCATCATATCAGCACTGCCAATTCTCGCCACTCGGATCCCTCAACAGCATGAACAATCTGATCGCCGCAGTGCAGGCTCTTGGCGGAGTCATTATCCCAGCGGTCGGCGCGAATGTCACAGGAGCTCCTCCCGGCGGTAGCACCAAGTGGGCAACACTTTCTATATCCGGATCGGACCATCACCACGCGGCAGGGACTTCCGAATTCGGATCCCCGACCACTGCACAAGACCACCGGCCGGTTCTCCGGCGGCAGGATCAGCATGGACTTCCCAGGTGATCTAGGTTGTCACAAACTGCAAGCCTCTTTACTGCACATGTAATTGTGATCAACTGATGTACAAGTCAAACCTTTATATATGTTTGCAGCGTGTGCGCTTGGGTTGAAAGAGATGCTACAACCTGTTGAATATATTTGTTAAGTGATCTTCTCGGTAAAGGAATTAAGGCCCTAATAACGAGTGCATCTGATCGCGTGGCTCGCAGAGGCTGATGAGCCTGGGAGCACGGCAGATTGCGGTGACGGGGGTGCTGCCGGTGGGGTGCGTACCCGCGCAGCCGCTGATCAGCGGGGGGTCTCCAGTGGCAGTGGTCTCCGAAGACCTCAACCAGCTAGCGCTGCTCTACCACCGGCAGCTGAACCAAGATGTCGACAAGCAGGCCACCAGAAGGTTTCACGACGTCAACCTCGTCTACCTCGACCTCTACGCAATCCTTGCCAACATCGACCTCTACACATCTTTATTATCTATTCAGATATTTGATGTTATCTATGCAATCAGATTGATGTGTGTTTACTTGTTTCTTGGATGGCCGGATGAAGGGTTCAAGAGGGCAAGGGTGCCTGCTGCTGGTTCATCGGGCTGGAGTCAGGTGTACTCGTACTGTACAATTTCATCAGCCCAGTGTACGAGAACCCGGACCAGTATGTGTTCTCGGATGGTTACCACCCTACGAGAGGGCGTACAAAATCGTAATCGATGAACGCGTCTCCAGATATATCAGGTTCCTCCGCTAGGAAACCTACCTATAACTAATTCCCAATTATGTACATATTCTTAATTTCATTATTGTTGTAATGTATGTCAGCTTTATCACACAAATGCTTGTATATGTCAATATATAGGTAGTTAACCTATGAATCGTATTGGCACTTCTGGAATTCTCATGAAAAGCACTATCATGGTCTGAAATCCATAGAGTTTAAATAATACTCCCTCGGTCCAAATCGTTTGAATCCTATTGGCACTACTGGATCGAGAAGCAGCAAGCCATGCATGAACAACAAGATGAGATGGACACGTGCTGCTCAGTCGAGGAGAATTAGCCAACGGACAGAATCAGTCACCGGTCGCAAAGCCAGCGAAACCGCTAACCCGAACCGGACATGCCGAAAAATGGTTCAAAGAACACTGCGTTATACGAGATAGACAAGTAAAGAGTTTAAAAGGTTAGAGTTTTATGATTAACCGGTCAAATAACAAATTGTATTTTGATTATTCGATCAATCTGCAGTTAGCATTCACCACAAAACGTAGGATCGGTTGTTCCGCATCAATTCACAGATGTGAGCTTTCCATGGACATGGAGCTGGGTCTCCCGATCAACCTTGCATGCATGGATCCAACTGCCATATTTAGACAATGGTTCCCTTGGTGAGCAAGAGGTCGACCACCCCTATATATTCATAGAGGTGTCCTTGCCACCCCACACCGCAATCCATCAAGTGTCACCCTAGCATTCTTACAGCAACAAACTCATCCCAAACATGGCACGCACTACCCTTCCGCTGCCGCATCGCCTCATGATCACTGGATTGCTCATTCTCGCCGGAGCCATGGGTGCAGCCTATGCAGTTGTAGCTCCCGCTCCCACCCCTCCTCTTCCTCCCCCACAGATGAAAGGTCTCCCTCTCACTCCTCCCCTCCCCCCTCCTCGGCTGGGGGCTCCCGCCCGCACACCTCTTCCTCCTCCCACTAGGATGAGCGCTCCACCTCCCACTCCACCTCTTCCTCCCCCACGGTTAGGAGTACCACTTCCGACTCCGCCTCTTCCTCCTCCTCGCGCTCCTCTTCTTCCGCCCTCTCGTAAGGGAGCTCCATCTCCCACTCCACTTCCTTCCCCACGGTTGGGGGCACCACTTCCGACTCCTCCTCGGTTGGGGGTTCCATCCCAGGCTCCTCTATTTCCTCCATCACGGAAGGGCGCTCCACCTACAGTTCCAACTCTTCCTCCTCCAAAGTTGGGGGTACCACTCCCGGCTATTCCTCTTCCACCACGGTTGGGTGTTCCCCCTCGTGCTCCTCTTATTCCTCCCTCTCAGAAGGTCACTCCACCTCCCACTCCTACACTTACTCCCTCACAATTGGGAGCACCACTTCCGACTCCCCTTGTTCCTCCTCGACTGGGAGTTCCCCCTCACGCTCCTCTTCTTCCTCCCACTAGGAAGGCCGCTCCATCTCCCACTCCTCTACCTACCCCAAAGGTGGGAGCACCAATTCCAACTCCTTTAACTCCTCGGCAGGCTCCTCTTCTTCCTTCCCCTCGAAAGGGAGCTCCACCTTCTACTCCTCACCTTCCTTCCCCACAGTTGGGGGCGCCACTTCCAACTCCACCAGCTCCTGCTCGCGCTCCTCTTCTTCCTCCCTCAAGGACCAAGCGTGCACCATCTCCCACACCTATTCCACCCCCAAGGTTTGGTGCACCACTTCCAACTCCTATTTCTCCCCCTCAGAAGGGAGCTCCACTTCCCACTCCTCACCTTCCTTCACCACAGTTAGGGGCACCACTTCTAACTCCCCCTATTCCTCCTCAGATGGGAGTTCCCCCTCGTGCTCCTCTTATTTCCCCATCTCGGAAGGCCACTCCACCTCCCACTCCTACTATTCCTTCCCCACGATTGGGAGCACCACTTCCAACTCCCCCTCTTCCTCCTCGATTGGGTGTTCCCCCTCGCTCTCCTCTTCTTCCTCCCTCTAGGAAGGCCACTCCACCTCCCACTCCTCTACCTACCCCACAGTTGGGAGCACCAATCCAACCTCCTCTTCCTCCTCCACGAGCTCCTCTTCTTCCTTCCCCCCGGAAGGTAGCTCCACCTCCCACTCCTCGCATTTCTTCCCCACAGTTGGGGGCACCACTTCCAACTCCTTCTCTTCCTCCTCGAATGGGGGCTCCTCCTCGAGCTCCCCTTCTTCCTTCCCCTAGGAAGGGAGCTCCACCTCCTACTCCTCGTATTTCTTCCCCACAATTGGGGGCACCACTTCCAACGCCTCCTCTTTCTCCTCAGATGGGGGCTCCTCCTCGAGCTCCTCTTCCTTTCCCTCAGAAGGGAGGTCCACCTCCCACTCCTCGCCTTCCTTCCCCACAGTTGGGGGCACCAGTTCCAACTCCTCCATGGGCACATATAAAGTTGGTGGGATAAGTCGGTGATCCAACTCCTCCATGACAATAAACTCAACGTCCACTGCATATCAATCGAGGAACTAGGTCGTCTTATGCAGTTGTACTAATTATTGTTTTTTAATTTGGTTAACAAATTTGATGTAAACAAGTTTTGTGTTTGGTCATGTACTTTTCTTGCAACTAGGTACTTTGCTTTGTTTTCTCTTTAGTATGGATTTGATAGTCGGAACCAAACCTCAAAAGTATAAGTGAATAAATGCCTGGGGACTTATCCGCAGCCCTCTCACTCACCTCACTCTCCCCTTCCACCCTAACCTTTGCACCGCAATGTACCCCAACCCTCCGCCCATGCTACCACTTGGATTTCCTCTGGATGGTGGTTTGGAGCTTGAAGTCGCTGATTCGCCACATGTGGGTCCTTTGATCCATGGCATAAGTCTTTCGACCGTATGATGCACTGCCTTCATGATTACCGATTGGGATCAATTGAACTTGTGTTTCTTTGCAACCAGTGAAACCATTCAAACGTTAGCTCAACCTAAGACCTTGAGCAACATCAACCCTGTGGTTTGAGATATGATGAACGATAAGTTATTCCAAATAGCCTAATGGAACAGCACCGAACCTAAGTCCTTGCTATAGCACCAACCAAACCTAACAACATGCAAAAGTGCTCAGTCTGTTATCCTACTCTTACGGGTCATATGTCATAGAAGCGAGTCATTTTGCAATGGTACTTGACCAATTTTTCCAACATTTATTGGGTTTGTTGTGAAAAATAGCAGACAGAGGAACATACACTGGGGATGTTTGCTCTCTTCATTATTTGTCAAAATTTGGTTTGAAAGAAAAGAAAAGACAGACGCTCAATCTCTTGCTCGTCTAGCACCTGGCATTATATGGAACACTATGAATTTCCAAGGCATCTTTTGACTTTTTCTTTGTGAAACATAGTACAGATGTATAGCTCACATACAAGTATACATGTACAGTCACTTCTATAAACACATGCACACAAATCTTAAACACCCTTGGATGAAAAATTAGCTTTCTAAAATATATAAAACAGAAACTATTTTTTTATTCAGATTCTTGTGTGTATATCAAAGCAGGTTAAATTTGGTGGTCTCCCAATCTAGTTTTTTTTTGAAAGGGGGGTTTGTATACGACTCATTTTGTTATGTAATTAAAATTCTCGCGGTACCAAATGACAATTCCATTGGTAAATGTAGTATGGATCCACATATTGCGTACGGTGTCTTTCCTTGTTGCTATAGTGAACAATGAACTCTCTAAAGATGAACCCTCTGATTCCTGTACTTTTGTCGTTGCCAAGATTACACACATATCGGTCTACATTTATACACACGCTTGTCCAGCTATACTAGAGACCAGTGAACTTGTCTCTCTCAAAATTTTACCTTCTCTTCAATGTTGATGCAAACGTGAACTCCAATTTTCCATTAATTGTTCATCTTCTTTCAGTTCTTTCCTCTACACTCACACACTTGTCATGCGGCGTATCACTGTTTTGCAACCGTATCACCCCGGTGGTGTAGGCTCGAACACCATCTTCCTCAGAAGATAGCCTGAGGCCATAGGTGGTGCTGGGGCAGTGTCGGAGGCGGCATGAGGAGTCCGCGGGGAGCTGGAGCACCTTCACAGTGCAAGCCCTCTCCAGATTTGCTGTGGCGTGGAGCTGGGAAGGGAGATCTATTGTGAAGTTGCCAAACTCGTCAGTCGTTGCAAATGCAGAGTCAGCCACTTGATCGTTGGGTCCGTCAGTTTTACAGAGTAGGGCTATCTTAGCACCTGGTTCAGACAAATACACAATTCATCACCCGATGGAAAAGTACCAAGATATGGTTGCTATAAAGACAACATGTTGAGCTTTTTGTTCTCACTGGGTTTTGCAAATACTCGAATACTCCTATTTCGGTAGGAAATCGTACTAATTTGCTACTAGCGTGTACTCGTTGGAAACGCACCCGTTCTAAGGTGTAACAGGTGAGAAACTCCCAATCTGATAATGAGCTACATCTGTCTTTCAAAAAAGGTGAATGAGCTACATCTGGACGCGTGATAAATTTCTCCGGTTCCCGTAGTGCCTTTGTATCCGGACATCTAAAGCAGCTTTTTGAGTCCGTGCTGATAGCACCGGGGAAAAGGAGTGCACCTGGACCAGACAAATAGCACTGCCATCGTACGCATCAATCCAGACAGTGACCACCTACCATCGTCTGAAGTGAAGGGTGGTGCCACGCAGAAAGGGACGGATCAAGATTGGCACTTAAGAGTGAACGAACCAGATCCTCTGCAGTTCAGTGGCATTCGTTCCTCTACAGTATTGCGGAGGATATATATTGGTCAGTAGACATGTCCAGACAAAGAAGAGGAGAATTAGGCGAGCTAACAAATTCGTACAAGATTAGTATGGTCCCTGCGCAAAGATGATATGCACAAATAAAAAAAACGTGTCCATGACAAAAAAAATTCAACTCGGATAGCGTTTGACGGATAGGAATACTAATTGCAACAAGCCTGCAAATCTTACCTTATTCCTCGTCTGCGGGACGGCTGATATAGAGAAAAGAATATTTTAACCACTACATTCTTTCCGCCACTTAATTTATCTCTTGGCTCTCGCAATAAACAGCCCTTTATCATGTTGAAATATTTGGGCCAGCCCATGTAAATTAAAATAATTTCAATAAAATCTCAAAGACCCATTAGTGCAAAGGTGCATGGCAACAAGTTAGTCCCACCTTACTAGTGGAGGTGGAGAAAACCCAACTTAAATAATTGGATGCTCTCCATATTCTTACAAATATGGTTGAGAGGAAGAAGGAACAACATGTGCGTGCTCGCTCGCCTCGCCGGGCTCGGGCTTAGGGCGTGAATGGTCCGTCAAAATCTGGTCCAATCCTTGCGGGCACGTAGCTTTCTTTTGCAGATTTGTTTTGCCACTTCGAATCTGTTACGGATTTCACGCGCGGAATTTTGGGAACTTGTAACCGATTTGGTTTTTGGATGCCAAAAACCCTAGCGGTTCTTTCTTATAAAAATGCGCAGGTGCCAAAAAAAATAATACAGAAGACGCACAACACGCCTCAACCTGCCTGCTGCGCCGCCGCGTACGTTACTTCGTCCCGTTCGTCGGCGTGCACTGGCGATCGGGAGAGCAGGTCTTCGGAACCTCGTCCTCAGCAATTCTGCACCGGGAGAGACCGAATAAGGTTTTTGGGAAGCGCTCTGCGCGACTGCTCGAACGCTTCCACATCACCGTCCTCTACGTCCTCGTCGCTACAGCTCGTCTTCCTGCACGTCAATGGGGCGCGACTTGGCGTCGTCAAGCACGTGGAGGTGCTGATCATCGTCGTCGTCTTCTTTACCTGGTTATTCCGGTCAGGTAAGAAACGTATGGTTTTTTGTCCCTAACTATGTCTTTCATACCTAGTATGATCTGGTTAGGGTTGATCTTGCTACTGCAATATTTTATCTTAAATCATATGATGAGCATGTTTAGATATGTTCGTTTTCTCTACGCAATTTTCGTCATGGTCATGATTTATCTTCAGATTAATTTAAAACTGAAATTCTTATTATTTTCCATCAATTCGAAAACCTTATCATAGGAAATTCAGTTTCATGGTTGGATTTGTTGATGCTCTGAGGTCCGAGAAGTTTTCTAGCGAGCACTTTAAGAGATGGAAAATGAGAGTGATTTTGTGGCTCTCTGCCATGAATGTGCTGTGGGTGTCCAAGGGCAAACCTGAGGGGACTCTTACCCCTGAGCAGAAGAAGGCCTTTACCGAGGTCAACACACTTTTTGTGGATGCTGTGATCGGTACACTTGTAGATCCTCTACAGGATGTGTACCTCCATCATACAGACGCTAAAAAGTTGTGGGACGCCTTGGAGGCCGATATGGCGGCACAGATGCTGGCGCTGAGCTGTACATCATGGAGCAGTACCATGACTACAAGATGACCGATGGAAAATCTGTAGTCGAGCAGGCTCATGAGATACAGTGCATGGCCAAGGAGCTTGAGCACCTCAAGATCAACCTACCCGACAAGTTTGTGGCTGATGGCATCATTGCCAAGTTGCCTCCTTCATGGAGGGATCTCGCCACTACTCTCAAACACAAGAGGATGGAGATATCAGTGTCTGATTTGATTTGATAGCATCCCTTGATGTTGAGGAGAAAGCTTGGGCCAAGGATGGGCAATCTATGGCTGCTGAGGGCTAGACTAGTGCCAACATGGTGCAGAAGTCTCACGGCAAAGGCAAGGGCAAGGGAAAGAAGACCAAGCCGCTACCACTACTTTCAAGAAGAAGTTCAAGAAAGGTCAAGGTTGTTTTGTGCGTGGATCTACCTATCATTGGGCAAAGAAGTGCCCACACTGCAAAGGAAGGAAGCGTCCACATGAGCAGAAGACTACGAACACGGTCACCATGACTGGAGCAGAAACCAGTGGGTATAATTCTTTACCTTCGATTTTTTCAGTATTTCAATCTACTAGTTGGTGGCTTGATACTGGTGCAAATATTCATGGTGTTATGATGGTACCTTATTTTCTTCTTACCAGACCGCTCGGGATTCTACCGTGATGATGGGCAATGGGTCGCATACTACTGTTCATGGTGTTGGCACGGTCGATCTGAAGCTAACTTCGGGAAAGATCATGCAGCTGAAGAACGTGCAGCATGTCCCTACTATCGGCAAGAATCTAGTTAGTGGCTCCCTTTTGTGTAGGGATGGTTTTAAAGTAGTGATTGAGTCCAATAAATTTATCATGTCTAAGTGTGGACAATTTATCGGTAAAGGCTATGAGTGCGGAGGCTTGTTCCGTTTTTCAGTTTCAGATTATTGTAATAAGTCCGTGAACTTAATTTCTAATTTCTGATGGTATAAATGAGAGCGATGCATCTCTTTAGCACTCGCGTTATGTCATCTGAATTTTGACTCTATGTTTCGATTTTCCACCATGAGTTTAATTCTGAATTTTTCCATTGTCAAAAGTTCTAAGTGCCGTAGTTGTGTGCAATCTAAGCAACCTCGAAAACCTCACAAGGTGGCAGAGGAGAGACATTTGGCACCTCTAGAACTCATCCATTCAGATATCTGTGAGATGAATGGCGTGTTAACAGAAGGTGGAAAAAGTTATTTCATGACTTTGATTGACGATGCAACTAGATTTTGCTATGTGTACTTGTTGAAAACGAAAGATGAGGCTCTTAACTGCTTTAAAATCTATAAGGCTGAAGTAGAAACCCAACTTGAGAAAAGATCAAACGACTTAGGTCCGATCAAGGAGGTGAATATTTCTCTAACGACTTTGACTTATTCTGTGCAGAACACGGCATTATTCATGAGAGGACGCCTCCCTATTCACCCCAATCAAATGGGGTTGCCGAAAGGAAGAATCGCACGTTGTCTGACTTGGTTAACGCCATGTTAGACACCGTTGGATTATCTAAGGCATGGTGGGGGGAGGCAATATTGACTGCATGTCATGTTCTGAATAGAGTTCCCATGAAGAATAAAGAAAATACTCCCTACGAGGAGTGGATTGAGAGAAGACCTTCACTCTCTTACTTGAGCACATGGGGTTGTTTGGCCAAGGTGAATGTGCTAATCAACAAGAAGCGCAAGTTGGGATCTAAAACTGTGGATTGTATCTTTCTAGGTTATGCACATCATAGCATTGCTTATAGATTTCTAGTAGTTAAATCTGAGGTGCCTGATATACATGTAAATTCACTGCTTGAGTCTCGTGATGCTACTTTATTTGAGAATATTTTTCCTATGAAAGACTCGTATGTTATATCTTCATTACCACTGAATGAAATAGTGAATACAACTCGTAAATCTGTTGAATTTTCTGAGCATGATGAACACACACTTGAATCAAATTATAAGGAGATTCACAGTGATGCTCCTAGGAGGAGCAAGAGGCAAAGGACTACAAAGTCTTTTGGTGATGATTTCACTGTTTATCTCATAGATGATTCTCCCACAACAATCACTGAGGCATTCTCATCTCCTGATGCGGATGATTGGAAAGAAGTTGTCCGTAGCAAGATGGATTCAATTCTCTCCAATGGAACTTGGGAGCTGGTCGAAAGACCATATGGTTGCAAACCTGTGGGTTGCAAGTGGGTGTTTAAGAAGAAGCTTAAGCCTGATGGTACTATTGACAAGTACAAGGCTCGACTTGTGGCTAAGGGTTATACCCAGAAAGAAGGCGAAGATTTCTTTGATACTTACTCACCTGTTGCGAGATTGACCACTATTTGTGTTCTACTCTCCCTGGCTGCCTCGCATAGTCTTCTCATCCATCAGATGGATGTTAAGATAGCTTTCCTCAACGAAGAGCTGGAAGAGGAAATCTACATGATATAGTCTGATGGGTTTGTAGTAGAGAATCATGAGGACAAGGTATGCAAGTTGTATAAATCTTTGTATGGCCTGAAGCAAGCACCTAAGCAATGGCATGAGAAATTCAACTTGACACTCATATCAGCAGGCTTTAGTGTCAATGAGGCTGATCGATGTGTGTATTACCACTATGGTGGGGGTCAAGGAGTTATATTGTGTTTGTATGTCGATGACATACTGATCTTTGGCACTAGTCTTGATGTAATCAACGAGGTCAAGATATTCTTGTGTCAAAACTTTGAAATGAAAGATCTTAGTGAGGCTGATGTTATTCTTAACATCAAGCTGATCAAGGGAGAGAATGGGATTACTCTTTCGCAATCCCATTATGTGGAGAAAATGTTGAATCGCTTTGGCTATAAGGATAGCAAATCTACTCCAACTCCCTATAATCCGAGCTTGATCCTTCGAAAGAATAGAAGAATTGGCAGAGACCAATTGAGATATTCACAGATGATTGGCTCACTCATGTATCTTGCGAGTGCAACAAGGCCTGACATCTCTTTTGTTGTTAGCAAGTTGAGCCGGTTAAATAGTAATCCGGGAGATGATCATTGGCGTGCGCTTGAGTGCGTAATGCGCTACTTGGTGGGTACTATGGAATACGGGATTCACTATTCCGGTTTTCCTACAGTATTAGAAGGATACAGTGATGCTAATTGGATATCGGATCAAGATGAGCTGTATGCCATTAGTGGATACGTTTTCACTCTTGGCGGTGCTGTTGTTTCATGGAGATCATGCAAACAGACGATCCTGACGAGGTCTACTATAGAGACAGAACTCACAGCACTAGATACAATTACAGTGGAAGCCGATTGGCTTCGTGAGCTCTTGATGGACTTACCTATTGTTGAGAAACCATTGTCGGCAATAATGATAAACTGTGACAATCAAACGGTGATTGCCAAGGTAGACAGTTCAAAGGATAATATGAAGTCTTCAAGATATATCAAGAGATAGTTAAAATCAGTCAGAAAAATGAGAAACTCCGGAGTTATCACTGTGGGTTATGTCCACACTGAGAAAAATCTGGCTGCTCCGTTCACCAAGGAGCTGTCACGCAATGTGATAGACAATGCATCCAAGGAGATGGGTTTGAGACCCATATGAGCTATTCCCTAGTGGTAACCCAACCTATGTGATCGGAGATCCCGTGAATTTGGATCTGAGAAGAACAAGCTAGAGGTTAGTATGAGAGTAACCTTTTAACTCACTCGAGAAGGATGGAATACTCTCGATTACTGCATGGCAAGTTGGCATTGGCCTTAATGTATTCTGTTGGTTTTAATTAGTAAAGATGTTATCCTGCAGAACGTTCTTGAAAGAATACACCTATGTGAGCCCGACTGTTGGACGGTCGTAGTCTGTGAGATTCGGGTGATCTCTATTAAGCTCATGAAGAGACCAGAGAGTACGACCTATATGCTCCAACCGTGAAGTAGCCTACTGGAGGTCAAGTATCAGTTTGACTATAAGTGAAACTCATTTGCACAAAACTTGCAATTCAAGGCTTAGTCCATTGTTCAAGTTGTGAACGAGTGTAAGTTGCTATTCTAGATGGAAGTTCAACTTAACAGTCTCCATTGAAACACTGGTATATCAAACAATATTGGGTTGAGACAAAGTCATAATGAGACTTTGAGATCTGGTGGGGGATTGTTGGAATATTTGGGTCCAGCCCATGTAAATCCAAATAATTCCAATAAAATCTCAAAGGCGCATTAGTGCAAAGGTGCATGGCAACAAGTTAGTCCCACCTTACTAGTGGAGGTGGAGAAAACCCAACTTAAATAGTTGGATGCTCTCCATGCTCTTACAACTGTGGGTGAGAGGAAGAAGGAAGAACACGCGCGCGCGCTCGCTCGCCTCGCCGAGCTCGGGCTTCGGGCGAAGGGCGCGGGCGCGGGCGCGAGCACGCGCGTGAATGATCCGCCAAAATCCGGTCCAATCCTTGCGGGCACGTGGCTTCCTTTTGCATATTTGTTTTACCACTTCGAATCTGTTATAGATTTCACGCGCGGAATTTTGGGAACTTGTAACCGACTTGGTTTTTGGGACGCCAAAAACCCTAGCGGTTCTTTCTTATAAAAATGCGCAGGTGCCAAAAAAAAATAATACAGAAGACGAACAACACGCCTCAGCCTGCCTGCTGCGCCGCCGCGTACGTTACTTCATCCCGTTCGTCGGCGTGCACTGGCGATTGGGAGAGCAGGTCTTCGGAACCTCGTCCTCAGCGATCCTGCACCGAGAGAGACCGAATAAGGTTTTTGGGAAGCGCTCTGCGCGACTGCTCGAACGCTTCCACATCGCCGTCTTCTACGTCCTCGTCGCCACGGCTTGTCTTCCTCCTCGTCAGTGGGGCGCGACTCGGCGTCGTCAAGCGCGCAGAGGTGCTGATCGTCGTCGTCGTCTTCTTTACCTGGTTATTCCGGTCAGGCAAGAAACGTATGGTTTTTTGTCCCTAACTATGTCTTTCATACCTAGTATGATCTGCTTAGGGTTGATCTTGCTACTGCAATATTTTATCTTAAATCATATGATGAGCATGTTTAGATATGTTCGTTTTCTCTACGCAATTTTCGTCATGGTCATGATTTATCTTCAGATTAAATTAAAACTGAAACTCTTATTTTTTCCATTATATAATAGTACTCCTCCAACAACTTTGTAAACCCCAACGTCCTCAATAAAACCTTCAAGTTTTTCCTGCTTGGCTACAACTCAGCTACAAAGGGTAACCACTTAAATTTTTGGGATCGGCAACATCGGTGGCATAAGAAGTGTGCTGTTGCCGACTGTGGCAAGGAAAAAAAGGTAGACGGAGGTGTTTTTTTTTATCTAAACACTGCTCCCTTGGTCCCATCAAGAGTACAGTTCTATTTTTTCCAGGCAAATTGTTGATGGTGTGAAATGACGTATGTGCCCTCATATCTCATTTATTATCTGCACGCAACTAACCCAACTTTCTAAAATCATGAACATATGTTAATTTTGATAAGCAAATTAAATCTAACCACTAAATTAGGCAGTAGTTGTTATCCAATTCTTAGAATTGTACTTTTTTATAAGATCTTTTTCAAATGGTAGGATTGCATTTTCATAGGATGGAGGGAGTACGCCTTAAGAGTATTGCATCATTGACTACGTGACACAAGCATCTAACGCGTCAAACCCATTGGCTTGGGTTAACCCTCTAGTATAATACGGATTAACCAAAGGGACGTGTAAGGAAAATGATCCCAAATTAGACTATTAATTATGATTTTGATGACTGAGTGACAACATAATTATTTAATTAACAATGTGTGTTAATAATGAATAGTTGAAGGGTTTAACACAAACAAAGCCACCGAAATCGGGATAAAGAGAGCAATGAATTGGACATGTCCCATAAATATTTATATTTTGGTTAATCAAATATATTATATTTATAAAGTACCTTGCAGACAATTTCACAAAATTTCTGGAGTCCAACATTATCAAAATCGGAGTCTCAAGTGAAAAGTTATGACCAAATATGAAGTGCAGAAAAAGGTGATAGGATGATCTGACAGTAGTGCATGAGTTTGAGTATTTATTCGGTACTCAAAATGTGATAAAATGAGATGAACTTTTGCAGAATGTTAGAGAGCATCTCACAAGCTTTCCACAGAGTATAAGATCATCAAAATCGGAGTCCGGAGTAGATAGTTAGGCCTAAAATATGAAGCGAGAAGCTGATCATATGCGTGACCGGATGATCCAGTGCTAGTAGAGGATAATCCGGTGCTTACTAGATTGCACTTAAATGTTTATCCGGTAAATACAAGAATACATGTACTGATGATCCGGTGCTACCATTGGAGTTTCCATCAAAGGAATGTCCAGAGAGGGTACCCAGTGCTAGTATGGGATGATCCGGTGCTACCGCAATTTTACTCTCCAGTTGTTGGGCTACTTATACCCTCTCTACTTGCCCATTTGGTGTTGCTGGAGACAAGAGGAAGCACACACTAAAAAAGACTTTCAAGCCACCATAGTGCTAAAGTGATCATATCCAAAGTATTAATATATGCTTAAAGAGTGTTTAGTGCTATGTTAGGCCTAGAGAATGAGAGAGCAAGGTGTTGCTGTCTTGTGCATTGATTCTTCTGAGTGAACCAACCGTGCAAGAGTAGTGCGCCGGGTTTGCTGTGGAGAGGTGAAGACGACCGTGAACAGGGGATGAGGAGGTCCCACTAGTACAGAATAGGCATTTAGTCCCGAATTCCCAACCGGGACTACCAATTACCAATCCAGGACTAAAGGTTCTGGACTTTCAGCCCCGATTGCTACAACATGGACTAAGGGTCTATTTGGCATAGTTCTGGAGCTGAACTCCACCAACTCCAGATAATTTTGTAGTCAAACACCCCAACTCCAAAACTTCATGAAGCTCCAAAACTCTATAGCTGTAGTTCAAATAAATTTGAAGTTTTGGAGTATCTCTTTTGCAACTCCAGAAAGCTCGAATATGCATCTAGACGTGGAGTTATGGAGTAATCACCCGCCGTTGCCACTGGTTAAAAAAACAATTCGTTTCCTCTCTCTCCCCCTCCTGTGCCTATCCTCGGCGCCTCCCACCCCTCGCCTCCACCTGCCGAGCGCCGCCCCCTCCTCCCCATGCCGAGCGCCGCCTCTCTCCTCCCCAGCTACCGTGGGTGCCATCCGTCGGCCCCTCCTCACTGTGGGGGCGCACTCCTTGGTGAGCCCCACCTTCTGCCTGCCGCCCCAGTGTGCGGCGAGCTCGGCGCAGCCGCACAAGGTCGCAAGGAAGCGGCAGCGGCAGAGCACGCATAGGGCCTCCACCTACCGCCGCCACCTGCTGCCGGGCCCCTCTGCCGAGCGCCGCCCCCTCCTCCCCATACCGAGTGCCGCCCCTCTCCTCCCCTGCTACCGTGGGTGCCGTCGGTCGGCCCCTCCTCACCGTGGAGGCGCACTCCCCGGTGAGCCCCACCTTCTGCCTGCCGCCCCATTGTGCGGCGAGCTCAGCGCAGCCGCACAGGGTCGCAAGCAAGCAAGCGGCAACGCACGCGTAGGGCTGCAGGCGAGCGACAACGGCTGCGGATGCGCAGAGCTGTAGACAAGTAGCAACGGCTACGCACATGCCGGAGGAGCAATGCACAGGCGAGCCGCAAGCCCGTGAGGCAAGGGCGCATGGCGGCGAGTGTGGGGACAAGCTCAGCGTGGGTGCGAAGTTTTTAGCGTAGATGGTGGCGACTGTGGCCTTGGCGTGCACGTCGTGAGGAAGAAGAAGATACGGATCAGAAGGATGACATGTGGAACTATGAGTTGGGTAATAATGGCAATCCATGTTGAAGACCCTTTCTTCTGGGGCTGGGTACTCTTGTAGCCAAACATCCCATCCAGCCAGCTCCAACTCCACCCAGAGCTAGCTCTATCTGGCCATGCCAAACAACCCCTAAATGGTCTACAACATCAAAAATTTAATTCATGAGCTCCACCATGCCTCACGTATACCTTTCTTACCACACCACCTACACAACACATGTGATTCCAAATGGGATGTGTTGCTTTTAAACTAACTTGTGAATGACCATTTAGTCCGGGTTGAAGGCTCCAACCCGAACTAAAGGACCCTTTAGATCCGGTTCGAACCTCCAACCTGAACCAAATGGTCTATATTTAGCAATATTAGCCTAAATGATAAACGCTAAATAGTCGGTCACCTACCGTTTAGCTATTTATTTAGACTAAACAGCTATTTAAATGGGTTAACGGTCATTAAACGGGGTAAACGACTAATTAAACAGAACACGGCTAGTCACTGTGTAGTGTGTACACGGTGAGTACACGGGCTAAACGGCCGTGCAGATGAACAGTGATATTTAGCCTCAGTTGGCACCACTAACCGGGACTAATGAGGGATCTCGGCACTAGGCTGGTGCTGCAGTCAACTTCCCTCCCCTCGCCGGTGTCCGTGGTCGCCGTCCGGACGTCGCGTTGCTGCGGGAGGAGGAGGTGCGCGTGACGGGGTCGAGCCTGCCGGACTGCTTGCATGCGTGCGGGGTGTGCTCGCCGCGCAGCCGCGTCATGGTCAGATTCAAAGGCTCCGTTGCCAAGCCGCGACTGCGCCCCATGGTCTACTGCTTCATATGCTGGGGAAAGGGGTGCCCTGTGCCCTGTGCCCTCCAGCTAGCTATTTGGCGACGACGCGCGCCGGCCAACGCGCGCGACGAGGCTATGGCGAGCAGCGAACGTGCTGGCTGGGGATGCTGCCGCCTATGCCGGCTTGCTGGTCAGCACCGCCCGCCGTCCGGGGACTGGGTGTTGATGGTCGTGGCAGTTGGTGGTCGGTTTGAGGTCGTCGTCCTACCCTGCCAGTGTCCTTTTGTTGCATCTTCGCGGTACATGTCTACGCCTGTGGTCATCTCTAGTGGATGCTTTCCCGCTGTCTTATGCTCTACTGGCGAATGCTTTGCCGCAACTCTCATCTTGGTGGAAGCTTTGCCGCCGTCGTCGCTTCTCTGGCGGATGCTTGGCCGCTGATTGCTGCGTTGTTCGGTTTTGGACGAATGCTTTACCGTCTGGGTGGATGCTTTACCACCTTGGCTACAGCTTGATCGTTTAGTTAATCCCCGTAGACAATTATGATCATGATGTATCATTATGTAGGGTTGGATGTTGGTCGTTTCTAGGTTTTTTAGGCTGGGTGGCTTCTCATCTCTTTCTTTCTTTTGCTTAAGCTTGTTTTCAGCTGTGGCTACTTGCTTGGTGGTTTTGTAACCCTGCGCTACAAGGGCTCTCTCGTAGTAGCGTCGCTGTAATTTTCTTCCTCTTAATAAAATACATGCCCAGGCACGTTCGCAATAGTTAACTCCACAGATTTTGGTCTTTATTCTGTTTTTTCGAATCTCAATTAATGTGTAGTGGGGTTCAAGCCATGACAAACATCATAGAAAAGAAAGAAAACTAAAATAGAAGAATACGTTCATCGTTATATACGCATCTACTTTATCCTTTGGAGTCGGGCTATGATTAACTTCAACCTGTATGGAGACAAAGCAGAGACAACCTATCATCAGACACGAAGGCAACTGGAATTCTGGAGGAGCGGTTGCGTTGGTTCTTCCGTCCAGGGCTGCTTTCCCTGTGTATTCCCGCGGCTGTTGTGTAGTACTAGTGTACTACACCGGATTTGGCGACCCGGACAATTGCACAATATCCGCGCACCTAACGCTGTATATTTACCTCTCTAAACATCCGCGCACCTAACGACCTTTTCAAGCGGTAGCAGAGTAGTAGTACTCGTGATTAGTCCATTGCTTTGGCGACCCGGCCTGCGTGACGCATGTGACCAAGGACGAGGGTCCAGAAGCACGTCGTGTCCTCCAGCTCCAAGGCGAGACGTGATCGATCGACCGTGTACGTGTACACTCAGTTAATCGAGACGAGGAACGCGCGGTGGCTAAGCATGGTCTGGGTTACAAGGTCGCCGTGTTGCTTTTGCTTTCCGATTCCGCAGCCGCGTTCATCCCCACCCAGGCCGCCGGCGTTTACCGGCCCGGCCAACAGCCGCAGAGAAAACGACCGGCCCCGTCTGTGAATGATTCGACGGGGAGTTTGCCCATCACGCCTTGCTGCTGAGACGTTACAACGACGACGACCATTTGTTTATGGAGCAGTCTGGCGGCCGGTTCCAGCCCAACAGCTAGCGAGCGCTTCATCACCAAACAGGCCATGAATTAATGTGTGCGTGGTTTTCTAATGGCAAATGGATCCGAATATAGGAGTACCCGAACAAATCAATCGAAACCCGAATAATCAATACCTTACACGGTCACAGCACCACGTGTAATAAAGTGAAAGAGCATAAAATTTGTACTTCTATGTGGGTCCGGATAAAATTTATATTAGCCCGTTGCACTGTGCTAGTATATAAATAAACTACTACGAAAGCAGAATTAATTGCAAGCGACTTGATCGGACAGCAGAAAATTAAGCAGGGAATGAATTCAGTAATACCTGGCAGCTCGAAGGCGAGGAGGTCGGAGCCGGAACGGAGGCAGAGCTCGCAGGCGACTTGGCCGGACACCAACACCGACGAAACGGGCTCCTCGCCGTACCCCGCGATGCGCGCCAGCTCCGCAGGCGAGAAGTAGAGCTCCATCGGCTCCGCCGGCAGCAACGCTGCTTCCTCCTCCGCAGCCGCCGCCGCGACAAGGATGAGGAGCAAAGCGGCAGCCGCTCTTCTCCGGCGCAGCATGTCGTCGCAGCTCTGTAGCTCTCTGTTGGGCCCGGACCAAACTACGACTAGTACGCTGAGGCGGGGAAGGAAAGGAGGGTATAAAAGGGCGCGTCTGCGATGCTTCGGTTGGTCCGTCACGTTGACTTGGAAAGCAAGGGTGTACGTGCGCCGCATGATGTGTACAGAGCAGGCGCGTCTGCGTGACCTGTGCGTTTGGTCCATGGCAACTGCTCCATGCGTCGGATCGATCGGGGTGGTTCAGGTGTCGTGTGGTGCGGTGGTACGGGTGTAACCGCGCGCGTGCAAGATGCAGGTGGCGAGTTGGATGTTGGATTTGTTCGAATGTTGAAAATAATAACATTTTTACTACTAATTAATGCTGCAAATAAATCAGGCATTTACTACACAATAATGCTGCAAAATATTGTAAAGCTTTTCACCACCGGATTATCAGTTTGGCTGGCGGTGAAAGCCCTTCTAATAAATTTGCCCCGCGCACTCCCCCGGGGCAAAATTCCCCCGCGCGTGGGATTAAAAAAAAAAAAATCCCCCGCGTGTGACCTGCGGCCTCCGGCGTGCTAGCGTGACCTGCGGCCTCCCGCGCGTGACTCCGCGTCCTAGCACCGCCCACCCGCCCTCCGGCCTGCGTGCGCCGCCGCCTCACCGACGACGCCCGCGCCCGTCCGACTGGGAACCCTCCCTGCCGCGCCGCCCGAGCTCCGGCCTTTGTGCACCGCCACCACCACGGCTGCCGGACGCCTCCCCGACGCGGCTCAGCGACCCCTCCCCGCCACGGCCGCGGCTGCCGGACGCCTCCCCAACGCGGCTCAGCGAGCCTCCCGGTCACGGCCGCTCCGGCCCGCGCGCACCCGAAGCGCCGGGTCTGCCGCGCGCGTTCAACACGCCGCCGCCGACTCGGGTCTGCCGCGCGCGTCCGCCAGTGACGCATTCCTCCCCTCCTAGCACGCCAGCCGCCGTCCTGCCCCTCTCCGCCCGGCGACGCCGACTTTGACGCTGCCTGGTGCAGGAGTTCTTCACCACCTCGCACACCAAGTGCTCGACAGATTGCCTCCGCCAGGTATTTAAGGCACTGAAGCATGCTTATCTTTAGTATACATGTATGTGTGGGGGCACTGAAGAGCGGCCAATCCGCTGGTGCACCGATGGCTTGTGTTCTGCTAGAATAAATAAGGGTGCATGCACATAATTAAGGTCGTTGCTTTTCCTTCCCATGGAATGTTACTTTGCTAATTTTCTTCTGATGATCAAAGTTGATCCAGCTTCAACGGCTACTGGCCATGGTATTGCAATTATTAGTAAAGTCAAAGCTGCGTCTCTTTGGTTTTATATTGTCTTTGTCAGTTACCACAATAGACAGATATTTTGTACCATGTTTGTTTCCTTTCCTGTTATTTTGCACCATGTTTCAGACAGATATCTATGCTCTGCAGATTAACTTCTGGCAGCAGCAGGGCTCATGAAGTCAATCCCCTTATTCCTCGGCACCACATGCCTCTCTTGGTCTAGGGTTCCCTTCTGAGTGTTGAATTCATTACGGTCAGGAATAAATTTCTACAAGATTAGGAAAGGAAATTATACACTGATTTATTGCAGATTTGCCATTTTAACATGGAAACTAGACTTAGTTTTACCATGGTTCATGGAGTATAGTAAAATGACTGGATGCTACGAAAAGAAATTGTTATCATACTTTGACTTTGCATTACGGTCCTATGTTGACAAAATATTGCAGTAGAAAATTAAGAATACTCTAACTTGTTAAGCCTTAGCTTGTGTGAGTACTGTAAGTGTAGGGTGCAGTCTCCTGCATAGGTGCACAGAAGCAGTTTTTCAGTTTTTTCTTTTCTTGCTGCTGCTTGTTGAGGAATCATTTAATATGATGCAAAAGAAAAAAAAGGAATTTGTGCAGTAAATTTGCAGGATTTCATTGCTTGATGTTTTTTGGAGCAAATCATTTCTACATCAGCATCTTAAATTTCAGAGGCTGTTCCTTACTTTGAACAGGTATTTAGTCTGGGCTTTCTTACCATCTGGTTAATGGGTGTTTCTTTTGTGTTTCATGCCTTACTGTTTTCCCTACAGTAGGCATAGACCTGCCCAATGGCAAAGACGGTGGCGGCGACGGTGCTGGACATCACGGAGATCTCCTTCTCCGACCTAGTCCTCCTCCAATCTCCTGAAATGCCAGCTGATGACCACCGCCGTCGCCGCGTCTTGGATACCATCGCGACTGAGCTCGGCCGAGGTGGATCCGGGTTGCTGGCCATCGCCGAAGTGCCACGCATGGGAGCCCTCCGGCGACGGCTCCTCCCCTTGTCCCGCCGCCTTGCCCTCATGGACCATCCTACGCGCTCCCAAATCCTTAAGGTTGCCCCTCTTCATCCCCTTCCATGTTCGCTTTCTTGATGTAGAAACTGCAAAATGTGCTTGAATATGTTTCTGTGGATTATTTCAGAAGCATGGTTTGGGCAGCGACGTGCCTTTGAAGAAGCTTGATAGGTCTGTGTCCTCGTTTGCGAAGCTTCTAAGGCATTCAGGTAAACTCGCCATGCTAGAGCTAGTGAACAACACTGAAAGCATCAGCAATGGAATTGTTTGTTTGGAGAAGATACATGATTTTGATGGATCTGAGGAATCTAACTGTGATGATGATATGGAGAATATTGGTGAGCTCGTTACAGAACTGGGCTTGTACATGATGGAGCTTGGGATTTTGATTGCACGAGCTTGTGACATTGTTATCGGTGGAGGTCAGTTAGAAAAGAGCATCACTGACTTTGGTACTGCAAAGGCAAGGCTCATTCACTACCACTCTGAGTTGGATAACATTATTATCAGGGAAAAGGAGAACAGTTCAAGAAAACGCTCGTTAAAGAAAGTGGCAGTAAAACCTTATCAACTGGGTTCTCAAAGGAGGTCCGGATCACTGTGCCCCTGCTGCATCAAGTCAGAAGATATGACTCCTGTAATGGCAATAAAAAATAATAATTCTAGAGATACCTCGGTTCAGGGTAAGGCTGCTGAAATCTCCCTGTTGAATCTATGGCAGGATTGGCACTTTGACTTTGGAATCCTTACTGTTTTAACAGCACCATTATTCTTGAGGGCTTCTGAGGGAGAAAAATGTTTGATCAGCCAGGAATACCATCATCCTAATGGGCACACACACTTGCAGTTATGCAATGGGAGGAAGATGTTCTCTGTTAAATGCTCTCCTGAGAGCTTCATTGTTCAGGTTGGAGAGGCAGCAGACATCTTGTCCAGTGGGAAACTGAAATCTACACTTCATTCTGTGAGCAGACCTTTAAGTTTTACAGACATCAGCCGTGAGACCTTTGTAGTCTTCCTTCAGCCCTCATGGGACAAAACTTTAAATTATCCCGGTTACTGTTTGGACACTGAAGAGCAATCTAGACATAACAATGAGACTTCAATCATCAGTAATGGATCAGCGGGCTCTTATGATGAAGATGTATGTATGCAAGACATTATGGAAAAAATTCCCCCCCTATCATCAAGGCTAAGAGAAGGGATGACATTTGCCGAATTTTCTCGGCAAACAACGAAACAGTATTATGGTGGCGGTGGCATCCAACAAAACAATTGAACACTAACAATACAATGGTGAGATCCATGTAGCAGACAATGAATTGATGTACTGAGTTGCATGCTGATACTGTTGGAAATACACTAACTGGAAGCATCCTGGTAAACATTGTGTATAGTTCATCCTCCTTAATAGTTACGCTTTGCAATTGTTCATGTCAAAATTGGTGTTTTCCCTCCAACACAAGGACACGCAGCTGTCCTGCGTGTTTGAGAAAAAGAAGTGGTGTCCTTAACTGGTGTTGGCAAACTTATTTAAGGACCAGGATCCCAAAATTTCTGCTAGGCCTTTCATTGTGCAAAAGGAAAGTAAATTACAGAGCAGCCTTTTTCACATCTTGGGAATTGTTGTTCATTTCTGCAATATATAATTCAAATTCATATGATCGTTATTGAAATTGGAAAGGAAAGACAGCGAAAGTTATGTTACATCTAGCTGAAAATTACATTATGGTTTATCTTGCTAGAATACAAGAACTGAGACAAATTTATGATGTGTTCTTCAGCAGGTGAATAAGGAGATAGGAGATTACGAAGACAAGGAAGGGGCAGGTGCCAAGAGCACATCTGCTATTTCAAAATTACTCATGAGATCAGCGACAACCCCAGTGTCAACATGGCAGCATGCTCTAATCATTGAACTTAGTCATGGGAGTTTTTTTGGAATTGTCTGAGCTTGCTATGTGTGAGGGGATAAATTTAGAGAAAATTCCTTCTATGGCCTAGAAATAATGGCAGTTCCCTCCGTGGACATGGAAATTTCAAACTCCCCTATTTGGCCCTCTTCCTTATTTGGCCCTTCCGTCAACTCTATCAGTTATCTCGCTGAGAACAGGTCGTTCCATCAACTATGTCAGTTATCTCGCTGAGAACAGTGACATGTGATTTTTCATCACTCTTTTCTTCACTAAAATGACCTCCAAATCACCTCCAAAAATCATAAAACTTTTTATAGCGATACAACCAATGGAAACGTACCCATTTCGCAAAAAAATTCACGTGTAATATTTAGGGTCTTAAAATTAAAATTCACTAAATTAGGCTGCTTTTTAAGAGTATCTGGTTTTTTATGGCACAAAAATAGTGTCAAAAAATTAAGTAAAAATAACAAATATTTCTAAGATGGGATATATTAATTTATAAAATTATTTCATAATATATGTTACTTAGAGAATTTTGAAGTTATCTTAAAAATTTGTTTTCTAAAAGAAAGTTTAAATTTATTTTTGTTAAAGAACTCCTAAATTCTCTAAGTAACTTATGATACTAAATAATTTTATAAATTAATTCATCTCATCTTAAAATTATTAGGCATTTTTATTCAATTTTTGTATAGTAGTTTTATTTCTTAAAAAATTAGATAGTCTTAAAAAGTAGCCTAATTTGGTGAATTTTAAATTTAAGATAGTAAACGCTACATATGTGGTTTTTTGCAAAACGGGATCATCTCCATTAGTTGTACACTGTAAAAAATCTTATGAATTTTGAAGGTGATCTGGATGTCATTTTAGTGAAGAAAAGATAGATGAAAAATCATAAGTTACTGTTCATGCGAGATAACTGACGGAGTTGACGGAAGAGCCTAAGGAACCAAAGTTAAAAAGAGAGCCAAATAGGGGAGTTTCAATTTTTTAGGGCCATAGAGGGAACTGCCATTATTTCTAGGGCCATAGAGGGAATTTTCTCATAAATCTATGGTTGCTAATATCTGTGTTCTGTGTACAGGAGTTTGTCCAAATAATGCCCAAAGTGCAAAATTGAACTTAGAACTTAACTTCTAAACAATGGAAAGGATAAATCTCAATAAGAGTTTATTGCACCAATAGAAATAGTTTGGATAGCAAATTGAAGAAACATTTTATTCAGAGATCAAATGGACAAAGTGGATAGCTCAAGGTAGTAAAATGGCTTTTCCATGAAAAAAAAGTCCATTTTACTAGCTCGAGCAATCTGCTTTTTCTAATAATGAAAAAGGCTACATGCTTCTCATTGCACTAGGGTTGGAAGGTTATTTTTCGTTAGAAGGACAGAATTTTAATCTTTTTCAAATGGAGGGAGCATTGTCAATATTTTATTCTAAGGTTAAATAGATAAAGTGAATTTCTTGGGTAATAAAATGGCTTTTTCCATGAAGGGAAAAAAATCCAATTTACTATCTTGAGCAATCCACTCTTTCCGGTAATCAAGGCTACTAGTAGGCTACACACATCTCATTGCACTAAAGCCAGAAGGTTTTTCCTTTGTAAGGAGGCCAAAACTCAACACTTTTTCACTTGGGGAGAGTAGTATATATATATATATATATAATCAAGAGACGAGCATCCCAAATGTGTAAGCCCATCAAGATCACCTGCCAAATCAGCATCCTGATCGATCTAGCACGGATGTAACTGCCAGTTAGAAAGTCACTCTGCTATGACTGGTGACCAACTTTATCCAATCACACCACCATCCATCAGCTCTGCCCAATTCTATAGCTTGAAAAATCTGATCGCCGCAGTGGTGGCTCTTGTTGCCGGAGTCAGCATCCCAGCGGCAGGCGCGAATGTCACCGGGCGCGCGGCTCCTCATCCGGCGGTGGTACCAAATGGGCCCAAGGTGCCAACATATTGTTCGCGTTCGGTGACTCTATCGTGGACACAGGCAAAATAACTACATCCGGACCATCACCAGGTCTAACTTCCTAGGTGATCACAAGGCCACCGGCAGGTTCTCCGTCGGCAGGATCAGCACAGACTTCCTACTAGCTGATCTACGTTTGTAACAGACTGCAACGAACTCTCGTCATTGCACATGTAATTTATGAGCATCTGTACAAATAACCAAACCTTTATACGTTTGCAGTGTGTGCGCTTGGGTTGGAGGAGATGCTGCCACCTTATTACCTGGAAACGAACCTCACCGTGGAGGACCTAGACCGGTACAGTGTCAGCTTTGCATCAGAAAGCAGTGGCTACGACAACGGGCGGAGCTAGCCTCCATATATGAACGCTGGGGTCTAGATAGTGCTGGATCAGTAGGAGGCCTGCTAATCAGCGCGCGCCTGCCACGAGCGCTTCCAGCGCGCGATCTCTGACAGCCTGTGTATTTTATTTTTGGGAAGATTTTTTCTCCGCAACTTTCTTTTTTGGAAATTTATAACTTCTAAATATGACTTTTACGCATAACTTTTTACACACACACCTTTTGAGAGATAATTTTGCATCATAACTTTATCATAACTTTTACGATACGTATAATTCTTTCATATCAACTCTTTGAAAAATAATTTTTGAACACAACTTTTACGATACATATAATTTTAATGCATATTTTTTTCTTAAATAATTTGTGGAGGATAATTTTTAGCACAACTTGTATGATGTTATCTTTATCGGGAAGATTTCGTGCACAATCTTTTTACGCAAAAGTTCATCATACAACTTCTGAGTACGAATCCTCGATATACCTTTTTAGTAAGATTTTCATAAAAAAAGTTGTCAAGAGAGCTTCAACACATAATAGAGCGTGAGGATGATGGAAAATCTGAAAAGACAAGGAAACGATAGCACTTGCGGAACGTAATGGAAAAAAATAGAAATAAAAAAGAGAAAACAACTTAATATCTGGGCGGTCACGCGGGTGGCAGGAGATAGCTCCATCGCGGTCGCGTCTATCGCGTCGAGCGCCAGGAAGAGCGCCTTATAGCGAGAGTGTAGAATTAGATTAGCGGAACAGTAGTTTAATTCTGGATTTGATATGGAGGTGCATTGGCACCCACTGAAGCTCACATGGCTTGGCCCCTCGACTGCATCTGATCGTTGGGTGCCGCCGGTGTGGTGCGTAGCCGCGCAGCGGCTTATCGCCGGGGGTCTCCGGCCGCAGTGCGCCAAAATCCTCAATCACCTAGCACTGCTCTACAATCCGTGGAAATACAAATGATGTTCTTAATAACACTATTGTTATAATGCATGTAAGCTATTAAGCTTTATAACAAATGCTTGAATTTGTCAACAGGTAGTTAGCCTATGAATCCTATTAGCATTTCTTGATTTCTCATGAAAAGTACCACCATGGTCTGCAATCTGCAAGGCTTAAATAGTACTACCTCCATTCATTTCAGAATAGTTGCTGTTCTAGCATTCATTTTTTTTTATAATGATACTTCTCACATTCCAATACATTTTTAGACGTGACCTGACCTTCCTACCCATAATCAATTTGTTGTTTTAGTTGCATTGGCAATAAATTATTGTCTCGGAGATGTTCACGGTATAGTTGCACTTCCGGACCGGAGCACTGCTTTTGCTTCAGTACTTCCGGTGCCGCAGCATCGCGAGCGGTGACGGAGGGCTCGGCCGCATGCAATTTCCAATTGGCGATCGAGAAGCATGCAGCAAGCCATGCATGAACAACAAGACGAGATGGACACGTGCTGCTCATTTGAGGACGATTTTAGCGGACTGAATCAGTCACCGGTTCCAAGGCCAGCGAACCCACTAACACGGATCGCACATGGCGGAGAATGGTTCAATGAACAATGCATTAAACGAGAGGCACAGGTGAGAGTTTACAAAATTGATGTTTTAGGATTACTCGGTGAGATAACAAATCGTATTTTTTTTAGACAACGGGAGCAAATATCTGCAGCTAGCATTTGCCGCAACGTAGAGAAAGGACCGGTTGTTCCGCATCAGATGTGAGCTCTCCATTGACGTGGAGCTGCATCGCCCGATCAACCTTGCATGCATGGATCCAAGTGCCATATTTAGACGGATGGAGTCACTTGGTGAGCATGAGGTGGCCAGCCATATATATATTCATAGAGGTGTCTCTAGCACTGCACACCGCACTCTCCTAGCATTCTCAGGCAAGCAACTCATCCCCCAAAATATGGCGTGCACTACCCTTCCGCTGCCGCATCACCTCATCATCACTGGATTCCTCGTTCTCGCCGGAGCTATGGTTGCAGCCGGTGCAGTTGTAGATCCTGCTCCCACCCCTCCTCTCCCCCCCCCACAGTTGAAGGTACCCCCTCTCACTCCTCCTCTTCCACCTCCTAAATTGGGAGCTCCATCTCGCACCCCTCTTCCTCCTCCCACTAGGACGATCGCTCCACCTCCCACTTCTCCACCTCGTCCTCCTCCACGGTTAGGGGTGCCACTTCCAACTCCACCTCTTCCTCCTCCTCAGGCTCCTCTTCTTCCTCCCTCTAGGAAGCGAGCTCCATCTCCCATTCCACTTCCTTCCCCGCAGTTGGGGGCACCACTTCCAACTCCTCCTCGGTCAAGGGTTCCACCTCAGGCTCCTCTATCTCCTCCCTCACGAAAGGGCGCTCCACCTCCAATTCCTACTATTCCTCCACCACGGTTGGGGGCACCCCTCCTAGCTTCTCCTATTCCTCCTCCTCGATTAGGTGCTCCCTCTCGTGCTCCTCTTCTTCCTCCCTCACGGAAGGCCACTCCACCTCCCACTCCTCTACCCACCCCACAGTTGGGAGCACCGATTCCAACTCCTTTTCCACCTTCGCGGACTCCTCTTCTTCCTTCGCCTCGGAAGGGAGCTCCACCTCCCACTCCTCGCCTTCCTTCCCCACAGTTGGGGGCACCACTTCCAACGCCGCCTCTTCCTCCTCGGATGGGAGCTCCTGCTCGCGCTCCTCTTCTTCCTCCCTCTAAGACAAAGCGCGCTCCATCTCCTGCACCTATTCCTCCCCCAAAGTTTGGTGCACCATTTCCAACTCCCATTCCTTCACCTTGGAAACGCGCTCCACCTCCCACTACTCGCCTTCCTTCCCCACAGTTAGGGGCACCACTCCCAACTTCTCCTCTTCCTCCTCGAATGGGGGCTCCTCCACGTGCTCCCCTTCTTCCTTCCCCACGAAAGGGAGCTCCACCTCCCACTCCTCACCTTCCTTCCCCACAGTTGAGGGCACCACTTCCAACTCCTCCTCTTCCTCCTCGGATGGGAGCTCCTCCACGCGCTCCCCTACTTCCTTCTCCTCGAAAGGGAGCTCCTGCTCCAACTTCTCGCCTTCCTTCCCCACAATTGGGGGCACCACTTCCAGCTCCTCCTCTTTCTCCTTGGATCGGGGCTCCTTCTCACGCTCCCCTTCTTCCTTCCCCTCATAAGGGAGCTCCACCTCCCACTCCAAGTCTTCCTTTCCCACAATTGGGGGCACCACTTCCAACGCCGCCTCTTCCTCCTCGGATGGGGGCTCCTGCTCGCGCTCCACTTCTTCCTCCCTCTAGGACGAAGCGTGCTCCATCTCCCGCACCTATTCCTCCCCCGAGGTCTGGTACACCACTTCCAACTCCTATTCCTCCCCCTCGGAAAGGTACTCCACCTCCCACTCCTCGCCTTCCTTCCCCACAATTAGGGGCACCACTTCCAACTCCTCCTCGCGCTCCTCTTTCTTCCCCTCGAAAGGGAGCTCCACCTCCCACTCCTCACCTTCCTTCCCCACAGTTGGGGGTACCACTTCCATCACCGTCTCTTCCTCCTCGGATGAGGGCTCCTTCCCATGCTCCTCTTCTTCCTCCCTCTAGAATAAAGCGTGCTCCATCTCCCACACCTCTTCCTTCCCAAAGGTCTAGTGCACCATCTCCAACTCCTATTCCTCCCTCTCGAAAAGGCGCTCCACCTCCTACTCCTCGTCTTCCCACCCCACGGTTGGGAGCACCACTACCTTCTCCTATTCTTCCTCCGCCTAAGCAAGGCAATCCTCCTCCTCAGCCAGGGGCTCCGCCCTCAACTCCAGCTCCAGCGGTGGCACCTGGTGGGCCCAAGGTGCCAGCCTTGATCGCGTTTGGGGACTCCATTGTGGACACCGGCAACAACAACTATCTTATGACCGTCGTGAAGGCCAACTTCCCACCGTATGGTAGGGAGTACCCTGGCCACAAGGCCACTGGCCGGTTCTCTGATGGCAAGATCTCCGTGGACTTCATAGGTGATTACCATTTATTTTGCTACAATAAGCTTTTTGACCGCACCACATGCATGCTAATTACGTACATGGCTTATATATATTTGTAGCGTCTGCACTTGGGGTGAAGGAGATGCTCCCACCGTACCTGAACAAGAGTCTCACCCTGGAGGACCTCAAGACCGGCGTCAGCTTCGCGTCGGCGGGCAGCGGCTACAACAACGCCACATGCAAGACATCGGTGAGTAGATCGACCTACTATTGCTTGATCGATCTCGACCAACCCCAACCCGTGTTTGCATTGGAAGAGCTAGCGTGATCGATCGACCGGTTAATATCTAAACTGTGGGTCGATCTGTTTAATTTGTTGCAGTCGACCATGACGATCGAGCGGCAGCTGCAGCTGTTCGCCGAGTACAAGGCGAAGGTGGGGGCCATCCCCGATAGGGCCCTCTTCATCGTCTGCTCCGGCAGCAACGACATCGTGGAGCACTTCACCCTTGCCGACGGCATGAGCTCGCCCGAGTACGCCTACATGATGGCCGCGAGAGCCATCTCCTTGGTCGAGGTGCATGTCATGCCTTGCTACGACCAAGTCTTTCCCCTTCTTTTTTTTTTGCATCGCATGGTGAATGATCACCCACCAATCCGCATGCATGCAGAGGCTAATCGGCGAGGGCGCGCGGCAGATCGCGCTGACCGGGGCACCGCCGATAGGGTGCGTGCCCTCGCAGCGGCGCATGGCCGGCGGCGTGAAGACGCAGTGTGCAACGGACCGCAACCAGCTGGCGCTCATGTTCAACAGAAAGCTGAGCCTGGAGGTGGCCAAGCTGGCCGGCAGGTTCCGCGGCGTCAACATCTTCTACGTTGACCTCTACTCCATCCTCGGCGACGTGGTCCAACGCTACAAGGACCTGGGGTTCACCAACGGCAAGGACTCGTGCTGCGGCTACTTGGGCTTTGCCGTGGGCCCGCTCTGCAACATTGGGAGCCGTCTCTGCCCGGACCCGTCACAGTACGTGTTCTGGGACAGCTACCACCCCACCGAGAAGGCCTACAAGCTCATGATCGATGAGTTCATCCGGAGATACATGAGATACATCCATTAGTTAAATTCATGTTTTTTCTTATTAATTACTATAGGTCCTTCATTCGACTCTTTTAAGGTTAGTACTACGTAAGTATGATCGATCGACATGCGTGTGTGGTCGACCGTGTCATCCTACAAAGTTTGTAAGGTTCAGACTTCTTCCATTGCTCCAAATAAAAAGATCAAAATTGTATGGTTATTAGTCTCTTTGAAATTTTACTTTACCTAGATCGTCGAGAATTCATTTATTTGCTGAGCCGGCCGTTTTTAGTTTTGTAAAAAGGTATATCTGTGAGTCGCATGCACAATCAGTACTTACATATATGCTCTCACATCACCACAACTCAGTGACCATCATCTGTTTAGTATGCATTTGGTGTTCTCCATTCATCTGTTCATCGTCGAGTAGAAGTAAGCACAAAATTGTGAAAGGTGATCATACTCATGTTTTGGTGACACAAAAAAAGTTATTTTGTCTGTTCTTCCGCCCTGCATGGTGATTTTTGATCCGTAATATATGGCAGACATCTTCTCTTACAAGGATAGCTTCATTTGGATATATTTAGGGTTTGACTTTGTCAAGTCCTCGAAGCTTTGGGCAGCTGCAGTGACGACCGGAATTGGCCAACATGCCAATGCTTTAGCATGCAGACATTGGATACACTGGAACAATCTAGTCACTTGAAAAATCAAAACGAAGTTAATCAATGGCCGACAAGCCTCCGTAAATGTTGGCCATAGAGGTAGGTGGTGATATCACCCGCTCCCAAAAATACATTTTCAGGGACGGCTCACATCTCCACCCACCTCTAAAAATATTTTTTATGAGACTTAAATTTTTCACAATCTTAACCTTTATATATACTGAAATATTTTTGAATTATTTTTTCTGGACTTATAGTTTACCATAACATTAGTGTATAAGCTTCATATTTTTTATCTGTTTTGCTATATTCTACGATTTAAATGAGTTTTCAGCAGCAAAAAAGTAGAAAAAACAATAGTAATACATAAAAGAGGTTCAATCTTCCGTAAATTGGCATGACGTCATCCTTTAGATGAATATTCATCATCATAGAAGATTCAAAACATTATACATAGAGTTCAGTGTACATTCTTCATAAACTCATCAACTCCCCACGGTACTATCTCGTACAACTCAAGTTATACTTTAAAATTTCTACAATCTTATCCTTTATATATAATAAAATATGGTCGGCATATTTTTTCTGTATCTATAGTTCACAATAACCATAGTATAGAATTTTTTACTTTTTTATTTATTTTGCTATATTCTAAGATTTAAACAAACTTTCGGAATAAGAAGAAAAAAATTCAAGGGCAGGTGGTGGCGTCACCCATCCCTGGAAATGGATTTCTAGGGGCGGGTGATGGCGTCACCCGCTCCCACACATTGATTGCAGAATTAATAAAAATGGCATATCTCATAGAATCACAAGTGATTGTGTAGTGTGGTGGAGAGGAGGATATGCTGTTATCGCCATAATTTAGGCGGGCCAGAAAGGTGGGCCGCGAAGCAATATGGGCTCAAAAGGTAATCATAGTGGGCTTGCGAATCGGCCCCTGCATGGGTGTTTGAGGCCAGGGTTGGCCATGTATCTAGATAGGCATGTGTATTTGAATAGTTTAGATAGAGATAGCCAAGATTCGTGCCGTGGTTAGTTAGGATTGGTTAGGGACGGTAAATCTCCGGACTATAAATATGTACCCTAGATTATGAATAAAACAATCAATCATTCACTAACAATTCTCGGCGCATCGCCGCCCCTGTTCCAGGGTTTCTCGAGTAAGTGCCATGCAGCTCCAATCAGGCCTCGCGTGATCGGGGCGGCATCGTTCCTGCTTATCAACCTTTTATGTTTCTCGTACTGAAGCGTTGTTGACGGCGAGTAACACTAGTTATCTTGGCATTTATAGAATGGCATCGGCTCTTCCATGCTTTAATCGAGCGTCGCTTGTTACCGGTAAACGTTCAGCTGTCATCGTGCCCGATCTTAGGTATAAGGGCAGCATCTTGCTCTATTCTTGTTTAATAGATCCAATCTATTATGGTTAGTCTTCGTTCATCAAAAATTTAGTTTAATATCTGCATGATTAGGCCCTTCAAACGGGTTGAATGTTCCGGCAGTACGTTTGGTGCTTTATAACAACTTAAAAAAGGATCGTTCTGGGAATCGGCTACCTGTTGGTTTTTAGGCCTCTGTTTAGATTGTTATTTCGTTACCTTCCGTATCTGTTAGGCTCAATTACGTATAGGATGTTCCGGTTATGCAGTGAAAGCTTTAACCGTCGTAGATTGGATTAGCTTAATGGTTACAGAGCAAGTTTTATATTACCATCGGATATGCTTGCCTTATTCATACAAATAGATCTGATCTGGTACTGAATACAATCGGCTGTAAACAGCCGATATCGGGAATCACCCGATGAGTCGATCACGGCTTGGACTAATGTTTATACATGTCTGTGCATGCAGGAAACTAACATATAACACCTTTCTGATCAGGTACAAGGTCAGGTAGCACGCCTATCAACCCAGACGCCAGGTCGTGTGCCGGATCTCGGGCCGTTGACCGAGGGACCGGGGCCCACCAGCAGTCCTGGGAGCCTCCCGGCTCCTCGTGTTGCCTGTCGCTGCTCGCCGGTGGGTTTTGACAGACAACATACGCGCAGGGCTTGAGGTAAGTGGTTCAAACTCTGGTTAACGCAAGTGTGCATATTTTGTTAAAAAATGTTACCTGTATAGTAGATGGGCTTTTATGGTGGTGGTCGGTTGGTTGGGATATTTTTTTTCTTTTATATTTTGTTGTTTTCAATTTTTTCTAACTTATTTATTTTCTATAAATTGATTTGTACGGGCAGGTCATACCCTAACCCGCCTCAGAAAATACTTTCCAAAGGTGGGTGAGCCCATGACCCGTCCCTGGAAATAGGTTTATAGGGTGGGCGCATTACCCGCTCATGCAAACAGCTGTTCGCAGCTGCGAAAACCAAAAGCAGGTTACGTATCCACCCCTGCAAAATGTATTTGCAACTGCTCCTAAAAATTGTGGTCGTGTTTGACTTTAAACTGGATCAAATTTGGTGACGTAAGTTTAGAATTCTTTCATGCAATGGCCACATAATCATTTCGTAGGAAATACAATATAACAATTAAGAGACAAGGAAAATGATTGTAACAGAACATCTTGAGCAGAAGGCAGAACTAATCCGGAATGCTTTTGAAAATTGTTGGGTGTAACTACTTTACTACAGACGCATTTTAACCTTCCGTCACTGCATACATTCAACTAATACCATGATGCTTAGAGCTTCTCCAATATTCCCACAATAAACAACTTCTCATAAGATGTTCTTGGAATGTGCCAATATCACATTCATCAGTTACTGGGGGAGGTGCTTTTATAGCTCTCCAATAATATCATCCCAATACATGAGAGGAGAAACTTCTCCTTTATTTGGAGACTGGGTTGGAATATTAAGAAAAATCTATAAATGTTGCAAAAGAAAGAGATATTGGGGGACTGCTGGAGCGAGAACATCCTATGTCACTGCATGTTATTGTGCTACCGTGTTACTAAATACAGTAGTGTCTAAACCGTAGCTTGAAAAATTCATCTAAAATTATGGATTGATAGAGCAAGTATCTACAATCACAAAATGTTTGATGTTAAATGACAACTTGTGAAAGGAGAAACTAAAAAGAGAAATTAGCACTTTAATAGTAGCAGACCTGCAACTATTCAAGTGCTGATTCGTGACTATTGAAGTGCTGATTTCTCCTTTTCTATTTCTCTTTGCACAAATTTTTTTTGGTTCAAGGTCAAAATTTGCATGATGTTATATCCATGTATACTCTATCCATCTATATTTTTGGATGGATTTTTCATATAACGGTTTAGGTGCTATCATATTTGGTAACATTGAAATGCTGTAACAACTTGTAACACTGGGTATGTTCTCCTACTATAGCACATCTTTTCCCATAGTGTTAAGGGGTCAGCTGGTGGCGCTCTCTATTTAAAGATTAACATGATTATAAGCACAACCATCCCTCCAAACAAAGCACTATGACCAGATGGATTAAAATGGCTATTGCATAAAGAAATTGTTGAAATAATGCCTAATATAAATACGAGTCTGCTGGTTATGTTAGGAGTTCGCGAGTTGTATTATAGGTATAAGGTAGATGTCGCTAAAGAAATTACCACCTATAAAGCAGCAAGAGGATGTCAAATCCGCTTCCATAAATATCTGAGGATCTTTCTTGGAAGCCAAACGATTCAGGCCATGTTCGTTTAATCCCTAGCTGACAGGGATGGAAGAAGATTAGATCCCCTACAAGTTAGTTGGGGATCTAATCCTCCTCAATCCCCTCCGATCCCTCCTATCTCGGGAATAACTGAACAAAACCTCAAACAACAACTGAAACATAATTTGAAGCATCACCACAATTATGTGTGCGGGCTGCTTGGCCATGACCCGCAGCTGTCAGGCGTGCAAAGGTTGAGAGCGGGTGCACGTATGGTGGATGAAGTGGTTAGTGGGTGATACAGCATGGGCCTGCGAAAGGTTTTGACTTCGACGTGAGTAAAGTTGAACAGATATTTGATCTGTTATTAAAGGAGAAGCAGTTGAAGTTACCTGAAGGCTGCAAGTTTCCTACAGCATAGGAGCTGCAGGGGAGATCATATTGCAAGTGGCATCACTCTTTCACTCACAACACGAGCGACTGCAAAGAACTCCGTCGGCAGATCCAATCGGCTATTGAGCAAGGCCGATTGATCTTGGACCAAACTGCCATGAAGGTCAACACCCAGCCCTTTTCGAGTGTGAATACGGTGGAAGGTTATGACCGGTCTGCGAGGCGACAACTAGATTTCACACTCAGTATTAAGATGGCAGGGCTTGCGTCGCGCCGTCGAACCAGGAATGAAGAGGCCGATCCTTGCGATCGGCCCCAAAAAGGGGAAAAGGGATATATCACGGAAGAACAAATAAGGCATGTCAGGAATCAGCGGCCAGCTTCTTCCGATCTCCTCAAAAAATATGAGTACCAGGACCAGCAATGCCTCCAGCGTGAGTCGGAGGAGGAAGAGTATGAACACTGTATTGGGAAAAGTTTGAAGAAGCGGGAAGACACGTGTGATCATTGGCATTGCCCGTTCTTCAAGTATTGTTAGGACTCTGGCATGAGCTGATTGCCCACTACTAAGGATTGCCCGGAGTGCGGATCCCGGAAGCGTGATGCAGAAGGGGTCTCGGTTTTCCGACGTTTGGGACCTGTGCCGTCCCAGCAAGAATAGATTCAACCACCACGAAGAAGGGTGGACTTTGAAGAAGAAGAGGATAAGTATCACCGGCCGCGCTGGTGCCCTGATGGACTTAACCGTTCCCAGAAACGCAGGATACAGTGGTTGCGTAGCCTGGAGGAAGTTGAGGCCAGATATCTTGAGACGCTGAGGAAGGCGCGCCTGGATTTGGCGGACAAAGTCCACTACACGCAGAAAAGGGAGTCGCGCCCTCCCAGGATGGAGTGGCGGCCAAAATCGACAAGAGCCGATGTGAAGACATCGGCTGATGCACATATGGTGTTTGTACTCCCCGCGGAGTTCCATGCTCGAGGCCGTGAAGAGTTATCGGTAGCCCAGCTTGACTTGGGGCCACAACCAGTAATGTTTGAGAAGCCCCGAGCAAAGAACTACAAGCATTTGAAGGCTTTATATCTCAAGGGTTACATAAACGGCCAGCCTGTCAACAAGATGTTGGTCGACACAGGAGCGGCGGTTAACATAATGCCGTACTTAGTGCTATGTCGGTTGGGGTGGTCCGCTGGAGATCTGATCAAGACCAATGTTACGATAAGCGACTTCAACGGCCAAACATCAGAGGCACAAGGCGTCCTTAGTGTGGATCTAACCGTTGGAAACAAGACTATCCCAACCTCTTTCTTCATCGTCAACAGCAAGAGCACATACAATGTCCGACTTGGTAGGGATTGGATTCATGCCAACTGCTGCATCCCTTCCACAATGCATCAATATCTAATTCAGTGGGATGGAGATGAGGTAGAGGTGGTTCATGTAGATGACTTGATCAAGATCTCGCATGCTGCCATGAGCATCTGGGACGCGGAAGATCAAGAGCCGATCTCAGGGATCAGTTTGGAAGGCTGCGACCGCATTGAAGCTACAAAAAAGGGGTGAGGCTGGTCTTATCCACTGGCCTTACAGAGTAGATAAGTCATAAAGAACGAGCTGCTCTAACACACTCGGCAAGGCCGATCCCGTGTGTCGGTGTTTTACCGGCTGCCCACCCAAGGGTATACCCAAGGTGGTAAGTTTAGGTGAGGAGACGCCGAGATCATGAACTCGAAGGTGCAAGGAACACAAGATTTAGACAGGTTCGGGCCGCGAGGCGCGTAATACCCTATGTCCTGTATGGTGGTTTGTATTCCTTTGGCTGTTGAATGATCTTGATCATCTGCTTTGAATGGGTCCCTGACCCCTTTATATATCCGGGAGGTCAGGGTTACAAGAATCCTAGTCCAATACTAGATAAGGAATCGTAACCGAATACAACTCGAGTAGATTCCTTCTGTACTGACTAGCTTTATCTCCTATTCATACAAGATAAATAAGTGATAAATGAGACAAATAAGAGATAAGACAGGCTTTATCTCTTAAGTCTATTTAAACTACGTTATGTACACAGTCCTGTGACCCCGGGTCTAACAAGCCCCCGAGCTCTTCGTAGCTGAGTACTGCAGACTTCTCGAATACTTTTGAAGTAGTCTTCGGCTTCTTTTGAAGCTCCGTCTTGAAGTTCTTCTTCGAGTACTTACTTGGCTGCATCGAAACTATGAGGTGCTCATGCCCCGAATTACTTCTTTGGTATGGTGTGCGATTGAAAAATCGCACTCCATATGGAGTAGCCCCTGAGCCTTAGGTTGAATCGGAGAATCAGGCTGAGGGTCGCATTAAACTTGAATCTTCCTTACTTACTTTTTCAAATAAATTCAAAAAAATAAGTAGTCGATGTCACGTATCCCGCAGCCCCCGAGCCTTGAATCCAAATCTCTCAGGTTTGGAAATAAGGATCCAATAGTCGTGGCATGCAGTGTAAAAATGTCCATATGGTAAAGAACTGATGTGATGGTACAAATGATGGAAGTTAGATCTGGAATTCAAAAAACCCCTTTTTTCGGGACAATTAACCCTGAAAAAATGATTAATCGAATATTTTATCTAAACAATCCATCAAATGACCCCTCAACTTCCGAATATTCCCTGAAACGACTCTTCAACTTCAAAACAGTAAAACTGCACCCAACACTGGTTATTTAACTCCACGGTAACGTTGAGTAAAAACTGTGCTTCAAATCTGCAATTCGCCAAGAACCACCAAAATCCCCCAAATAGAGCCGCACTCCGCCTTCATCCTCTTGGAGAACCCCAGTCCACCCAAATCTCCCCGCCCCTCTCCCCGCAGCCCCCGAGCAACTCGTGGTGAGCGGATCTAGAGATGGTGCCCAAGAGATCAGAGAAGGATGGGAAGAAAAAGAAGGCGCAGCCGCCGTCCGGGGAGTGGACACACAGTAAGTGCTCCCTCAAGGACCTCAATAAGCTTGTTTCCGAGGGATTGCTCCAAGACAAGAATCTTGTCAATTAGCGCCCCTCATTTCACGAACCTTTCCCCATGGAAAATGTGGACAAAATTGTCACATTTTACCATTTTGCTGAACGGGGTTTGGCCCTCCCCTCTTGCTCCTTTTTCCGGGGTCTTCTTTACTACTACGGGCTTGAGCTCCATCATCTCAATCCAAATTCCATTTGCCATATCACAATCTTTATCCATTTCTATGAAGCCTTCCTAGGAATCGAATCCCATTGGGATCTTTTCCGCTTCCTCTTCCGAGTGAAACCACAACCCACCTCAAAAAATCCATCTGTTGTAGGGGGCGCCGGCATCCAACTTAGACAACAGCCCGGCGACAAGTACCTTGCGTACAAATTTCCCTCCAACATTCCCGGGTGGAAAAATCATTGGTTTTATATCGAAAATCATGACCCCTAACTCCCAGAAAAATCAAATAGACCACCTATTGTAAGGCCGGAGTGGAATATCGAACTTCCCAGGGGGGACATGGATCAAGTCGAAGAGTTGCTAGACACCATAGCGGCTCATAAGGAGATGGGAGTGACCGGCGCATCCGTAATGTTCTCCTTCTTCAAGCGCCGAGTCCAGCCAATCCAGCAACACCATATACTTGGATTCAAGTATAAGGGCGCTGAAGATCCATCTCGCATGTGCGCAGAGGAGCTGACGGACGAAGCTGCACTGACCCGGGTCAAGCGAGTGCTACTGGATGTGGATGCGGTTCCCTACGTCCCGCAACTATTTGCTGCACAGAATCCTCCAAAGCCGGTAAGTGTTCGACTACTTTATGTTGAAAATAAATTCTATTCTACCACTGCTAACTGAAAACCTTCTGTAGGGGCACACAGAGTTGTACCGGAGCTACCCACCACAACCCGATATCCCTCAACCGGACCACCTCCTCCCCAGCACCATGGCCGAAGCGAAGAGGGCTCGAGTAGCTGAGGCTCTGCCCGGCGGCGAGTCCACTGAAGGCTGAAGCCCCCTGGTGGAAAGGGAAGCCGAGAGGGAGGTGAGAAGAGGCAACTCCCCCGGACCATCCATGGAGTTGACCGATACTCTGCCTTCGGTCCTGTAGGGTCGCTGGGTTGTGCGCAAACGAAAAGCGCAAGAAGTCGAGTCATCCAGGTATGAATATGCTTCCTTGTTGTCATACATCAATATTGTTGCATGCTGATGCTTTCCGTTTGCAGTCCACCCGCTTCTCCACCTGAGCCCTGGCGCCAAGAGATGGGAACGGATCCAGCAGCTTCGGCGACAGGATCGGTTACCATTGCCGTGGCGGGCACCACGCCACTGGCTGGTGTCACCCCGCCGCCAGCAACAAGTATCATGGTTGGGACACCATGGGCCATGAGGGTGAAGAAGGCTATCATGAAGAGGTCTTCGTTGTAAGTGTACATCTTGTTGCACAATGAACATTCTGTCCTTTTCAACTTGTAATGAGATAGCTGACTCTGCTTAATTAGGTCTGCAAGCGCCGTGAGGCACAAACCGAAACCGGCCATAGCTACCCTAGCCCCCGAGCCATCAGCCCTAGAGGAGCCCACGCCCAAGGAGCCAGCCCCAGAGGCAGACGCGACGCTGCCTGACCTGCCACCCCCCAAGCCCCAACAAGCCAAAGCCGGGGCTGGTGGTGAAGAACAAGTCGAGGCCCCTGATGCCGCTCCTGTAGATGGCTTAGGTAAGTGTCTGACTGCACACAGCTAGCTGCTTAGACCCCGGGCATTATGTACTGAATGCATCTTGACTTGCAGGTGCCCAGCAACCACCTTCTGAAGAAGCCGCAAGAACCTTAAGGAGTCCTGGTGATCTGCTGATGGCCGGGCCCGGGTACCAGAACATCATCACCACCCATCTAGTGGATGATCCAATGCTGACGGACAACAACATAAAGACCTTCAAGAAGGCCTACAAAGAGTTGTACGATTTTGCCATGGTAAGACATGATTGCTCTTCTGCTTGTATACGTTGTTGAGTTGCTTGTCTTAATCTCCTCCTTTATGCAGAACGTAATCATGCACTCTCAGAAGAAGTCCGAGAAGTTGAAAGCAGTCGTGAGTGGCCACCAGGAGCTTGCTGCCAAAGAAAAGCGCATATCCGAAGAGCTGACGAAGAACATCTATCTTCGGAGAGAGCTCGACAAGCTGAAACAAGAGCGGACGCGAGAGACGTGGCTGCTCAAGAACGACCTCCGCAACCTCGAGAAGGCCCACTCTGAGCTCCAAGAGCAGCTCAAAGAGCAAAAGAAAGCACACCAAGGTAGGTCCCTTTCTTCTCTCGAGTACTTTCCCTTAACAATTTTTCTTGGACTCTGAAAATATCTTCACCGCAGAGCTTAGGAAAATCTTAACATACAAAGAAGAGCTACTTACTGACGTGAAGAATATGCTGTATCGTCGTACAGATGACGTCGAAAGGCTGTAGAAGGTAATCGCCGACACTGAACAACAATTCGCCGATTGTCTTCAGCAGATCAAGACACTAGGCGAGAAGGATGAGCGGCGGCAAAAGGAGCTGGAGGATCTCAGGGGGGCCGCCCAAGAGCTTGTGGACATGGTGGATCCACTAGAAGAAGGTGAAGTAGGCGAGCAGCCCTTGCTGGAGCGACTTCTCGGAGCACCGCAGAAGGTCGTCAAGTTCCTCACAGAAGCCCCGGTCGCGTGTGTCAGCCACGCCCTCGCCTTTGTAAAATCCTTTTGGCCGGAGGCTCCACTAGAGGCGTTTGCGTAGGGAGTGGCTGCGGAGTGCACTGAAGATCAATTCAATGAGTACCTCCAGAAGCCCAACCTGTAGCGGAATAGATAGTGAAAAATGTACTACAGGATTAGACTGTAAAAACAAGTACTTGTTGCCTTGTATATATGTTTTTATTTGATGTCTCTACTTGTATGTGCCTTAGCTGAACTATCATCCAGATTTGAGGGCGAAGTAGTAGACACTACCCCGGATGCAACGACCCTGGAAGTAGTCATAGTGGCTCCGAGTAGGAACCCATCCAACAAGTTAGATATATCCCGATCGAGCAGGTCTAACCAGTTAGGAAAGAACGCGAGCATCGTCGCGAGACTGCCGTGCTTATGGCAAGGAAAACGAAACTACCCCGAGTGCAACGACTCTGGGTGTAGTCAAAATCGCTCCTCATATGAGCGCATCCAACAAGTTAGGTAGAAACCAAACGAACGGATCGAACTTGTTGGGAAAGAATGCGAGCATCATCGCGTGACCGCCGTGCTTATGGCGGAGAAAACGAAACTACCCCGAGTGCAATGACTCTGGATGTAGTCGAAATAGCTCCTCATGCGAGCTCATCCAACAAGTTAGGTATAAACCAATCGAACGGATCGAATTTGTTGGGAAAAATCCGATCATCATCGCGAGCGACCATCAAAGGTCACGGCGGAAGTCGATTCATATAAAGCATGAACGTAGCCAAAGCTTCCGTCAAAACTTGTAACACGAAGTCAACAAAACATGAACGTGGCCGTAGCCTCCATCACAACTCATGGCAAGAAGTCGAATTATCAAACATGAACGTGGCCGGAGCCTCCGTCTGTTAACAGAAAAATTTACATTCCGAATTTTGTGACACGTAGCCTCCAAATTGATTCGAAAGAAAGAGGCTGCCTAGGCGTCCGGAGAACCGCTATCCACGCGTGCTTCTTCATGGGTAGAACTTGCGCAGGTTTTGAATGTTCCAGGAATTCGGAACATCTTGGCCCTCGGGGTATTGTAGTCGATACGACCCCGGTCTTGTAACCTGCTTGACGACAAACGGACCTTCCCACCTTGAATTGAGCTTGTGTAAACTGGACTCGTCTTGGATGCGGCGTAGGACTAGATCCCCTGGAGATATCGGGCTAACTAAACAAGAGCGGTGTAGCGAGCCTCTTTGACAGAATCGGGCTCTAACTGCCTTGCCTCGTCTGCCTCGCCTTCATTGTACATTTCAACCCTTGGGGATTTCCACATGATGTTGGCTGCCAAGATAGCTTCAGAACCATACACGAGGAAGAATGGTGTTTGTCCTGTGGCTTTGGACGGCTGAGTCTGGAGCCCCCAGATGATATGTGGCAATTCGTGTATCCACTTGCCTCCTTTCTTGCTCTTTTCATCATAGAGTCTTTTCTTGAGGCCATCAATTATCATGCCGTTTGCCCTCTCGACTTGGCCATTAGCCCTTGGGTGTGCAACAGAGACATATTTAATCTTGATGCACGTATTTTCACAGAACTCCAAGAACTGGTTGGCCGTGAAGTTTGATCCCAAGTCTGTGATGATTGTATTTGGGAAGCTGAAATGATGCAAGATATCGGAGATGAAATCAACAACTCGATCTGGTGTGAGCTTGGCTATCGGCTTGTACTCGATCCACTTGGTAAACTTGTCGATAGCCACCAACACATGGGTGAAGCCGCCTGGCACCGCCGTTGTGAAGGGCCCAATCATATCGAGGCTCCAGCAAACAAACGGCTAGGATGGCGGTATGGTGATGAGACTGTGGGTGGGACATGAGACTGCTTGCCGAAGAATTGGCAGTTTTGACATCTCCGCACAAGATCCTCAGCATCGGACACTGCGGTGGGCCACTAGAAACCAGTCCTGTATACTTTTCCCACCAGCGTTCTTGTAGCTACGTGGTTGCCGCAAACACCCTCATGTATCTCCCGGAGTATGTCGTAGCCGTCTTCTTTCGGGACGCACTTCATGAGAACGCCTGAACGAGCGCCACGCCGGTAGAGCTTGCTGTTGACTAGGACAAACCCCTTACTTCAGCGCATGACACGAGCTGCCTCTGCGCTCCTTGCGTCCATCCCTGCCGGTAGCCTTTGATCCCAGATGAAATCGATATAAGCCTCTCTCCAGTCCTCACCAAGCATCATAACCTCCCGATCGGGTTGTTGAGAGCCCGCATCGGTGGTTACCTACGGTGAAGACTTGATGGATGGCTGCTTTAACTCCTAAATAAAGACTCCTGCTGGAACCCGTGCACAAGTAGACCCCAGCTTGGATAGTATATCCGTGCCAACATTATGCTCCCGTAAACATGATGAACCTCCAGGCTGGAAAATTTGCTTTCCAGCTTGCGCACTTACTGTACATAAGCGTCCATCGTCTCCTTGTTGTAGTCCCACTCTTTGTTGACTTGCTGAACAACTAAAAGGGAATCATCATATACAAGAAGTCGCTTGATGCCTAGTGATATCGCCAAACGGAGCCTGTGAAGGAGCGCTTCATACTCGGCTTCATTATTGGATACCTCCCAAAGGATCTGGAGGACATACTTGTCGGTGTTTAACCGGCTGCCCACCGAGGGATATACCCAAGGTGGTAAGTTTTGGGTGAGGAGACGCCGAGATCTGGAACTCGAAGGTGCAAGGAACACAAGACTTTTAGACAGGTTCGGGCCGCACGGAGCGTAACACCCTACGTCCTGTATGGTGGTTTGTATTCCCTTTGGTGTAGAATGACCTAATGATCTTCTGTTTTGAGGGGGGTCCCTGACCTCTCTTATATATCCGAGAGGTCAGAGTTACAAAGATGCTAACCAACCTCCGTCAAGAGATCATACCAGAACATATCTCGAGTAGATCCTCTCCGTATTGGTTAACTCTATCTCCTATTTAAACGGGATAAACAAGAGATAAACAAAATGAATAAGAGATAAGACGGGCTTAATCTCTTAGACTACATAATGTGCCCAGCCCGGTGGCCCCGGGTCTGACAAGCCCCTGAGCTCTTCGTAGCTGAGTACCGCAGGCTTATCGAGTACTTTCGAAGCAGTCTTCGACTTCTTCTGAAACTTCATCTTGAAGTCCTTCTTCGAGTACTTGTTTGGCTGCGTCGAAGCTATGAGGTGCTCATATCCCGAATTTTTGTTATGGTGTGCGATTTAAAAATCGCACTCCATATAGAGTAGCCCCCGAGCCTTAGGTTGAATCGGAGAATCAGGCTGAGGGTCCCATTTGTCTGTAACCCTACTTATCCTTCAAAAAATTTAAAAAATAAGTAGTCGATGCCACGTATCCTGCAGCCCCCGAGCCTTGAATCCAAATCCCACAAAATTTGGAGATAAGGATCCAACAACCATGGCATGCAGGCTAAAAATGACAACTTGCAAAATTACCAAAACAATGGTACAGATGATGGGTGTTAGATTATTAATTCAAAAAATCACTTTTTTCGGGCGAACAAACCCTAAAAAATGATTAATCGAATATCGAATCCAAATAATCCATCAAACGACCCCTCAGATTCGGAATATTCTCGGAAGTGACTCCTGGACTTCAGAACAGTAACTTTTCCCCACCCCGCTGGTTATTTAACCCCGCGATAACGGTAGGAAAAAATCACCCTTTCAATCCGCATTCCACCAAAAGCCACCGAAATGCCCAATCCGAGCCAAGCGCCGCCGCCATCCCTCCAAGGAGACTCTCCTGCTCCGACCTCCCCACCCCTCTCCCCGTAGCCCCCGAGCATCTCGTGGCCAGCGCATCGGAGATGGCGTCCAAGAAGTCAGAGACCGAGGAAAGCAAGAAAGATGCGGAGCCATCGACCGCAGAGTGGACACATAGTAAGTGCTCCCTCAACAATCTGAACAAACTAGTTTCCGAGGGGTTGCTGCAAGAAAAGAACCTTGTCAATTGGCGCCCCTCTTACCGTGAACCTTTCCCCATGGAGAATGTCAACGAAATCGTCACATTCTTCCATTTTGCCGAACGGGGATTGGCCCTCCCCACTTGTTCCTTCTTTCGTGGCCTTCTTTATTATTACGGGCTTGAGCTCCATCACCTCAACCCTAATTCCATTTGCTATATTTCCATTTTTCATCCACTTCTGCGAAGCATTCCTCGGAATCGAACCCCACTGGGATCTATTCCGCTTCCTCTTCCCCGTCAAACCCCAGCCTACCACGAAGAAACTTGCTGTAGTAGGGGGCGCCGGCATCCAACTGCGACAGCAGGCCGGCGAAAAATACCTTTCGTACAGATTCCCCTCAAACCTCCCTGGGTGGAAAAACCAGTGGTTTTACATCGAAAACCATGCTCCCCATCTTCCGACGAAGTCGAACAGACCGCCAGTGGTGAGGGGGGAATGGAACCTTGAACCCTCCGGCATGGAGATGATTCAAGTCAGAGAACTGCTGGAGGCCATCGAGGCACAGAAGAAGAAGGGGGTGACCGGCGCCTCCGTCATGTTCTCATTTTACAAACGCCGCGTCCAACCCATCCAACAGCGCCATTGCCTGGGCTTCGACTACAGAGGCCCCGCTGATCCTTCTCGCATGTGCGCAGAGGAGTTGCCAGATGAAGTCGCGCTCCAGCGAGTTCAGCGGGTGCTGCTAGATGTGGACGCCGTGCCGTACGTGCCCACATTGTTCTCCGCACAAAATCCGCCCAGACCGGTAAGTATTTGACTTCTTTTCACTGAAGATACCTGCTATTGCACCGTTACTTGACTGAAGAACTTTCTGCAGGGACACACGGAGCTGTACTGCAGCTACCCGCCGCAACCTGACCTCCCCCAACCATATCATCTCCTCCCTTGTGCCGCCACTGCGGCCAAGAAGGCTCGCCTTGCTGCGGCTCAAGGCAGCAGCGAGTCCGCCGAATGCGTGGACTCGCAGGCAGGAGAAGGAGCCGAAGGAGAGGCGCGCCCTTCTGCTGCCACTGCAGCCAAGAAGGCTCGCCTTGCTGCAGCTCAAGGCAGCAGCGAGTCCACCGACTGCGTGGACTCGCAGGCGGGAGAAGGAGCCGAAGGAGAACCGCACCGGGACAACTCCTCCGACCAGAGCGTTGAGTTGGCCGGCGCTCTACCGCTGGTGCCAAAGGGCCAATGACAAGTGCGCAAACGCAAGGCGCAAGAAGTCGAGTCCTCCAGGTACTGGGTTGCTGTTTTGGCGAGTTGCTAAGTATCAATGAGGCTGAGTACTGACAGTATCCACTTGTAGTCTCCCTGCTTTGCCACCTGGGACCGAGCTCGAAAGGGTGGAAACAGGCCCATCCGCCACCGCTGCAGTGACTATTGCCGTGGCGGGGACCCCTCAATCGGCCGATCAAGCCTCGCCGCCAGCAACAGGTATTCCTCGACGGGCCTGGTGGGTGAAGAAGGCCGCCAAAAAGAAGTCGACACTGTGAGTTTTCCTCCTGTCGCTTGAAGATCTTGCTCTTGCCCACTTGGATAACAATGTCTTCGATATCATCAGGGCTGCAAGCGCCGTACAACTTCAGATGGACCCAGGCATGGCTACTGCAGCCCCAGAGCCATCAACCCGGGCTGATCCCTCCAGTGCGGAGCCTGCCCCGACTGCTGCAGCCTCCGAGCCCTCGGCGCCTGGAGGGCCAGTACCCACGGAGGTGGCCCCTGAGGCAGATGCGGCGCTTCCCGACTTGCCGCCTCCCGAGCTCCGACAAGATGGGGCTGGACCTGGTGGCGGAGAACAAGTTGTAACCCCTGATGCCGCACCTACCGATGGCACAGGTACGCGCTTATCTGCCCGCGACTGGTTTCCGAGGTCTGGGCACAATGTGTTGACTACATTGTATACTTGCAGGTGTCCAGCGATCGCCTCCCGGGGATATCGCCGGGTCCTCGGGAAATCCCCGTGAGATGCTGAGGGCCGGGCCGGGGTACCAGAACGTCATCACCACCGACCTGGTGAACAACCTCCTGCTGATGGCAGAAAATCTGAAGACCTTCAAGAGCACCTTCAAGGACTTATACGATTTTTCCATGGTAGTACTTGGGTAATGTTCCAGCTGTGCACATTGGTGGGTTGTTTATGACTCAATCTCCACCTTTTGCGCAACATGTAATCACCAAGTCCCAGAAGAAGTCGGAGAAACTCCGCGCGGTTGTGAGTGATGCGCGAGAGTTAGCTGCCCTGGACAAGCGCGTCTCCGAGGAAATTACAAAGAATTGCTATCTGCAGCGAGAACTGGACATGCTGAAGCAAGAAAGAACTCGAGAGACTTGGCTGCTCAAGAATGACCTGAAGAACCTCGAGAAGGCCAACTCCGAGCTCCAACAACAGCTCAAGGAGCAACAAGCAGAGTACCAGGAGCAGCTCAAGGCAGAGAAGAAAGCGCACCAAGGTAGGCCCTCGCTCCCCTCGAGTACTTTTCCTTAGTAACTCCCCTTAGATGCTGAAGCACCCTTACCGCAGAGCTTAGGAAAATAATGAAACACAAAGAGGAGCTGCTTACTGACGTGAAGAATATGCTGTATCGTCGTACAAATGATGTCGAAAGGCTGCAGAAGGTGATTGGCGATACTGAACGTCAGTTCGTCGACTGCCTTCAGCAAGTCAAAACGCTGGGCGAGAAGGACGGGCAGCTACGCAAGGAGCTGGAGATTCCCTCCAAGAAGGCCAACAAGTCAAGCAACCAGTCGACTGATGATGTGGCCCTCAAGATGATCCAACTTCAGGAGGGAGATTCATCTAAGACCGCCGTCATCGGTGCGGGCTTGGGTGACAAATAGGAACTCGCGCTCGTCAGCTTTCTTCGGGCTAACCGAGACATATTCGCATGGAAACCAACGGATATGCCAGGGGTGCCCAGGGAGTTGATCGAGCACGCTTTGAATGTACACCCGAAGGCTACGCCTAAGAAGCAACGCCTGCGGAGGTTTGCCCACGACAAGCGTGAGGCCATTAAACGGGAGATTGCTAAACTTCTCGCGGCTGGATTCATTAAAGAAGTAATCCATTCAGAGTGGGTAGCGAATCCTGTTCTTGTAAAGAAAAAGAACAATGAATGGAGAATGTGTGTCGACTGCACTGATCTCAACAAGCATTGCCCAAAAGATCATTTTGGGCTGCCGCGCATTGACCAAGTTATCGATTCGATGGCTGGTTGTGTCCTTCTTTATTTTCTTGATTGTTACTCAGGATATCATCAGATCGCGCTCAAGGAGGAGGACCAAATCAAGACTGCTTTCATCACCCCGTACGGGACTTACGCCTACAAAATAATGTCCTTCGGATTGAAAAACGCAGGAGCAACATACCAGCGTGCGATCCACATGTGTTTCGCGGATCAGCTGCACCGGAATGTTGAGGCCTATGTGGATGATGTGGTCATCAAGACCAGGGATTCCGATAACTTGATACCGATTGGCTTGAAGCCCTCTGGGTACTTGTAGCTGCTGAAACGAGCAGAGAAAGCAGGGAATCGATCGCTACAGTCAGTACCTTCAGTTTCGACTTCTTCGCGGGTCTTGCGCCTGGAGGAGATCACGGTGCGCGCGTCGCGACCTTCATTGATGTGCTGGAGCAGGTCCTCCGGAGGAGGTTGTCGATTTGCCTGTCGCAGATGACCCCCTTGCGGTGGCTGTTGCCTCCCGACAGGGGCCTGGCTCCCACATGCGTTGTCGTTGCTGATCTGGTGTTGAGGACGGCCACCAGCCGTTCGGCTGTGAGCCTGACTTCGACTCTCGTCCACGCGTTCTTCCCGGATGATGGACGCCGGATTGTGTTGATCCAGCTGGATCCAAGCCCTCTGCGCGTAGAGGAGTGCTTGACGTACATCTGGATCATGGCTGTGCTCGAGGATGGCCGTCACCCTGGCGATGTTGGCCACCGGAGTCCTGAAACCCCGCTCGCTTGCGGCAGCAAACTCAGGGTCGAGCTCGCGATGCATAGATCGCCTTCGCTCGTTAGCCCTCCTCCGCCGGATTGTGCGGGCCCTGTTCCTGGCCCTCCGCGCCTCACGATCGGCGTCGTTCTCGTCACCGACGTTGGCCGTGATCTCATCTTCAGAGATCGCTTCAAAGTTTCGATGGGAAAGTTCCCACAGTCCTCACCTTCTTCGGTTATTAGCACCTGGCGGGAGGAAAGCTCATGAGAACTTTCGTCGATTAGTTCAGTCGACCCCTCCGCTGCGGTGGCCAATGGCCTGCCCTCTTGGAAGGGCAATGGCTCGAGGTGAGCCACAAGCAGGCCCTCTGCCTCGGGTAGATCGGAGAGCATCATGCCCAGCCAATGCACAATGCGCCCCTTCGGCAAAGAGGCAATCACCAAATCACCGGGACCAGAACAACCCGAAGCCCCCCGACACGAGGTGGCTTCGGGCTTTCCGTCTTGGAGCAGCGAGTCCAGATCCTTCTCTAACATGGAGACGGACCCAGATGCGTTGGCCTCCTGAAGGTCAGTGGCCGGTTTGCATGGGCCGAGTTGAGTCCGACCATGAGAATCCTTAGATTGGAACAAGTCCAAACCAGGGGAAGTTGTCGCAACATCAGAAGAAGTCGAGCCTGGAGCAGACTCCATCTCGACCTATGCTGCGGAAGTATGGAGCAGCAAGTTGTCGATCTCGTTGACGAACTTGTCGAGGCCGCTGCGAGGATCCGCAGCGAGGGTCTTTGGCTTCATGTCGATGAGGAATTGCCGAAAATTATCCGCACCATCTGCAATGCAGACCCACAAGCCAAAAACAAACGTCGTACCCTGAGAGGGAACTGACCTGATGAAATTGAAAGATGCCATCGAGCTCGCCGGCGGATCTTCGACGCGCTCCCCTACCTGGCGCGCCAGCTGTCGGTGTTTAACCGGCTGCCCACCGAGGGATATACCCAAGGTGGTAAGTTTTGGGTGAGGAGACGCCGAGATCTGGAACTCGAAGGTGCAAGGAACACAAGACTTTTAGACAGGTTCGGGCCGCACGGAGCGTAACACCCTACGTCCTGTATGGTGGTTTGTATTCCCTTTGGTGTAGAATGACCTAATGATCTTCTATTTTGAGGGGGGTCCGTGACCTCCCTTATATATCCAAGAGGTCAGAGTTATAAAGATGCTAACCAACCTCCGTCAAGGGATCATACCAGAACATAGCTCGAGTAGATCCTCTCCGTATTGGTTAACTCTATCTCCTATTTAAACGGGATAAACAAGAGATAAACAAAATGAATAAGAGATAAGACGGGCTTAATCTCTTAGACTACGTAATGTGCCCAGCCCGGTGGCCCCGGGTCTGACAATACTTCAATTGTTCACCTCTTGGAGAAATAAATAGAACTCCAGCACCACTGCCGTCGAGCTTAAGAGACCCATCAAAGTACATAGTCCAATACTCTGGCTTGTCGACTGGAGTTGGAATTTGATTCTCCCTCCACTCAGCCATAAAATCGACTAGAGCTTGAGACTTGATTGCAGTGCGTGGCTTGAAGTCGATAGACAAAGCCCCCAGTTCCACTGCCCACTTAGATATACGCCCCGTGGCATCTTGATTATGGAGAATATCTGCCAACGGAAAATCCATAATCACAGTGATCTTGTACTCATCAAAGTAATGGCGCAACTTTCTTGATGTAATCAAAATTGCATATAAAAGTTTCTGAACTGCCGGGTATCATACCTTGGATTCGGAATGTACTTCGCTGACGAAGTATATAGGCCTCTGCACTCTAAATGCATGGCCTTCCTTGCCTCGCTCGACTACAATAGCACTGCTGACAACATAGGTTGTTGCAGCAATGTAGAGTAGTAAATCTTCCCCCGGCAATGGTACTGTAAGGACCGGAGGGGACTGAAGGTGATGCTTCGGGTCTTGTAAGGCTCGCTTGGCCTCCTCCATCCACTGGAGCCTGTCTTGGCATTTCAGGAGCTTGAAGAAGGGTAGTCCTCTCTCCCCGAGTCAGGCGATGAACCTGTTCAGGGCTGCCATACAGCCTGTTAGCTTCTGCACATCTTTGATTGTGGCCGGAGCCCCCATATCAGTGATGGCCGAAATCTTCACAGGATTGGCTTCAATTCCCGGATTGCTGACGATGAACCCGAGCAATTTCCCTAATGGTACTCCGAAAACGCATTTAGTTGGGTTGAGCTTCCACCTAAACCTGCGTAGGCTGCTGAACGTCTCTTCCAAGTCTGCAATCAGGCCATCGGGATTCCTGGTCTTGATGACCATGTCATCCACGTAGGCTTCAATGTTTCGATGCAGCTGATCGGCAAAGCACATCTGAATAGCGCGCTGATAGGTTGCTCCTACATTTTTCAAACCAAAAGACATAGTTTTGTAGGCGTAAGTCCCGAACTGGGTGATGAATGTAGTCTTGATTTGATCCTCCTCCTTGAGCGCAATCTGGTGATATCCTGAATAACAATCAAAGAAACAAAGGAGCACACAACCCGCCCTCGAGTCGACGACTTGATCAATGCGCGGTAGCCCGTAGTGATCTTTTGGGCAATGCTTGTTGAGGTCGGTGTAGTCAACACACATTCTCCATTCATTGTTCTTTTTCCTTACAAGGATGGGATTAGCTACCCACTCTGGATGAATCACTTCTTTAATGAAGCCAGCCGTGAGGAGTTTAGCTATTTCCCGTTTAATGGCCTCACGCTTGTCGTGAGCAAATCTTCGAAGGCGTTGCTTTTTGGGCACAGCCTTTGGGTGTACATTCAGACTATACTCGATCAGCTCCCTGAGCACCCCTGGCATATCTGCTGGTTTCCACGCGAATATGTCTCAGTTGGCCCGAAGGAAACTGACGAGCGCGAGTTCCTATTTTTCATCTAAGCCTGCACCGATGACGGCGGTCTTAGATGAGTCACCCTCCTAGAGTGGATCGACTTGAGGGCCACGTCACCAGTCGACTGGACGCTCGACTTGCTAGCCTTTCTTGAAGGGATCTCCAGCACAGCTTTCGAGAGCTGCTGCGCGGCCGTGAGTACTTCTCCTGAAGCATCTGGCACACGCGTAGTCGAAGTATATTGGATCGCCTCCTGGTTGCAATCGTATGACTTCTTCAAGTCGCTTCGGAGAGTGAGTACCCCACTTTGTCCTGGCATCTTAAGAAGTAGATAAACATAATGCAGCACTGCCATAAATTTAGCAAGTGCCGGACGACCCAGTAGAGCATGATAAGAAGATTCGAAGTTAGCAACTTCGAATTTAATGAACTCGTTGCGGTAATTCTCCCTTGTGTCGAAAGTGACTGGAAGAACCACCGTGCCAAGTGGGTGTGCTGCATTACCTGGGATAATACCGTAGAAAGGAGACTTGCTTAGAACCAGCATGTCCGTGAAGTCCAGACCCATTTTCCTCAAAGTGCTGGCGAAGATGAGGTTGAGACCACTCCCACCGTCGATGAGCACCTTGGTGAGCCTGACTTCTGCAACCACCGGGTGCAGAACCAGGGGGAACCTACCGGGCGCCAAAAAGCTCATCCACTGGTCATCGTGGGAGAACGAGATGGGCACCTCCGACCAGTGGAGTGGTTGTGGTCCGCCGGCTCGACGGTCATGATCTCCCGGCGAAGCAGTTTTTGTTTCCGCCTGGAACCGAAGTCTCTATCCCCCCCGAAGATGAAGTTGACGGTCTTCGAAGCATCCTGGAACTTTGGATTGCGCCCTGATCCCCTTGGTCGTCGTCTTCGGGTTCCTTGTCCATGGGCTTCTTGTTCTTCTTGCCACCGTCGGAATTGCTGAAAGTCCTCCGTAGGTGGTAACAATCGATTGCCGCATGATTGGCACCTGGATGCCATGGGCATTTCTTCTACAGGAGCTTCTCGAACTCCTCCAGCATCGTCGACTCCTTGCCTCGCGAGGGACGATCCACAGCCACGATGAGATCATCTGGCTTGCGCTTTCGGGGTGGACCCGGATAGTCCCGCTGGCTCTTGTCGTTGCGGTTGTCATGAGGACGCCTCAGATTACCATCTTGGCGCCTCGAAAACCGCTCCCGCATCTTCTCCTCCTGCTCGGACTAGTCGTGCGTCATGTCACACAACCCTGCAACAGTCTTCGGCCTGTTCCGCCCGAAATCTCTGTAGATGCCTGGATCAGTGATGCCGTTGTAGAAGTAGTCGATGATGTCCTCCTCCGAGATATTCGCGATGGTGGCGTGAACATCGAAGAAACGGCGTGTGTAGGATCGTAGGAGCTCGTTACGTTCCTGTTTACATTGAGCAAGATCATGACGAGTACCTGCACGAGCGATTGCCCCTGGAAGTTGTCGATGAAGACCTTCTTGAGCCGCTCCTAGGAGTCGATCGAGTTGTTGCTGAGGCTCTCCAACCACGTGAGCGGCACGGGGTCCAAAGCCATCGGGAAGTAGATGACCTTGGTGATGTTGGATCCCCCTGCTACTTCAATGGCGGTGGAGTAGCAACGTAGCCATTGCTGAGGAGCTTGCTTACCATCATACTTGGTGATGCTGATCGGCTTGAAGCCCTCAGGGTACTTGTAGCTGCTGAATCGTGCGGAGAAAGCTGGGAAACGGTCGCTGCAATCAGTACCTTTCGTCTCGACTTCTTCACGCACTTTTCGCCTGAAATTGATCATGGACCGCGCATCGCGGCCTTCATTGATATGCTGGCGCAGGTCTTCTGGAGGAGGCTGATGATTGGCCTATCGCGGGTTACCTCCTGGAGGTGGCTGCTGCCTCCCGCTAGGAGCCTGACTCCTGCGAGCATTATTGTTGTTGCTGCACTGAGGTCCAGGACGGCCGCCTGCCGTTTGGCTGTGAGCCTGGCTTCGGCTTTCGCCCACGCCTCCTCCCTGAGAGTAGACGCTGAGTTTTGTTGATCAAGCTGAATCTAGGCCCTCTACGTGTAACGAAGTGGTTGACGCACGTTCAGATCGTTATTGCGCTCGAGTATGGCCGTAACCCTGGCGATATTGGCCACCAGAGTCTGGAAGCCCCGCTCGCTTACGGTAGCAAATTCGGCGTCAAGCTCGCGATGCATGGATCGCATGCACTCATTGACCCTCCTTCGGCGAGCTGCGCGAGCCCTGTTCCGGGTCCTTCATGCCTCACTATCGGCGTCATCTTCATCGCCGGCGTTGGCTGTGGCTTCGTCTTTGGAAATCGCATCAAATTCGTCGATGGGCAAGTCGCCATCATCCTCACCTTCTTCTGCCATCAGCACCTGGTGGGAGATGAGTTCCTCAGAGCCCTCGTCGACTAGTTCAGTCGACTCCTCCACCACGGTGGCTAACGGCCTGCCCTCCTGAAAAGGCAAAGGCTCGAGGTGGGCCACAAGTTGATCCTCAGCCTCGAGTAGATCAGAAGGTTTCATACCTTTCCAATGCATGAAACGCCCCTCCGGGGTGGAGATGATCATCAGATCGTTGGTACCAAAACAACCCGAAACCCCCCGTCGTGCGGTGGCTTTGAGCCCTTCGAGTTGGAGCAGAGAGTCCAGGTCCTTCTCCAATGTAGAGAGGGACCTGGAGATATCGGCCTCCTGGAGATCAGTGGACAAACTGCACGGACCGAGTCGTGATCGGCTATGCAAATCCTTAGATTGGAACGAGTCCAACCCAAGGAAGGTTGCCACAGCACCGGATGAAGTCACGCCGGAAGCAGAATCCACCTTGATCCTTGCAGCGGATGCATGAATTGACAAGTCGTCGAGATCATCAACGAACTTGTCAAGGTCGCTGTGAGGATCTGCCACGGGAGTCTTTGGCTTCATGTCGATGAGGAATGGACGAAAACTGCCCGCACCATCTGCGATGTAGACCCACGAGCCAAAAACAAACGTTGTACCCTGAGAAGGTACTGACCTGGTGAACTGAAAAGATGCCATCGAGTTCGCCGGTGGATCTTCGATGCGCTCCCCTACCTGGCGCACCAGCTGTCGGTGTTTTACCGGTTGCCCACCGAAGGGTATAACCAAGGTGGTAAGTTTAGGTGAGGAGACGCCGAGATCATGAACTCGAAGGTGCAAGGAACACAAGATTTAGACAGGTTCGGGCCGCAGGGCGTGTAATACCCTACGTCCTGTATGGTGGTTTGTATTCCCTTAAGTGTTGAATGATCTTGATCATCTGCTTTGAATGGGTCCCTGCCCCCCTTATATATCCGGGAGGTCAGGGTTACAAGAATTCTAGTCCAATACTAGATAAGGAATCGTAACCGAATACAACTTGAGTAGATTCCTTCTGTACTGACTAGCTTTATCTCCTATTCATACAAGATAAATAAGAGATAAATGAGACAAATAAGAGATAAGATAGGCTTTATCTCTTAAGCCTATTTAAACTACGTTATGTACACAGTCCCGTGGCCCCGGGTCTGACACCGCGATCGGCCCTAAAAAATAAAATGTAAACTTTTGATGGCAAGTGTTTTACATGATCATAGTAGTTACAGGGAAGCCAGCTCTAGCAGCCGGTCATACTTCAATTGTAAAATTTCAAAGATCAATGAAGGATTTAAAGCAGCCGATCTGAACGATCGGCCGAAATTCTTTTTATCTTCTCTGTCCATCTGCAGCGTTAACTTAACAGATGATGGAAAATTAGGATACGGGTTTACATCAGCTGACGAGCTCAAAGAAGTGGATATTGGTCCTGGGGATAAGCCACGACCAACATTTGTCAGCAAAAAGTTACGCCCGTGTCTACGAGAGCCGATGATAGCTTTGCTAAAGGAGTACGCAGATTGCTTCGCCTGGGATTATACGGAAATGCCTGGGTTGGACAGGAGCATAGTCGAGCATCGGCTCCCTCTCAAAAAGGGATTTCGGCCATTTCAGCAGTGAGCATGGCAAATGAAGGCTGAAGTCCTGGTGGAGGTCGAGAAAGAGGTGGAGAAAATGCTAGAACCAGGATTTATCAGACCTTGCAGGTATGCCGAGTGGATTTCAAGTGTCGTACCTGTGCAGAAAAAAGACGGCCGATGGCGAGTCTGTGTGGACTTTAGAGACCTCAATAGGGCTACTCCAAAGGATGAATACCCGATGCCTGTCGCGGAGACATTGATCAACGCGGCTGCTTGTCATAAGATCTTGAGTTTCATGGATGGCAATGCCGGCTATAACCAGATCTTCATAGCTCCGGAGGACATAAACAAGATCGCGTTCAGAGTGCCTGGGCAGTAGGACTGTTCGAATATGTGGTTATGACTTTCAGGTTGAAGAATGCTGGTGCTACTTATTAGTGTACCATGAACTACATTTTCCACGACCTGATCGGTAAGCTGGTGGAAATTTATATTGATGATGTCGTGGTGAAGTCTGCATCGGTTGAAGGGCATTTGGGGGACCTACGGCAAGTTCTGGAATGAACTAGAAGGTTCGGGCTTAGGATGAATCCGAAGAAATGCGCTTTCGGCGTATCGGCCGGTCAATTTCTTGGTTCATGAAAGAGGAATCAAGATCGACCTAAAAAGTTAAGAAGCTGTGAGAACAATGGTGCCACCTACTATGAAGAGGGAGCTCCAGTAGCTCATTGGTAAGATCAACTTTGTCAGAAGGTTTATTTCCAATCTCTCCGGGCGGATTGAGCCTTTTATGGAGTTGGTGAAAATTAAAGACAATGATGAGTTTCGCTGGGGGACAAAGCAGCAACGGGCGTTTGAAGAGATCAAGAAGTATCTATCAAAACCATCCGTGTTAGTTCCACCCCAACAAGATAGACCATTCTACGTGTACTTATCAGTAGGTGACACCTCCATCGTTTCAGTAGTAATACAAGTGCATGACAACAAAGAAAGGATTGTGTTCTACCTCAGCTGAAGAATGCTAGATGCGGAGACAAGGTACCCTGATATTGAAAATTTATGTCTTTGTCTGTTCTTTACATGCACGATGCTTCATCATATCCTTCTATCAGCCGAGACAATTGTCATCTGCAAATCGGATGTCATCAAGCACATGCTATCGGCTCCTGTGTCGAAAGGCCGACTTGGAAAGTGGATGTTTGCATTGTCAGAGTTTGATATCCGATACCAACCCGCAAAGGCGGTCAAAGGGCAAGCGTTGGCAGATCTCATTGCAGAAAGGATCAATACTGACCTAGCAGTACTCTTTGTACACGCATGGGCCATGTACTTCGACGGATTGGCTTGTGGGAGATGGATGTGGCATAGGTATCTTACTTGTGTCACCTCGGGGGGCAATGTATTCTTTTTCAATCAGATTGCCTACCGCTTGCACCAATAATCTCGCGGAATATGAAGCAGTGCGTAAGGGTATGGAGTTGCTTCTTGAGGCCGGAGCTCAAGCAGTGGAAATTTTCAGGGATTCAAAATTGGTGATCTCTCAGCTCACAGAGGAATACAGGTGTGAGAGTGAGTCGCTCTTCCCGTTATGGGTACAATGTCAAGAGCTGATGGCCCAATTTAGATACATGAATTTCTATTGGATACCTAGGACCCGAAATTCGGAGGCCAATGATTTGGCACAGATGGCTTCGGGATACAAGGCTATGGCGAACAAAACCAATTTTCAGGTACACCTACTAGACCAAGAAGATTGGAGAGCTGATATCTTCAATAATTTGAAGGATTCGGCTCGGGGGCACCCAAGAGGATATGTTACAAGGCCATAAGATACGTCCTGATAGGAGATGACATGTTCTACAGGACTTTGGAAGGTTTGCTGCTCAAATGCTTGGGACCGATTGAATCCAATCGGCTCTTACACGAAGTCCGTGAAGGCACCTATGGGACTCACCAATCGGCTCACAAGATGAAGTGGCTAATTAGGCGATCAGGGTATTACTAGCCCAACATGCTTGAAGATTTCTTCAAATATTATAAAGGATGTTAGGCATGTCAGAGGTTTGGGAAGATTCAGATGGTACCAGCATCAGTAATGAACCCTATCGTCAAACCGTGGCCGTTCAGAGGCTGGGGCATTGATATGATCGGCAAAATTAATCCTCCATCCAGCAAAGGCCACCAGTTTATTTTGGCCGTCACAGATTACTTTACCAAGTGGGGGGAGGCAGTTCCCATGAAGTCGGTAGCATCAAAGGATGTCATCAATTTTGTCAAAGAGCATGTCATTCACAGGTTCGGAATTCCTCAGACCATTACAACAGATGGAGGTTCGGTTTTCATTTCAGAAGAGTTCAAGAAGTTCGCTACTGACATGGGCATCAAGCTGATTAGGTCATCTCCATATTATGCCCAAGCAAATGGACAAGCTGAAGCGTCCAATCAGAGCCTTATCAAGTTGATCAAGAGAAAGTTTGATGAACATCCTAGGCGTTGGCATGAGGTTTTATTAGAAGCATTGTGTACATACTGTATTTCATGCCATGGAGCAACAAAAACTTCTCCTTATCACCTAGTGTATGGACAGGAGGCCGTATTACCATGGGAAATTACGGCCGGCTCGAGGCGCATAGAGTTCCAAAATGACTTAACAGCTGAAGAGTATGCTACTCTGATGAATGATAATGTTGAGAACCTCACGGACCTCAGACTTTGGTCACTTGAGAAGATCAAAGAAAATAAGGCCAAAGTAGACCTCACGTACAATAAGAAAGTCAAACAAAAAGAATTCCAAGTTGGAGATCTGGTTTGGGACGCAGTGCTACCATTGGGGACTAAGGATGCAATGTATGGCAAATGGTCTCCAAACTGGCACGGGCCTTATAGTGTTGACCAAGTCCTATCTGGGAACGCATATATGCTTGAGGAGTTAGATGGTGTCAAATTCCCGGTGGCGGTCAACGGTCAACATCTCAAGAAGTACTTCCCAAGTATGTGGGATGATGAGCCATAAAGCCGATGCTACACATCAGGCAATGAACCGATACGATCAGTTGGCCCGTATCAGAGGAAGCCGACGCTACGCGAGAGGATATGAGCCGACAGGACTTGATGACTCGTACAGGTGAAAGCCGATGTTACGCGTCAGGCTGGGCACAAGGGAAGAGGGCCGATATGTGCAGTCGGCCCACATATATATATATATATAAGGATAGGAGTACTTTGTACCCAACGCATTGAGTTGGTCGAATAGCCGATGTACGACCATCGACTTTAGAATCTTAAAACAGTTACATGCAGGTTTGTCTTACAAAGGGTAACTACAAGGAAGTCTACTGAAGGAACTCGTCGATGGTGGCAATGGCTTCAAGACGGACGCGATCAGCTTCACCAATCACTGCTTCATCGTCCTAGTCCTCTTCCGACACCACCTGCTTACTCAAAGCGCTCAGCTCTGCGAGTTCTATCTTCAGTTGAGCGGTCAAGTTTTCTGCTTCTCGTTCGGAGCTGGCAATAAGGTTCTTCTCTTCCTGGATGCGCTGCTCGGTCGCCAGGACCTTAGCCTTGAGGTCCTCTAATTCCTTCTCCAGAAGTTGAAGCCTTTGAGCGTGCATAGATGTATTGGCCTTAGCGTCCAGAGTCGCCTTCTTCTCGTTAAGCAACCGGCACCTCTCGGCAATGTTGGCCTTCAAGGGGACTTGAGAGCGACGAGCTTCAATTCTGTGCCGAGCCTGTTCTACCCTTGCCCGGAAGAAAGGGAGGTGCCCGGTTGGCCAGAGCTAGATCTGAAGGACTTCCAGAAGTTGAGACTTGATCTCCTCAAGAATCTGCCTCACTGCATCGGAATCCTGGACCAAGGTGTCAATCGAAGCTGACAGAAGGTCCTTCACGCGGAGAAGTTGGCTGGAGACGCCGATTGAATCTTGCTGATGATTGTTGACTTATAATATGGCCGAGCAGACGGATGTAGGATCGAATGAAAGTAACTCCGAGAGGTTCAGACCCTGAAAGAAGACATAAGATTAAAGCAGCACAGGGAAAAGAAGATGCAAATGACTCAGTGATAAAACACACCTATTCTGGAGGAGGAGCAATGACAGCCGATGAAGTGATGATCGGCTCCTGAGGACACACCTGATCGGCTCCTGCAGAGAATGACCAACATCCGACGTGGCAACGATCGGCTCCTGCAGATCCTGAAGGCCGACCGAAGCATCGACTGGTGTTGTGGGGTTCTCTGGAGTCTTCAGGATGGAGTCCCGAAGGTTGACTAAGGCGTTGACCATCGTCAAAGAATCCTCTAGGGCCTCTAGAGTTGGGTTTTCTTGGCGTGCGGGCTCTTCCCCACTAGAAATGTCTACGACATCGGCCCGCAAGAAAGAAAAGAGCAATCAAACCAAAATATACATGTTCAAAGGATTAATTATAAGAGGGATGATCCAAACCTGGCTAACGATCGGAGCTTCTTGAGTGGTGGAAGATGGCCCAGCTTCCCTCCGAATTTTCCTGACAATCATCTTCCTTGCCTTAGTTTGGGCTTGGGGGGCAGCAATGTCAGAAGACCGCTTCCGCTTGGGAGTTGATTTGGCGGAGCCAGGTTGGATCCGCATAATGGCCTTTGACGGAGGAGGTGCGTTTCTGCCGAAAAGGACCACCGGAGCAATCGGTGAAAACTGGAAGGTGGAGCCATCATCGTTCCTGGGCTCCGGACCATCTTCCTACTGCACAAAGAGCAAATAGAATTAGAGAAGGAATTAAACAAAGTCAGGAGGAAAACATTGAATTGAAAGTAATACCTCTCCTTCAGGGGCTTCATACTCAGCGTGAATCTGCTGCAGCATCGGCCCCAGGGCTTTTCGGAAGACATGAGTCTTCCACATCGACCACCAGTTCTCGAAGTCGATGGCCGAAGAGGTGAACGACAGGTCAACAGGGATTGGGATTAGAAGATCTGAAAACAGGCTGTAGCATCTTTGGGTGGTGATGACGTCGGGCAGATCGGCTGTTTGTTGTCAAATGATGAAGGAAAAAGTGAGGAGGAACTTGCCCGAGGCCAAACTGCCAAGCTGCTATGACTGGCTGATAGAATTCGTATCCTGGCTTGATGATCCAGTTGGAGGTGCTCATGCTGACTGGAAGGAGGCAAGGGCGGATCATGATAGAATATAGACGCCGAGTGCTGTCATCATCGGCAAAATCAGCCAATCTGAAGGTGATCGGGTTCTCAAAAATTTCAGAATCAGTGTAGGGAAGGAAGATAGGATTGTTCAGGCCCCTATAGAAAATCCTAAACCAGTTTGAAGCTTGTGAGGGATTCAACTTGTTGCCAGGAAGGCTATACAAAGCCTGGCCGAAGCTGGTACATCTAATCCGCCTCCCACTCTGATCTGAAAAAGAGTTATCGGCTAAAATAAAGAAGTTTGGGATGAAGTTCTGAAAGTATAGGTGAGCCCACAATTGGATGAACCACCAGGGACCACCAGTCCTAAGTTTTTTCTAGGAAAGTAGGCTCAAGGATATCAGGTGGAGGTATCTGTAGACCTCCCCAAGGAACAACTTGCCAAGGCCAACAGTATTACCTTTGGCTAGTTCATATGGTAGGGAGAGATAATTCTTGGTTGGGACAAGGGAAGGACCGCAAAATAAGAAGTGTTCCAACCAAAAATTCAGGAAGGCTGTGTGTTCCCTTTCGGTCATAGGGCCTTTGGTTTTAAGGTGCTGGTTCAGGTATGCACCCCAGTTTGTGCACTCTATTTTGGAGGACAATTTGAAAGGGACTTCGGATAGTCTGTAGGCAGAGGGGCAGGATGATGAGATGTCCAAACCAGTGATCATCACTACGTCTAGGAGGGTTGGAGTCATCGGTCCATGACCAAATAGGAAGCAGTTCAAGGCATCGGACCAAAAGTAGCCGATGGTTTTTTAGAAGATTTTTGTTCTTCTCGAGAGGGGATAGAGACAAAGATAGAGCATCAGCTATCCCTATGGTCTCCCATGTGGGCTGGTAGGTCTTTGCTACTTTGTTATACCAGGTCACCCAGCCCTTGGGAGGATTTGGCCAGGCATGTAGGCTGTCAGCCCAGGAATCTAAATCTATGTCTTGGCTCACGAATGGAATTCGATTGGCCTCCCAAGAAATCAGATCTACGGGTTTCTCATAAGAACGAGGCCCGAGACAAAAAGAATTGGGGGAAGAAGGATGCAGCAAGAGAATATCTGAAATCTGAAGAATCCATAAAAGCCAAATAACTGGAGAAGGATCATTTAGTGGTGCAAGGGATCTAATAATTGCTGCATTAAATTAGCAAAGGTCGGAGTTTTACCTTCAGTCCAATGACACCCGCATCGGCATTCGAAGATCCCGCCATCGGAAACCCTAAAGATCAAGAACCTGGGAACTAGATCTAGGGTTGGAAGCGCAAGTATGAGTTTGTGCTCTAAAGGCTTTGGTTCGGGTCTTTGCGGTTAGAGTTTATGAGCAAAAGGTTTTGGAGAATAACTTGGATTCGGGGAATCTTCGAAGATCTTTTTGGGGAAGGTTCCGGAATTAAGCGGAAAATGAAATGGATTGGAGAATTGACTTAGATCCGGATTAGCATTTTAAGGAAAGGAACTGATGCGTTGCCATCGGCTCCCAAGAGATCGGTTTCTTAACGAGTTGCGGTTAAAATAAAGGATTTTATTTATAATGGGGAGTAAGTACAAAAGGGGGAGCCGATTACTCCTAGAGCTGATCTATCAGCTTAATCCTACAGTCTACCACCAGTAGGCGCCGGAGATTCTGCGGTGCTTGATCGGTGGAGCCGTGCTGGCGTCGCTGTCGTTGCCGCTGTCGTCGTCGTCACCGCCATCGTTTCCGCCGGTGTCACTGCTGAACTGCTACTGTCCTCGGCTTCTTTATCGTCGTCGTCGTCATCGTCATCCTCCGATGATCCACCAAGGAGGAAGCCTCCTGCCACTGAGTCCTCCTCGGTTGATGAGGAATCGACTTCTTCTTCCGAGGAGAAGAAGAAGTTTTCTTCCCAGGACGTGTCATCCTCGTCATCTTCCTCCAGCTCACCACTGAGGAGGAGGTGGAGATCTTCGCCATCGGTCAGGGACTCGTCGTCCTCTGACCAGGTCTGGAAATTCCATTCCTCTGCATCCCAATGCAGGGGGGCACGGACCTTGTAAGCGGCTATAGGGTCGTACTCTCGAGATGGTGGAGGAAGCAGAGGAAGAAAAAGAAGCCATTACGAGAGGAGAAAAGTTGTATCAGGTGCGGTTGCTAATGGCTGAAGGAAGGGGATGAGAGAAAGAAAACTACCGGGGGGCAGGTTTATAAAGATGGAGTGGAAGATGAATCGGCACCATGATGGTTTCCAAGGAGTTTGATGCGGAGTAGTCACATCCCCTGGAACTCGAAGAGGCATGCCTGTACGGATTTCGGAAGTCAAAGAGGCGGGGGATAAAGAGAAATGGTTTTGGAATAATTATTGCCGAAACTAGGGGGGCATGTCTCATAGAATCACAAGTGATTGTGTAGTGTGGTGGAGAGGAGGATACGCTGTTACCGCCATAATTTAGGCGGGCCAGAAAGGTGGGCTGCGAAGCAAGATGGGCTCGAAAGGTAATCGTAGTGGGCTTGCGAATCGGCCCCTGCGCGGGTGTTTGAGGCTGGGGTTGGCCATGTATCTAGATAGGCATGTGTGTTTGAATAGTTTAGATAGAGATAGCCAAGATTCGTGTCGTGGTTAGTTAGGATTGGTTAGGGAAGGTAAGTCTTCGGACTATAAATATGTACCCTAGATTATGAATAAAACAATCAATCATTCACCAACAATTCTCGGCGCATCGCCATCCCTGTTCTAGGGTTTCTCGGGTATGTGCCATGCAGCCCCCGATCACGCCTCGTGTGATCGGGGCGGCATCATTAATGCTTATCTACCTTTTATGTTTCTCATACTAAAGCGTTGTTGATGGCGAGTAACACTAGTTATCTTGGCATTTATAGAATAGCATCGGCTCTTCCACGCTTTAATCGAGCGTCACTTGTTACCTGTAAACGTTCAGCTATCATCGTGCCCGATCTCGGGTATAAGGGCAGCATCTTGCTCTGTTCTTGTTTAGTAGATCTAATCTGTTATGGTTAGTCTTCGTTCATCGAAGATTTAGTTTAATATCTGCATGATTAGACCCTTCAAACGGGTTGAATGTTCCGGCAGTACGTTTGGTGCTTTATAACAACTTAAAAAGGGATCGTTCCGGGAATCGGCTCTCTGTTGGTTTTTAGGCCTCTGTTTAGATTGTTATTTCATTACTTTCCGTATCTATTAGGCTCAATTACGTGTAGGATGTTCTGACTATGCAGTGAAAGCTTTAACCATCGTAGATTGGATTAGCTTAATGGTTACAAAGCAAGTTTTATATTACCATCGGATATGCTTGCCTTATTCATACAAATAGATCCGATCTGGTACTGAATACAATCGGCTCTTTACAGCCGATATCGGGAATCACCCGATGAGCCGATCACGGCTCGGACTAATGTTTATACGTGTCTGTGCATGCAGGAAACTAACTTATAACACCTTCCTGATCAGGTACAAGGTTAGGTGGCACGCCTAGCAACCTAGACGCCAGGTCGTGTGCCGGATCTCGGGCCGTTGACGAGGGACCGGGGTCCACCAGCAGTCCCGGGAGCCTCCCGGCTCCTCGTGTTGCCTGTCGCTGCTCGCCGGTAGGTTTTGACCGACAACATACGCGCAGGGCTTGAGGCAAGCGGTTCAAACTCCGGTTAACGCAAGTGTGCATATTTCGTTAAAAAAATATTACCTGTGTAGTAGATGGGCTTTTGTGGTGGTGGCCGGTTGGTTGGGATATTTTTTATATATTTTGTTGTTTTCAATATTTTTCTAACTTATTTATTTTCTATAAATTGATCTATACAGGCGGGTCATACCCTAACCCGCCTTAGAAAATACCTTTCAGAAGTGGGTGAGCCCATGACCCGTCCCTGAAAATGGGTTTATAGGGTGGGCGCATTACCCGCTCATGCAAACAACTGTTTGCAGCAGCGAAAACCAAAAGCAGGTTCCGTATCCACCCCTGCAAATATATTTTCAACCGCTCCTAAAAATTGTGGTGGTGTTTGACTTTAAACTGGATTATTTTTGGTGATATAACTTTAGAATTCTTTCATGCAATGGCCACATAATCATTTCGTAGGAAATACAATATCACAATTAAGAGACAAGGAAAATGATTGTAACAGAACATCTTGAGCAGAAGGCAGAACTAATCCGGAATGCTTTTGAAAATTGTTGGGTGTAACTACTTTACTACAGACGCATTGTAACCTTCCATCACTGCATACATTCAACTAATACCATGATGCTTAGAGCATCTCCAATATTCCCACAATAAACAACTTCTCATAAGATGTTCTTGGAATGTGCCAATATCACATTCATCAGTTAATGGGGGAGTTGCTTTTATAGCTCTCCAATAATATCATCCCAATACATGAGAGGAGAAACTTCTCCTTTATTTGGAGATTGGGTTGGAATATTAAGAAAAATCTATAAATGTTGCAAAAGAAAGAGATATTGGGGAACTGCTGGAGCGAGAACATCCTATGTCACTACATGTTATTGTGCTACCGTGTTACTAAATACAGTAGTATCTAAACCGTAGCTTGAAAAATTCATCTAAAATTATGGATTGATAGAGCAAGTATCTACAATCACAAAATGTTTGATGTTAAATGACAACTTGTGAAAGGAGAAACTAAAAAGAGAAATTAGCACTTTAATAGTAGCAGACCTGCAACTATTCAAGTGCTGATTCGTGGCTATTGAAGTGCTGATTTCTCTTTTTCTATTTCTCTTTGCACAATTTTTTTTGGTTCAAGGTCAAACTTTGCATGATGATATATCCATGTATACTCTATCCATCTATATTTTTGGATGAATTTTTCATATAACGGTTTAGGTGCTATCATATTTGGTAACATTGAAATGCTGTAACAACTTGTAACACTGGGTATGTTATCCTACTATAGCACATCTTTTCCCATAGTGTTAAGGGGTCAGCTGGAGGCGCTCTCTATTTAAATATTAACATGATTATAAGCACAACCATCCCTCCAAACAAAGCACTATGACCAGATGGATTAAAATGGCTATTGCATAAAGAAATTGTTGAAATAATGCCTAATATAAATACGAGTCTGCTGGTTATGTTAGGACTTCGCGAGTTGTATTATAGGTATATGTTAGATGTCGCTAAAGAAATTACCACCTATAAAGCAGCAAGAGGATGTCAAATCCGCTTCCATAAATATATGAGGATCTTTCTTAGAAGCCAAACGATTCAGGCCATGTTCGTTTAATCCCTAAGAAGAAGATTAGATCCCCTACAAGTTAGTTGGGGATCTAATCCTCCTCAATCCCCTCTGACCCCTCCTATCTCGGGAATAACTGAACAAAACCTCAAACAACAACTGAAACATAATTTGAAGCATCGCCGCAATTATGTGTGCGGGCTGCTTGGCCATGACCCGCAGCTGCCAGGCGTGCAAAGGGATGAGAGCGGGTGCACATATGGCGGATGAAGTGGTCAGTGGAGGTTGGCCTCGTCGGCCTTCGTGGCGGGGTAGCAGAGGGACTCAAATTTTAGCCTAATAATTTAAAGGTATCTAAAAGGATCGGTCTCTAATCTTAATTTTAAGCTAAAAATATATAAAGGTTAAGTTAGATTGTGAAGATAGTATTAGGGTTATGATCCATTACCATCCTGTGGGGCTCAAGAATATGATATAGTGTTGTGGTATGAGATAAGCCATACGCTCACACACGGAGACTTAAAAGGGATGGATTATCACCGGGCTTGCAAAGAAGCGAGGCTCGACTGTGCGAGATGGCGCATGCAGAGATGAAGTGCGGACTTAGATCTGAAGGAGCCCAAGCATGCTAATTGGAGTGCGCTAGCTACTTCAGGCGGTGCCCCTTACTAGTATATAAAGCATTTGTGCTGGTATATGCTGGTGGTTGTCATTGCCGACCGCCAGCACAAATACTTTATATTTATGTTGGCGGTCCATATAAGCAACCGCCAGCATAATTGACAAATTTTTGTTACTATTTTTTATGTCGACCGCCACCACAACTCCCAGCAACCCCTTATGTCGACCTCCAGGGTAAATTATTTTTTAAGAAAAAATTAAATAATTATTTTATATGAAGTCGGATGAAGATAAATTTTATATGAAAGTTATAGAGCTCGATGAGATCTAAAAACTTTGTAGCTTTTTGTTCAAAACCTTTTACTAGACTAAATATTCGTTACCATTTCTTAAATTGAATTTTAAACCTTGTATCCATATTATAGGCAATCAAAGATGGAAACAAATCCTATATCCAAGTTATAGAGTTCAATGAGATCTAAAATTTTTAGTTGTCAAATTTTTTGTTCAAGATCATTTATTAGGCCAAATATTCATTACCTTTTCTTAAATCTAATTTTTAATTTAAAAAATCAAATTTTTAAAATTTTTAAACAACTTCAGATGAAGATGAACTTTATACCAAAGTTGTAGTGCTCAACGAGATCTAAAACTTGTAGTTGTCAACTTTTTAATTTGAGATCATTTAGAGTGTCAAACGCACAATATAAGATTTGGGAAAGTGTGAAAAAATAGCAATACTTGAAAGGTAAGATGTAATAAGTAGGTGAGATGGTAAGGAAGGAACGTGCAAAGCGAGAGGTCTCGGGCTCGAACCACGTTCATCACATATGCTCAAAAAAATATTGAAAAAATACGGAACTTGTGTCAAATGATCGGCATTTGGGTGTAGATGCCTAGTAAAATACGAAAATATTCTTTCATTTTAGTTATGCATTTTAAAATTTCAAAATGATTGTAATTAATTTATGCTCGCGGACATTTAAGACAATCGCCAGCATAATGAATATATTTGTGCCAGCGGTCATACCTCCGTTAGCATAAATATTGATTTGTGCTGACACAAGACTGCTGGCGGGTGTTAAAACTGACAGTACAAATACGTTTTGACCGTCAATATAAATATTGTTTTAGTAGTGTCTTTAATAAGGTTGTTGTGGGTGCTTAGGATGGTAACGTGACCACGTACTCTGGTGGCCACCTAGTGATTGGAGGCGATGCCACTTAGGCACACGCTTTCGTTGATCCGACCCCTTCCCCTCCTAGCGAAACCAGAGGGGAGGATCTCATATGGTTTCAGGATAATGTCACGCTTTTCACAAGGGGTTGCTCTCTTTTGCATTACTAAAGTAAAATAATTTAGTTTTCTTAGAAATACTAAATATAAGTATAATTTCATAGAAGTGTTACTAAAGGTAAACTAATTATATAACTTCTATTTATGGCATCTTCAGGTACGGTAGGAAGGTAGGTTTATAAGCACAGTTTGGTCAATTTTCAAAAGCTTGGCGGCCCGAAATTCAATACGGTGTCAAGCAATAAAGAAATTAAATAATTAATAAGCAACTACATATCGGCCATGCATGAGCGACATCTGCAGAAGACATTGCCAAAGTGATATTTTACAGAGGTTATGTCTGTACGATCACCCACAGGCACAAACATTTATTTTTCCGTCTGGCCCTCTCGATGTAGCTGTATTTATAACCTTTCGGTATGGACTTGGATGGTCGGTGCCCAACGAATCTTGAGTACATGTGCGAGGCACGACCAAGGATGATCTTCGTGTATACGTATTGAGTGAGTGAAGAGACCCAAAAGGGTACGGTATCTTCCTCGCTCGCTTTTCTAAAGAGTTGAAGAGATCTTTATGGAAATCCACACAGCGTAAAGAAAATTTACATGCATGTGCAGAGGAACTGGCGGGAAGAGAGCAACAATAATATTTCATCCTTTGAGTGTAAAGACGACTAGTAGCAACGTCCCGTTTTCCCAAGGAACGGTTAAAATATAACCCAGTGGAGTTATTGTAGCAGCTAAACTGCCCCTAGAAAAGTATTTTTAGAGGCTCTGAAAATAAGCCCCATTTGTAGTGGCAAGCGGGTGACGCCATCATCTGACCTTAAAAATAAGACCCATTTTCAGGGGCGGGTGATGGTGTTACCCGCCCCTACAAATAATTTTCTAATTTAATCTGAAGAATAGATTAAATTATAAATAATAGCAAAACACATCAAAAATGTTGAAACTTGTACCCTGAGAATATTGTGACTTATAGAACAAGAAAAAAATATACCTAGCATATTTCACTACATTTAATGCTTAAGGGTATGAAAATCATAAAGTATAGCTGGAGTTGTATAAGATACTATTGAAGGGGAGCCATACATTGATTTTTCCACACTCTTAACCTAAATTTGTACTCAAATATGCTTTTCATATTTTTTTAAATCTATAGGTCACAATAACCTTTGTGTATAAATTTCACTTTTATTTAATGTATTTTGCTATATTCTACATTTTAAACAAAATTTTAGAAAAAAATTATTTCTAGGGGCGGGTTGCACCCGCCCCTATAAATGCCCCTCCTATATAAGCGAGAGGAGGCTCGGGACCTAGCAAAATTTTAGCAATGCACGCAAGACGCCGTCAGGCCAAAATTTTTAAATTCCCGGCCTCCTCCTCACGCCGCCACCTCCTAGCGCCGGGTGTGCGCTGCCGCATCCTCACGCGTCGGCCTACGGCCGCGCGCGGCTCCCTTCCGCCACGCCTCGCTCCCTTTCTTCTCCCGCGGCCGCCCTCGTCCTCGCACCGGCCTTGACCCCGCATGCCACCGGCCTCCTCCCCACGCCGTCCTCCTCCCCCCGCCGACCTCCTCCTCGCGTCCGCCATGCATGCCTTGCTCCCTTCCTCCTCCCATGGCAGCCCTCCTCCCTGTGCCCGCCTCGACCCTGCGTGCCACCGGCCTCCTCCCCCCGCCGACCTCCTCCTCGCGTCCGCCATGCATGCCTTGCTCCCTTCCTCCTCCCATGGCAGCCCTCCTCCCTGTGCCCGCCTCGACCCTGCGTGCCACCGGCCTCCTCCCCCCGCCAACCTTCTCCTCATGCCGCCGCCTCCTCCCCGCTCCAGCCTACTCCTCGTGCCACCCTCCCCGCGCCGACGGTTGGTTTTTCTTTTTTTCAATTTTTATGCAAGAAATTTATTAAGGAAAATATAAGTATTAGCTCCATGCACTACACCAAAACACCTCAATTTCGTCGGCCAGGTATAATTTCGTGGGCTAAAATCAAGCCGACGAAAATAAATATTTTATTTCGTCGGCCAATACAGGCCGACGAAATTAGGACTTATTTTCGTCAGCCTGCTCAAACCGACGAAAAAATGCTCATATTTTCGTCGGCTAAGCACTGACCGACGAAATAAATACAACATTTTCGTCGGCCTGCCCTAGGCCGACGAAAATAGAGACCTAATAATAAAAGTCGTTCGGATCTCGTTCCAGCCCCCACGCGCACACAGTCTTCTCTCCCTCTCGCTCCCGAGCCCCACGCCCCCGCCGCCACCGCCCCCCAACCCCCGCCCCCACCCCCGCCGCCCCGCGGCCCACGCCGCCGCCGCCGCGTCGCGCCCGCACGGACCCCGCGGCCGCCGCCGCCGCCGCCGCCTCGGGCGCGCGGCACCCCCCCCCCCCCCCGCCGCCGCCCAGCGGGGCCCCCCGCGCCCCCCGCACGGACCCCGCGGCCGCCGCCGCCGCCTCGGGCGCGCGGGCCCCCGCTGCCGCCGCCCAGCGGGCCCCCCCGCCGCTGCCCAGCCGGCCCCCCCGCCGCTGCGCCACCCAGCGGGGCCGCGGCCACCCGCCGCCGCCGCTGCAGCTAAGCAATTGCCGTTTGTTTTTTATTGCAGCCAGACCGGCCGGACGAGCTGGCGCGGATCGAGGCGGCGGGCGGCCGGGTGGTGTACATCAACGGGCATCGGGTGCGTGGGATCCTCGCCATGTCGCGCGCGCTAGGTATGGTGTGCCTGCCTGCCTCCGCGTTTACACACACAGTTCGATCCAGGGTCATTCTAATTCCCTGAACATTATTAGTTCCTCATACATCAAATCTGAAACTAGTGTCATCTATCGAGGGCTGCTAGCTAGCTTGGACAGGCAATGTTAGCAAATGCTAGGACCATTATATTTGTGCAGGTTGTGCCGTCTGAATCCGACTAGTGTTCTCATTTAAGCAAGAAAGCTACATTTACCATGAGCCACATTTTCTCTTTCTCCACACAACTTCAGTATTGCCAATGTTGCTTGAACTGACGATGACCCCATGGTTTTGTGTGTGCTGCGTTGGATTCTTCTGTTCCATCAACGACGGAGGCAGCGAAGCCAGGTTTCAAGAAAGTTGAGAAATGTAGTGCAAATGCTCTGCGCAGTGTATCGGAGCTTCATGTTGGTGATGAGAAGCAGACTGGTTCTAACAAATTTGATATGGTAATAACCATTCATCTATTATAATTTAGTAATATGTTGTCATTTCAGCTAATATTCGTACCACATAATGTTAGGAAAAAGTACTGAAAGGGTTTGGAGCTCGTGATGCTTTTGTGGCTTCTAGACTCAGCAACCTTAATGTACAATTTGGTGATGCTGCATTGAAGTCTTCAGACGTGTGCCCTTCTAAGATCACCATTCCAGGGAAAAGAGCTCCTTTGGATTTTACCTTAAAGACTAGTTTGCAGTTTGTTTCATCATCGTCTGTGAAATGGTGGGTGTGCACTAGCTTCTTTTGCATTTCTAGTCTGTATTCTGATTTTTTCAATTATAAATCATACTCCTAATAAATATCACGTGTCTATTTTGCTTGAACCTTTAACCTCAGTTAGAATTCTGAATGAGTGACCCGCATGTCATGGTGGCAATTTTGAGGATACAAAGGCTGAACACAGATCCCGCATGTTATGGATGAGTGACTTTCGTAACAGCATAAATGATATTTTTTTTTGCAGGAGGCCAAGTATTTTCGTCGGCCACCTGGCCGACGAAAATACTGTTCATTGCCGACGAAAATATTTACCTATTTTCGTCGGCTATCGTGGCCGACGAAAATACTGTGTTATTTTCGTCGGCTCACATGGCCGACGAAAATATGTGTATTTTCGTCGGCAGCCGACGAAAATAAGCCTATTTTCGTCGACTTTATTTCGTCGGCCTATTTTCGTCGGGGGGCCGACGAAAATAGCTATTTTCGTCGGCATTTGGCCTATTTTCGTCGGCTTCTGGCCGACGAAAATAGCCTATTTTCCTGTAGTGATGGTAGATTTTATCATATATATATATATATATATCATAGTGTACTTAAGGATATAAATGATATTTGATAGGGATTGTGGTACCAATTTAAAATTGAAACCTTTTTCCATTTTGATTCCATATGCAATTGCAATATGATATTATCATAGTTGATGTTCCATGGTGGTGGCCGCCACGGTGGTTTTGGTGGCCATGGAGGCATGTTCGAGGATGCGTTGCCTCATCGTTGAGGACTTCACTTTTATGGCGCCATTATCTTGCCATTGGGCGATCGAACACGCGGATCAGTTCCCAACATTGCAATGTTCGTTCCTTCTTATAATATATTTTTTACTACACATGAATAATTTGTAAATTTACTTACATACAATGCAGCTTATCAACCCTATTATGGCTCAAAGATGTTGTCGAAGCTGTGGGTGATACTACTCATGTAGTGCAAACTGAGTGTAACACCCTAGCTGACCCTAAGCAAGAAAATCTAAACATTACATCATGCATAATAACACAGAATTATTGAAACAATGCATTTAATTATGTGTGTGCATGTGCATGTGTATATATGTGTGTATGTGAGACTTTTTCCTTTTATGTTTACAACCATTTCCTGATAAATGTAGTATAAAAATATACTCATATTTTAGTACTTTACAGAGTGTACTTCAAACACAATTTGTAAATTCAAAATTTAACACAAGAAATGACTAGTAATTCAAATTATAGTAGTCTTGAATTTAGAATAACTTTTAAACCATGGCTCAAATGAACTTTTGGCTAAAACAAAAGTTGTAGATTTTTAAATTTGCTACAACTTTTGTGTTCAAAGTATTTCAAGTTTCTATTTAAAATTTTGAGAAAATTTAATTTGAATCCCGACCCTTTTCTCTCTCCCTCCTTCCCTCTTCTATCCCCTCCCCTGTTCTGTCCCATCGAGGGGCAGCGGCCGCCGGCCACCTAGCCGACGATGCCTGCCGGCGAGCCGCGCCAAAGGACAGCGCCCCGACAGGCCCCGACCGGCCCGTGACAAATCGCCCTCCCCTCCCCGAATCCACCCATGCCCTACGCGCGCGCCACGCGGCCATCTATTCCCGACGGCCGAACCACGACGCGCCGGCGACGCCGCGCCCTTGCCGTGACCTTGTCCCGACTGCGCCTCCCTCCGTTGTGTCGTGCCCAGCTTCACCTCCTCCCCTGCGTGCCTATAAAAGGTCTGCACCGAACCCCTACTCAAACGCGCCTGAGTACCACCACCACCACGCAGTTAACGCCGCCACTCGACCTCACCGTTGAGCCCCACTTTCCGCTCCTCCTCTGCTCAAATCGAGGCTCTAAATGGATCGCCCTCGACCTGCTGGTTCTCCCCGAATTCCCAACGCCACCCTCCCTCGCCGGGCCACCGCCGCCCATCGCCCGCACCTCACCGGAGCTCCTGCTCACAGCCAGCAGCCCAACTCCGGCCACCCCAGCCCCAACCAAGCACATCAACAGGTTTCTCTCAACCTCCTCGTGCTCCTCCACCCCTTTCCCCTTGCTGCCGACTAGTTCCCTCGCCGGATTTTGGCCGGGAATAGCCTAGCCCCACCGAGGGACTACATTGCAATCGACGAGTTCTTTTTAGGGTGCTTTCTGCTAGATCCAGGAACTTATCTACGAGAACCCGAAGTACTTTTTCTTTTCAAGAGGCTGTCACTTGTAAAATCAATCTAAAATTATAGAAAAATAAGAAAAATGCAAACTAAAATTTATCTTGATGAACCCGACTACTTTTGCATAGATGGATGACCAGTTACAAACTAAAACTTGATCTAAAATGAATCTTATTTTATATAACCCATAAATGTATCTCTTGATATAGGATAGTACTGGGAATGATTTTTGGACCATAAGCTAGTCTCTGCTTGTTAAGATTTGTGTAAAAAATTTTAAGGCCAGAACATGTCTCTACGAGTAGTTTTTGTGGGATCTTGTTTGATGTGCTTTTTTGGTAGAGTTATTTGTTCATGCTGTTCTACTAATATTTTAGGGTTGAAAATTTTATAATAGACTAATCTGGATGCATAAATTCTATGGATAAAGTTTGGAACTTTTTACTTCTGTCTAACTTGCTCATATATTTTTAGATAAGAAAAACTACATTAAATCAAAGTAACTAGTTTTGGTGCTTAAAAAAATAAAAAATTTTAATCAGAGACTATCTTTGACTAGATTATCATGTTCGAAAAGTTTGAGACATAGAAATTTTGTGGAACTACCTGTAGAAATAAATTTTAATTAATGTAGATGTATCTTGACTTATTTTCTATGCCATGTATCTTACACACTAAAATCTAAAAATTTACAGTAGACTCATCATAAGTTTAGGAGTACTCGGTAAAATGTTGAGCACTAGTTTTTGCATAGTTTGTTCTGTATAAATAGATCTTGATCCTAGCAGTAGCTGTTAATGGATTTTTCATGATTAATCTGATGAATAAAAATGGCTGAAAATTTTACGGTGAGTTTGTACTTAAGTAATGTGCTCCGCGTAAAAATCTCAACACCAGAAACTATCTCTATGAGTTGTTTTGTTTTAATCCATGCTTACTTTTGAAAGATGGCCATTAATAAAATGGCAAAACCACTCAATTACTTAATTACTTAATGAAGTTAGTTAATCCAGATACTACTCGATAAATGACTGCCCAAGGAAAAGAAAATAAAGTGCTTTAAGTGGGCAAAGAAAATAAAGTGCTTTACAACTTAACTTGAATTTTGTTGAATGACAACTTTACAGTGAAATAGTTATTTATCTTGTACCATTAAAACCACTCATACATATGCATTCATATAGAATCGACGACTTGCCGACGGAACCTACGAGCTGGTGCTAGAGTTCGAGAGTGAGCACCGCGAAGCTCAAGTTAATTTAACTGAAGTTGCTAAAGACCCGATCTAAAGTTTGGAAGAGCCCAATGCTAGATTTGCTCAGGAAGGCAAGCTCCGGAGCATAACCCCTATTTTTTTAAAATTTATGCAACTTTTATTTATATATGGTATTGTCCATTAAGTTTGTAGGAGTTGATTGAAATTCTAATTGCATAATTTTAGTACCTATGATATGAATACTAGTCTGTATCGGTCGCTATATTGCCACCCTAATAGGACTCAGGTAAAAGTCGAGTGATTTTGTATCACTCGCGAGATACAGGAGTTGCTTGTTTTACCTATGTTGGAATCATAAGGTCGACGGACAGGGGCTATATTATGATATTCCTATTGATGATTGAGGCTCCGTCTATTTAGTGAAAATGCTAAGGTCGTGGTGTGTGGTAGTGGTGGTTAAGTTTTTGAATGTATTAACTACATGCCGAGAATATGGTAATCGGTAAGCTTAAGTACTTGATTGAATCGGGGCTGGAATATACCTTCCACCATCTTGACGTCGTTCCCATGGGCACATGGTGAGTGCAAGAGCAGCCACGGTCCAGCATCGTTCTGTGGTTCGTGGACCTATACTCGAGGATGGTGGCCCTGTTCCATGAAACACAAATAAAGGGGAAAAATTGCGCGTGTGACTGTGTGAGTAACCACAAGACGTGTATTTAGATTTCCCTTGCAAGGTTAAGAAATTCGATTCGAATCATCCATTTCTCACGGCTATTGAGACTACTTAAATCTTATACCACATAGAGTAAGAAGAGGAACAATGATGATGATTAATATGGTTGGATGCTCAGTTAATTATTTTTCCACCATGCGTGGTATGGATTACCTAAAATGGTTAATCAACTGTAACTTGATGTTAAAACTTGGAAGTAAAGATTCACTCTTAGATGTTTTTTGGTAAAAACAACCCTCAGCCAAAAGCTTTGCATGTCTAGGAGTCGACTAAGTATACACCACTAGTCGGGTAAGCCTTGCTGAGTATTAGTATACTCAGCCTTTTGTGGCTTTGTTTCAGGGAGACATTTGAGCACATGGTTGCTAGTTTGACTTGGCTGTGTACTCTTCCTTCTGGTTGGATGGTGAAATGGGATGCGTCCCCTGCCAAAGATAATAACGCTGAATGATATCATGTATGGGCTTCATCATGATATCTTGTATCGTCATTAGAAATATCGTTTATTTTCCGCTGCACTATTAAACTCTGAAAGTACTTGTTTATGCATGAATTCGAACTTGGTTTGTAATAATAATTCATGTTGAACTCTATGATTTAAAATTTGTGGATTGTTGTAATCTCTAAGCTCACCTTCGTGTGGGTTGTATGTATGCATTGTTTCGATCGAAATTCCAGTGGTTGCATCGGAATGTTACCCAGCAGACTGTCGTTTTACTCCATTTTATGTGCGTGTTAGCCTGGATTGCCTCTATGATGATAGTTAGTGCACTTAAACCGGATTAATTCGGGCGGTTCTGCTATACTGAGATTATTCATCAACCTTATTTAAAAAAGTACATATCTCTTTTCAAATACCTGTTCGAAACATAGATTTGCTTTGATAGCACCACGAGAGACCATCCCTACGGTTTTAATTGCCGTAATGAGTGGAATAGCACAAAAATAGAAAACTTATGTAAGGCTAGCCATGGAGGCCTGCCTAGAGCAGCTTCAAGATCATAGGTACTTTGTGCCAGACTTTTCATATTTTCGAATGAAGCAGCTCGAGGTGGGAGAAAGCAATGCTATTCTAACTGCTGAGAGACTTTGTCAGCTTAATCAACAAAATAGGGTATAAGATACGTTTTTTATCGTTGTTAACTTTAGTTATATTACATCTTTCAACTTTCATAACGTTATTATCACCTTTTAGCATCTACTATATGGTACTACCTATGCGGCAATGAGCTTTCGGGCGATTCTGGATCAAGTCTTGGAAAAGTTAGATTTAACTTACATGGGTGGAGAGCCATTCCTCATTGGAGGCTTGAAGTTCCAAACAAAACTCACCTTTTACAGGCCAAATCAGCTTAACACTCTATTGTTCGATATTTATAGTACTGAATGTGACTATCATTGGGAAGCGGAACAGAGTGCACTCGTCCGTGCTCTAGCTTATTTTGATGAAGTTCTAAGCTGGACGATTGGAGACCTTAACTATATCCCATATCTAAAGAAGTGGGTTGGAGGAGTAGCATGAAATGTGTAATATGCATGGATGTGCCCCTACCCTTTTCTTATGGATTTGAATTTGTATGAACTTAAGTACTGATCAATGTACGAACTTAAGACCTAAAGTATTGATGTACGACTTGCACTATTGTAAGAACAGTAGCACGGATGTATCTTTACTCTTTCCTTATTGTAAGTACTGATCAATGTACCAACTTGGAAGAGTAGCATGAAATGTATCTTTACTCTTTCCTTATTGAGGTAGGAACTAGCTATACAATTTGATTGCATATATATTATTATTTGAGTGTTGGATCTGAATGGATTAATTGAGAATCCATTTTAAAAATTTGGCATGAAAATTGTGCAAAATTTTGCCGGGAAGGATATTTTTAGAGGCGGCCGAAGCCATCACCCGCCCCTGAAAAACAGTTTGCAGGCACCCACCTCTGAAGATTGATTTCTAGGGACGGGTTAGGGCATGACCCACCTATAAAAATAGATTTTTAGGGCGGGTTTGGTACCCGCTCCTGCAAACAGTATTTCTAGCTGCGAGAAATAGAGGCGTGTACCGCACCCGCTTCCAAAAGTATATTTTTACCCATCCCTGCAAACCGTTTTCGTAGTAGTAATTAATAAGAAATTAATTGGTTGGTTGCTCAAGTTTGAATCATCTATACTTGGGGAACGGGCTTGGGGAGAGCTTGCACAATAGCTGTTACGCCCAAGCTCCTTGATTTGAACTTGTTGTGCATTCTTTTTTCACTTCTCGTTGTTTTAGTCGGCTAAGATAACGGTGGTGGTGGTGGTACGGTGCTCCCTCTGGAGGATTTCTCTTGCTCTCTTGGCAAAGTTGACGAACTTGGTCGCCTATGGGCGTGCGCTTCTTTAGCTTCTAGTAAACATATTTTTTCTCTAGAAAATATAGAATTGGTAACTGAATTAGTTAACTGCTATAACTGCTACTCTCTCCGTCCCGCGAAGAGTGCACTTTATCTTTTTTCCAACAAATTAGTGGATGTGGCAAATGACCTCAAATACGTCTATAACTGCACGGTCCCCCAACCACCATGGAACCACCGTTTCGTTTGTTGTAGCCGGCCTTAAATCACGGCGGCGGAGTTATCCTGAGAAAAAAGCGCTAAAAAACAAAACACGCGCACGCATTCAGTTGGCAGCCTGATGTTCTTCATCGGCCACAGGCTGCTCCAACATTGGCTTGACCACAGCCACTGCAGACCCACCTACGGCAGCCACCTCCTGCTCCACGGCAACAGGCCAATCCTCCTCCAGCGTCTCCGGCACCACCAATACGGCATCCTGCGAGATGGGGACATCACCTTCGCTAAGTTGCGCCTCCGATTCAGAGCAGAACATGGCAGGGTCCAACCCAAAATCTTGGTCCTCCGAAACGGCAACGTAGAGCTGGTCGTTGAAGTCCACGCGCAGGCGGGAGGTCGTCCATCGAAGGGGCCTCTGGTCCAGCCGCCTTGGCCGCGCACCCGGCAGGGCGCGCCACTAATCCGCTCGGAGCTGCCATGGCCGGGCTGGCTCAAGCGGCCGCCGCCGACACTCCGGCCTCCAATCAATCGGGCGCAACTGGGCTGGCTCCTACGGGTGCCGCCGGTACTCCCACCGGATTCGGAACCATTGCTCACCACCGTGAGCAGAGAGAGGTGGCGCGCGGGATTCATAGCGAGGGGCGGTGGTGAGGAAAGGAACAGGTGGGCGGTCGATGGAGCCAATGCCGCGTGGCGACCATGCAGGTTGGATAACTACTCGGTGGTGGGTCTCATTTTTTCAAGGATCTATTTTTTGGAATTCTTTTAAATCCAGAAGTAGGTCATGAAGAACGGACCGAAACCGATGTTCATTGTAACTCTCGCAAAAGGGTAAAACTTAAAAAGATTATTTGAAAAAAAAAGCATGATACGTCGTGCCTCCCCATCCTAAGCCACTCGACCTCAATCGGGTAAAGTCCCAACCGAAATCATGTGAGGCACACAAAATTGGTCTATGATGAACTGACCGGTGCATATGCACAAGTGGTGCTTCCCTGCAGTTTTGAGGTGTACAAGCAAGTACAGGCCATGAGCAGGCGACGCTGGACGGGCGGGCGGTCGGATTGGCCTCAGCGCCACCGTCAGAGATCCGCATCCGACGGCCCGCGTCAGTTTGGCGGTCGATCGCCTCGGCCGCACATGGCCCCTTGCCCGCACGATTCCCGCCACTGCCGGGAGACGCCCACAGCCACAAGGCCACAAGGGCCATCGTGTGGCGCACGGACGCTTTGTGCAATTACATGTGGTGCCCGGGACCAGTTAGGCCCACCGTCAGTAGGAGTATGGTAGGTGGCCGCCTCGCTGTCGTTGGATGGCCACAGTTGTGATCATGGGCGGTTGGGCCGGACCGTACTGGTCGGTGGATTTGTTTTCTGCCGAACCGTGCAAGTTGATTGGAGACAGCGGAGAGGCTGGTTTGCATGGAAGCCCCTAGAGTTTTCTACTTCCAACTCCATGCGCACATTTATTTTAAGCATCGTATAGTGTCCCGGTTTTCGCTTTAGAAATGATTTGCTTCTTTATGATTCAATGTTTATGATATTGTATTCATGTCTAAGTTTTGTTAAGTTTGGCTTTAGAAACGGCATTGTACAGTAATCAATCAAGCATGCTATTACGTTAATCTTTTTCTCTAGATTCTGCTTCACTTAAACAAGGTTGCATCAAAATCATTATTATTTTGTTATGTTGCATCAAAATTGAAATGGTACTTCAACCAATTATAATACTAGTTTATTTATATTATTCTATGTCAAACTATTGTTATCTTTTAAGATCACAAATAACATAATATTGACATTGTTAGATTTATTTAAAAAAGGTTCTTATTTAGAAATATGTTTTGATCCTACCTATAAGTATCTTTGGGAGACAGATAATATTTTGAAGATAGTGATGAAGTGGATGGTGTCACATATAAGAAGTTTATTACCAATATCCTAGAGGACCCACCAGCAATATCAACTCGATGTTAAAAGATTCGCATGCGCAAATCACTCGCTAATAACAAACTCAAGCCGTCGACCGTCGACTTCAAAGTCAACCGCGCCACCCCCAAGTCCGTTATAAGAGGCGGCGCGGCGTCACCTCCGAGACAGCCCCTCGCCCGGCCGGGAGCGAGAAGCAAGCGGCTTGGCACCTCAGCCTGCCTCTTCGCCTCTCTCCCCCAAGAAGCCAAGATCTGCAAATATTCCAATCAAGATCACGGAGATGGACAATGTCCTCATCGATCGATCTGCCAGCGGATTCGACTTCATGCGGTGGACGGACGCCGTCGACGATGGCTGCCGCAGCATCGCCATGAGCGCGCTGCCGCCCCGCACAAGCAGCATCTACAGCTCCTTCCCATACGTTTCGCAGCTGCCCCCGTTTCAGTACACGCCGTACCTGCACTCTTCGCTCTCCCTCCCTCCGCTGCCTCCTCGCCGCCCGGCTCTGGGCCCGCTCCCGCCGGTGATGGCGAGCATGGCCAAGTACGCCGCGGCGCCGCATCGGGCGGCGGCTGCCGCTATGGGAAAGCCCGCGGCGCCGAGGAGGACGGGACTAGGAGAGTACAAGAGGAAGAAGCCGCGGGCGCCGAGGCCGGGGGAGGAGCCGCCGAGGGCGCAGCGGAGGAAGCCGCTGGAGCGCGCCACGCCGCTGCCGTCAGCGCCGGCGGTAGTCGAGGCGCTGGACGATCTGGAGCGCGAGGTGACCAGGGGGTTCGTCGAGGACCTGATGCACGCCCTCGCGCCGCCGCCAAGTAGCCTGCCCCTGCCCACCTTCTCACTCGTCCGGGCTGCCGGCGTGAAGACTGCCGTGGCATCCTGCGCCGTGTAGACACTGGAATGCGCGCCGCCGGTGAGGCGTCCTCCGGCGCCACCAGTACGTCCGCGTCTTTCTTTCACCAAGACTTTTTCTTTGGATGGAAGAAAAGTGCAAACCATGGTTTTTAAAAACTGGGTTATTTCCTTCCTTATTTTCTTTTTAGAATCCTTCTGTTTTTGGATACTCTGATGTGAAAGTGAACCTAATTTTAAGGGTTTGCATAGCATTCAGAGTTAAACCTTCTTGATGGGGTCTGTTTTTATTGGCTTGTATCAAGAATTCAAGATCAAACCTTTACTCTTTCGCATATGTATGGTTCGCCATTTCAGTTCAATGAAATAATTTGTGGTTCCAGTATTCAGCCACTAACAAACTTGATTGTTGCCTTGATTTGATAAGAATTGTTATGGCTCCATCTATTTATTTGTAGAGAAATACTTATTCTTGCTCCGGGGAAATTTAGCATCTGACGTGTGACACAAAAAAGATAAGAAAAGCAAAAGAAGAAAAAGAAAAATAGAAAACCTAAGAAAAATAAAAAATGAAGGAACTCACTGGTGTTGGGGTCCGAAGGAACTCACCAAAAGTTAGGGTTGAACGTTTTAGGATTAGGTTCGTGGGCTTCAAGGGTTTCCATGGTTGTCACGGTTGCGACAACAGGGAGGCGGCGGAAGGGGAGCTACTTGTTGGGGCAACAGAGGATGGCGGTTGGATAGAGATGGTGGTGATGATGTCGAAGTCCGACAAGACTAGGTCGGGCGTGGTGATGGTGGAGGGTAGCAGCGGTGGAGACGGGGGTGCCTCGGGCTGGAGAGGGAGGAAATCAGTTGGGATAGCTGTGGCAGCGTAAGGTGGAGATGACATTGGCATAACATGTTGTGTGCGTGTTGAAGAACAGAGATCCATCAGATAAGGTAAGCGCGTTGGTGATAAACTTGTGCATGTGCACGTGGTAGTGGAGTCCTTAATTGTTTTGTGGAGTCCTTAATTGTTTTGTGTTTAGTTGAGCTGTGACTTTTGAAAAAGCTGCTATGAGCTGTGGGCTGTGAAAAAGCTGTTGTGGGAAAAGCAGAAGACCGTTTAGTTAGAGCAGCTGTGAAATATTAGTAACACACCTAAAGATTTATGGGACTGTCTATGTACTCTAATACTCGTACAAATCTAATATATTCACTATTTCATATGTAAATATATCTTTTAGAAAGAAAATATTAAATTTTCTAAGTTTTTCACTATTTGGTAGGGACGGGGCAGGGCGGCGCCGAGCGGAGGCGGGCGGGGGGCGGGGCAGCGCCGGGGCGGGAGGGGTGGTGGGCGGGGTGGGGCTGGAGGCGCGGGTGGGAGGAAGACGGAAGTCGGACAGGTGGGGGAGAATAGAAGCGAACCGTTTTTTCATAACCAGTGGCAGGTGGGTAATTTTTTACCCTAAAAGCCATTAAAAATACAGGGACAGGTGCATTTGCATTTGTACCTGCTTTTGGGCAAAAGCACATAGGGTTTTTAAGCCCTTTAGTTAGTTTTTGACTTTTGCAAAAGCAAAAGCGGGTTGCAAAATCTAACCAAACACACCCATAGTTTGTTCTTACTTTTTGCAGCATGCTAGTATATCTTCAAGAATTTGATTTAAACACTCTATTTGCCAATCATTTTATGGATGATAAGGTTAGAGTAGTGTCCATGGCACCATGGAGAGCTTCCAAAAACGAGCGGTAAATTGCAGTCCTTGATATGGAACGATCATCTTAGGAACTCCATAAAGACACACCACTCTCAGGAGATAAATTTTAGTTTCTCTACATAGGTAGGTTTTCTTTACCGGAAAGAAAGGTGCCAATTTTGTAGGTTGGTCAACATCTATGGATTCAAAATATATAAACCTTGGATGAATATACTTGTGAGAGAAAGCTACAATATCATCGTGGGCTTGTGGTTCATAAATCATGTGCATAAACATAGGCACCATACCTTGATGTTGATGATGCTCCCGCCACGCCCATTGAGATTTTCTACTCTTACCCTTGTTTGGTTGATTAACTCCTTGTTCGGGCACCTCTCCTTGTTGTAATTGTTAGAGATAATTCATCATAGAGTTGTAATCTAATACTTAGATGGTTGTTACCAGAACTCCTATAGATAGAATAGAGTTAAATTAGGATTGATGTATTGTCCGCACAGGAGTTCTAGTTTAGACCATCTATATCTGTAACATTTGTTTCTCTATATAAACATGCAATCTATGGTGAGCCAAGCTAGGCAACCATAGTTACTCTCATTATCTTTTATGGTAATCAGAGCCGCCTCTTCCTAAAATAGATCTACAATCCAATCTCGTCGAACGGACAACGACGCAAGGCGATCGTGACCTCTTCTTCCCCGACGAGATCTGCGACAAGAGGGCCGCAACACAGAAGTCTTTGTGACGCTCCTCTCGCAACAACAGATGGCGTCGTCATCTTCTCACGATGCAAGATTGCTTCTCGGACACCCGGTGTCAGAGAAACTCACGCGGAACAATTTCGTTCTGTGGAAAACCCAATTCCTCCCGGCTGTTCGTGGTGCCAAGTTACTAGGCATCTTAGAAGGAACTATTCCTGAGCCGTCGGAAGTAATAGAAGCTGAAGACAACGGCAAGAAGAAGGAGATTCCCAACCCAGAGCATGACTTATGGGTGGAAAAAGATCAACAGCTACTTGGCTATCTGGTGAATTCGGTCTCCAAGGAAGTTCTAGCCGGGATCACGACTGCAACGACCTCTGCCCAAGCTTGGAAGGCACTGGGGGTCATGTTTGCAGCACAATCAAGAGCGCGGATTACTAATCTGCGCGTGCAACTGTCCACCGTAAAGAAGGGAAGCCTCACGACGGCGGAATACTTCAACAAGATGCAGAATATTAAAGATGAACTTGCTTCCGCTGGTGTCAGCATCAACGATGATGAGGTGGTTGCTCATATACTTAATGGATTAGATTTTGATTATCATCCTTTTGTCTCTGCTATGATGGGTCGATCAGGAGAGCTCTCTCTTTCTGAACTTTATTCACTTCTCATGGAATATGATCTTCGACTTGAGATGTATCAAGGGTCTGCACATTATCAATCCTCGGCCAATGTGGCATCTCGAGGGCGTGGCAATCGTGGGCGCACCGGTGGCCGTCGTGGTGGTGGCAGATTCAATCAAGGGCGCCCAGCTCAAAACAATCAGAACTTCAGCAACCAAGGCAAAAATCAGCAGAGCAATAAAAGGACACAATGTCAAATATGCAGGAAGGATAATCACGAAGCCAAACAATGCTACTTTCGCTATGAAGAAGATGATCAATATCGTGGGCGACCCACTGAAGCTTATGGTATTGACACAAATTGGTATGCTGATAGTGGAGCTACAAATCATGTCACTGGCGAGCTAGAGAAGATGACAGTCCATGACAAATACAGTGGCAAGGAAAAGGTCCATACTGCAAGCGGCACAGGTATGAATATTAGTAATATTGGACATGCAATTTTTCATACCCCGTCAAGTAAACTTCATCTCAATAATATTCTTCATGTGCCTACCTCTGCCAAAAGTCTAGCCTCCGTTCATAAACTTGCCAAAGACAACCATGCTTTCTTTGAATTTCATCCCGATTTCTTTCTTATCAAGGATCAGGACACGAGGAAGATTTTACAACACGGTAGATGCAAGGGTGGTTTGTACCCTCTCATCCAAAAAGAGGGGTTAGAGTCGAAATATGGAGCTTTTGGAGTTCATATTCCTTCTACATCCCTATGGCATAGTCATCTAGGTCATCCTTCTATTCCTATAGTTCAGAAGATTCTTAGCCAGAATAAATTACCTTGTGATAGGTCTAAGAGTTTGGAGTCAGTTTGTGATTCATGTCAAAGGGCCAAGAGCCATCAACTTCCTTATTCTATATCAAATAAAATTTCGAGTGCTCCCCTTCAATTGATCTATTCTGATGTATGGGGGCCGGCTCCAATCTCGGTTGGGCGCTACAATTATTACGTGAGCTTTATTGATGACTATAGCAAATATACATGGATCTATCTCTTGAAGCACAAGTCTGATGTGTTTCATGTTTTTCAAGATTTCCAAAAACTTGTTGAAAGAAAATTCTCACAAAAAATCCTTTGCGTTCAGTCCGATTGGGGAGGCGAGTATGAGAAACTAAATTCTTTTTTTAAGCAAGTTGGGATCACGCATCGTGTATCTTGTCCTCATGCCCATCAACAGAATGGGGCTGCCGAACGGAAACATAGGCATATTGTCGAAGTCGGCTTAGCTCTTCTTGCTCACGCTTCCATGCCTCTAAAATTTTGGGATCAAGCTTTTCTTGCTGCCACATATCTCATCAACCTGCTTCCCAGCAAAGTCATCAACTTTGAAGTTCCCAGTACTTGCCTCCTACATGAACAACCTGACTATAGCAATCTTCGCATTTTTGGTTGTGCGTGTTGGCCCAATTTGAGACCATATAACTCCAGGAAATTATCTTTTCGATCAACCCAATGTGTTTTCCTTGGCTATAGTTCTATGCACAAAGGTTTTAAATGCCTTGATATTTCTACTGGCCGTATATATATTTCTCGGGATGTTGTGTTTGATGAAGCTGTTTTCCCGTTTTCACAACTCCATCGTAATGCTGGTGCATTGCTCAGAAAAGAAATCGTTCTCCTTCCTTCATCGCTGCTTAATCCCGGGGATGATTATTGCACTGCTTCTGATATTACTAATACTAATGTGCCGGCTAATGCTAGTGGAGCTCAAGAAAATATTGCAGGCGAGCTTCATTCACAGGTTCCTGGTGAACCAGTCTTTATGCCTGGAGCAGTGCAACATGGCGCATCAGATCCTAGCAGCCAGTACGATGGTGATTCAGGCACAGCTATTGGAGGTGATCCATCTGATCCGATCGTACCTGTCATCGCAGACGCAGAGATCCTCAGCGACGCTCCGTCGGATCACGCGGGTGAATCTTCTTCTGATCACGCAGGCGACGCTGCTGCGGTTTTGGATGATGCAAACACAGCTTCCCCACCAGACCACACGCTGACACCTACATCACCCAGTGTGTTGTCGCATGCGCCAGCTCAACCAAGGCATCAAACACGTCTACAAAGCGGTATTACTAAATCAAAAAAATTGTATGATGGCATGATCAGATATGGTCTTTTCAGTGCTACTGGCGAGCCCAACTCTGTTGAAGAAGCACTTGCCGATCCTAGATGGCGACAAGCAATGGAAGCTGAGGTTCAAGCTCTTGATAAAAATCACACATGGCATCTGGTCCCAAATAAATCAAGGCACAACGTAATAGATTGCAAATGGGTATTCAAAATAAAGCGCAAAGCTGATGGAAGTATTGATAGATACAAAGCTCGTTTAGTAGCGAAGGGCTTCAAACAGAGATATGGCATTGACTATGAGGATACTTTTAGTCCAGTTGTTAAGATGGCCACAATTAGATTGGTACTATCTGTTGCAGTTTCAAGTGGATGGTGCCTTCGACAACTTGATGTACAGAATGCGTTCTTGCATGGTGTTCTGGAAGAGGAAGTTTACATGAAACAGCCACCAGGGTTTGAGAATTCTGAAACGCCTGGGTATATATGTAAATTGGACAAGGCTATCTATGGACTGAAGCAGGCGCCCAGAGCATGGTATTCCAGGTTAAGTTCCAAGCTCTTTACTTTAGGCTTTGTATCTTCAAAATCAGATATGTCTCTATTTATATATCATAAGCATGGAATAACCATCTATATGCTCATCTATGTCGATGATATTATTGTTACAAGCTCATCTCCTGAAGCCGTAACAGCTCTTCTTGCTCATTTGAAAGAGGATTTTGCTCTAAAGGATCTTGGCAAACTACATTATTTCTTGGGTATAGAAGTCACAGAAGAAGCAAACGGCATAACTCTCTCTCAAGCCAGATATGCGCAGGATGTTCTAAAGCGTGTAGGGATGCTCGGGTGTAAACCTTGCACTACTCCGTTATCCGCATCTGACAAACTGTCAAATTATGCTGGTGACCCACTTAGTTCTGAAGATGCTACTCGCTACAGAAGTATTGTTGGTGCTCTTCAATATTTGACTATCTCACGGCCGGATCTGTCCTTCGCTGTGAATAGAGTTTGTCAATTCCTTCATGCACCAACATCTGTTCATTGGACTGCAATGAAAAGAATACTAAGATATGTGCAACATACTGTTGGCTTTGGGATGCATATTCAGAAAAATTGGTCATCGGTTATTAGTGCTTTCTCAGATGCAGATTGGGCAGGTGATCCAGATGATAGGCGCTCCACAGGAGGCTTTGCTGTATTTTTTGGCAGCAACCTAAAATCATGGAGTGCAAGAAAACAACCAACTGTCTCGAGATCTAGTACAGAGGCAGAATATAAGGCTATGGCAAATGCTACTGCAGAAATAATTTGGCTTGAGCAACTTGTTGCCGAACTGGGTATTAAATTACAATGCACATCGATTCTTTGGTGTGATAATCTTGGTGCCACATATTTATCAGCTAATCCAGTGTTCCATTCTAGAGCAAAACATATTGAAATTGATTTTCACTTTGTACGAGAGAGAGTTATGAGAAGGCAGCTACAAGTTCGATTCATTGCTTCTGGAGATCAGCTTGCGGACGGTTTTACGAAAGCTTTACCGCCTACAAAGATGGATGCATTTGTTCGCAATCTTAAACTTCAAGGTGGCTAGAAGAGTTTAGATTGAGTGGGGGTGTTAGAGATAATTCATCATAGAGTTGTAATCTAATACTTAGATGGTTGTTACCAGAACTCCTATAGATAGAATAGAGTTAAATTAGGATTGATGTATTGTCCGCACAGGAGTTCTAGTTTAGACCATCTATATCTGTAACATTTGTTTCTCTATATAAACATGCAATCTATGGTGAACCAAGTTAGGCAACCATAGTTACTCTCATTATCTTTTAGTAATAAGATTCTCCACCTAACACTGCGACGCCGCCCGGCGGATGCCCTGCAATCAACCACAAAACACTGACACATTCGCGCAGCACTAAACTCTTAACACGTAACAGCACATTGACAGAAATGGTCAAAATTTGATCCAGCTGCACACAAGCGAATAGAAGATGACACGGGGGAACGAACTCTAAATCAAAGCATCAAGCAACGGTACTCTCGACCTGATGACAAAAACGGTACACAAGATAACTGACACTTTGGAAACACATAAGCATCCTCATCTGGGCAAAATAGTTCACAAACATCCAGCTACATATATTGATACAAACACCATGGGCAACTTGCCATTGGTAACTATGTGAAACTTCTTCCTACAAATAAGATAACAACTTTAGTGTTCAATATATATAAAACACAATCTGAGCCTTTGAGCATCAGATTAATTAAGTCTAGTGCCATCCCAACCATAACACTTGCTTTGTTATGGCAACAACTAAACAAGGAGAGCCAATGTCCACATGGATAATGCCACAGGCAAATGCATACAAGATGGAGGAGAAAAACCGAAGACATTCTTGCATCTTAGCAACCAACACAGGGTGGCTTCACAAACCACGACCCTTGGTTTCAAGCATAGACAAGAGTGGCACAGGTGACATACTAGCTTCAAGGATCATCGGATCCCACCTGTCCACTTCACGATCCTCAATAATCAGATTCAACTCCTGATGCTTGACAACCTCTATGTGAGTCAATAGATCATCCTCCCTCATGGCTGGTGGAACCGAGGATAACATTGGAGCTGGCCCTATCGAAGATAAATAGCTTACTTACCAAATCATGCATAATATATTTTGTGTTTTATGAACTAGAAAGAAGATAGATCTATTTTCGAATTTGCATAACAATTCTGAGGAATTGAGGAACTTACCACTAATTCATCTATTAAAAAAGTTGAAACTGATTGAATTCACATGCTAAAAGAACTGAGCCAAGGAATTTGCATATCGAGTTGGGATCTTTCAACCCTGAAACACTCATAATATTCTTAATGGTCACATTTTCACCTATAAATTGATACTTCCCTTGGCTTAAAATAAGGCTCACTTCATTACTTTGCACAACAGGTCTTTGTAAAAGCCCCCCAAAGAACAGGAATGCAAAGCAATTCATCCTACAATTACATAGGTACTGCAGCACTCTCATTTACAACCAAGCATAAAAGAATGCTCAAACAGGGTAAATGTTGAATGGTCCAGTACACTCCTTCATTAAAGAGTTCTTAGGGATCTAGGATTAAGATAAGTTGTTGCTAAACAGGGAAATTTCAATGAGGCGGTTCACATCAGGTGCTTGCTGGTGCTAGAGTTCTTAAGTATCTAGGTTCAAGTTGTTTGCCTAAGAAGTTGGTCAGGTCAGGTTGTGTCTAATATTTAGTTGGTAATCGGTTTTTATGTTCACTGCAACTTGCTCATGCCTCAGTTATTGTGAGGTGATGCAGTGTAGCTTTTATAATGGGACTGGTTGTACTCTTTCTCTTTCATACAAAGATACACACAGATCTCCTGCGTATTCAGGACAACAAAAAGAAATATCGCAATATGAAGAGTTCAATTAATAGCCAAAGAAATAACTGATACGGCTTCAGTTCAAATTGTTAGTCTAATTCTCATGGAAATGAAAAGTCACCTCATAACAAATCATGGAAAATAACTTAATTTTTTACTACAGCTATATGCATTACATTTACCTGCTGTGCAGAAATTTGTGAATGGATAGCACATTCGGTAGCCCAGTTTTTGGGGAAGTTTCTTAAACTGTGCGGATTCAAGATGGACCATGAAAACAACACCACCACCAGTCGCTATAAACACAACATTATAGTCTTCAGCAAATCCTACTATCTCTGGAGGATACCTATGTGCCCGCTTCAATGGAAGGTGCAGTTTCATAGTATTTCTGAGCACCCATCCATTATTACCATCACACTTGTCCTTCCTCTTCCATATTCGGGCATTGAAACCTTCTAGAATGAGGAAGCCAAGGTAACCACCTTCTGCCAGCATAATCAAGAATTGGCACTCATCGCGGACAGAAGTGTCAAGGTCAATCACTTCTAGTGGTACCTCTATTTTAGCTAGGCATTGCCTATCCAAATCAAACTCAAGAATGGCCATACTGCTTTCATTGAATAGCCAGTAAATGGAATTTCCGACCAAGGTATTGCAACAAGCAAAATCATCCGGGTCGAATGGGCTCAGCCACATTATTGAGATGGCATCTCCCCATGTGCCAGTCTCCGATGAGTAAACCCAGACCATAATTTCATCCCCGCAGCGGCCAAGGAAGACCACCAGGAAGGGGCAAGAGTGGCAAGTACCATGGACATGGCCCTGGTCGCCGCCGGCCAAATGACTGTCCCATCTGTCATATACTTGTTGCCCCCGGACGCCGAGGGCTAGGGTACGCGGCACTGGTCGCCAGAAACTGGGTCCCACACAAGGAAACTAAATGGATTGCCGGTGACCACAAGGATGCGGCCGTGGCGGCAGCCGTAGACCCTGCTGCCCCTTTGAAGCCGCAGAGAGAAGCCGCCAGCGGCGGGGATGCGGTCCGGCGGATCCAGCACGGAAGTGAAGCCAATCTTGCCTCTGTTGTGGGAGAAGAAGCCGAGCAAGGGGGCCTTCCGGTGGTGGACACGGAAGCGGCGGAGGAACCCGGGGTCGGTGGCGAGGCGGCCCCAGCGCTTGCAGACGGCGCCGGCGCGCGGGAGCGACGAAGGGCGCCCCGGGAGGCGGAGAAGTATTTCCCCGAGGATGTCCTCGTTGTCCAGCGCGGCCACCACGTCACCCTCCGCAAATCCAGGTTGCGCGGGAGATTGGGGGCGCCTAGGCCGCCACACCATCGTGCCGCCGCGCTGACTCTGCCTCCCGGCGGCCGAGGGCCGTCCCGCCGCAGCTCCGCCCGAGAAAGGCTCCACCGACGTAGGCCTCCCGGACCCACGGCCGCGCCGCCGACCTCGCTTCCCGCGATCGAAGTCTGGATCCAGGACGGGTGGTGGCCTCCCACTGCCACTGGCCGAGGTCCATTGCTCGACCGCTCCGCTCCGCCCTGACCTCCCGAACTCACGGCTGCTTGGCCGACTCCTCCCTCCTCTTCCAGCAACTCGATCCATGTTCAGGGCTGGCGAGTAGGGCTGCAGATCTATGGCGTGGGGTTGAGGATTTCGCTTAGCGTCTAGTAGTATAAAAGAGGTGATTCTTTGTTTTCTTTTTCCAATCGGACAAAATAGGTGTTTCTGCCGGATTTTCTTAAACTAGCAATATAGCCGCTCGTTGTGACGGAAGAAGGTCATACGGAATTTCTTTTTTCGGGTAATGCTGATAATGCTGGTGGCCTTGCTATAAGTGAATGTCATATACTATATTGATAGTTGCTTTAATTTTAAACCATCATCATTTTTACTGCACTCGAGCATTGCTACATGTTCTCTAGTAAATACACATTCTTTATTTTTAGCAACAGAATTTCTGAAAAATACATAGTTACAAACACATTATACCATAGGACGCAACTTCATTTATAATTCTAGTTCTAGATCCGAATCGAAGGGCAATCCTGCATGGACTTTATTTTCATTTGATCTTCTTACAAACATCACTATTATGCATGCGTTCTTCGCTAGGGAATATGGATGTCGTTCAGCCCCAAGCAGCGGGAGGCGCGTGTTGAGCTTGCACTAACGCTACTCAGCGCATGATTGGATCGCGCACGTGTAGCATGTGTGACATGGCAGTGGTGGACCCCAAAGATTAGTCCATGCAGATCCAGCCGTACCTTGCCTAACTCAAGCTCACGTAGGTCTGTTTAGATGGGTTAAAGTTGAGGACTAAATTTTAACTCTATTATCATTCATACTTCATGCTAAAGTTTTTAAATTTTAACTTACCTTATTAACATTCATATCTAGAGAAGCTAGTGATAAAATTTAATATTTTTACACAGTAGCACTTGGATTAAAAAATCCTCTCGGTTCTTACTCTGACCCCCGACCCGGACCGATGATCGTCTGCCCACTCGTGCCTCCGTCGTTGCCCGACCGATCGACCCGTCACCCTGACGACCACCTTCACTTGTTGCCCGACCCATCAGGCTGTCTCCAGCGATATCCTTCAAATCCCATCCTCTACATCCTTCATTTACAGAATTCTCTACAAGATTCTCTCCTCTATATCTCATTTCTCTCCAACAACGTTCTCTAAATCTCGTTCTCTATACATTAAACCCTATATTAGAAACGTATTTTGTTCCAAATTTTTGTACGTACGTATTTATCATACCTCAAACGCTATGGACATATTTTATTTTTATTTAATTCAGTGTTTGAAACGTAAAGAAAAAATAGAGAAGAGGAGAGAGAATCTCTATATATAGAGGACTGTAGCGTTCTCTATTTTAGAGCACCATTTAGAGAACGCTGCTAGAACAATAGAGAACGAAATCTTTCTCTATATATAGAGTACAGAACGCTTTACAGAATGCTGCTGGAGACAGCCTCAGTCGGCTGGCTGCCTCCGCTGTTGCCCGACCCCAACCTTGACGGTCATTGGCCGGTCGGCCACCTCCAACCGTCGCCCTGACACAACCCTGCATGGGCACCGCTCGCCAGCATCGTAGGGCCACAGCTGCGCCGCCGCCCGTCCTACCATCCTCGGCTCCCCTGGCCCCTCGCCCCCCACTGGCAGCTTAAACGTCACTCGCTGGCCACCGCACTGCCACCCTGCGATTCACCCGGTACGCCGGGCATCTTCTCTGGTAATCCCTTCGATGGAGTGCATACTTGAACCACCGGTTTAAATTGGACAGTTTCACCGCAATGAATGGAATCGGCTCGTGCAGGGGCAAGGTAAACTAGGTAAACTAAAAACTTTAACCTTTAGCTTCCACTAATTTGTACAAAATATAAATTAGCATGTACAACTACGATTCATCTGCTACGATTCATCTAGTGTGTCCACCTACCTGAAAGGAGTTTTGCAAGCAAAAACCAATCCTAACAGAAACTACTCTAAGAAAGTAAAGACACACAAATTACATGTATAAAAAAATATAAAAAATGGATTAGAGAGAATGCAAACTCGGTACGACGATTTTATCTCGTGGTACCAGTAGTCAAATGCCACCCCTAGTCTACGTTGGAGCTCCACCAAAGATATGCTCCCGGTCACAAGTCTCTCTTGGTTGAGGCATTGGGCTCGCCATGAAGGCTCTTATCTTGCTACCTCTCTTCCGATTACCTTGACACCGTCTTCACTACGGACCTTCTCCACATAGAAAGAGGTCTCCTCATCTCCCTACGCAGATGAAGAAGTATAGAGGTTGTGGTGGTTGGCCGCGGATTCTGCGCAGGTGACGCAAACTTTGGGTGGAGGGCCTCTACGGCTATCAGGCAACATTGCGAAGGCGATAAGAATGAGATGTCTATTTTTTGTCTGGTTTCACCATCTTTATCAAAGGGATCTGTCGGTGTTTTACCGGCTGCCCACCGAGGGATATACCCAAGGTAGTAAGTTTTGGGTGAGGAGACGCCGAGACCAGGAACTCGAAGTTGCAAGGAACACAAAGCTTTAGACAGGTTCGGGCCGCAAAGCGCGTAATACCCTACGTCCTATATGGTGGTTTGTATTGCCTTAGGTGTAAAATGATCTAGAGATCTTGTTTTAAGAGGGGTCTTTGTCCTCCTTTATATATCCAAGAGGCCAGGGTTACAAGGATACTAACCAACACCTGCTAAGGAATCGTACCAGAACATATCTCGAGTAGATTCTCTCTGTATCAGTTAGCTCTATCTCCTACTTAAACGGGATAAATAAGAGATAAACGAGATAAATAAGAGATAAGATGGACTTAATCTCTTAAACCTCTTTAAACTACGTTATGTACACAATCCCATGGCCCCGGGTCTGACAAGCCCCCGAGCTCTTCGTAGCTGAGTACTGCAGGCTTATCGAGTACTTTTGAAGCAATCTTCGACTTCTTCAGAAGCTTCATCTTGAAGTCCTGCTTCGAGTACTTGCTAGGCTGCATCGAAGCTATGAGATGCTCATGCCCCGAATTTTATTTTTAACATGGTTTGCGATTTGAAAAATCGCACTCCATATGGAGTAGCCCCCGAGTCTGAAAGGACCTCAAGATGCCTAGAGGGGGGGGGTGAATAGGCTAATCTGCAACTTAAAACACTTTGAACACGGTTAGCAACACAGGTATCCGGATACTCCGGATGTAGGGTCCGGAGATTCCGGATATACTGTCCGGACTATCCGGGTATGAAAGAATGTGCTACTAATCACTGTTTTAGATGCTGTAAATTGAATCAGGTAAATTTGGAGGGACTATTGGTACCTTTAAGGTGTTTCTCACCTGTTGTCTTACTCGTGAGACTTGTACAAAAGTAGATCGACCTCAAACCCTAAAAGGTTAGTCTCACATGCAAATAATCACAAATGTGAAGTAGAAATATGAGGATGACACAGAATTTGTTTCCCGAAGTTCACTCCCAAAGGAGCTACGTCTCCGTTGAGGAAGAATTCAAGAGACGGTGCTCAAGAACTTCTATGCTCCTCTCCCAAGGGTGAGACCAACGCTCAAACCCTAGGGTCACTTACTATGAATTCCTCGGAGAGGAATGAAGGTTACAAACCAGCTGTGATGCTCATAAAACAATCACGCAATCACAAGCGACGCCTAGCCGTCTAGGAGCTTGAAGCTCCAAGAGTAATAAACTAGAATCCACGGGCTAGACTTGGTTTGATGTGCTCAAGAGATGAAATCAAGGCTTACTTGCACAATCTTAGCTCTTGCAACAATCTCACTTCAAACCCCAACGAAAATCACTCAAAAATGGAGCAAATGGGGAGTGAGAAGGCTCTCTTTAGATTTTCTGCAGGTCTGGTCGAAAATGAGCAAGAGAGAGAGAGTGAGAGGGGGTATGAGGGGTATTTATACCCCCTCTCCCAGAAACTAGCCGTTGGAAGAGCGATACCCGGAAACTCCGGGTATATGTCCGGATACTCCGGACATAGGGGTCCGGAGACTCCGGACCAAACTGGTTTTCCAGACCGGTAACAGTAACCCGGACACTCCGGGTATACGTCCGGATTCTCCGGTCATTCTGTCCAGACATTCCGGACTGCAACCCGGACACTCCGGGTTAGACACAGAATTTCACATTTAAGTCCCTTTTTGAGTGTTGAGATGGTTTCTTTTGATTTTTGTGGGTTCTCTTGAGCACAACTACCATGTCTACACTAGTGGATCACAGTTCCCCTTGATAGTACGGCGTTCCTATACTCAATTTCAAAAATAAAATCTAGTCTTTAAGAATACTTGAGGACGCCGCTTTTCATATCCTTTTTGAGGGTTCACGCTTCTCTAAAAGATTTGCTTAGTCATCATTAGCACCTGCACACATGCTTAATAACACAATTAAATATACATGTGCTTTGTCATATATCACCAAAACCCACTTAGGGGCCTAGATATCTTTCAATCTCCCCCTTTTTGGTGATTGATGACAATCCACATGTATCTCATTTGATAACCATAAAAAGTAATCTTAAGCATGTAAAGAGCTCCCCCTTAATGTATGCCATTAATTTGAATTTCAAATTGACTTCTCTAAGGTCAAGATTGGCATATTTAGAAAAAGATATGGAAACTCTTTATACATTCTACAGTGGGGTGAGCATGTGTGTGCTGAAAAGTGTGTGATGCAAAAGTCATGTCATATAATCAAGAAACACTAGTGTTTGATCAAGATAACCCGGAGACTCCGGACCATGTGTCCGGAGTATCCGGAAGAATATCCGGAGTATCCGGACCATCAGGTCAGAACACAGAAACAATAACATTGCATCATAATCATATTAAGATCATAATATCAGCTCATCCTTAAAAACAAACTGCAAACTAGTGAATCACAGAGTAGCACACATTACAAAGTTCCTCACACCACATAGTCCTTACATGAATAATTGTTCAAAGTTGATACATAGCCCAAATGAGTACATAAATGACATTTTCACTCCCCCTTTGTCATCAAGTGCCAAAAAGGAAATGAAAAAAATGGCAAGAAGGTCTTCTACTCATCATCATCTTGGGCATCCTCATCGGAGGTGTCCTCATCCTCATCCGAATCGGGGATTTCACGGTAGTTTGGAGGTGCTTCTTCTTCGGTCTCTTCCTCTTCATCAAATATCTCTTGGCCATGAGGAGGAGAGCGACGGGATCGTGTAGGGGCACGTGTGCGCTGACGTGGGCGAGGAAGAGGAGCATGAGCAGCAGCAGTGGTGGCCTCATCCGCAGCATCCCATTCGGCAAATGGGTCATCAAACTCGGGCAACTCATGGTATGGATCCGCCGGAAGCCCCAAGTGACTCTTAATCTCAATAATGTCACGGCGGTTTTCATTGATCTCTTGAGTTGCAGTCTTGCACATGCAGAATATGCTCTTTAGAGCTCTCTTGATGAAGGAATCATGATGACCACGACGAGATGAAGATGGACCCGCATAAGATGGAGCTGGGTCAAACCTTGGGTTCCTTGTGGCACCGGCATGAAGAGGAGGGGCGTGCGGTGCATCACCGGATCGAGGACGAAGGTGAAGCGCAGCATGCTTGCAATCCTTGGGAAAGGTGACCTTGGTGACCCTCTCAATCATATACATGATGTAAGGAGCAGATGGTAGAAACTTTTGGGGATCATTCATCGTCCTCCTTAACTCATTCCAAATGAAATCCATAATGGAGAAAGGTCACCCACCAGGCATGACACGGGCAAGAAGATTGCAAGCAAAGTACCTAAGAGCAGTGGCATCACCATCCTTTGCATCAATAGTGGCACGAAAAAATTGGTTCATGGTGTAGTAGAATGGTTGGAGAGTGCTTGCATTGCCGGCTTCCGCTAGAATAGGGTTGTAGAAAAGAGTCGGTAATTGACTTGGCTTTAACTGATGTTCCACATGAATAGGATCCCTCTTTTCATCCTCTGAGCCAAGTCCAAGGAGTCTAGAGAAAGTCATGTAGTCAACTCCATATTTCACTCCCTCGGTAGTCCAAAAGAAGGCAATTTGCCTTGCATCATAAAATAAAGAGGAGTGAAATTGAGCAAGAATCTCCTCATTCCAATCATACCGAAAGCCCATGATATCATAAAGACCAAATTCCTTGCACTTTGCAATAGCTTGATTGAAGAATGGGTCATTCATCCTCTCAAAATACTCCCAATCAACATACTTGCAAGAAACAATGGGAGCTTTGCCCTTGCGCATGACAACAGAGGAGTAGAAATTTTGATGCAACTGACACCAAAATCTCCTTTCCAAGTTTTCAGCCTTCTCATACTTGTAAACGTCCTCCTTGCGTGCATCCGTAAGTGCCACAGTCTGCTTGAAATAATTCCTCCCCATAGAAGTAGTAAACTCAGTGAGGATTTGAGGACGGTGAAGCTTTGGACACCTAGGATATTGGCGTTGATCTTGTGGATATTCAACTTGAAGACAAGGAGGAGTGCGAGGGCAGATATCCCAAGCAATTCCCCGTCTTGATGGATTAGCCCGAGAAGGAGGTGGCACTGCCATGCTTGGCATCATGTAGGGAGCTTGACGAGGTGGACGGGCTTGTGAGCTGCTTCCTGCAGGCTCTTTGCCCGGACGGTGACGAGGACGAAGTTCTCTTGGAGGAGGACTAGGAGGAGAAACTTCCTCCTCTGGGATTTGAGGATCATGACGGCGCTTTTGCCGTCTCTGACCGGAAGAAGCCTGTGCACGCTCACGTCCCATAGCCTAGATATAGAATATATCGATTAGGAGCAGCTAGACGAAATAGGAATGAGACAGGTGGGCTGAATCTCTAGGAATCCGGAGAGTCCGGACATATGTCCGGATACTCCGGACAGAACATCCGGAGTCTCCGGGCATCGACATGTAAAACCCTACTTTCATGAAATCTAGAGATTTGCCCATGGGATTTGAATGAAATTTGGGGCACAAGCTGCTGCACATGAGGGAAGATAATGCCCCAAAGGATATCTAGTTTTGACCACTACATTGAGAGATCGGGCGATTTGAAGTTTGAGTACCTTAATGAAGAGGAAAGCGCGGGAAACTCCAAATCCAAAGCGTTCTCCAGAGATTCCGGACGAGAGAAAGCACTCCCTTCAAAGATTCGCAAATCTCACGGGAAAAGTGGTGAAAATCGCCCCTTGGGTGAGTGGAAGGCAGTGGAGAAGAGGAGAGACGCGGTGGAGGTGAAAATAAGAGATAGAACCGTTTTGACCGACCCCCCCGCGGTATATATATAAGATGGTTTCACCATCCGGAGTATCCGGACGTATGTCCGGAGTATCCGGACATGTGTCCGGATTATCCGGCTCCCCCTAAAAACTGCGATGAATTCCAATGAGAATAGGATTGAATTTTGATAAGAGAGATCTAGTGATGTGAGAGGCTTACTTAACTTGAGACTAGCCAGCAATCAACAATGGGAACAATAGTCTCAAGCAAGTAAGGTAAGATTCAAATCATTTTCAAAATCACACTCCTACTAATTCTAGTAAATTTTTCAAAATATTTTCTCTATAGCACTCAAACATGTGCATGATCTCAAACTAAGTTACGAGAATCCAAAATATTTAGCTCACTCCTCAAGGTACAAAACCTTTGCTCATCAAGTGGTTTAGTGAAGATATCGGCTAGTTGTTTATCGGTGCTCACATGACTTAAAACGATATCTCCTTTGGCTTCATGGTCTCTCAAGAAATGGTGCCTTATGTCAATATGTTTGGTTCTTGAGTGGTTAACGGGATTGTTCGCTAGCTTGATTGCACTCTCATTGTCACACGAGAGTGGAATCTTGCTGAACTTACAACCAAAGTCGCTCAAGGTGGATTTCATCCAAAGTAGTTGTGCACAACAAGCACCTGCAGCAACATATTCGGCTTCGGCAGTGGATAAGGCAACGGAATTTTGTTTCTTGGAACTCCAAGACACAAGGGACCGGCCAAGAAATTGACACGTCCCCGATGTACTCTTCCTATCTACTTTGCAACCGGCATAATCCGAATCGGAGTAGCCAAGTAGATTGAAAGTGGAGCCCTTGGGATACCACAAGCCAAGGTACGGAATGAAAACTAAATATCTTAGAATTCTCTTAACAGCCATAAGGTGACATTCCTTAGGATTAGCTTGAAACCTTGCACACATGCACACACTAAGCATGATATCGGGCCTAGATGCGCAAAGGTAAAGAAGGGATCCAATCATGGAGCGATATACCTTTTGATCTACGGCCTTCCCATCTTCATTTAAATCGAGATGTCCATTAGTCGGCATGGGTGTCTTGATAGGCTTGGCATTCTCCATGTCAAACTTTTTCAACATATCTTTGGTATACTTGGTTTGACAAATAAAGGTTCCTTCCTTGAGTTGCTTGATTTGAAAGCCAAGAAAGAATGTCAACTCTCCCATCATGGACATCTCGAATCTCTTCGTCATGATCCTACTAAAATCCTCGCACCAAGATTGATTAGTAGAACCAAATATAATGTCATCGACATATATTTGGCACACAAAAATTTCTTTGTCAACTTTGCGAGTGAAGAGAGTAGGATCGGCTTTGCCTATCTCAAAGCCTTTCCTTAAGAGAAAATCCTTAAGGCATTCATACCATGCTCTAGGAGCTTGCTTAAGCCCATAGAGCGCCTTATGGAGCTTGTAGACGTGATGAGGTAGCTTAGGATCTTCAAAACCCGGTGGTTGCTCAACATATACCAATTCGGAGATTGGTCCATTAAGAAAGGCACTCTTCACATCCATTTGGTATAGCTTGAAATCATGGTGAGTTGCAAAGGCAAGCAAGATACGAATTGACTCAAGCCTAGCTACGGGTGCATAAGTCTCACCAAAATCCAAACCTTCGATTTGAGTGAAGCCTTGAGCAACCAACCTTGCCTTGTTTCTTGTTACCACGCCATGTTCATCTTGTTTGTTTCGAAAGACCCACTTTGTTCCAATGACATTCTGCTTGGGTCTTTCTACTAAGGACCAGACTTCATTCCGTGTGAAGTTGTTCAATTCTTCTTGCATGGCCATCACCCAATCCGGATCATTCAGAGCTTCTTCAACCTTAAGTGGTTCCAAAGAAGAGACAAACGAGTAATGTTCACAAAAGGTTGCTAAACGAGAACGAGTAGTTACCCCTTTGTTTATGCTTCCAAGGATGTTATCCACGGGATGATCCTTTTGGATAGTTTGATGAATTCTTGGATGAGGAATTTGAGCTTCATGTTGTATGGGCTCGATTTCTTGTTCAGCCTGAGGTTGATCTTGATGTGGAGATGATGGTCGATCTTCTGTAATCCGGATACTCCGGCCCTGTGTCCGGATACTCCGGACAGGTGATCCGGAGTCTCCGGATATATACCCGGAGTTTCCGGGTTGCGCCGCGGAAGTTGATGTAGATGACCCTTTGAACATCAACACATCATCATCGTCTTGATCCTCTTGTTCTTGTGGCTTTATTTCACCAGTGGCTAACTTCTTGATCATCTTGTTTGGTGGTTCTTCCATACCTACAACATCATCAACTTGCTCTTCTTGAGAGCCATTAGATTCATCAAATGTCACATCACACGCTACTTCAACACAACCGGTGGTTTTGTTGAAGACACGATATCCATGAGCATTTGAGGCATAACCAAGAAGAAAACCTTCATCAACTTTAGATGCAAATTTAGAGTTCTTGGGCTTCTTGTTGAGAATGAAGCACTTACTTCCAAAAACTCTAAAATATGATACGTTAGGCTTTTTACCAAGTAGAAGTTCGTAGGCCGTCTTGTTCAAGATCTTGTGAAGATAAAGACGGTTGATAGCGTGACATGCCGTGTTGATTGCTTCCGCCCAAAATTGATCCGAGACCTTGTATTCATCAAGCATTGTTCTTGCGGCTTCAATGAGAGTTCTATTTTTCCTTTCAACAATTCCATTTTGTTGTGGAGTATATGGAACGGAGAACTCATGCCCAATGCCCTCTTCTTCTAAGAATTCTTCAATGTTGGTGTTCTTGAATTCGGTGCCATTGTCACTTCTCACTTTCTTGATCTTGGTCTCGAATTCATTTTGAGCTCTTTTTGCAAATTTCTTGAATGTCTCTTGCACTACACTTTTGTCATGCAAAAAAAATACCCAAGTGAAACGAGAATAATCATCAACAATAACAAGTCCATATTTGTTACCACCAATGCTTATATAAGCCACCGGACCAAAGAGATCCATGTGTAGTAGTTCAAATGGCTTGACGGTGGTGATGATGCTCTTTGACGGATGAGGAGCACCAACTTGCTTTCCGGCTTGACAAGCGCTACAAATACGATCTTTCTCAAAAGAGACATTTGTTAGTCCTAGAATGTGATCCCCCTTTAGGAGCTTGTTGAGATTTCTCATCCCAACATGAGCTAGTCGGCGATGCCATAACCAACCCAAGCTAGACTTTGCCACCAAGCATGTATCAAGTTGAGCCTTTTCTTGTGAAAAATTCACTAGATAAAGCTTTCCCTTGAGTACACCCTTGAAGGCAACGGAGCCATCGCTTCTCCTAATGACGGTCACACCTTCGTTAGTGAATAAACAGTTGAAACCCGATGCACAAAGTTGTGATATGGATAACAAATTATACCCAAGAGATTCGACTAAGAGAACTTTTGAAAGAGAGAATTTTGAGTTTAGATCAATGTTACCGGTACCAAGCACTTTTCCCTTTTGATTTCCGGCAAAAGTAATGTAATGATCATCATTTGATTCTTTCAAACTCTCAAATACGCTTCCTTCTCCGGTCATATAATTTGTGCATCCGCTGTCAATCACCCATGTTGATCCACCGGAGAAGTATTCCTACAAAACAAGATTATTCCTTTCTTTTAGGTACCCAACAATACTTGGGTCCTTGAGTGTTAGTCAAAAGCACTTTGGGTACCCACACATGGCTTTTCACCTTAGTGTTCCATGAGCGGTGACCCACAAACCTAGCAACCACTTTACCATGGTGGTTCCTAGTTAAAACATAATCCGCATAAAATGACATTTGAGATAATGTTTTTGGTGTTTTGGGCATTTGGAATTTGTCTTGCTTCAAAGAGGATGCAACAATTTTGGCACCTTCATCACATGTTGTGCCTCTCTTGACAAACTTGATTTGACTTAACCCTTGCTTCTCACCACTTCTCCTATGGATGGGAGTTATCATGTTCACCAGGCCTCCTCTTGCCCCTAAGGCGGCCTTCTTGTTATTCTTGACATAAGGAATGGTTTGAGAAGTGCCATCTTCATTCTTTCCTAATCCCTTACCTTTCTCAAAACCATATTTACTTAAGTATTTTGAACCAAACCCCTTGGTATGCTTCTCAAACTCACCTACCCTTGGTGAGGGATTTGTCTTGAGTACTCCCTTGTGAGATATTTCCTCTTCTTGCACCAATTGGGTGAGTCTACTAATCTCTTTCCTCATGGCTTGCACTTCGGCATGGTTAGTCACACAAGTTTGAATATCAACATTAAAGCATCGTGCACAACCATTACTAGTTGAAGGACTAGATGACTTTGATGTCTTACAAGTGTTAGAGGAACTTACTAGGAGAGTGCTAACCTTAACTTCAAGTGCCGTGTTCATGGCTTGCAAGCTTGTTAAGCTTTCTTGAAGTTTATCATTGTCTCTCTTTAATCTAGCATGAGTGTCTTCAACTAAAAAAAGTTTTTTAGTTAAGTCATCCACTTTCCTCTTTTCACTAGTAAATGACTCTTCTACCTCAAGAAGCATATTATCCTTGGCTTTTAGAGATTCTCCAAGCCTCTTGTTTTCCTTCCTTTCATAGGTAAGGTTCTTTTCAAGAGTCTCGGATTTTTCTCTTTCAAGTCTAAACAATTCCTCTTGTGATTCAAGAGTCTCATCTAGATCATCTAGTTTCATTATTAATTTCATTATTCTAGTTGCCACACTCTTGCCATATTGTTTAATAAGACTAGCAACTTCATCATCATCATCTATTTCATCATCCGATGAGTTCGGAGATATTACCTTTGAGTTCTTTGCCATCAAGCACATAATTTGATCTTGATCTTCATCATCGGTGAGATCTTCAAACAAGCTTGGTTGATGTGAAGATAAAGTCTTGAATGCCATGGTTGCAATATCTTCATTGTCGGAGTTGCTTTCTTCATTTGAATCCCATTCTTGACCAAGATGAGCTTCACCAACATGATTTTTATATCTTGGCTTATCCCTCTTGGATGAACTCTCCTTGGCATTCTTGTTCTTCTTCTTTTCTTCCGGACAATCCGCAATGAAATGCCCGATTTTCTTGCAACCGAAGCATGGCTTGCTTGATCTTCTTCTTGATTCATTCTTGTTCTTGCCAAAGTTTCGAAAGTTGCCCTTCCTTAGAACTCTTCTAAAGTTCTTGATGAAAAAGGCCATTTGCTCATCATCAAGCTCATCATCTTCACTATCACTAGAGTCATCAATCTTTGATGGTTGAGGTGCTTTTTCTTTGCCTTTCAACTTAGCTTGAAGAGCCAACCCATTATTCTTTGCAGCTTGCTCTTGTAGATCGGCTAAATCTTGATTTATTTTGACTCTCTTCAATTGATCATGATGAGCCTCAATTCTTCCAAGAACATTCTCGGCGGTGAAATGCTTGAAACCCCTTTCCGCTCTTATCAAACTAGGTAATGTGACATCCCTAGCCATGTAGACAGTTAAGAGCTTATCCACTATCTCACGATCACCCCATTTGTCTCCACCAAGAGATTTGATTTGATTGGTGATCTTTTTCATGCGGTTATACATCTCCTTAACAGTTTCATCTTTCTTCATGGAGAATAGACTTAGTTCATCTTCCAAAGTCTTGATTCTTGACTCTCGGACTTTTCTTGACCCTTGATGATTTACTTGGAGAGTGTCCCAAGCATCCTTGGCGGTGGAGCAATCTTCAATTTTGTCAAACTCTTCCGGACTCACGGAAGAGTGAAGAATGTTCAACGCTTGATAGTTTCTTTGTAAGACATATGCTTGAACGGGTGTTGTGGCTTCTCCATCTTCCGGGATCTCACACCCTACTTCAATGATTTTCCATAGATCCTTGTGAATTGCACTCAAATAACCAAACATCTTGGTCTTCCATTGATTATACCCCGTTCCATCAAAATAAGGGGGCTTTCCCATGTGAATTGAAGCACTATGATCACTAGGAATTTGAAATGTATAGTCATGACCAACTTGGTGATAGTTGGCTCTCTTCTTCACCTTTGAAGAGCTTGAAGATCTTCTCTTGTAGTCGTTGTCCGAGTCATCACTTGACTCGATCATAACTTTAGTGCTTGACTTCTCTTTCTTTCTTTGCAATTTCTTCTTCTTCCTCCAAGCCTTCCATTCTTGAAAAGACATTTCATCGTCGGTTGTTTCCAAATCTTCTTCCTCTTCTTGTAGCCTGTTCTTTTTCTTATCCTCTGATTTTTCAGATGACTTCTCCTTCTGAACTTCAACCATTGGATCGGCTTGACCCTTGGATGAAGCGTCACTCGACATCTTGATTCTCCAAGCGGTTAAGCTTCAAATATGGAGAACCTGGCTCTGATACCAATTGAAAGGACCTCAAGATGCCTAGAGGGGGGGGTGAATAGGCTAATCTGCAACTTAAAACACTTTGAACACGGTTAGCAACACAGGTATCCGGATACTCCGGATATATGTCTGGATACTCCGGATGTAGGGTCCGGAGATTCCGGATATACTGTCCGGACTATCCGGGTATGAAAGAACGTGCTACTAATCACTGTTTTAGATGCTGTAAATTGAATCAGGTAAATTTGGAGGGACTATTGGTACCTTTAAGGTGTTTCTCACCTGTTGTCTTACTCGTGAGACTTGTACAAAAGTAGATCGACCTCAAACCCTAAAAGGTTAGTCTCACAAGCAAATAATCACAAATGTGAAGTAGAAATATGAGGATGACATAGAATTTGTTTCCCGAAGTTCACTCCCAAAGGAGCTACGTCTCCGTTGAGGAAGAATTCAAGAGACGGTGCTCAAGAACTCCTATGCTCCTCTCCCAAGGGTGAGACCAACGCTCAAACCCTAGGGTCACTTACTATGAATTCCTCGGAGAGGAATGAAGGTTACAAACCAGCTGTGATGCTCACAAAACAATCACGCAATCACAAGCGACGCCTAGCCGTCTAGGAGCTTGAAGCTCCAAGAGTAATAAACTAGAATCCACGGGCTAGACTTGGTTTGATGTGCTCAAGAGATGAAATCAAGGCTTACTTGCACAATCTTAGCTCTTGCAACAATCTCACTTCAAACCCCAACGAAAATCACTCAAGAATGGAGCAAATGGGGAGTGAGAAGGCTCTCTTTAGGTTTTCTGCAGGTCTGGTCGAAAATGAGCAAGAGAGAGAGAGTGAGAGGGGGTATGAGGGGTATTTATACCCCCTCTCCCAGAAACTAGCCGTTGGAAGAGTGATACCCGGAAACTCCGGGTATATGTCCGGATACTCCGGACATAGGGGTCCGGAGACTCCGGACCAAACTGGTTTTCCAGACCGGTAACAGTAACCCGGACACTCCGGGTATACGTCCAGATTCTCCGGACATTCTGTCCGGACATTCCGGACTGCAACCCGGACACTCCGGGTTAGACACAGAATTTCACATTTAAGTCCCTTTTTGAGTGTTGAGATGGTTTCTTTTGATTTTTGTGGGTTCTCTTGAGCACAACTACCATGTCTACACTAGTGGATCACAGTTCCCCTTGATAGTACGGCGTTCCTATACTCAATTTCAAAAATAAAATCTAGTCTTTAAGAATACTTGAGGACGCCGCTTTTCATATCCTTTTTGAGGGTTCACGCTTCTCTAAAAGATTTGCTTAGTCATCATTAGCACCTGCACACATGCTTAATAATACAATTAAATATACATGTGCTTTGTCATATATCACCAAAACCCACTTAGGGGCCTAGATATCTTTCAGAGTCTTAGGTCGAATCAGAGAATCAGGCTGAGGGTCCCATTAGTCTGTAATCCTCCTTATCCTTCAAAGAAATTTGAAAAATAAGTAGTCGATGCCACGTATCCCGCAGCCCCCGAGCCTCGAATCCAAATCCCACAAAATTGGAGATAAGGATCCGAAAACCGTGGCATGCAGGCTAAAAAAATGATAACTTGAGAAATTACCAAAATGATGATACAAATGATGGAAATTAGATCATGAATTCGAAAAACCCCTTTTTTCGGGCTAATTAACCCTGAAAAAATGATTAGTCGAATATTTAATCCAAACAGTCCACCAAATGACCCCTCAGCTTCGGAATATTCCCAAAAACGACTCTTGAACTTCAGAACAGTAAATTTTCCCCACCCCGCTGGTTATTTAACCCCGCGGCAGCAGTGAGAAAAACTGTGCTTCCAATATACATTTTGCCAAGAGCCACAAAAATCCCCAATCAGAGCCACGCGCCGCCGCCGTCCCTCCCCCCCCCCCCCCCAAAGAAATCCCCCAACCCTGATCTTCCCGCCCCTCTCCTCGTAGCCCCCAAGTATCTCGTGGCAAGCAAATCGGAGATGGTGCCCAAGAAATCAGAGATCGAAGGGGAAAACAAGGAGATGCAGCCGTCGACCGGAGAGTGGACATACAGTAAGTGCTCCCTCACCGATCTGAATAGGCTAGTTTCCGAGGGGTTGCTGCAAGAGAAGAATCTTGTCAACTGGCGCCCCTCTTTCCGTGAACCTTTTCCCATGGAAAATGTTGACGAAATTGTCATATTTTACCATTTTGCCGAATGGGGATTGGCCCTCCCCTCTTGTTCTTTCTTCCGTGGCCTTCTTTATTATTACGGGCTTGAGCTCCATCACCTCAACCCGAATTCCATATGCCATATTTCTATTTTCATCCATTTCTGTGAAGCCTTCCTCAGAATCAAGCCCCACTGGGATCTTTTCTGCTTCCTCTTCCGCGTCAAACCCCAGCCTACCTCGAAAAAACTTTCTGTTGTAGGGGGCGCCGGCATTCAACTGCGTCAGCAGGCCGGCGAAAGATACCTCTCGTACAAATTCCCCTCCAACCTTCCCGGTTGGAAAAGCCATTGGTTCTATACTGAAAATCATGCCCCCCAGCTCCCCGAAAAAACAAATAACCCACCTGTAGTGAGGCCGGAGTGGAATCTTGAACTGTCCAGAGGAGACATGGATCAAGTCGAGGAGCTTTTAGACATCATAGAGGCACATAAGATGACGGGGGTGACCGGCGCTTTCGTTATGTTTTCTTTCTTCAAACGCCGAGTCCAACCGATCCTACAGCGCCACCAACTTGGATTCGAGTACACAGGCTCTGAAGATACATCTCGTATGTGCGCAGAGGAGCTATCAGACGACGCCGCCCTCCTCCGAGTCAGGCGGGTGCTGCTGGACGTGGACGCCGTGCCGTACGTGCCGGAACTGTTTACCGCACGGAATCCGCCCAAACCTGTAAGTACTCGACTACTTTTTGTTGAAATCTACCTCTGTTATGCCATCGCTAACTGAGAGCCTTCTGCAGGGACACACAGAACTATACCACAGCTACCCGCCGCGACCCAATATCCCCTAGCCAGACCACCTCCTCCCCAGCGCCGCTGTAGAAGCAAAAAGGGCTCGTATAGCTGCAGCTCAGCGCAGCAGCGAGTCCATAGAGGATGTGAGCCCCCAGGCGAAGGAGGAGACTGAAGGAGAGGCAAGACGGAACAACCCCTCTGGGCCAGCCGTGGAGTTGATCGGAGCTTTGCCACTGGTGCCACAGGGTCGTCGGGTAGTGCGCAAGCGAAAGGCGTAGGAAATTGAATCTTCCGGGTACTTGTTGCTGCCTTGTTATATTACTGTACGTTGATATTGTGACGTGCTGACAATATCCTCCTGTAGTCCTTCCGCCTCTTCCTCCCGGACCGAGCCTGAAGAAGAAGAAACAGCTCCGTCGGCCGCCGTAGCCGTCACCATCGCCGTGGCGGGGACCGCGCCATTGGCTGGTGAAACCCCGTCGCCAGCAACACAAACCCCGTCGCCGTGGCGGGGACCGCGCCATTGCCTCTGGTTGCATAATAGACGTTCTGAGTTTTCGACTTGTATATTGACTGACTTCGACTTCATTAGGGCTGCAAGCGCCGCGGACCTCCAGCTGAAACCGGCCTCGACTACCCCAGCCCCCGGGTCGGCGGCCCAAGAAGAGTCCACAAGCGCGGGGCCAATCGTGGCTGTGCCAGCCCCCGAGCCGTCAGCCCCCGAAGGGCCGACGCCCGCGGAGCCAGCCCCCGAGGTGGACGCGATGCTGCCCGACTTGCCGCCCCCCGAGCTCCAAGAAGGCGGAGCTGGAGCCAGTAGCGCGGAACAAGTCGAGGCCCCTGTTGCCGCTCCTACGGATGGCGCAGGTGAGCATGTGACCACCCTCGGCTAGCCACCGAAGCCCAGGCGCAATGTGCTGAAGACATTTGTACTTGCAGGTGCCCAGCGGCCACTGCCTGAGGAAGCCCCCGGGACATCAGAAGGTCCCAGAGAAATGCTGAAGGCCGGGCCCGGGTACAAGAACATCGTCGACATCGACCTGGTGGACGACCCGAAGCTGACAGCCGAGAACATAAGGGGCTTCAGGAAAGCTTACAAGGAACTATACGACTTTACCATGGTAAGCCCCGAGTACTTGTCTGCTGGTATGCTTTGTCGAATAGTTTGGACTTGATCTCCCCTTTTTATGCAGGACGTGATCACAGACTCCCAGAAGAAATTAGAAAAACTGCGGGAAGTTGTGAGTGATCACCAGGAATTCGCTGCTCTTGAGAGACGCGTCGACGACGAGAGGACAAAGAACTTGCATCTCGAGAAAGACAACTCTGAGCTCGAACAGCAACTCGAGGAGTAGAAGAAAGCGCTCGAGGCACAAAAGAACGCGCACCGGGAGCAGCTCCAGGAGCAAAAGAAGGCGCACCAAGGTAAGCCATTGCTTGCTTAGAGTACTTACACATATCAAGTAGTCCTGGATTCTGAAAAAGCTCTGCACGCAGAACTTAGGAAAATGTTAATATATAAAGAAGAGCTGCTTACTGACGTGAAGAACCTGCTATATCGGCGTACAGATGACGTCGAGAGGTTGCAGAAGGTGATCGGCAACACTGAACGACAGTTCGTCGACTGCCTTCAGCGAATCAAGACGCTGGGCGAGGAGAAAGAGCAGTGACAGAAAGAGCTCGAAGACCTCAGGGGGGCCACCCAGGAGCTGGTGGACATGGTGGATCCACCGGAGGAAGGCGAAGCAAACCCTCGGTCCTTGCTAGAGCGGCTCCGTGAAGCCCCGAAGAAAGTACTCAAATTCCTCTCTGAGGCTCCTGTCGCATGCGTCAGCAACGCCCTCACGATTGTGAAGTCCTTCCTGCCAAACGCGCAGCTTGAAATATTTGCTCAAGGAATGGCAGCGGATTGCACCGAGGATCAGTTCGACAGATACCTCCTAGAAGCCCAACCTGTATCAGAACGTATAGTTCAAAGTGTAGTGCAGGATTAGGGTGTAAAAAACAAGTACTCATTCCCTGTATAAATGTTGTATTTGATGCCTCTACTTGTGTTTGTGCCATGGCTGAATTGGAATCCAGGCTCAAAGGCTAAGTAGTAGACACTACCCTGAGTACAGCGACCCGGAAGGTAGTCATAGCTCCAAGCAGGTACTCATCGAACAAGTTAGCCGCAACTCGACCGAGTGGGTCTAAACTATTAGGAAAGAACGCGAGCATCATCGTGGAATTGCCGTGCGTAAGGCATAAAAACAAAACTACCCCGAGTGCACCGACTCTGGATGTAGTCGAAGTCGCTCCTCATATGAGCGCGCTCCTTGAGTTAGGTAAGAACCGGATGGACGATTCAAACTTGTTGGGAGCAAACGCGGGCATCACCGCGATTCTGCCGTGTTTATGGGAAAAATGAAACTACCCTGAGTTCAATGACTCGGGATGTAGTCGAGGTAGCTCTTTACGCGTGCCCATCCAACAAGCTGGATATAAACCAGTCGAACGGATCGATTTGTTGGGATAGATGCGACTACTATCGTGTGCGACCATCCAAGGTCGCGGCGGAAGTCGAGTCATAGAAGATATGAACGGAGCGGATGGTTACGTCGAAACATGAAATCGATAAGATATAAACGTGGCCGTGGCCTCCGTACAATTCACGACAAGAAGCTGATTTATGTAAATACTGCAAGTGGCCGTAGAGTCCGCATGTTCACAGAGAAATTTTCAACCCGAATCTTGTGGCGCGTAGCCTCCAAACTGATTCGAGGAAAGGAGGCCGTCTAAGCCCCCGGAGATTCAGCTATATCCGGACATCTTCTCATGAGTAAAACTTGCGCAGGTTCTGGATGTTCCAAGAGTTCGGAACATCTTGGCCCTCGGGATATTGTAGTCGATAAGAACCTGGTCTTGTAACCTGTTTGATGACAAACGGGCCCTCCCACCTTGAATTGAGCTTGTGTAGGCCGGACTCATCTTGAATGCGACGCAAGACCAAGTCACCGATGCTGAATGACCGCTCCCTCACGTTGCGATCATGATATCGCCGGATCCCCTGCAGGTATCGGGCTGACTGAACAAGAGCGGTGCAGCGAGCCTCTTCAACAGAATCGAGCTCTAATTGCCTCGCCTTCGTTGTACATTTCAACCCTTGGGGATTTCCATATGATATCGGCCGGTAAGATAGCCTCAGATCTGTATACGAGGAAGAAAGGCATTTGTCCTGTGGCTTTGGACGACTGAGTCCGAAGCCCCCAGACGACATGTGGCAGCTCATGTATCCATTTGCCCCCCTTCTTGCTGTTTTCGTCATAGAGTCTCTTCTTGAGGCCGTCGATTATCAAACCGTTTGCCCTTTTGATTTGTCCATTGGCCCTTGGGTGTGCGACCGAGACATATTTAACCTCGATGCATGCATTCTCGCAGAATTCCCAGAACTGGTTGGCCGTGAAATTGGATCCCAAGTCTGTGATGATGGTATTGGGGAAGCCGAAGCGGTGCAAGATATCCGAGATGAAGTCAACAACCCGATCTGGTGTGAGCTTGGCTATCGGCTTGTACTCAATCCACTTGGTAAACTTGTCGATAGCCGCCAGAACATGGGTGAAACCGCCTGGCGCCATTGTGAAGGGCCCAATCATGTCGAGGCTCCAACAAGCAAAGGGCCAGGATGGCGGTATGGTGATGAGGCTGTGGGCTGGAACATGAGTTTGTTTGCCGAAGAATTGACAATTTTGGCACCTGCGCACGAGATCCTCCACGTCGGATACTGCAGTGGGCCACCAGAAACCAGCCCTGTATGCCTTCCCCACCAGCGTTCTTGAAGCTGCGTGGTTACCGTAGACACCCTCGTGGATCTCTCGCAGTATGTCATAACCCTCTTCCTTTGTGACGCACTTCATGAGAACACCTGACCGAGCGCCGCGCCGATAGAGCTTGCTGTTGACCAGGACAAAACCCTTGCTTCTGCGCATGACACGTGCCGCCTCTGCGCTCCTGGCATCGATTCCTGCTGGTAGCCTTTGATCTCGGATGAAGTCGAGAAAAGCCTCTCGCCAGTCCTCTCGCAGCACCATAACCTCTCGATCGGGTTGTTGGGGACCCGCGTCGAAATTGTTTCCCGCGGAGAAGACTTGATGGATGGCTGTTTGAGCTCCTGGACGAAGACTCCCGGTGGGACCTGAGCACGTGTCGACCCCAGCCGACATTGTGCTCTCGTAGCACGTGATGAACCTCCAAGCCGGAAAATTTGTTTTCCAGCTTGCGCACTTCCTGTACATAGGCGTCCATCGTCTCCTTGTTGCTGTCCCACTCTTTGTTGACTTGCTGCACAACAAGAAGGGAATCGCCATACACAAGTAGTCGCTTGATCCCTAGTGATATTGCCAAACGAAGCCCGTGAAGCAAGGCTTCATACTCGGCTTCATTGTTGGATACCGCCCACTGGATCTGAAGGACATACTTCAATTGTTCACCTCGTGGAGAAATAAGCAGAACTCCAGCGTCGCCGCCATCAAGCTTGAGGGACCCATCAAAGTACATGGTCCAGTGCTCTGGCTTATCGACCGGAGTTGGGACTTGATTCTCCCTCCATTCAGCCATGAAGTCGACTAGAGCTTGAGACTTGATTGCAGTGTGTGGCTTGAAGTCGATTGACAAAGCCCCCAGTTCCACTGCCCACTTTGATATATGCCCCCGTGGCATCTTGATTATGAAGAATATCAGCCAGCGGAAGATCCGTAATCACAGTGATCTTGTACTCGTCGAAATAATGGCGCAGCTTTCTTGATGCGATTAGAATTGCATATAAAAGCTTTTGAACGGCGGGGTATCGTACCTTGGATTCGGAGAGTACCTCGCTGACGAAGTAGACAGGCCTCTGCACTCCAAATGCATGACCTTCCTCGCCTCGCTCGACTACAATAGCACTGCTGACAACATGAGTTGTTGCCGTGATGTAGAGTAGTAGATCCTCCCCCGGCAATGGTGCTATAAGGATCGGAGGTGACTGAAGGTGATGTTTCAGATCTTGCAGGGCCCGCTCGGCCTCTTCCGTCCATTGGAACTTATCTTGGTGTTTCAGGAGCTTGAAGAAGGGTAGTCCTCTCTCCCCGAGTCGGGAGATGAACCTGTTCAGGGCTGCCATACAACCTGTTAGCTTCTACACATCCTTGATTGTGGCCGGAGCCCCCATGTCAGTGATGGCCATGATCTTTACAGGGTTGGCTTCAATGCTCCGGTTGCTAACGATGAACCCAAGCAATTTTCCTGAAGGTACTCCAAAAACGCACTTGGTAGGATTGAGTTTCCACCGAAATCTGCGTAGACTACTAAGCGTTTCCTCCAAATCTGCAATCAAGTTGTGGGAATCCCTAGTCTTGATGACCACATCATCCACATAGGCCTCAACATTCTAGTGCAGCTGATCCGCGAAGCACATCTGGATTGCGCGCTGATAGGTTGCTCCTGCATTCTTCAACCCGACGGATATGGTTTTGTAGGCATATGTCCCGTACGGGGTGATGAATGCTGTCTTGATTTGGTCCTCCTCCTTGAGCGCAATCTGATGATATCCTGAATAACAATCAAGAAAACAAAGAAGGACACAACCAGCCGTCGAATCGACAACTTGGTCAATGCGCGGGAGCCCGAAGTGATCCGTTGGGCAGTGCTTGTTAAGATCAGTGTAGTCGACACACATTCTCCATTCATTGTTCTTTTTCTTTACAAGAACAGGATTAGCTACCCACTCTGGATGGATTACTTCTTTAATGAATCTAGCCGCGAGAAGTTTAGCTATCTCCCGTTTGATGGCCTCACGCTTATCGTGAGCAAACCTTCACAGGCGTTGCTTCTTAGGCACAGCCTTTGGGTGTACATTCAAAGCATGCTCAATCAACTCCCTGAGCACCCCTGACATATCCGCTGGTTTTCACACGAATATGTCTCGTTTAGCCCGAAGGAAGCTGACGAGCGTGAGTTCCTATTTGTCACCTAAGCCCGCGCCGATGACAGCGGTTTTAGATGAATCTCCCTCCTGGAGCTGGATCGTCTTGAGGGCTACATCGTCAGTCGACTGGATGCTCGACTTGCTGGCCTTCTTGGAGGGAATCTCCAGCCCGGACTGGGATAGCTGCTGCGCGGCCGCGAGTATTTCTCCGGAAGCATCTGGCACACGAGTAGTCGAGGCGTACTGAATTGCCTACTGATTGCAGTCATACGACTTCTTCAAGTTGCCTCGGAGAGTAAGAACTCCACTTAACCCTGTGTCACACCCGATTTATAAGAGCATAAATCGAGCAATCATATATGCGCCAGGATCAAGTCACGCATATATACAACAGATTATCAAGATATCACAACACATGTCACGAATAAAAGCGTATAAACTATAAAATGAATATCTTTATTACAACTGAATCAAGAATCAGTTCAAGGAATGCGGAAGCGTAAAATGAATACATGAGAACTGGGCGCCACAGGGACGTCGACTGGGAGACAAACGCCTAGAAGTCGTCGAAGCCGCTGACGTAGTCCTCCACGTTGCCGGGCACTGAGCAGCAGTCGAAGATATCCAAAATAGAACAGAAGAGTAGAGAGGCAAGTGTGAGTACAAACTCGTACTCAACAAGTATAACACGAGCATGAGGCTCTAAGGTTAGCTGACTCAACTGCATTAGCTTTTAGTCTTGGCAAATTTTATTAAAGCTAATTACTACAAGTGGATGAATTACCATAACCCAAATTGCATAAGAATTAACCAATATTAATTAAGAACTACTGAGAACCATCCAAACCAAAACCACCCGGGGAATCTCCCTAACCAAAGGTTGATAACCCCACTAATCAGACGGAGGATCTGGGCCGCTCATGACTGTGAGCACAGCTGATATATCAGTTTTACACTCTCGAGAGGTTGCACAACTTTACCCACAAGTCGTGAGCTACGCTAGTGGTTCATCACACTTCCTTAGGTGAGATGGCTAGCAAGCACACTACGAGACCGTTACAAAGGATCACGTTGGTAAGGTGTAACCGCTAAGGATTCTGGATCAGCGACGATGGGGCCCACCTCCGGGGGTACAAGACACACAGCACAGACCAAGCCGGAGGAGCAGGGACCATTGAAGCTTACCACCCCTCTTGCCCACGCAGGTAAGTTACTCCCGAACCAACACGACCTAATTAGTAAGTCAAGACCGTCCCATTCCAGTCTTGTGGTTGCGCGGTTGTCCCAGGTTGTCGCTCTATGAACCGGTCCTTATGGAGAGTGGCCAACCAAGCACTAAGCACCGTGCTGGCCCCCTAAACCATGTTTCTAACAAAAACATCTTTTAAGGACGCACAAACCACTCAAGCACACAGCACAGAGGGTCGGCTCCAGAATTAAGTTGCATAAGATCATTAACAAATTAATTAAAAAGGACCAAGTGTGTTGTAGCGCAGCAACCTAGCACAACTAACCAAAATGCAACCCCAAGGATATATATATATATAGGATATAAAGGTGGCTAGGAAATCCTTATAGGCATACAGAATTAAAATGCAGTATGAAATTGTATTTAAAAGTGATAGGAGGTTCATGTTATACTTGCCTTCCTCGTACTCTCCCGGCTGCTGCTCGAACTGCTCGGAAGACGGCTGCTCCTGGTACTGATCCAAAGGCTCCGAGTCTACTCACGATCATCAAGCATAGTCCAAGCATACACACATGCACAAACAATAACAAACTATAAGAAACAGTACACCAATACAATAGAACAACACATAAAACTGGCCTAGAACTATTCTACGCGTTACAACGATCGCGTGGATATAAAGAACGCTTAAAACGGAGCTAAAACGCGAAAACTACGCTCGAAACAAGGTACAGGGACCTATTTGTAAGAAAACAGGGCAACCAGGGGCTTCTGGACAAAAATCAGGGACCTAAACGCAATTAAAGGGTAGATCTAGGGGTTAGCACGAGAAAAACCCAAGATAAGGACTGCGGGTTCAAAATCCAGAGAGCTCAGGGGTCAAAAGGGAAGAAAAAGGGCCTATCTGTAAATATTTTTGACTCACGGGGTGGACTGCGGGTTGATTTCTCGAAAACCCGAGGACTCTTTAGCAAAGAGGCTGGCTGAAGCGGTATGTTTTAACCTGGGCCACTGGATCTAACATCTACGGCCCAGATCAGATCTATTTCGCGAAGGGGTATGTGCGCATCGTGGCCGCTGGATCTAGATCCAACGGTTTACACGCGATTCAGTTCGGACGGTCCGATCTAACTGCCGTTTACGGACGGTCCGATCTGACTGCCGTTTACGGACGGTCCGATCTGTCCGAGGGGGTCCGGTCCACTGGATCCTGATCGGAGGGCTGGGACTAGACTCACACGGCGAAGGGGTATCTGCGGATCTGGACGCTTGGATCTCGATCGAAGGGTGCTGGTCCAAGAGGTAAGCGAGATCTAATCCTACACCTCCACTACAGATCGAGCGGCTGAGGGCTTTCCGGCCGGCTCTGGTGGCGGCGGCTACTGGGCATGGCGGAGGGCGGTCGGGGCTCGCCGGAGGACACGCTGTCGGGCGTTTCCGGCCACTATTCGGGGTACGGCTGGCACTGGGAGAAAGAGAGGACGACGGCAAACCCATCTAGGCGGTCAAGGAAGCGGTTTAGGGTTTGGGTTGGGGTTCCCCACGGCAGGGGCGGCTCGGTTTCACGGTGACAAGCGGAACATGCTCACGCGGAGGGAGAGAAGAAGGGAGATAAGCACGGCGCGACCCTTACCACGTCTGGAAACCGCGACGACTGCTGGCGGTGGAGAAGTGGCGATGCCGGAATGTAATTGCGACAGTGCGGCTCGGTCAACGACGGCGCAGCCCTCGGATTGAGCGGCGGAGCGGCAACGCGGGGCTTGGGGGAAAAACTGGGGAAGGCAGAGGCGGCCGAGGGGAAACGTGAAGAAGTGGTCGCGGCTAAGAAGGGGGCGGTCCTCGGCATACGGTCAATCGGGCAACGGAACTCCGCCCTTCCCGGAGTCGTTGCGGCTTGATTCAATCCAGGCGTTGCGGCTTCTAGAAGCAAGGGGAAGCTCGGGTGCTGGCCAGGGCGCGGGCTCGGGGCGCGCAGCAGAGCGGGGCCACGGGCAGCGACAGGGAGGCCGGCCGGCGGGGAAGGGAAACAGAGGAGGAGTTGAGCTGGGGGAATGACCGAGAAAGAAGGAATAACTGAGGAAAGAACGAGAATGACTGAGAAAAGAAGGAATGACTGAGAATATAAGGGATGACCGAGAACAGAAGGAATGACTGAGAGAAAGGAAGGAATGACTGAGAAAAGAGAGACTACAGGAGTGACTGAGAAAAGAAGGAATGACTGACTCACTTTCCTGTTTCCACTCAAATCTATTGGAATTCAGTTCGAATTTGAATTCAACTTGTATGCACTCAACCAAATAAAACTTATGCACCAGCATGAATGCACAAACATGTTGACCTTACAATAAATTTTATTTCCCGTGTTATAAATTTCTTTTAAATGCAGGATAAATTAGAAAAACCTTGAAAATTTTATTTGAGCCAAAATAAATTCCTTAAAATTTGGGAAAATTACATTAGGGTGTTACACCCTGGCATCTTGAGATGTAGATAAACGTAATGTGGCACTGCCATAAACTTGGCAAGTGCCGGACGGCCCAAAATTGCATGGTAAGAAGATTCGAAGTTAGCTACTTCGAACTTGATAAACTCAGTACGGTAGTTCTCCCTCGTGCCAAAGGTGACTGGGAGGACGACCGTACCAAGTGGGTGTGCCGCGTTACCTGGGATGATGCCGTAGAAAGGGGACTTGCTGGGAATCAGCATGTCCTTGAAATCCAGGCTCATCTTCCTCAAAGTGCTGACGAAGATGAGGTTGAGCCCGCTTCCGCCATCGATGAGGACCTTGGTGAGCTTGACCTCTGCCACCACAGGATCGAGGACCAAGAGGAACTTTCCAGGTTCCGAAAAGCTCACCCACTAGTCGTCGCGGGAGAACGAGATGGGGACCTCCGACCAACGGAGTGGTCGTGGTACCGCCGGCTCGACGGACATGATCTCCCGAGAAGCAGCTTCTGGTCCCGCCTGGAGCCAAAATCCTCATCTCCCCCGAAGATGACGTTGATGACCTTCGAAGCGTCCTGGAACTTCGAGTTGCGCCCTTGGTCCTCGTGGTCGTCATCCTCGGGTTCTTTGTCCGCAGGCTTCTTGTTCTTCTTACCACCACCGGAGTTGCTGAACGTCCTCCGAAGGTGGTAATAGTCAATGGTAGCGTGGTTGGCACCTGGGTGCCATGGGCACTTTTTCTGCAGGAGCTTCTCGAACTCCTCCTGCGTTGTCGACTTCTTGCCCCGCGAAGGATGATCCATAGCCGTGATGATATCATCTGGCTTACATTTCCGGGGTGGACCCGAAAAGTTCCGCTGGCCTTTGTCGTTGTGGTTGTCGTTTGGGCGCCTCAGGTTGCTATCTTGACGCCGCGGGAACCGCTCCCGCATCTTCTCCTCCTGTTCGGACCAATCGTGCATCATATCACGAAGGCCCGCAACGGTCTTTGGCCTGTTCCGCCCAAAATCTCTGTAGATGCTTGGGTCATTGATGCCGTTGTAGAAGCAGTTGATGATGTCGTCCTTCGAAATGTTCGCGATGGTGGCACGGACGTCGAAGAAGCGACGTGTGTAGGACCGTAGGAGCTCGTTACGTTCCTGTTTACACTGGGCAAGATTGTGATGAGTACCTGCACGAGCGGTCGCTCCCTGGAAGTTGTCGATGAAGATCTTCTTGAGTTGCTCCCAGGAGTCGATGGAGTTGTTGCTGAGGCTCTCCAGCCATGTGAGCGGCGCAGGGTCCAAAGCCATCGGGAAGTAGACGACTTTGGTGATGTTCGAGCCCCCTGCGACCTCAATGGCCATGGAGTAGCAACGGAGCCACTACTGAGGAGCCTGCTTGCCGTCGTACTTGGTGATGCCGATCGGCTTGAAGCCCTCCGGGTACTTATAGCTGCTGAATCGCGCAAAGAAAGCTGGGAAACGATCACTACAATCAGTCCCTTCAGTCTCGATTTCTTCACATACCTTACGCCTGGAGGAGATCACAGTCCGCGCATCGTGGCCTTCATTAATGTGCTGGCGCAAGTCTTCTGTAGGAGGCCGATGATTGGCCTGTCGTGGGCTACCCCCTGAAGGTGGCTGTTGCCTCCCGCTAGGAGCCTGGCTCCCGTGAGCGTTGTTGTTGTTGTGGCTGGGCTGAAGTCGAGGGCGACCGCCAGCCGTTCGGCTGTGAGCCTGGCTCCAACTCTCACCCACGCGCTCCTCCCTGATGGTGGAAGCTGGATTTTGCTGATCCAGCTGGATCCAGGCCCTCTGTGCGTAAAGAAGTGCTTGACGCACGTCCGGATCATAGCTGCGCTCAAGGATGGCCGTAACCCTAGCAATGTTAGCCACCGGGGTCCTAAAACCCCGTTCGCTTACGGCGACAAACTCAGTGTCAAGCTCGCGATACATAGATCGCCTACGCTCGTTGGCCCTCCTTCGCCGGATTGCGCGGGCCCTGTTCCTGGCCCTCCACGCCTCACGATCGGCGTTGTTCTCTTCGCCGGCGTTGGCAGTGGCCTCATCTTTAGCGACCGCTTCGAAGTCAACGATGGGAAAACCACCATCATCCTCGCCTTCTTCCGCCATTAGCACCTGGCGGGAGGTGAGCTCGTCAGAGCTCGCGTCGACTAGTTCAGTCGACCCCTCCGCCACGGTAGCCAACGGCCTGCCCTCCTGAAAGGGCAGGGGCTCGAGGTGAGCCACAAGTCGACCCTCAGCCTCGAGTAGATCGGAGAGCGCCATGCCCCTCCAATGCACAATGCGCCCCTGCGGCATGGAGGTGATCACCAGATCACTGGCGCCAAAACAACCCGAAGCCCCCCGACACGCGGTGGCTTCAGGCCTTCCGTCCTAGAGCAGAAAGTCCAGGTCCTTCTCTAGCATGGAGAGGGACCCAGAGACGTTGGCCTCCTGGAGATCAGTGGCCGGATTGCGTGAACCGAATCCTGGAGATCAATTACGCGAATCTTTAGATTGGAACGAGTCCAACTCAAGGGAAGTTGCTGCAACACTGGATGAAGCCGAGCCTGAAGCAGACTCCACCCCGATCTTTGTCGCAGAAGCACAGGTCGACAAAGTCATCGAGATCGTCGACGAACTTGTCGAGGTCGCTGCGGAGATCCGCAACGGAAGTCTTTGGCTTCATGTCGACGAGGAATCGCTGAAAATTGCCCACACCATCTGCGATGCAGACCCACGAGCCAAAAACGAATGTCGTGCCCTGAGAGGGAACTGACCTGGTGAATTTGAAAGACGCCATCGAGCTCGCCGATGGATCTTCAATGCGTCCCCCTACCTGGCACGCCAGCTGTCGGTGTTTTACCGGCTGCCCACCGAGGGATATACCCAAGGTGGTAAGTTTTGGGTGAGGAGACGCCAAGACCAGAAACTCGAAGGTGCAAGGAACACAAAGCTTTAGACAGGTTCGGGCCGCAAAGCGCGTAATACCCTACGTCCTGTATGGTGGTTTGTATTGCCTTAGGTGTAGAATGATCTAGAGATCTTATTTTGAGAGGGGTCCCTGTCCTCCCTTATATATCCGAGAGGCCAGGGTTACAAGGATACTAACTAACACCTGCCAAGGAATCGTACCAGAACATATCTTGAGTAGATTCCTTCTGTATTGGTTAGCTCTATCTCCTACTTAAACGGGATAAATAAGAGATAAACGAGATAAATAAGAGATAAGATGGACTTAATCTCTTAGATCTCTTTAAACTACGTTATATACACAATCCCATGGCCCCGGGTCTGACAGGATCAGACCAACATTATTACGCACAGTACCAACCACACCACATTATCACAAACATTTAATTTATAAAGTATGTTTATCGAAAGCCAATTTGTAAACTAAAAGACCATCCATGAAATACGAAGAAACAAAGAGCCAACATCTCCAGCAAACGATATGCCTTAATCATCATCTTATTTTGATCCTCACTGCGCTGCAATTATGTCCAATGGTATAGCCAACACGTTCCTCTGAATAAAACCTGCATAAAAATTTTAGTTGACATTTGTTAAAAACAACATCATTCCTAGAGAGCCAAATATAACCCAACACATTGCTGATATGCCTGTCAATAAGTGTATTTTTGATTTATGACCCCCCTATTTCCTCCAAATATAAATCATCAACATTGGTGGTGCTAAATTATAAACTAAGTGAATAGCACGCCAAAAAAATTTAGTGTAAGTGTATAAAAGTTTCAATATTTGATATCGAATTTGCACTTCTCACATCTTCTAACCCTCAATTCGTAAACCTTTCAAAATATAATTCTCCATCTGTGAATTGTTTCGATTTAGATGGATTTATTTTCCTTTTCTCGGTTTCTCTCTTTTTTTTTTAGGTTACAGACCAAGTGAAGGATCGTTTTTCCTGTGACCGTATCGATGACAATGATTGGATCCAATCGATCCATTCATCCGTGTCTACCTACCTTTCTCTCTCGCTCGCTTCTTCTCAATTGCCGCTGCTGCCCCCCTCCCCTCCCGCCACTACTGTCAATGCACCCACACGAAGCTCTCTTCCGCCCGTGGGCATGTGCCATGTCGTGGCTCACACGCTCCATTGCGACCACCCTCTCCTCGACGCACAGGGGGCCTGACTCCAACGCCGACGAGTCGGAGACTGAGCCCCGCCTCCACCGAGAGCGGGGCGGGGCCGAGGGAGGAGGAGTCCTCGCCATGCGGCCGCTCGCGTGAGGGCTCCGCGAACGGTTGCGCCGAGAACTGGCCGCTGTCCGACCTATTAGGGTTCCAGGACTCCTCGTATGGATGTCTCCGATTGCTAAATGGATGTATTCAAATCCGATTTTCTATAAAGTTTTCTTCCAATTCCATATTCGTATGAGAAAAAAATATAAAATATCCAACCATATCTTTACCCGCAAAGAAAAAACCGGTGAAAGCATCTCAAACTTATCTTTAAACTAATTACTAACGATGTACACCATTTAAACTATTTAAAATCTATTTATATGGAAAATGAATAATAATGTTAATTCTAATACTACACATGCTATATAAAGATTAGGTTTAATTAATTTTAATTTATCTATTTAATGATGACTTTATTTTTTATATGTTAATTATTAATTATTTTAAATATTTATGCTAGATATTTATTTAATATTTAAAATTATTTTAATATATTTAATTATTAAAATTATCTGTACGCTATTCTCTATTATCTATCTTTTATGCATGTGCTATGTGCTTATATGTTACTCTCTACTTATTAATAATTTTGATCTACTATAAAATATTGATAAAATAAATTTATACTCGTGAGAAGGTATATATCCAAATCTGAATCGAACTTGTACTATTCATTTTGCATTTCTATCCAATAAGATCCGTATTTATATTTGAATTTGGATTAAAATATAGTAAAAGATACTATCCGGATCTGATTCCATTCCTATTCGATCCGAATTCATTTCTATGTGTAGAGATATAGTAGCAGTAGGGGAATGATGGTTGCGACAACAGCTGAAGAAGCATAGCGGTTGTGGCAGTTGGGTGGAAGCTGCGGAGGTGGTGCATCCGTTGGTTGGAGTCTTAGGGTGCGTTTGGTTTAGCTGTGAGCTGTGAAAAAGCAGCTGTGAGATGTCAGCTATGAAAAAGCTGTTGTGAGATGTCAGCTATGAAAAAGCTGAAAGTCGTTTGGTTCAACCTGCTGTGAAAAAGCTGTTGTGACCTGACAGCTGTGTAAATTGTCTGTAATGTCCCTGAATCTTTGATATGATGTTTATATGCGAAATGATCGTAGTGATGTGAACTTTGCATTGATGACATGTTTATCACGAAATTATATATTACATATATAAATGAGTGCATTGTTCATGTCAAAAGATGATTATCCTATGTCGTCAAGGTGAGAAACTTAGCATGGCTTTCAATTTGCGTCATTTTTGCTTGATTTGATATAAATTGTCTATGACATCCTTGAGATCCTGATAAACCTCAATAATATTAATTTCAAATTTTAATTAGTCGTTCCATATTTCAATTTCATTAATTCCCAAATATTATTTAGTCGTTCACAACTCTCAATTGGCTATTCAAAAATCTCAATTAACCATTACATCTCTCAATTAATCATTCCCAAATCTTAATTAAACAAATTCAAATCTCAATTAACCATTTACAAATCGAGTGCCCAACTGACGATTCTTCCCAACTGATTGGCAACTACAGAACTACTCCCCAATGCACCGTCGCCCGAGCACCACGTCGTTGCGCTGCCGGCCCGCCCGACCACCCCGCCGCTCGAGCCCATAGCTGCGCCGGACCGCCACCGACGCCGCCGCCCGCCGCCCCGAGCAATCTGACGCAGCAGCACCAACACCAAGCCCTTGTCGCCTCCGATGCGGCAGCTGGCGTGGGGAGGATAGCCTCCGGAGACACAAGAGCGAGTGGAGGGGGGCCCAACGGCCGGTGTGGTGAGAGAAGAGCGCCGGCGTGGGGAAGGAAGCTCCAGGGCCCGGAGAGGTCGAGATCCGGCGACCAGTGAGGGCAGCGCTGGGGCTGCGTCCGGCAAGGGTAGGGCCAAGGTCCGGTGCAAGTTAGGGAGTCGAACAGCGAGGGCAGGGCCAAGGGCCGACGCGAGCTCGCGCGGCCGATGAGGGAGGGCCTCCCTTAGAGGGCCTATACGGTTTTCAGACAACCTGGCGAAGGCTATGAGAATGAGGTGTCTATGGCCTTCATCGTTCACTAGATCTAGCAAAATCTTTGTATATTGCTTAAATCTCATAGAATTTTAATTTTCTCTCATACTATCTTCGTCCTAAATTATAATTTGTTTTAACTTTTCTAGATACATATATTTTGCTATACACCTAGATGTACACTGTGTCTAGATACTTAGGCAAAACTATGTATCAAAAAAGCTAAAATAAATTATAATTTAGAACCGAGGGGAGCAGTAAGCATGAGTAGACATGTACGCGATGAAATATGTGTATGTATTTGATCCTCCAATTAATAAGCGGCGACCACTATATAAATAATTTTTGTAGTAATATAATGAGTAGCGGCCTAGGTTTTCTTGGCGAGAATGCATGGGAATAAAGCAATACTGAAGAGTGTTTGCGTTGGGTAAAATTAAGTTTTGGAGTTGAGGCTACAGGAAGCTTACGCGCCGGCGCACTGTATGATTCGTACGTCACCGTATAACAACTAGCCTAATACGCGTATGGCGCGTCATCAGCTGAGACTGTAACAGGCGCTAGATGCCAGGAGGTAGCGTAAAGCAAAGATTTTCTTGTGACCTGCTCGTGCTCTTTCTCTTTGACATGTTCCTACTACGATTGGCTAGGGAGGAGGATGGAACTGGACAGGTATATCCACAGTGTTCCTAATGAAGAGGTCCAAATTTTAACACGGTTGTTCATGTTAGTTTTCCTATATATTGTTTCCATTTGACTAGCATCAGCTGCAATTATTGCAGAGTAAGGAGCTGTTTGGGAGGGATTCAATAGTGAAGCCGAAACTGGTGAAGCTAAAAAATATAGCTTCATCTAGTTTCTAGTTTATTTTAGCAAAGGTTTACAACACAGCTTTATACTATAGTATCTCATTGTGTGTAAAATAGGTGAAATCAAAACCAAAAAAGCTGTGCCAAAAGGACCCTGGCTTGTGTGAAGGATCCATCCACCCACCCATCAACTACAGCCGGGACGGAATCTTCAATTTGTTTCTTGCCCCGGGGGTCCTCCTTGGTGTGCAGAAAATATATCAGATCCCGCAAGAAGTTCACAGCTAGGAAAACTGGTCAGGCGGTGGAAAATCTCTGCGTGCCGAGCGAAGCAGACCGCACCGAGGAAAACGATGAACATGACAGTTGACGGTATTCTATTCCATCCTCGCTGCTGCTGGTCCGTGCGCGTTATTCCATCTTTTCTTTACCCGGAGTTCAAACCACCAAATGCTCGGAAGATTTGCTTTCCTTCGCATCCAAGCACGCAGAGCAGACAAAGTCATGAATAATGTGCACTTCTCCCTCCATTCAAAATTTAAGGATACATTATGTTTCGAGAAAATCTTAAGTAAACTTAGTAGTGTATCAAAAATATACAAATTGAATTTGGTTGCTTTCATGCTTCGCATATTGCTTTTATAACCATAAATGGCATATTATTCGCGGAGTACTTGAAGTAGGGTTATGTACGTGTATTTATAGCTATTTGTATCTTAACCGTGTTTTTTTAAAAAAGCTTCCTGTATGTATGAATAAGAGATCCCATCAGGTTTGTCTGCCACACTATCTTTTAAAATAGAAGATTTTGAAATGCCACACCATTTTTTAAAATGGAAGATTTTGAAATCCGCTTGCGAGGGAGGTAACATCAATCTGTCCAAATAATTAAGGGTTCGTTTGGTAAGCCTCCAGCTCTTGTCAAAACAGCTCCAGTTCTAACTTCTACAGTGAAGCGTCTTCTTTAATGAGGTTGGAATTATTTTATAAAATGTTTGGTAAAATAGCTCTACTCGTTCCTTTCTCTTTTCTCCGCGCCGCCGCAGTCCATTCTCGCGACTCTTCCTGGCCGTTCACTGCTAGCTTGCCTCCGCCGCTAGCCAAGCACTGCTGTTGCATGCTGCTGCTTGTCTGCTGCCCCGCCTCGGCCAGCTGCTCCGCATGCCCTGCTGCGCGCTTTCTGCAGCTGCTCCCTTGTAAGCCCAAGCGTGTGAGGCTGCGGCTGAGGCATGGACGGCGAGCGGTGCTCGCTCCGGTGGGTAGACATCGGCGGGCGGCGCGCCCTTCTCTAGCCTCGGAACAACCGCCGGCAAGCCTCCAACCTCCAGGTACAGCATAATTTCGGGTTAATTTTCGCCGAGTTGATGGGCAGTTTGGTAACACTGGGTGTGGGAAGGGGGAGGAGCCGGGCGGAGCCACTATTTTGGGCTCCGGCTCCGTCGATCGGTCCGTGTGAGCAGGATTTGCGGGACTTATTCGGAATTCTTTGACGGAGCTAATTAGAGGTGCCCCTCTGGTACGGCTTCACCTGAAGCCGGTGGTGAAGCCCTGCCAAGCCAAAGAGGGCCTAAAAGCAACAGCTGGTAGCCATCGACGAATCAACTGCTCAACTAGCCGCGAAGAGTCACAGCAAAAGAGCCAAAGAATAGTCTCCAAGAATATATAATCCCTTTTGCAACGGAACAAGTTGAGTCGTCGTCATCATTTCTCCTCTTCTCTATAAAACCTCACCATCACACATGGATCTAGCATCGATCTCAATTGGATCACAACGCCATCGGCACAAAAACAATGGAGCTCATGTGGCTTCTCCTCGCGGCTCTCCTCCTTCCTCTCTCCTTCATGCTGTTGTCCTCCCACGCCAAGAACGGCGGCAAGGCCAGCCGCCGCCTGCCGCCGGGGCCGGCCGTCGTGCCGGTGCTCGGCAACCTGCTGTGGGTGAGGCACCATGGGATCGACATCGTGCGCGCCATGCGCCGCCTCCACGCGCGCCACGGCCCGCTGCTCACGCTCCGCATGGGCTCCCGCCTCGAGGTCACCGTCTCCGACCGCCGCCTCGCGCACGCCGCGCTCGTCGAGCGCGGCGCCGCTCTGGCCGACCGCCCCGGGTTCGCGTCCAGGGACCTCCTGGGTCTCAACGCCGCCACCATCTCCACCTCCAGCTACGGCCCGCTGTGGCGCTTGTTCCGGCGCAACTTCGTGGCCGAGGTCGCGCACCCGGCGCGGCTCCGGCTGTTCGCGCCGGCGCGGGCGGCGGTGCTCGCCGAGCTCACGGACAAGCTGCGGCTCAGGGAGGAGGACGGGGGCGGCGACCAAGGCACCATCGTGGAAACGTTCCAGTACGCCATGTTCCGCCTCCTCGTGGCCATGTGCTTCGGGGAGCAGCTCGGCGAGCGCGCCGTGCGCGACATCGCCGCCGCGCAGCGCGACCTGCTGCTCTACTCCTCCACCAAGGTCAGGGTCTTCGCCTTCCTGCCCGCCGTCACGACGCGCCTCTTCCGCGGCCGCCTGCAGGCCATGTTCGCCATGCGCCAAAGGCTCAAGGACATGTACATGCCGCTGATCGACGCGCGCAGGGAGCGCAAGAAGCTCGGACTCGGAGCCGTGCCGCCTGAGCCGCAGGACGAGACAACGACGCTGCCGCACTCTTACGTCGACACGCTTCTGGACATCCGGCTCGCCGACGACGGCGGGCGCGCGCTGACCGACGACGAGATGATTGCGCTGTGCTCGGAGTTCCTCAACGGCGGCACGGACACCACGTCCACGGCGCTGCAGTGGATCATGGCTGAGCTTGTCAAGAACCCGGCCATCCAGGAAAAGCTCCACGACGAGATCAAGTCCACAATGGCCTCCACCGGCTCGGATCATATCTCCGAGGAGGACGTGCTCAAGATGCCGTACCTGAAGGCGGTGGTGCTGGAAGGCCTCCGGCGCCACCCGCCGGGTCACATGGTGCTGCCGCACGCGCCGGCGGAGGACATGGAGCTGGGCGGGTACGTGATCCCGAAGGGCACGACGGTGAACTTCTTGGTGGCGGACATGGGCATGGACGAGCGGGCGTGGGAGCGGCCGACGGAGTTCGCGCCGGAGAGGTTCATGCCGGGCGGCGACGGCGAAGGCGTTGACATCACGGGCACGCGAGAGATCAGGATGATGCCGTTCGGGGCCGGGCGGAGGATCTGCCCCGGGCTCAACGTCGCGACGCTTCACCTCGAGTACTTCGTGGCGAACCTGGTGCGCGTGTTCGAGTGGCGAAGCGCGGAGGGGGAGGAGGTGGACGTGGACGGCGAGAAGGCTGAGTTCACCATCGTCATGGCCAAGCCGCTCCAGGCGCGCATCGTGCCCAGAGGAGCTGCTTGAGACTTGGCGAGACTGTGTTGCGTGCTTGCTTGATTGTACCGTGTCAATGAACTTGCTAGTAGTACTAGGTAATTGTTGCTTTGTAAATTGTAATGGTGAATTAGTGGATAATGCCATTTTGTTGCTAGTGGATTTTTCATAGATTTTGCCTGGATGAAAACAAAAGCCACATTCATCCACCTTTTATATTGAACGGAGGTCGACCACTGATCTGAATCCGAGCCCAAAAAAAAATGACTGCCTTTTGGATAGAATCAATGAGAACTATAGAGACACAAAGGATGTGCAAAATGAAATGTATCAGTTCTCGTTAGCAAATTCAATGATCTTTTATGACTTGATCGATGCCTAACAAATTGATGATGAGGAATTGGCGAGCAAGATGATTCAAGCACTTAATAATTTTAAAAGCTAAACTAGATTTTTTTTAATTTCCAAAAAATGCAAAACCTACCTTTGAAACCATCCAAGGGGCTAAATTTATCTAGTTTCAATAGTTGAATGGTCCCGGTGTCCAGTTTTGTACTTGAAGGTTAAAAATTAGATTTTTGGGATAACTAAAATTTTCCCTAAGAAAAAAAAAGCAAAAATTACCTTGGAGATCCGAAATGCTTGAAAGCATGCATCTTTATTGAGCAAATTTTGCCAAATTCCTCCCTGTGTTTTTTTAGTATAAAAAGATACCACGTTGGGATTGCACTTGTGTATTTATTTTTCTTACGCCATCTTTGAGCTAATTATAAGCTCCGCAAAAATGTTCAACAATTGAGTTTTGTAACAACTTATTAATTGCCAAAGATATTGCTAAAAAATAGCGAGCTCAACTTTATTTCTTCTTAGGTGTATACTAAAACACAATATGATTTTCAATTTTAAGATAACACTAAACAATGACTATGTTCTCACTATATGGTAAGAAGTATTGTCCTAAGTCAGACTATTTTAAGTTTGCCAAATTTTTAGAGTACGAATATTTATGGCATCAAATAGGTATACTATGAAAGCAAAATGAGCGTGCTCAACTACTCATCCGGATGCGAGTCCTCGACTCGACATATGTGCTCGCATTTTTCTAAATATATTTCATGATTTAACTAGCATGATTTTTTTTCAGTGGTAGACAACGTGCTCATCGATAACAAGGCGTCTACGGTGACTTTGCGTTTGCGTCTATACTATATTTCGCAAAATAAAATATACTACAAAAATGTGGTTCATGATTAATTTAATGTTACTTATTTGCTATAATAAAATACTGGTATATTTTTGTATAAATTTAATCAAACTTAAAATAGTTTAACTTATAATAAAGTTAGAAGTGCAATTGTTTTTTTGGGGGGGGGGTGTTTCCCTATATAAACTAGTCAATATCTTGTGACGCTTACTTTCATACAATAAATTCACTTTTGAAAACTTGGCATTGACTGATAAGATAGTTTGTTTAGCGCAGTGAAAGAGTTGCTTTCTAGGTGACGTAATTAAAATATCCGATAAATCGCTTTCCTGTTTTCAATTCGTGTGTGTGTGGTTGGTGGGCCAGGGGGCGACTAGCTCATCCTCAGATGTTATCTCTTCCATGGTGTGTTAATCTTTACTATGGGATTAGAACATTGGCATATGCTGCCGAGTATTCAAGACACTTGCAATCCGTAGGATGGATTTATGCTTTGGTAGTCAATCCAAATGCTTATAAACCGTAGCATTTGCATGTAACCAAAAAACTGTTTCAGTAGTTGACTAGTTTCACATATATTTATCGAAAGGTGGTCAATATCTTGCCAGCCTGCTCTATCTTCCACGTTGCTTGCCAGTGTTCATGAAGTTTTCGAAAGTGTCATGTACGAGGTTCGCGACGTTCTTATCTGCACGGTTGAACATGAAACTTTAGAGAAACCATTAAGAACCTGCACCTGCGGTGTGCTGTGGTTTAGTCTCTATATTTGTTTTAAAAAAGTAAATCCATTCTCTGTAGTTTGCCGTCATCCCTTCTCTTTCTTGAATCCGTCTGCATCACCCTTCGTTGGTGGGTTCAGCTTCAGCCAATCTTGCAGCCCTGCTAGGCTGCTACCCCAGCACATGTGCCTAGCAGCAAACTACAAGCAGATATTGTTGAAGTATGCTTATATAGACAAGTTACACATTGATACGGCACTTCGGAGGGCATGACGGCAAACGGAAAAACACCATTCTTGGACGCCAGCTCTCAAGGGCTGCTCTATTGCGCCGGAGTTGCACCTTGAATTTTGTGCAATAAACTTACAAGGTTCGACATGTAAACACTAAACAGTATTTCGTAATTCAAAAAATCTATTAACTGAACATATGCCATTTCATGGAACTTGCAAAGCGTTTCTGACGGAGTTGAAGCACGTCGTTTCTTGCACAACCCGAACGGGCACAGACGCAACATACATACTGCTGCTAGACCATCGGAACAAAAAACTGGCTTCGTGAAGACCAGGTGAACGTACATCTGCTCAGGTTACAATAATGAATACATCTCTACTGCCGTAGCTGTTCCTTCAAAACAATTAGCATCCAAATAACCGAGGCAATTATGTACAGAGGCTGGCTTTTCCAAATCTGAGTAATAACCCTCGCTAAATTGTTCGAGCCAACTAACTACGCAGCCCTCACTAATTCCAAGAATGTACAACAGAAACATACGAGGCCTTTTATGTCTGCTGATTCGCCTTGTTTCCCGCCAGTATGAGGGAGATCTCCAGGCCACGACTGAATGCTTGGTTGAAGAGGATGCGTGACTGAAATGTTGACACGAAGGGGAACCATGAGAAGAAAACGATTGGCACAAAGATGAGGGCGCCCATTCCTGCATCATACATCCGTGCAATCTCGCGTACAGAGTCCCAGAGCCCGAGGGTTTTTACTACCCTCTTCCATGTGATGGCCAGCTGCCATGACAAGAAAAAGTTAGCAGGGCATTGTCATGACAAACTAATGTGATGACCCAAGCACATGAACTTGAGTTTGGCAGAATTGCACTATCCATATACACATGTTCCTTCTAATTGCTATAGTGATAAAACTTGATATTCCACCAGGATTATGGTTAACTAAGTTATCTCCAGAAGTACTATTAGCATATTTAGTAGAAGTATTATAGACATATTTGGTACTGTAAGACAATGAGAATGTTACTGGAATACATTCTTCGACATCAATTATATATTTTTCAAAATAAAAAAAATGGAAGCTAAAGCGGTGAAACAAGACAAAGACAAGTTGGTAAACGGGCTAATAGTGTGATCAATTCACTATGCAAGCATCAAAGGGCTACCCATGACAGCAGCAAAGTTACCAGCCACTAATTTGATACTTGGAATATTCTACTATTGCTTTGATTAAGTAGGAGATACAAGGATGTTGTAGTACTTACACATAAAACACACCAACCAGTTGCTATAAAAGCAAGTGCACTCGCAAACAAATCAGCAATAGTGAAGCGGGTGAATACAATAAGTAGCGCAATTCCTGCAATAATTCCAATAGCAAGGAGGCCCTGCAGAAACCGAACAAAAGTCGGCAAGGCAGTTGACTTCTTCGGAGTTGCAGTAAAAAGCTGAAACCAGAACAAAAACTTAGCTTAGAGTTCATCCATATGATCTGAAAACGTGCAATATATGAAAGCCTAAATAATTAACATGATGAACCTTGAAAAGGAGAACCATAACAAAGAGAACAATCCATGAGAAACCATAGACCTGGACAGTAACAAAGGCATTAGTATAGGAAGAAGTTAGAAAGAGAGAAACATGGTTGGTGGTAGGAACAGAAGTAAAGCATGATGTGCGTCCTGCTATACTACTATTATGTTTTTATGTTACTTATTTTAAACACTTAGGCTATGAATATCTACAATAGCCACTTCAACACTGAAATCCATGACAAAGATTACAAGGGAAAAATGAAGAGACCCAATAACATTTATTTACTAAGACCATATTACATGTTACACTCCAAATTTATCAAATCACAAGAACATATTTTTAGGTCCAAACATTTGACATATATACCTAGGTGGTGTTTGGCTGTGGCGAATGTAATGCTAACTGATTACAATGGGTATCTGATTGTGTTGCCTACTGTTTGTTCCGGTGGCTCTGTAATTGAATCCCGTGTAACCGGATGCGGGCTAGTAGAGAGCTGATACCACACTCCAAATGCAGCGCAATCGGATAACACCGCGGAGGACATCACATCGGTCTAGAAGAAAACAGAACATGGGAGAGAATATGGAAGAGTTGGGCACCTAGCATGTGCAAATTTTTCATGTGGACTGCTGCACTAAATAGGTGTTGGACAGCTGATCGCCTAGCCAGGAAAGGTCTTCCCCATCCTGCAGTCTGCTCTCTATGCGACCAGGTTGAAGAAACAGCTGACCAGCTGCTGGTCACGTGTGTATTCTCCCGTCAGGTTTGGTTCAGGGTTCTGCAGAAATTCGGCTTACAGATTTTAGCTCCACAGACCGACCTTTTCTTCTCTGATTGGTCGGCAGCTGCAAGCGCAAGAGTGGACGGCCAGGTCCAAAAAGGATTCAATTCCATCATCATCTTGGGAGCCTGGTCCATCTGGAAACACTGGAATCGATGCGTCTTCAATGGGGCTCCTCCTGATGTGTCGTGTGGTTTCTGTCATCGAAGAGGAGTTACACCAGTGGTCTATACCCGAGGCTCGAGGAGTGTCACACCTCCTCGCCATTGGTTCTCAGGCTGTTTAGGTTCTGGCCTGTTTAGTTGGTTAGGTCTCAGCTATTTGTGCCGTATGTAATAGTTTTCAGGTTTTTCTCTGTAAGGGCGTGATACAGGCCCCTTTCTGTATCACTTGGGGTTTCCTACCCCTTTCTTTCTTCTTAATATATTGATGTGCAGCTCTCCTGCGCGTTTGAGAAAAAAGAAGCAAACAGAACATGTATTCTGATACATCCCTTGCATTCGCAGCGTATTCTGATTTCATTACCGTTTGCATTTGCACTTGCCAACCAAACAGCACCCTAGTTGAATTCTTTGAAGACCTGGAAGGTGAAGCTATAGGTCGTACTAGCATACAGATGCTTTCCGTGAGGATAGGGTAAAGCGCTATGCTGATTCCTACTTGCATTGAGGTGCCACCATTGATCAGTTTGATCAAAAACGCAGAAATGAGAAGTGAAAACAAAACTTAGGCATGATATATAAAATTCTTAAAAAAGGTTTAATACCAGTGAATAATCGGGTTAATAAGAAGGGGCAAAGCAATTGAAGAACATTTAAAGGGAGATACAGTAGGGGAAGCCCCTAGTGTGAGCAATTGAAGAGTTTACAGTGACGAACTACTAACTGAGAGAGCTCAACTTACTGCAAGGGATGTATTATGCGACGTAATCTTAAGCTTGTACACAATGCCATACTGAAAAATGAGAAATCTGAGGCTCAAGATTGTCTCTAGAATACGTCCTCTGAAAGTCCGGATATGACTCTGTATAAACATATTGAGATGACTTAATTAAACAGTGTTAATTGTTCAGTAAAAAGAACAAACTATCTAGGGTTAAAATAAATATATAGTTCAAACACTGGTGCATCCTTGCTGACCTGCTCCTCATCCCACCAGCTTTCCCAACTATTATCACCCTTTACACCCACTCCTCCTTTATAAAGTAACCAGTTTGTCCAGTCATCAAAGTCCTCCACAGTCCTGATATTTCCAATAATGCAGAGTAAGTACAATAAGTTATCAAGCATCCATGTCTCTTATGCATACCAAAACAAAAACATGTTCTTAGAGCCTGTTTCTATAATCTAGCTTATATAAGCTCATGTTCATGTGGTCAACAAACACCCCAACTATAGATGTCCAAACAGCCCGACACGGAGCCCGGCTTTTTATCCCAGCCTAAGGACGACACGGCCTGGTAGCACTTGTCGTGTTTGGCTGCCACCTTGGCACGCCGAGCGGCACGGACTGCCTGATAAGGCCTGTCACACCTCCAAATATAATCCTACCGCAAGCCTGCTGGAAATCGTAGCCCGGCGCCTCTCCCCATTTCTCCTCCTTAGCTCGGCAGCTCCCCCTTTCGACGCTCAAACTCCGCCTCCTCGACCACCCCACCCTCTGCTGCCGGCCTCAGCCTCCTCGACCCCGCCGCCTCTCTCCCGCAGCAGCTCCTCTGCGCGCTGCTGCTGCTACCCCCCCCAACACACACACACACACACACACACACACCGCCACCGCTGCCCCCCTCCGCCACCGGAGCCAAGGAAGGAAGGCCACCAGTCAATGGTCGCTGCTCACGTCCCCTTCTTCCTCCCCGCGCAAATCTGCGGCGTGGCGCTGGCGGCCTGGCGTGGTGCGGAGGCCTCCACAGGCTGTGGGCTGGCTCAGCACGCTAGGCCAGCCGTGCTTTATGTGCCAGCACAGCACGAAATAGGCACGGCGTGCCCGTGCCTGGGTCAAGGGCGCAGCCCACCCGTGGGCAGGCACAGCATGGCACGGCAGCACCACCATGCCATGCCAGGCCCAGTCAAGTTGTGCCCGGGAACGTGCTGGGTCGTTTGGCCATCTATAACCCCAACTTATAAAAGCCATCATACAATAATCTAGGCTCCCCAGCTTATATAATCCTCTAAGCTCCCCTGGACCAACTTATTTCAGCTTATTTTAGTTTTGTTTTTCTTCCACACCTATAAGCTGGATTATATAATCTTTTGGGGGGGGGGGGGGGGTAAACATTATTTTCCTATGCATCCAGTGAAAATATTCATCAATATGGTGTTATGTTTCTCCACGATGTAAAAAGCCACCTAACTGTCAATTCTCCCAATCAATGGTCTCATTCGATTCCAAATACCAACTTAGAGGAAAGGATTTAAAGGTAGGATTAGAATAAACATACTTCTGCCACTCAAAACCAGAGGGGTTGAATATGTAAGGCGCGAAAAGCCAAGACATGACAAGGAACCAGCTACTGATAGTTATCAGAATAAATGAAGATGAACCGCCCTTCGTGTAACCATACGCAATGTAAATGATGAGGAGGAGAGCAACCTCAAGCCTGCAATAAGAATGTCTTTCCGATCAATCACCAACTAGTCCAAGCAAGCACACTTTATTAGAACTGCAGTGTCAGAACCCAGTAATGCCTAAGAAAAACAAATATCAAGTGTTTCCAGGTTTGATTCTGAACCTAAAGCACAGAAACACAGGTTTGTCCTCACACAAGTTACGGTAATGGTTCAGATTCCATGTTATGGATGCATCGATACACCCACTGTTAAACAATAAATTCGACCTTGTTACTCCAGTAGGCATGTGGCACAGTAATATAAGATATTACTCCCTCTGTTCCAAATTATAGGTCGTTTTGGCTGTTCTAGGTACAAAGATTTTGCTATGCATCTAGATATACACTATGTCTAGATACATTGCAAAAACTATGTATATAAAAAAGCCAAAATAACCTATAAACTGTAATGGAGGGAGTACAAGCAATTGCACTGACATAATAAATTAGCACTCTTATCTATTATAGGAAGATATGTTTGCGCAACCTTTTATAATACAGGTCAACTTCCTATAAGAATTTATGACTACTTTGGAAAGTAAATAACTTACGCTTTGACAAAGTGGCTTCGCGAATAAAGCCTATAATTTTCAGCAAACTTTATGTGGCGAACAACAAATCCTCTTCCAGTAGCATGATACTGCATAAAGGAAACATTCAGCAAAAAATCTAGCAAGTGATACTTTTAACAATTAATACGACTTTTGTACCTTTGCACCACCATGAAGGATCGTTCTACCAAAGTAATGTGTTCTTGTTCCAAGCGAAAAGGTGAAAAAGACTGAGCAAAACTGGAGCTGCATTGTAATAAAACTAAAAACAGCCTGCAAAAGATTGAACATTATGATGTGATAACAAATACCCAGTAAGGTCTTGTTCGGTTTGGAGGGGATTGAAGGGGGTTGGGAGGGATCAAATCCCCAACAAGCCAAAATCCCACTCAATCCCTCCCTATCCCCTTGAGAAGGGGATTGACCGAACAAGCCCTAAAGAAGAGATATATTTTTCAAAAAAAAAAGCCACCTTCATCAGCCCCAGCTCCAAAATGAAACCCATTATCATTGGAACTGCTGTAAAAATACCAATCTGGACCAGAAACTGAGCATTCAAAGCAGCATCTAGTGCTGTGTTCCCCAAAAACCTAGCCTGGCGAGATATTGAGTAGTCAAGTCCAGAGAGTGCCTGAAAATTACAATACCAAATCTCAGACAAATTAAAATTCAGAGAAATCCACATAAAAGTGGAGAATAATACATTGAGAATTGAAAGTGCTCACCAGATAAACCCTTCCGTACAAGAAGATATACACAGTTAAAACAGTCATCTGCGCGCATAAATGAACAAACAAGTCAACAGACTGGTAATTAATAAGTTGAAAGTCTCAGAATCAGTTCACTATGAACTAATTCCTATTGCAGAATTGTTCAAGGTGGATATCAAGAACCAGGTTTCCTTGCCAGGGATGGAAAAACAGATCAGATTTCCAATGCAAATTTCAATGCAATGTTGAAAATTAATACTATCCAAAATATTCAAAAGTTCAACAAGCTTTGTGGTTTGAGCTCAACGGCAAAAGGGAATATTCAAGATAGATTCCTATCATGAATCAAGAACAAATTCAATTCAACAATTTACCAAACAGCATTTTGGGACTCTGATAGAAGCTGGGCTCTATTTTCATAAGCCTCCAAAGTTGTGGCATCAGCTTTCTGGAGAAGCTGCAGTTCAGTTGTAGTGGCCAGATGAATCTGGCTGGGTAGCTGACGACAGAGGGGAGAGATCAAGTCTCCTGCTCTGCACTTAGATTAGAAGGAGGTGGAGGAAGTAAATTCTATTGCTTCATGTTCCAGATACAGGGCCTTCATATATATAAGTAAATTCTATTGCTTGATGTTCCAGATACAGGGCCTTCATATATATAGGGCAATCCCTTTGCCCCTTGCTCGAGCTGTCAACAACTCGAGATAAACCAAATCCCAAACAAACTGAACCTTAAACTGACCAAAGTCGTCCATCTAAAATCCTGAACTAACAAAATTCAATCTAAGATAACTATGATGCTTGGGCTGCATCCTGCGTCTTCGTGGCCTTCTTGTTGAGCCGGGAGTACTTCCGGCCCCACATGACAGCAGTATGCAGGCATGCCGCGTCAATGCTGTTGCAATTTCTAGCTATATGGGCACTCAGGTAACCACATGCTGTATTGCAAGTTAAGATGCCACGGAAAGAACCCAGTAAACACATGAGATGCTACAGAAAAATCCAGCATCCATAAAATAAACCCATATGCAGAGGCAGCATAAGGGAGGGAAGGAGGTGGGGAATACCATTGTGCAGACATAATAACCAACAGTGGTGAAAAAGAAGGTTAGCATCCTGAAGAAGTCAAATAACTGCCCCAGCCGATACACATCTCGGCTGAGAACTTGCTCGCCGTTGCCTCCAGCTACTTTCCCCTCAAAAAGTGCAATTTGGTTCAAGCCAACATCCCGACCTTTCCCAACCTGAAAAGAAGAATAATTTGTATTCCCTTATAAACTTCTGGGAATAGTAAATATGGAGGTAGTGGTATATGCACTCATTGAATAAATGCAAGCATGCGTGCCCTTCAAAGAATCTACAATGTCATCAATATAAATGTTAGCACGTGCGCTTGCAACTTTGTGTGCACATGGTCGTAACATGTGCACTATATACTAAGTGATAATCAATTCTGATGTCTAAGTTTCACCAGTCTTCTGAATTGTAATGCACATATTAATATTTTCAAGTGCAAAAGTATGCAAGTGCGCATGTCCTGTTAAGTCAAATAACCGCGAATATTTAAAGGTTAACAAGGGAACTTAAATATTAACCTGTATATATTCATGGTGTGTGATGTTCCCTTGGCGCAGAGTCGAATTGAATCCTGCAGAATAGTTCACGCTTAAAGAACTTTGAAGAGTTCAGGTATCCAATATGAAACCAGAAGTGATGCAATGTGTATAGTTATTTATAATGTGATAGAAATAACAAAAACAGAGATGATATTACAGAATCAACATCCCTTCCATAAGTACACATATTCTCCCAGAACTATAATAAGCCACACATCTTTTTCAAAATAATATAATAAGCCACACGTACATAAACAATATAATTGTGTAATCATAACATCTGGTTATTTCAGGAACAGAATATATCCACAACATTTTGAACAACAGTCCAATTTCTAGTGACAGAAAACTCACACACATGAAGCTGAAATAGTCACAATTCCTTTTCTTAAGGACTTAAATCTGGTTCCAAGCATCAAATACAACGAAGCACAACTGCCACCATGTCAAACTCATGATGAAACTTAAACGTAGAGAATAAAAAATACCCACCAGCATATATATCTTCGCTTATATTAATCACTCGGGATGCCTTGCTAATGCCACCTCGGGTTATGTGAAATATTCGATCAAAAACATCAGGATGTCCATAGTGCATTCTAACCCTGGAGAAAGATAATGTCACCAGTAAGTTTGTCCAGTTTGAAATCATTATCACAGATCCCATAATGAGAAGAGAATGTAGTAAGAAAGAACAGCCAAACAATATTTCCTATAGCAAGTTATCATATGGTTGGCAGCATTTACTCACTTGAGGTAAGCAAGAACTCGTTGCCCCAAAGTAACAAAACTGGTTTCTTGTTTGGACATAAATGACGCTAGGGAAGAGACACTAGCAAAAATGAAATAGATCAGGTCAATACAGAAACATTTAATAAGTAAATATAGATAGCTGGTAAATGAGTAAGATTAGTTAAATAATAACCTTCCCGTGAAAACATGCTCCCTCACACCTAAAATTGTGGGGTTCCTTATGCCATGGTTTCCATGAGCATTACGAAATTCTTCAAGCAAATTTCTCATTTTCATTGCCTCCTCCAGGTAGTTATCCTACATGGGAACTTCTGTCAGTCAAGGTTACAAAGAGGTATGTGAAACTCTGTAATGTTGTTCTAAAAAAGAATCTATACTATCTGATATGTATATCGAGAAATGTTAGTGTCCAGTTCAACCTCATCCAAGTGCTCGCACAAAACCCGAGTGCGGACCATTGTTGGATGAGATTATACGTGCACATCATATTAAATGGAGATGGGTGTATCATTTTTTTACTCCTGTGAGAGTCTAGTGATCCTCACAACCCTTTGAATCTAATCTGTGCACGTCTCATGGAGAGACTCAGGTGACGGGACAGCATATTAGAACTTAAAGATGTTGCTCTAGAAACCCACAGTAAATATACAAGCAAGTTAAAAGAATATACTATATATCCTTCATTATTGGAAATTATAGAAAATTTTACCAAGTATGAACAGAATTTAACACAATTCACCTGTCATGGTTAACTAAGCATCTATACCATGAATGGAATTCTTAAAAACAGGACAACCAAATGACCAATCCAAAAGTAATAAAATTTTCGAATTGACATTCTACTCCCAATAACAATTAATACAGAATAATCTATGCAAATGCTAGTAAACAGATTCTGCAAGGAGTGTCTATCAATGAAAAGATAAGGTTACCGTTAGCAGTGAAATAGAAAAAGGTAAACCTGGTTCATATCGATCGTCTGTATTGCATCTCCCCGAGTGAAGATTATAGCATGGTTCTGGTTCTCAGGTTTCCCCTCACCAAGCTTGGGGTTCCCAGGCAGTTTAATCGAGTATATTTCCTATTTGTGTAACAGGATGCAGGATAAAGCATAAGATGTTAAGTAAAAGAAACAAATGCATTATGTCTAACAAGATTGCAGCAAATAAAATTATGCTTTCCATTGTGATTTAGTTGGACTGAAATAGTAAATATGACACGGATAGTAGTAAATGTACACATTGACCTAATGTCAACATAAGTCTATGCAACCATTCAAACTATTGAACATCTTTTTTTCTGAAAGGGTAGGTTTTACAAATTTTGAGCAAAGAATACATAGAACTAGATTCCATATAATACATGAACTTTATTTAGTGACTTGAGAAGTCTTTGACCTACAACAATGCACCAGCTTGTTGATGTCTCGCAGCATGGCTTTCACAAAAGTAATGATAGCAAAGTAGGTATACAGCAGTGAGTTGAGGCTAGGGAACAAATGCCAGTGGTAACCGGACAGCTACCATCAGTAACCAGTTGTACTGGCCTAACACATTACAATGAGGAGACGATGTGTAAAAAGAACATGATAAAACATGAAGTGTAAAAGATAGGAAAAACAAACGGTAACCATTGGGACAGCCGAACTGTTAAAGTTTAGCAATCCAGTTTCGAAATCCTTTGTTGGGGCTAAAGTATTTGTAGGTACTAACAGAAGTGGAAATTGGTTCGGTATTTTGTTGAAAGTTTCAAGACCTATGACTTCTTTTTAACGATTTATTCAGGACAAAACCATGAGAAAATAGTGGTATCAGCTCATTCAAGAGGAAGAAATTGTTGCCAGACCAAGGAACATGGGGGGACCTTTTTTTTGGCAAGGAGTCACATGGTATCTGGTATTCACGATAAAGGGAAAAAGAATGGTAGAGGATGCAATTATCATTTGATACATGACTGACCACCTGGCCAAGAAAACACAAGCTAAATAAATTTTTCAGCTATCTATATTTTTCGGGGGCCAACTGTGGTAAGCTGGCAATCTAAATCGGACTGATGGGTAGGCTCATAATTGATTCTAAAGTGAGAAGATGAATGCATCACATCAATAGATTCAAGAAAATAGACTGACTTGATCTTTGCCGTGAACATCAGCCTTTACAAGCTTGGAATAATACTCTTTTGTAGCATGTCCATCACTTGACACACTATCCTCTTCATGTATGAAAGCGACCCGAAGAGCCTCATTTCTACAAATTATAACAAAACTTGATCAGTATCATTAAGTTTGAGTGTTTGACAGCTGTAGGGCCTATTTGGAACACAGGACTTTCACACGAATTTCACAGGAAGCAGATCAATTCCCACACAAAGCGCGTAAAATTCACATACTTGCAAGCAGGACATTCTAGTGTCAAGCAAAAAATCAAGATCAGAGACATTTTAGGACTTGAAAATCCTCGGACAAATGTGAAAAAAAATTCATGTAGATCAACTACTTCCTCCAGACCCTTTTCTAAGGCGTAATAGCATTTTTCAATTTGGCCGATATGTAGGGGGGGGCAGTGCATCGAGGCGTCAAAGCAATTCATCATATTAAAGTGTAGGAGTACGAAGCGACGCTGGCCAACCTGTAGACGTTCTGAGAGTATAAAATCAATCCGGTATTCACCCCTTGCATGCATGCATGCAGGCCAGGTAGTTAAATCAGCCAAACACCTTGAACAGCTTTGCTAGGCAATTAATTTGGCGCACCCTCTCATCCCTCGTCTTGGTATATGGAATTACACCAGTGACCTTAGAAAAGGGTCTGGAGGGAGTAGTTGACAAAAGAAACTAGACTAGTAGGCCCTGAAATTAGCATTGTTTTATCTAATACAGTAACAACTACAAACCCATTCAATAAACAAGATAAACAAGAAAGTCAACCAACCTTTGCAGTAAGAGGGCAATATCTGCAGCTTCTTGTTTTTTCATTTGCTTCTGCTGTCCATATATTTGGCATGAAACAACATAAGTAAATTTTATATCTGCTTGGGCCCGTGCATCAGGAGACAACTCATAGCCTTGAGTGTCAATATATTGTGCTGCAGAATTGCCATCTTCAATACCTGGTAGAGCAAGAAGGATGAAGATAGTCAAACAAATGTGTTCAACTAAGTAACAAACAACACAAAACTATATACCCACCTCCAAGGTATCTCTTCTCCAGGTAACTTTGTAACATCAGAGCTCTTCTATAGTACATCATACCACGCACTGCCTCAGCAAAATAAGTAAATGAACACAGAAACTAAAGAAGGGTAAAACCATGCAGATAAGCAAATCAGAATAAATATTTTTCAACCTAACATGTAACTTGTTTGTTGTGCATCATTTTGTTTACTACTTAAGAATCTACTGAAACAAAAAGAAATGAAAAAATAAATTTACCTGTCCTTGCCAAAGTTTGGCCACGATAGGACACCCAAAACCGGAGTTCCAAGGTGTCACTTGGGCTATCCTTAAAATCATCTTCTGATGATTCACCACGGCCAATTCGTTCTAAGAAGTTAGCCCACTCATCTGCAGACCAGGTGAGAGAATGTTATGTGTAAAAACGACAATCCCTTTTCTTTTTTGGTTGGTTTTTGGGTTGGGGGGGGGGGGGGGGGGCGCTTGGCTCTAGGTACAATACATCAGCATAATGAAAGTGCTTTATTATATGGAGTTTCTGCGAGAGAAATATTCAAGAAAAAAGGAACAGTGTTGTCCCAGCAGCCTCAAAGCCTAACAAATAACCACGCAACACTGTGACAATCATGCTTACAGTTTACCGCCAAAACATAATCAGAGCTTGCAAAATGATGTCCATTGCACTAGGGTGTTATAAAGCAAGAACAAAAAATATAAAGAAAAAAAGAAGGCGACAATCAAAAGCAGAAAGCAGGCACTGTTTTTGTCACTCACTTGGACTTGCTTTTATACTCATCACCCTGCCAGAATAACAAAAAAAGAGGTAGTATACTTGCCATTATCTAGCCAGAAGGTCCTGATGTGTCCCAACTCCCAATTAATGGATATTTATACAAACCAGAAGTCACAAGCAAAAAAAATACAAGTACCAAGGTAAACCAGTAATCAAAGCAGCATCAGTACTTCAGCAGACAGGTCCAGAAACATAGCCACGCTTAAAATATTTTAATGAATTATAAATTTGCAAATTAGAAGCTCAGAATTAGGCATGGCAACAGTACCAGGGTATATTTTTTGAAGGTAGAAAAGTATCGAAATGCCGTCTTCATTCTCAACACAAAGCTCTGACATGCTATAAAGTACCGTCTCACTGTAGTAGGGAGTAAAGACACTGTTGCACATGAAAATTAGGTGTTAATAGGAACCTATTCATTATAATATAATGAAGATCCTATGTGTTAATAGTACCTGAACGGGATCATCTCAGATACAGGCTTTGCTGCTGGCATGTCCATGAATAGAGAATTGGTGAAAAATTGTAATCTTCTCCGAGCTTCAAGATTTTTTGGAATGTTGGCCGCCGAATCTTTGACAGTCAAAAGTAAGTGCAAACGCTTAACTTGTTCTTTCTGCAGGGACAAACAAAAGCAACACACTAGTAACAGCATTACAGCTAAGAGATTTTTAGTTTTTTTTTGTAAGATTAGTACCATTTCTGGATCATTTGGCCAGAAAATCTTAGAGAATAGGCGCCCTTCATTTCTAGCTCTTAATAATAGTTGCCATGTGTCGAATTGTTCCCTGCAAAAAGAAAGAGAATGTTTTCAACAGAAATAAATGGAGTATCATTGTCAAATAAAAAAATGATTTTCAGTTCATACCTCAGATTTGGTGCAAGAAATTCATGTGTGATAACCTCGTAGAGCTCAAGGAGAGCTTTTGTAACACCAGCTGCAAGACCAGCAGTCTCGTTGCGTATCTAATAGACGCACCATTTATCATAAACACATTCATACAAATTTATGAAACACAGAAGCAAAAATGCATTCACAATAAATTTATGAAACACAGAAGAAATAGGAATAGTTCAACAATAAGCATGATATACTTGTTGACTTTGGCCTCCAGGTTAGTCACTCAATCTCACACAAACATACAAGCAAGAGGTAGGAGAAGGGGAAACAGGGGAGACACCAAACAATGGTGCTGCTGAACTGAGTCACAGCTGCTCTTACTCCTTGCATATACCATGAGTCAAATGTCACTAGTCCCTACCAACTACTAGCTAGATCATACTTCTATACTAGCACTACTGTTGCAGCATACTGCCCACTACTTGCTACTGCCTGGTTCTGTCCAACATGACAGGCTGAGCATGACCAAAAAGGAAGGGGAGCACTACCTGCTCCTGATGCAAATGAAATGCAAGAGCGTACTCAATTATCTATCAATAATAAAACACCTTATGCGGAAAATGCAAGTAAAGCACAATAGAGTGGCTTTTCAATTTTCATTCCCAGACTCAAGAAACAAGGGTAACAATCTTACCAGAAGACCTGTCAAACCCGTAAGCTTTCTCTGGACTAACTGCAACTTCCTGAGATTTATAGTCACTAAAAGCGAACCCTGTGCTATACTGTCATTGAGATCTCGGAAAAGCCTTTCAACCCTGTATAAATATCAGCAGCACGTGTTATAGTCAAGTAGCGAAATAAGGGCAAACATTAAGTAGCCTTGATGTTAGTATCAGATTCATCTTTCTCTGAGAAAGCATACCAGCGCTGCCCTTCAGCATCAACCAACGAATGAAGAATTCTTTCAGTGCTGTAGTAACATTCCTTGACAGCATAAGCCATGTATTCATCTTTTGATATTCTATACCATAGCTCATATTGGGAGTCTTTACAGTCAGAAGCATAGTCATTTGCCAACATAATCTACAGAAGAATCAACCAACAGATTGCTAACAGCCAAACCACAGATTCAGATATGCAAAAGATTCATTCTCACAATGAAAAATGCTACTTGAACTAGGATTTCTCATACCTTGCTAGTCAGCAGAAACAATGGCCATTGTACAAGTCTCAAATTTCCACAGTTACTTGGCATCATAAGCAAGTCCATTTCCCTGAAAGGAAATCCACCAATATTGAAGCAAAGAAAATCACACATAAGGTAATAATCTATTACTATTTTCTGCCTGACCTGTTACTGATATAGTCTTCTTCACGCAAGCTCTTGATAATCTCATTCCAAAATGGGGAAAATATCGAGGCATACATCTTAGTAATTTCTGAATCCTAATGTCAAGTGATAAAAAAATAGAACAACATTACACTTATATCCGATGTTTCAAGAAAAACTGATTATCAAATTCACCAGGTGACTTCTTTGTATAACGAATAGAAAAGGAACCTTCAAAACTAAAGAGTGTGCAGTCTATCATCAAAGCTGTATGGATATTCCCTTGGAGAGATAATAACAACAACGAGAAAGGGGAAATCTGAACTCACAAATTAAGAATGAACCTAGAATCTAGTGAAACAAGACGCTAGATTAGTTGGACAATGTTCAGTTAAATTAGGTTGAAAAAGAAAAAAGCAATTATTTCAAGGATGTGAAATATGGAACCAATCTTTTAAAGGAAGTATCAAAAACAACATGTGGTGAACAGGTGTGCATTTACCTGAGCAACTGGTCTGCTCGATATCCTGCAGAATAAGATACAAAGAGTATGAAAAACAAGCACCTAAAGATCCAGAGCAATCTATACTAAACAGAAATAAACATATACAAAGTTCAGCTAATATGTAATTAATCATAAACAATTAGAATGACACGAATTCAGAGAATAGGGCTAAGAACCTTTGAGGCGAAAGGTTTTTAGCAAATGCTTCTGGAAAGCTCTCAAAACGTTTATGAAGCATTTCTATTGAACGAATCTGCATCATATTAGCAAATGTCAAAATGGTAATTTAGTTTGCATTTCATAAGAAATGTATGCATAGTCGATAGCATTTGGATCCACGAACAAGGCCAGGACTTGAAAGAACAAATATACCTCCCCAAGTCGATCTCTAGCACCCATAACACCACCAACAAGAGCTGATAAGAGTGTGTACCAAATGTGGATGTCCATCAGGTATATCTACAGATACATAGATACAAATAAAAGAACGTAATGTAGCATTTGCATGTTCTTTTTGTTTCTCTTATATCAATATCAAAGCTACAGGTCAAAACAGGTAACTTACAGCCAAGACTGGTGCCCAAAGACTCAGAATGGTCAAAGCATTTTTATTTCCTAAATAACAAACTGTCAGTCGTAGTTGCATTATTTTAATGTGCATAGAAATAGATAGTAAAGATAATTTCAGTAGACACAGTGGCAACAATTAAACAATAATATTAGTGTAATATTTTCCAGATATACTAACCCCTTGATACAAGATCATGCCAGGAATACTTCAAATCATGGAGTTGAACTATTATATTGGTTGGTTCAACTAAAGGCTTAATCTGCAAGAGGTGAATGACAAAGTATGAACAATTTTTTTTTGTTATACAGAACATAGAACAAACATCATATTTCTAGACTTTGTTATAACCACCTGGAGAAAATATGCAAAAGTAAATTTGCAGGCCAGTATGACAATCCAAAATATCACATATCTGCATAAGAAGATTTACAGTAAGTACATAACAAAGAATGATGAACACAGTCAGTGAGGGCCAGTTATCGTCGAGAGTAATGGTGGGTATTCAAAATGATAGTCAGACAGGTAGTAAAAAGCTAGTGGATGGTATATCTCAGGAAATTTCCAGTAACTACTAATGTCAAATTACGCCAGGCTATTGCCAGTAACCACTAACATCAGGAAGTAATCAAACCCATGAGTATCTCAGGCTACTGTAACCCAATTCCTAACTTCGTAAGTGCATACCAGTGTTTCAAAAGCGACAAGGCGACCCAAGGTAAGCTGGGTAAACCCGGACACCTAATCGACGCTTTTGAAACACTGGTGCATTCATGTATCTAACCCTGAAACAAAGGCAAGTAACACAACAAATACCACAAGCAAACTTCATTATGAAATGCTCACAACTCAACCAAGAATTAAGAGCAATCGCCAATCGCAAAGTATACTAAAAAAATTAACAGATGGCCAGTAGTATATTGATGCTAAAAATTGAAAATGAAGGTCTTGCTACCGATGTTAGCCCGAAGAACCACAAAAAAAGTTAAGGGTGTCAAAAACTTTGTTGCAGAAATCACGAAAAGCAAAAGGAAAGAACCTGGCATAATCACTTATACTCTCATAAAGTCCCCGTCCAATATAATATCGCTCCTAAGAACAAAAAGTAAAAAAAGTGAGTGGATGATTCAACAGAAGAAATTTCTTTCCAATTTTATGGAATGATGATATATACCTGGTATATCCACTTGAAAAATTGAAAAAACTGTGACCGATCAGAAAAACTGGAAAGCCTGTGACAAGCAGGGATCTTGGCCATTAGTGCAAACGCAATCCGAACAGCAGCATAACCACCAAGAACAAGACCATAAATCCGGAAATAAGTCGAATCAGAGTTCCTTGCATTTTTCTCTTCCAAGACCTTCCTGCTCAATATCAGCATTCACGTGAATAGATAACTTAGCGTACATAAACAGAAAAAGAAGTAAAAAACTAACTGAATACTCACACATAAAGATAAGTTACAAATGTTGAAACTGCAGTTAACCAAAAGAATCGGATAACTAATCTTGAGATGGCAAAACCTCTTGCCATCTTATACGCACCAAACATGAGCAGCACATCCAAGCAGCCTAAAGAAGAACACAATAACAATAAAATATGGAATATAAAAGGAACAACAGAAATATCAGTAGCTTCCTATCGAGATTATATATAGAAATGAAAAGATATGATGAAGCAAGAATAAGTTATAAAAAAAATAACAGTAACATAGAGAAAAAACTGGATGAGAAGGTGCAGACTGCACCCCCGCTTTGATTTAAGAAGATGCGAGACTCGAACCCGGGCTGGCTGCCTGAGAGCACGCTCTGCTAGCCGCTAGCCCGCGAGAGTGCTCGCATAACAGTAACATAGAGAACATACACTCAATGAAGTTTAGGATGAAAAAGGCTGGTCCAGCACTAAGTAGTATTTTAAAGGTGTCAATATCTATCTTCCCATGGTGAAAGGCGATAATAGCTAAGCCCTGCATCACCAATCAGTGAAAAATCTTAATGATTATACATTCAAGATATACTTATTCATGATTAGTCATAATCTCAGACCACTAACCTGAAACATTAATAGTAGAAAAATCCACAAGCGATGGAAACTGCGGTACAAGTGCAGAAAAGTACGATGTTCAACAAAATTGGTCTTTCCTGTCTGCAAATAAGGCATCAAAGGCAGAAATTTTAAGGTCAAAAACATTGGTAATTATGAAAATTGGAAAACACAGAAAAGACCAACATTACAGGAAAACAGTATCGACTTTAGTTTAGTCAAAATGCCTCCCTCTTAGTTGCATGCACCACCAGATAAACACCCCATATTTTCTCTAGAGACTACCTCTTTTCATTATACACTTTCAATACTTATAAACTAAAGAGAAGATTTTCCATACAAAGAAGAAAAGGATTAGCAAATCATCTAGCCCTTTACTCTTTGCATCCCAAAGCACCCGAAGAATAAATCATCAGAAAAGCATCCTGATTCAGCTACCTTAACTTTCAAGTAAGATCAATATTGTTGTCAATCCAGAAACTAGCAGGCTATGTAAGGTAGACTAAGACAAGTATTTCCTTGTTCACCTTTCAGTTTCCATTTTTAACTGTTCCAAATCTAATAGTAAGAACGGAGTTACACTGTAGCCTGTTTCAAATAAAGTTACTCTGTAACCTGTTTAAAATGAGTCTTAACATTACATGTGTAATGGTAGAATTGACCAATTATAAAACCATATGTTATGTACAGCAGCAGCATTACTGAGGAGAAACAACAATTGAAAATTTGAATATTTTAGTGCAAATCATTTTATTAGCTTCAAAGCAATTAAGATAGACTAGGAACTTAAATCCACAACCACAAACAAACATTAAACTGATAAGACACTAAAGGCTAGAAACTAGCAGACAGAAAAGTAGGAACCTCAAGTGATAATATTTCATATAGTTGTGTTTCCCACATTGTATGCCCCTCACAAGTCACATATTAAAAAAAAAAAACTACTCGTCTCTTTAGGAAAATATGCAAGATTAACTTACACGCTTCCTCTTAGCAGGCTTGCGCAAAAATTTGGAACCCTCAGCAGGTGGCCAACAAAGCTCAAAGCATGAACGTGACCTACACATACGTAGCAGAATAAAGTTAGCAACAGAAGAAAATGATATAAGAGGAAGCAGCAGATAGGCAAGCTTATAGACCAACCAAAAATATTCATTGAAGTCGTCATAATTCCTCCAAGCAGAATGTGCAGCTTTTCCACCATTATTATTGTTAGCCTCCTGTGAACAGTATATGCAAAAACTTTCAATGCAGCAGCGAAAGGTCTGAGACAGTTAAACAACCGGCACGCAATTGGCTAATTTTATCCTAGCTTAATACACAGATGGCAGGCACAAAATAAACTAGACAGATGGCACATGACCCAGTAGACCACTAGAACCATCTAATTTAGAATATACCCAACTAAACACCGAAGGAAAACTTCAACAAAATAAACAGCAGTAAAAATACAATTCCAAAGCACTAAACAGTGCCAGCAATGCAATGTACCATGTGCAACACATCTTGAAAGTGTAATTGTGCAATTAGGATTGAATTTTATAACCAAACAGTAGTTAAAATTCTGGGGGAAATGCTACATTTAATCTATACTTGCTCCTAGTCCTAGAAACAAGATTTCAAGTCAAAATTGTGTTGAAGAGTTAGCAATATAAGAACAATATACCAAATCAAAGGGAACAAAAAGAAGGAAACCATTTTGTTGCTGTTAGCAAACTTTTTTTTTGCTTAAATGAACATATTTCAAGATTGGAAATGAGACGCCAAAGACTGTTAAAACACCCCATGGAGTTTCCACAATTTTCCAGATTGACCCAATACCTTGGTGGAACCTGGATTACATAATTACACCCTACAGGCAGATTGAATAGTTAATTGGAACCCATACCAAATTTTTGAAGGGTATATGTCAATCCAAATGCAGCCAGAAATACGAGTTGGGAAACATTACTGATCTATATGATAAAAGTAGATCAAAGATAGAACCATTAATAGACAAACCTACCGCTGCCATGGTTTCATATATTGGGGTGATTATTTTCTCCAGAAATGAGGTGGAACCATCACCAGTAATACAACTCTTTGCAGGTTCAGCTTCAGATGAGTCAAGAATTCCATCGAGTTCCTTTGCCATCTGAAATATGCCAATAATGTCATTTGAGCTGAATAAAACTGCAGTACCGTACAGCAGCACATCGTTAGAGAAATACGGAGGACTTCTTCCCTAACAAGGACATATACAACCACAACAACAAAAGGAGTCGAGCTTAAGTTTTGACAAAAAATGCAAATATGGTTACTCAATATTGTGGTATCTGCTCGTGCAAGGGGTTTAGGGATATGGCACTCACCCTCAACCACAGTCGGCAGGGCTTTTCCCTTACAAGCTAGAAGAGGCTCTGAGGCTAATTAAGTGTAAGTTCATTGTATAATTCCTATGAAGTACATGAGGTCCCTTATGTATGAGGAGCTAATGCCTATAATCACAGAAACCAAGCTGACCTACATCTCTAATTTCCTAATAAAGCTCATCACCTTCCCAGTTAGATGATCTGCTATCTTCATGTGACTCCTAATTTATGAATTACTAATAACTTGCCACATCGGCCTGGCCTGTGCAGCTAATCCATTCCACATGCAAATTAGCATATGATGACCATCTCCAGGCAAACACAGGCCTCCACAAACCACACACAATTCTCTTGGTTAAGTGGCCTACACAAACCATGCACAATTCTCTTTGCTAAGGGGAACACACCACGGAAACCAAGACAACACCAGGCGAGGATGGCCATACAGCAATTGCCACACCAGGCAACATGCTCTCTGACCACCGCTGCATGGAAACAGCAAGGCTGCCTGGCTACCTGGTAAGGGATTGCCTAGTAGCTTTGTTTGGTTCGCCTTCTTTTTGCTTCCAAACCTCAAGAATTGGTCATTAATCTAGAGGATTGTAAAATGCTAGAGGTGGTAATCTGGATAGTAATATGTAGTCTAACTTTTCTTCACTTTTTTAGAACTTGAGATGCTTTGCTATTTTATTAAACCTGATTTTGTACCCCCTCTTTCACTTTACGTATAGGATTTCAAAAAATCTTCAAAAGTGATCTTTGACCATCAATTCCCATAGAATATATTATTAGCTGTAACAAAACTAATATCATATTGAAAGCTACATGAAATATAAATTTATTGTTGCAACTTTTAGACACTAGACATAAAATTTGACAAATTTTTAGTCAAAACTAAGTTCGATTGTTTCAAATCTGAATACGCCCTACATAAAGAAAAGGAGGGAGAAGTTCATATGATTTGCTGGTCATATGCAAGATGAAGAACAACATGCGCTAGTCCAGGTTGTCTATGTTTTGTGAATCGTTACCCAATTATGTAGAGTGTCATCATCAAGTTCTACCAAGGATTATTACAATAGCACCTGTGCACCAACTATTTATTAACCCCCCAGCCCCCCACCCCACCCCCTCTCATCTTTAAATATAAGACACTTAGGGTATACCTGATCATGGCCCGCCTGACCGACCCGCCCAAAAAAAACTGACCCTATCCGACCTGGAAAGTGCACGGGCCTGTTTTTTGACCCATGCAGAAATTAGGGTCATGTACAGGCTGTAATTTTAACCCATGGGCCGGCCTGACAACCCAAAGAAATACAACAACAACAACAACTTAGCCTTTTGTCCCAAGCAAGTTGGGGTAGGCTAGAGATGAAACCCACAGAAAACAAGAATAAGAAACACAAAAAGTGCACAAGCCAAAGGAAGAGTTAGGGGTTAAACAAAAAGTAACAAAGGTCACGGTTCAGGTACATTAATTGCTAATCTCCAAGCGCTCCTATCCATAACTAATTCCTTAGCGATATTCCACTCCTTAAGGTCTCTCTTAACCGTCTCGTCCCAAGTTAGTCTAGGTCTACCTCTACCTCTCTTTACATTATCGCCCCGCTTTAAAACTCCACTACGCACCGGCGCCTCGGGAGGCCTCCGTTGTACATGTCCAAACCATCTCAACCGATGTTGAATCAACTTCTCCTCGATAGGTGCCACCCCGACCCTATCTCGAATCTCTTCGTTCCGGATTCTGTCCCTTCTTGTATGCCCGCAGAACCAACGCAGCATACGCATCTCTGCTACACTTAGTTGCTGGACATGTCGCCTTTTTGTAGTCCAACATTCAGCACCGTATAGCATCGCTGGGCGAATCGCCGTCCTATAGAACTTACCTTTTAGCCTCTGTGGCACCTTCTTGTCACAGAGGACGCCCGAAGCCTGCCGCCACTTCAACCACCCGGCTGAAATTCTATGTCTAACATCTTCATCAATGTCTCCATCTTTCTGAAGCATTGATCCTAGATACCGGAAAGTATCCTTCTTGGCCACCACTTGACCTTCGAGGCTAACGTCCCCATCCTCATGCCTAGTCGGGCTAAAGTCGCACATCATATACTCGGTCTTGGTCCTACTCAGTCTGAACCCCCTCGACTCTAACGTGTGTCTCCACAGCTCTAACTTCATATTAACCCCTACACTACTCTCATCAACTAGCACCACATCATCAGCAAAGAGCATACACCAAGGGATATCACCCTGTATGTCCCTTGTGACCTCATCCATCACCAAAGCAAATAGATAAGGGCTCAATGCTGACCCCTGATGTAGTCCAATTTTAATTGGAAAGTCACTGGTATCGCCATCACATGTTCGAACACAAGTCATCGCATCCTTGTACATATCCTTGATGAGGGTAATATACTTAGTTGGAACTTTATGTTTTTCCAAGGCCCACCACATGACGTCTCTCGGTACTTTATCATACGCCTTCTCTAGGTCAATAAAGACCATGTGTAAGTCCTTCTTCTCCTCTCTATATCTCTCCATCAACTGTCGGACTAAGAAAATCGCCTCCATGGTCTACCTCCCAGGCATGAACCCAAACTGGTTTTGGGTCACCCTTGTCAATCCTCTTAGGCGATGCTCGATAACCCTCTCCCAAAGTTTCATCGTATGGCTCATCAGCTTAATCCCCCGGTAGTTAGTACAACTTTGAACATCTCCCTTATTCTTGAAGATCGGTACTAATATACTTCTCCTCCATTCCTCCGGCATCTTGTTTGACTGGAAAATTAGGTTAAAAAGCTTAGTTAACCATACTACCGCCCTCTCGCCCAGGCATCTCCACACCTCAATGGGGATGCCATCGGGACCCATCGCTTTACCTCCCTTCATCCTCTTCAAAGCCTCCCCGATCTCTGCCTCCTGAATCCTCCTCACAAAGCGTCTGTTGGTATCATCAAATGAGTCGTCCAACTCGAAGGTAGGACCCTCATTTTCCCCATTAAACAACTTGTCGAAGTATTCTCGCCATCTGTCCTTGATCTCCTCATCCTTCACCAGAAGTCGATCTGTCCCATCCTTGATGCATTTGATTTGGTTTATGTCCCTTGTCTTCCTCTCGCGGGTCCTAGCTATCCTATAAATGTCCTTCTCTCCTTCCTTCGTACCTAGCCGTTGATACAGATCATCAAAAGCCTGACCTTTCGCTACACTTACAGCTCGCTTTGCAGACCTTTCGCTACACTTACAACCCAAAGAAATGAAAAAGAAAAACACACAGCACCCCAGCCTCCCACCATGCAGTCCAGCCCAACAAGCACTAGTGCAGCTGTACATATAAAGAATCCCCTCTCAACCCTATCCGTCCCTAACCCCCCCCCCCCCCCCCCCGCCACCAGGACGGCGGCGGCCGCTAAACCCCATCCGTATAGTTCCTAGTTAGCTAGTGGTTGATTTGTTTATTCGGTGCTTGGTGAAGGTACAGTGTTAGCTAGTCAGATGAGATTTATTAGTTGTGTAGTGACTTGTGAGCCCATGAGGTTCACTTTGAGTTGCGATCTGCTAAGTTGTGCTATTAATAAGTTGAGACATGGATTGAATTTTGATAAAAAAAATGAGTTCTGTACACGTAATACAGATTACAGCTCAAGATGAACCCATATGATGCCATGCCGCCGGGTCAGCCCACAGGCTATGGGGCCAGCCTCAGGTTGGGCACAGTCCATGTTTTTCAGCCCGGCTCTCGGGTCAGGTCAGGCACAGGCCAGAAAAAAAGAAAATCGGGTTTCGTTTGGCTTGGCCCGAGCTACGATCAGGTCTAGCTTACGGCAAGCTAATTAGTTCATTTAGCTTGTCCTAAACATCATATATTGAAAAACAGAGGGAGTAGCAATTAAGTCCTGACTGACAGTGCCGCACCCCAAAAAAACAAAAAACAAAAATATGATATCACTTGCCAGAAGATACAAGTATTCTTACAGTATTCCAAATTAAACCATAAAGGAGCAACTTGCTAAGGACAAAGCTAAGTGTTTACTGCAGCTGACATATCAGTCATACTCATCGACCTGACAATACCATCTACACAAAGTATAGGCCATACTAAACTCATTTCCAGATGTAGTCTCTCTGAAACTACAAAAGAGAAAGAACAGCACTTGGGTTAGGAAGGGACTCACATTGTGGAAAATGTAGCATAAGCATTCTGGGAGAAAACGAATATTCGCAGCTTCACCCCAAATCAAAAAGTAGAGAGCAACCAATATGATCTTCCGGTTCTTATTTACTGCTTCAAGGCTATCCAAGATTTTTTTTAAAAAAAAGATGGAAAACAGGTAAAGCATCACGCAAGATGATAGCACGCCCAATGAAAGTATTAACCACAAAAGTTTTTATCACCTTGTCCATGCCACGCGCTTTCCCAAGTACCTGCACCATTTTATGTAATTGTCCAGAACTTTGCAGAAAACTTCAGTGACCGCCCTCTCATCAATTTTCTACAAGACCCATAGCTTTGCTTAGTGCTTGTTGCATATATACATAAGAGAATTTACTGGCAAATGGACACAAAAGTTTATTGACTAACATTAGAGACATGGCAGTCAAAGGTTTACCAGCAATATGTTAACCAACAATAATAAATCTAGGCACTTCAGATCCCTATCCAAACAGAACTACAGTACTGGAGTGACAGGTATACTTCAAATCTGTACACAGGTCAATTGATAAACACAAAATGCTAATTGTTCAGATTTCCATTCCTCATTCTGAGCCAAGCTCAACTTACATGAATTCCATGCAGGAAGCTAAGCACTAAATGAAAAATTCATAAGCAAGGCCACCATAGAACACCCAGCTACAGTTCATATACAGGCCCCTTTGGCCAGTGTTCTAAACCAGCTCTCAAGCGCTCTAGCTCCAGCTCCACCCGACTCCGGCACCAATCAGCTCCCTGCTTGACAATTCAGCATTTGGTGGCGCTTCTCTCTCTACTTCAGCTCTAGCTTGTAGCGCAGACAAGACCCAAGCGACAGCGGCTTCTTCCTGCGTCCCCGTCAGAGAGCGGCGTCGCGAAGACGAGCTGCAGGCTAAAAGCGGCGGCTGGCGAGTGGGCGGACAGGCGAACGAGGATGAGCTGTGGACGGGAGCGGTGACCGGTGGGCGGGCAGACGGGGACGAGCGACGGCCGGTGGGCAGGAGCGAGCGACCAGTAGGCTATGTAACCCCGAAACGGCACTGTACAGCCGTTTGGCGTTTCGGAAACGTTTCCGTATCCGATACGCCTCTGATACGCGGCCGATACGTTTCGCCGCCGTATCAGCGAAATTAAAAAAAGAAAAAGACGCGATACGTGGGCTGAAACGTTTCACAGCAAATTGGGCCGTATCGGCCGGTCGGCCCATGGAACGGCTGCCCTAAGCCTCTAACGCGCACCACGCGCAGCAGGCAGCACATCTCGTCGACCCCTCCCGGCCGCCGCTCTCTCGCCCGCGCTCCCTCGCCCGCTCGAAGCCGGAGCCCCGCCGGCCGCCGCCCGCCGAAGAGGAGCCGCCGCTCGCCGGAGAGGAGCCGCCGCCTGCCGGAGAGAAGCCGCTCGGCGCCGGCGCAGGAGGCAGACAGCCAAACAGAGACAGGAGCGCTGCGGCCGCCGCCGGCCATCGGGCATCGGCGCAAGGTTTGGGCGTCCGGCATCTTCCACTCTTCCCCTCCACTAGTCCACTGCAGTACTGCACATCTCGAGTTCGTGAGTTTCCTGACTTGCTGTTCTTGAAATCTAGCAGTAGGCACTAGGCAGTAGGCACTAGGCACTAAGCGTGTTAGCCACTTAGGCAGTAAATGGCAACATCAAATCCATCAAGCAATGCTAGTGCAAGTGCAAGTCAAACTCGTGCAAGTGGTAGTGGTAGTGCTAGTGGTAGTGTAGGATCTGTGACTGTAACAGATCCAAGGGCTCCTCTATGGGATCATGTCAACATTTTAGAGAAAGCTAAACCAGGTGCATCTGGAGGCAAAATTCTGTGGCAATGCAAGTACTGCAAAATCTCCAAAGCCACCAGCTACACTAGAGTTGAAGCTCACTTGCTGCAGATGAAGAACAAGGGGGTTGCTTTGTGTCCCAAAGTGTCATATGAAATGCTCTCTGACATGCGGAGGGAAGTTCAAAGGTGTAAAGAACTTGTTGAAAGAGAAAGAACACGCTATGTTCCCTTGCCTACTGGTTCTGCTCCTTCAACTTCAAATGCAACAACTGCCATGAAGAAGAAGAGAGGGCCTGCTTCTGCATTGGAGAAGGCTTGGGACTTGGACAACCGCAGGCATTTGGATGCTTTACTTGCAAGAGCTTTTTACTCTGGAGGGATATCTTTCAATTTTGCAAGGAATCCATATTTTAGAGAGGCTATTTCCTTTGCTTGCAGCCATGACTTGAATGGTTATGTAGGTCCTGGGTACAACAAATACAGGGAGTCACTATTGGTGCAGGAAAGGAGGCACATAGAGAGATTATTGGAGAGTTCAAAGAGTGTATGGCCAGAGAAGGGTGTGACAATCTGTTGTGATGGTTGGTCAGACCCACAAAGGCGACCAATCATCAACTTTCTTGCTGTTTGTGACAAATCCCCCATGTTCTTGAGGGCTGATAACTGTCAAGGAGAAATCAAGACAAAAGAATACATTGCTGATAAGTTGAGAGGTATTATTGAGGAAGTAGGTCGACAAAATGTGGTCCAAATCATCACAGACAACGCTTCAAATTGCAAAGGTGCGGGTCTCATTTTGGAAGCTGAGTTTGATAACATATTTTGGACACCATGTGTTGTGCATACTCTTAATCTTGCTATGAAAAGTATATGTGAGCCTAAACCACCAAAGAATAATTCTTCTGATGATGAATTGTTTATTTGGTCTGAACTTGAGTTTATGCACAATGTTAAAAGTGAAGCTCAGATGATAAAGAATTTTATAATGAATCATGGCATGAGACTATCAATGTTCAATGAGTTTAGTGATTTGAAGCTATTGTCTATTGCTGAAACAAGGTTTGCCTCAGTTGTGTGTATGCTGAAACGGTTTGTTGAGGTTAAAGCAGCTCTCCAACATATGGTTATTAGTGACAAGTGGAGCATATACAAAGATGATGCTCCAACTGCCCAAGTTGTGAAAGAAAAGATACTTAGTGATGTTTGGTGGGGCAATGTTGATTTTATTCTTAGGATTACTACTCCTATCTATGAAATGATACGTATTGCGGACACCGACACACCATGCCTTCATTTGATTTATGAGATGTGGGATTCAATGATTGAGAAAGTGAAGAAAGAGATATATTTATGGGAAGGAAAGGAACTAAACGATGACTCCATCTTATACTCGGTCATATATGAAATATTGATTGCAAGGTGGACAAAAGGCAATAATCCACTTCATTGTATGGCTCATTCACTCAATCCAAGGTATATATATAGATCTGCTCGGTGCTCGCTGCTCACTGCTCAATTCAAATTGTATTAATCTCTTCAATATTCAGTATTCACTAATTCACAAGCATGATGGTCATTACAGATATTATACTAAAAAGTGGCTTGAAGAAGGTGTTGGCCGTGTTCCTCCCCACAAGGATAAAGAGGTATCACAAATGAGGATGCAATGCTTCAAGAAATTCTTTCGGAACCCAGAAGAATTGGCTCAAGTAAAAGAAGAATACTCAAGGTTCTCAAGTTGCTCAGAAGAATTCAATGATCCTGATTCAATCCATGATAGGTTTGCTGTTTCTCCCATGACTTGGTGGACAAATCATGGACAATCCATTCCACTTTTGATGACTTTGGCCATAAAATTGATTAGCCAACCGGCATCATCCTCTTGCTGTGAACGAAATTGGAGTACTTACAGCTTTATCCATAGTGTCAAAAGAAATGCTTTAACTGTAGAGCGTGCTGAGGATTTAGTCTTTGTGCATTCTAATCTAAGGCATCTCTCAAGAAAAACCGATGCATACAAGAAAGAGGAGACAAGGCTGTGGGATGTTTCAGGAGATTCATGGGACTCAATGGGTGGTGTAGGTCTTCTTGAAGTGGCTGATTTGTCCCTTGATGAGCCTGAATTGCATGCTCTTTCTTTTGGACTTGGTGCTCTCTCTATTCATGAAGCTACTACTGCTACTGCAGCAAATGAAGAAGATGGAGATGAAGTAGCTTCAATTAATTGTAATTGGGACTCCACTTCCTAGTTGCTATTTGCTGGTTTTCTACTTTCCTAGTTTCCTTTCCTATCAACATTCATGTTATGAACTTATGAAGCTGTGAACTTCCTAAACTATGATCGTTTATTGTAATGTTGTGAACTTATTTAATATTTCATATTTTCTATTTGAGAATTGAGATTTGAGAGCTAAATTTTTTTATTCTGCATTATTATTGCTATTATTATTATTTGTTAAAAAAACTCAAGCGTATCGGCGTATCGGATTTTTTGAGAAATTGCCGTATCGGCGTATCCGTATCAGCTCGATACTGATACGCGTATCGGTATCGGTGCTGCATAGCCAGTAGGTGAGCGGGCAGGCGGAGATGATGGGCAGCCGGTGGGCGGGGACGAGCGCTCAGCAGGAGGTGGGTGGACGGGAGTTACGGCTAATGAGCAGCGGAGACGAGCGGAGCGGATTGGAATCAGGGGAGTAGGTTTTTGCTGCTCCCCACCACATGTACAAAAACAGGAATCGATTTCGCCCACTCGAGGGGAGAAGCGGGCACCGTTTTTTACGTTTGGCACCGCTCCGGGGAATCCGGTGTGGAGCAGAGCGGAGGGAGCGCTGCCAAACAGGGCCACAGTTTTAAAGACTAGGTTTGTGGTAGAAATTCTATAATGTCCATCAAAGTGTCTAGTTACTAACATATGAAGAATTAAATCAGTAGGATAAAAAATTCTTATCAAAATCCTATACCAGATGATTAGTTGCTTATAAAAAGAGAAGAACTTACCGGTTCTGTCCCATCGAGCAGGCCAAGACGGGACTGAGCATTGGCTAATGTAAGTACAACATTTTCACGCTGGTTTCGAATATTATCATCCTGGAACAACCCCAGACAAATTAGATACTCAATACAAAGGCAATACAAAATTCTATCATGAAACTGGTGACGAACAAATTGGTCAAAAGCTAGAAATAAAGAACTTCCCATACAGTTGCATAATCAGTAATTAATTCACATAATACAAAGATCAACAGAACAAGCATTAAAAACTATAAACTTTTGAAAAGAGTCTATGAGACACTTCGTTCAACATAACTTTCTTTCCGCAAAATGTTCTTGTATGAATGGGATGTAAGAACATCCGCATAATATCAAACTGTCCATGTCCAACCAAAGACAACAGAGAAACAAAGTGTCTCAAGACACAAAGTAGCTTGTTAACAAGCAAAAGAAAGATGTCAACAGTCAATGCCAAGTTGTGTTTTAATCATTTGACACTTCTAAAGTAAACTACAAGGTACAAGCACTAAGCATACAGGTGTTTCTGGCAAAGCTTTCATTTATGCCAGATCTGAGCACAGGTTGCCTCCCATAATAATATTAGCAAACTATTATGTAAAGACATCAAAAATAAGAAAGTATGTTACTCAGAACAAGCAGCAGCTTTAACTATAGCATGCGCCAACATGCAGGATTAAGTATTAAACCGTACAAGAAATCTAGCAAAAAATCTAATATAATGTGATCAATCAACAAAGAATGTGATAAAAGAAGCTTTTTACCTGGAAGCCAAATACATATTGCAAAAGGTCAAAAATGTCTTTCTGCCTTAGCTGTGGCGCATCATAAGTGAACCGTGGCAGATCCTCACAGTTTTGAATCGCTGTTGTTGCAGCCCTGACCTGATACAGTTGCACGGAATTGTTCTCAACAACAAAAGATACTTCTTTTATTTGTTAAGGCATAACAAGACAATGAAAAAGATCTGAGTCATGAGTACCATTTTGCAACTAAGAGTTTAATCTGTACAACCTATTTCCTCATCTTCGTTGCAACATTTAAATCCCATAATACATTTTAATGCTCCGGCAATGAGGCAAGGTAACCCATAGCATGTGGGAAAATGGAAATAGGACTACAGTGGTAGTGTGTTGTATGATTACATTAAAGCCTCCAGTCAGAAAAAAATAATTAAATGTCATCCAAGGGAACATACAGTGAAAATATCATAATTTGACAAGCAGTTTTTTTTTAATATTTAGATTGATCATAGGAAAATGACATTTTATGGATTTGAGTATTTGACCCACAAATGCTCCTGAATTATGTTAGTTGTATTATGTTCTCAGGCATAGTACAGCACAAATCGGTAGTTGAGGATATGTTTTGGAAAATGTGTCACAAACCAAAGCAAATACTCATACCTCGGGGAAAAAACCAATAATATTTGTTACTGACGAGGGTGCATCCAAGGGTACAATGTTGTATGGCATAAGTTCACCTCTCAAGGCTGCATCGGATCTTTTTATTTTCTTTATCTGAAAAGGACAAATAGAAAAGAGTAACAGTTGATTAGCATAACACTAGTTTCTTATGGTTTAAAAGTATGTGAAATAAACCAGATTATTATTGCAGGCTTTTAGCACACCAGTATACAATCACAAACAAAACCAGAACAATCATTCCTGAGAATAGTTACAAAATAAGGGGGGAAATAGCATGATCATGAGATCTTTCATGAATTACCTCCTCTAGAATTTGTCTATGAAGTCTATCAGTTGGTGATTGCCCGACAAGAATTTCCAGAACATCAAGCAAAGCCCTCAAAGTAACATAAACTTTCTTCATTTCCATAGCCCTAGCTCCCATCCTGATCATACCAAACAAAATATACTAGATATGAGCAATTTAACATATATAAGGTTTGTTTCTATGAATGACATAATGGTAGTAAGCCCTAGAGGCATGAAATATTTAGGCGTCCACTGCATTACGAAAACTAAAAAAAATGCACATCAAGAAGGCAAATTTCTTATGATATGTGACGTGGTAGAACAACATGGCTTAGCAGTTCAACAATAAGAAGGCAGATGAGCAGCCTAGGTCCATCAAAAATTGCCATAGAGAATAAGCAAGCAGAAAGGCACAAACAGTGTCATGTATACATCCCTGTCAATTCTATGATTATCACAGGTTCACTGCGATTACGTTATTATACTAAAGACAGATGAAATAATGCAGTTCCTGTGCGCAACCAGTGATCGAAAGGTAATGCAGGCAAAGCCTCCTGTGGCACAGTAAACTTTTTGTGACTAGTAAAATCGAACTGGACGGATGCCTCGCTTTTGAGTAAAAAAGCATGCTAGCCTAGAAGATAAAAGTGCATAATGGCACATTTTCTGAAACTCTACTGCTAGGTCAGCCCTAAAGTCAATCTCTCTTAACAAAGAGTGGCCATACTCTGTACTGAACGTTCCTGACTCCCTCAATCTCTCCTGTTCACGTTGCATATCATCAACCCGGCGCCGACTCTTATAATCCAGATAAAAATTCCATAGAACTTGAATGTCATTTTGCCGGTCTATCGAAGCTCCATCCTTCTTCGCAAGTTTTTGCTGCAGAATGCCATGATTAGACAAGGGAAGATAGGAAGAACTCAGTGGAAAACAGACTCAATGTGAACAAAAATAATTAGTATCTGAAGATGAGAGCAAGCGTACCTTAATAACAGATTGTAAACCTGTCTTGAACTGAAGCATCCCTCTTCCCTCACTGCTGGGATCAAGGTTTTGAGCCAGTGTATAGGCTTGTTCACAAACTGTGGTGCAAGCAGAAAAGGCGTAACTTAGAGTACATCAAAGCACCTGCCTAGCCTTAATAAAGTTAGCTGATTATCTTTGTCAAATCCCTGGAAGGGGTGTTTTGTCTAGTATGTCTTCCAGATTTTAGCACTGCTCAGTTTTCCCAGTGGAGACCAACCAGGACAAACCACGAGCCAGCAACACTACAAAACCTTAAGAATTGTGATTTCGTGTGTGATGGTAGCGTTAGCATAGCAACTGTGAACTCCAGTCAGACTGAGGGCACCTAGAGCCCTCTGACCACCCCAGAAATTGCCACAACACAGCAAGCACACTTGCTTGAAATCAATTGTCCACTGATAGGACCTCGGTAAAGCACACAATTATTAGCTAGAACTCAGCTCTGCACCTGGAACCTAATCATCACTCAGCTCGAAGAAGAGGAAAGCGCGGTACTGCACGACATAGTATCCCCAAATCAGCAACTGGGAAACCCCCACCCCACACCCCCCACCCCCAAAAAAAAATCAGCAGCTCCAAAACCCCATCAAGAGCTCCCTCAACCAAATCAGCTGCCAGCTCCATCCCTGTACTAGGCGAACAAAGAGAGGGAGAGGGGGAGTCACGATGGGGCTCTCTGCTTACGGATCCGCGCGACGTTGGGGTCCTCGTCCTCGATGTCGTCGGCTGCCTGCAGGATCTGCTCGATGTTGGTGGTCCGGCCGAGCGAGGCCGGCACGGCGGCTGCCAGCCCCAGCCCCCCGGCCGCCCCGCCGGCGCGGAGGTGGTCCCGGTCCCGCTTGAGCGCGGCCCGCACAAGGCGCTCCCAGTTGTCCGCCGCCCGCTCGGGGCCCCCGCCCCTCCGGCGCCTGGACGACGCCATCGCGGCGGCGAGCCCTGCCTAGGTCACTCCCAGTCCCAGCAGCGGAGCGTGGAGGAGGCGCGCCGCGCGATCTGGTGCAGCTGCCTGCGCCAGCAGCAGTGGAGGGCGTTTTGGGGGCAGACCGGACGGGAGCGGATTCAAAAGTGCCTCGAGGTGGGGTGGTGAAGAAGGGAGGGAAAAAAATGGTCAGTTCCTTGGCTAGTCGCTCGGTTTCACTGCCGCCGCCGCCGCCGCCGCCGCGGCGCCCCTGGGATGGATGGCCGCGTGGGCTTCTTTGGCTTTTGGGATGACACGATCGAGAGGCTCGGGTGTGGGGTGTGGCCCGGGAAGGGGGGCGCACGCGGTAACGTAACGTGCCGGCCGCGGGCGACGCGGGGGTGACCTGGGCGATGACTGACTAGTTTGCGTGCGTCTCGAACGAGATATCGCTTTTGCTCGGCCGGAATTTTGCAGAAGCAGCGCAGATTTTGCGCGTTGTTGCGAGCCCGTCGGACAGCAAAAGCACATCATAAAAATTAGGGGTGTTTTTATCCTTTGGGCCTGTTCGATAAAACTAATTGCGGAAGATAGGGTTAATTGGTGATACGAATCTATTAAACCTAATTAAAAATTAATTAGCACATGTTCACGGTAGCATCACATGACTAATCATGGATTAATTAGGCTTAATATATTCATCTCGCGAAATAGCCTAGAATTATGCAATTAGTTTTGTCATTAGTTTACGTTAGTACTTTTAATTAGCAACTAAATATTTGATGTGACAGGACTAAAGTTCAGCCTTGCTGGATCTAGGACCGGTCGATAAAAGTAGTCTTAGATAGTTAGATTGGACAACTTTATTTTCAACTAGGAGGTCGGATGTTTGGATGAGCTAAATATTACGAAAATCAGATAGAAAAATTGTAGTCGATCCAAACAGCAAGATTATTCTGGACTTTTTATAGATTATAAAAATCTAACGACCCAAACTTTTATAGGAGTAGTCACGTAATCTGGTTCTACATAGCTATTTTGATATTACATGCACAACCAAACCTTCAATCACCATAAAGTTATTCATGATCCAAATAGTCCATCTATTTATAATCTGTAATCTAGATTTATAACTTATAGCTAGATTCTTATGCATATCTCATACATACAGGCATGGATGTCTTGAGAACCTATTCCTTTGAGGATTTAGCTGTTTTGACCGTCTACTTTTTATTGATTGTTTATCTTTTTGTCCTGTAAATTTTACGTAATGACTTGTTTTGCGGCTGATTTAGTAGAGACATCATTGTCGTCCACATCTCAACCATTACTACAATCGGTTATTTACCTCTTGGCTTCCAAAAATAGTACATCTAGTGCAGGTCTTTGTTGTTTCCTCATGTTTTATTTGGAATATTTGAAATATTTATTATGTTTCTCTTAATGTTTCTAGCTTATGCGTGTTTCTAGCTTATGCATGGGTTATCCGGTGCATTGCACTGCAATTTAATTATGGAAGCGATTAATCTCAAATGTCAGAGATTTTCTTTAGGAAAATGATATCTTTCTACAATTGTGAAAGGGTTTACTCTCTTTATGACGGGCACTACCAATGAACAGGGTCATATAATCGAGAAGGCACATGACAATTCTACGTAATTATCATGTTTATCTTTCTTTTTGTTGTTGTGCAACATCATTGTGGTTCTAGCGTTTGGCATGTTCCATAATTTTTCTTGACAAGGGGGTGTTTTGATGTGTTTGGTTTGAGGAATCAATCTCTAGAATTTAATGGTCGATCTATAATGTAGTTATCCTATGAATTTTGGTGGAATGACCACATTCCTCATCATTAAGATAACCATGTGGTTGTAACCGTAAAGGATGAGGTGACAATGGATCGATCATTATATTCCCAAACCAAACACAAATAAGATGAGTGAAAAATGTTTACAATTTGAAACCGAGGAACACCTCACAGGCTCGTAGGATTATTGCACACATACAAAAAGTGGTTTGCAGGTTGTTCAAGGGGGCAGACAGGTATACCGCTCGTATAACCTCATTCAATTACACTTGTACCATAAACACTTACAGTTCTAAATGCAATTCCTCTATAGTTATTTAGGAGTGATTGCAAGTGTTTTCTCAGACGATTTTTTTATTTTTAGAACAAGAAACATCATAAAATGGATGCAAAACTATAATTAACTCAAACAATATAAAACTAAAAATCATGGGAGTACGAATGTTGAGCAATGAAATCCTACTATGAACAAGATCATTTCACTGCCGCTCTCACACTTGTCAATGCACTATGAGTGCACGGCGGAAACGAGTCTACTAGCCACTTCACTCCTCCACAGGGTCGCCTGACCATCAACCACGTCCTGCTTGAGTGCCAGGAGCATCTCTCCTACTAGTCCTAGAAGCCGTAGTGCACGTCGGCGAGGAGCCAAGGACGAGGAGGGCAAATATAAATCGTGGAGGTGGTGTCTTTCCGTCAACTTGCTGTTGGCCGGTTGGCCCTCATCTATAGATGTCCAACAGTGCGGGCCGTGCTGGCACGGCCCGTGGCGGGCCAGGCACGGCACAGATCATGCCGGGCTAGGAACGGCACGAATCACCTATCGGGCCATGCCGTGCCGGCCCGCGTGCCGCTGCCTGTGCCCAAGCACGGCACGACCTGGGCCAAATCGGGCCGTGCCGTGCCGGTGGCCCGGCCGGCCCTATAGTATCGTGCCGCCGGCCGGCCCAATTACAGCTAACAGCTATACTCAGCTATGACCAACATCTTCCCAGGCTATTGATTACCCAAACTATACATTGGCATGAGGATCTGAACAACTCAAAGCCAAATCCCAAATAACACCGGAACTCCACAGTATATAAGCATAAGCATATGAATTAACTTAGGCAATCAACACACGTCAATTACAAAAATCAAAGCGATAATTACAAGTCAACTAGAGGACATACATAGTTGTAACCTGCATTTTCCTAGAACTACATAGTTGTAATCAAAGCAATAATTACAGCACCTTCAAACCACCTCAAATTGCATGTTTCACAGTTTCAGTATAAGGATGCCAAAAATAACAGAATTTAACACAATTGCATGTTTCAATCAAGGATACTAAAAATAACAGAATATTATTGGAGCCATAGTGCAATGCTGCTTCATTAAAAACCTTCTTAGGTAAAAACTCACACCTCGTGAGAAAACCTTAGAAAGGAAAAGAGTACAGCTAGCTCCTAGAAAGAAAAGATCTTCCACCCCCGCTTTCTTGCTGCTCTTTATCCCTATTGTTGTTGACATCTTCATCCACCAGGTACATTGCTTCAAAGGTGGCTTCAAATTCCTTGGTCTCTTTCTCCACAGTGTGCTGACTTCGCATATCAGCGAGCTCCTAATCATTTATGCAGGATAAGACTTCAACCATATCGGGAGTTAGCCGCCGCCGCCGGTTCTCAAGCACCCTGCCAGCTAAACTAAAAGTTGACTCTGATGATACAGTAGAAGCAGGCACAGTTAGAACATCTTTAGCAAGTATAGAAAGCATAGGATATGTCAACTTGTGCCGTTGCCACCAATTTAGAACACTGAACTCAGAGTCAAACTGCGTTACTGTATCACTATCAAGATATGAAGACAACTCAGATATAGCAGCAACAGTAGATGATACAGATACAGGAGTACCTGCTGGCCTTCCAGGCAAGATATCATCTTCATAGATATCATCCCATGCCTCTGAAACATTACCTGCGCTTCCAGCGGATTTATGTTGATGTGCACTCAAGAGTGCAGCACCAAATTTCATTTCATATATCTGAAAAATCTTAGTTATCTTGGAACGAATAGATGTAGGATATCTTGAATAATCTGTGCCCGTTAGTCCAGATAACTTCACAAGAAGCTTATTGAACCCCATCATTTTAGCTCTAGGATCCAATACAAAAGCAAAGCAATATAGGATGGGTATGTTCCTCCAATATTTCAAAAATTTTGTTTTCATAGGAATAACAGCAACTCTTAGCAGTCTATCATTCTCAAAAGCAGTTTGACGTCTAGCAATTTTAAGTATATGATGTAGCATTAATGTTGAAGTGGGGTAATAAATTCCAGACAATGCAACAGACGTATCATAGAACAATTTGAGGAATGATAATACCTTTTCAGCAATATCCCAATGGTCATCAGTCAATAAAAAAGAGTCATCTTTCTTAACTGGATAGTTAGTTTGGATAAAGACAGAAAATGTGCTTCGATACGGAACAAGATGCTTAAGCATTAAGTAAGTAGAATTCCACCTAACATCCATATCCACACCAAACTTGCGAGGGGACACTCCTAAACTCAAACAAAAGCTTTTAAATGCAGCAATACGCTAGTTCGAAGCATTTAAGAATGTAATTGCAGTTCTAAAATCATCAAGATAATGCTTCAGTCGTTTCAATCCAGATTTAACAATAAGATTAACAATGTGGCAATTACAGCGCTGATGCAAGAAAATAGCAGATAAGTCATCTTCTTTATCCTCAGGAGGAATTAAATGGCCAATGTACTTAGAAAACATAGGTTTTAGAACAGATACTGCAGTTTTATTAGCTGAAGCATTGTCAAGAACAATAGAAAATATTTTATCAGCAATGCCATAATCATCTACCACCATAGCAACTCTGTCAGCAATGTTCGTGCCAGTATGTGCCACTTCAATTGGCCTTAAACCAAGCAACCTCTTTTCTAACCCCCAATCAGAATTGACAAAATGAGCAACCACACTAATGTAGTCCTCTTTAGCCTTACCACACCATATATCAGAAGTAATAGCAACAGATGAAACTGAATTTTTTAAGATTTCAGTAAGTTTCTCCATACGTTCATTAAAAAGTTTGATCAAATCTCTAGCAGTAGTTTGCCTAGATGTCTTAACAAATCTAGGATTATGAGCATTCACAATATATTCTTGAAATGCATCAGATTCAGCAAAACAAAGAGGCAGATCAGTTCTAGCAATCAAACGGCATAATTCAGTACGTGCTACTGCATCAGAGTACTCCCAACGCACAAGAGAACCATCAGGATTATATTTAAGAACAGATTGAATTCTACCGGTACGTTCCTTTTCTTTCTTAGCAGGGCAATTATGGCGGAGCAAATGTCCAGTGCCACAAGAGGATTTAGCAGACAGGGTTTGCTTGCAGTGATTGCAGATGGCAGCGATTCTTACCTTTTCCCCTTTCTCATTGGTGGTGACCTCTGTGAAGTCATCCCACACTTTGGACCTTTTCTTAGATCCTCCTCCTCCCCCAGCCGCCGAAGCCGTGCTTGCGTTAGTCGGGCTCGAGGATCCCGTTCCCGTCCCTGTTCCCACATCGGCGTCCACATCGATAGCAGCATGCGCGCCGCTACCGAGGATGAAGCGCCTAGCATCCTCTGCGTCGTTCTGGTCTTGAAGCATCAACTCCTCATCCTCGGCGGCCCGATCTAGTTCCATGGCTGCCACCTCCTCTGCGCCTCCGGTTCCTCAACAGCGCACGCGACACACCCTCGATGCAAGCATCGAGCAGCACCTACGAGAGACAGATAGAGGATTAGGGTTAGGGTTACAAGCCATGACGAACATAGAAGCTCAGAGACGAAGAGCACGTTACCTGCGCAACCGCCGGAGCACCAGAGTCGCTTTCGAGGGGACAATGGAGAGATCTTGACCAGAACGATGGACAGATGGAGGATTAGGGTTAGGGTTAGGTGAGAGGAGGAACGCCAGGGAGAGGATGAGAAGAGGAGAGGCAGGATTGGGAAGGTCGGAAGGAGATCCACGAGGAGTTGTGCGGCGCCGCCGTGCCGGCGAGGCGGTGCCGATTCGCCGTCGCCTCCGTGGCGACTGGGAGAGGGGCAGAGGGCGAGCGGCTGCGGCTGCGGCTGCGGTCGGGAGAGGGGAGAAATGAGCGCTAGGGTTAGGGCGTGAGAGCGGCGGACGGACGGGTACTTATACCCTGGCGGCTAGGTGGGCTGGGCCTCATTTTTTACCGGGCCGAGGCCGTGCCTGCTGTTGGCACCGTGCCGGGCTCGTGCTAGCCCGGCGTGCCGGGCTTCGCGTCCAGGCACGGCGCGCCGGTCACGTCGGGCCGGCCCGGGCACGGTGCAGGCCGGGCCGTGCCGGGGTCGTACCGGGCTAAAACCGTGCCGGGCCTCGGGCCAAAAAGGCGGCTCGCACTGTTTGGACATCTATACCCTCATCCTTGTATATAGAAAAAGTAATTCTTTTACTCCTAGTGGTAGAGAAATTAGCTGGATCTTGATCTCAGTTCTTAGTCGCACACCAAGAAAATTTTCCTGCGCAGAATCTTCCTGCAACCATTCTAAAATCATAGATTCATTAGTATCGTCAGTAGGGTTAATCTTATTAGAAAGAATCTCTTTGTTACTACTCATCTCTACCTTAGATTGTAAAGCGTGTCTAGCAAATTTCTAGATCTTATAAATCTACTTGCTCAAAGATTACATCATCCACGAAGATCCTCATATTCTGAACTCCTCATCATTCAAAACAGAAATGCTGGATGGGAACCACATTTTTAAGTAGCAATCCCTTTCCAGTATTCTGAAACAAGAGCTAATATTATCCTCTTCTTGCAAGAAACATAGATGTCGCGACCAAGTATCTAGAAACCAATAACTCCTAGCATGCTAACTTACAGAAATTGTTTCATCTGGTATAATCAGGGGAGGAGATTATAATTATTCATCTACGGAGAAGCGGCGTTTAATTGCTAGTTTGCTACAAGCTTTATAAGTCACACAACTTAACTGTAAAATACAAAAAATAATAGAATGAAAGAAAATTACCCGGAGAAGATCGACAAAACTGCTTTGTTGGTTTACAATCTGAAGCAGCTGCATCCTTAACTCCTTATTTCTGATAAGCACTCATATCTTTGAACTGCAAACCTTTCTGATCCACCTTCAACTTCAGAAATCTCATCCAAATTACCACCACTCTCTTATGGAACAACCTGGTGCCCCTACTTTAAGTCCAACTAGCTTGGGTGACTGTCGGACCCGGACACACGGGACTGTTCATGTGGCACACTTCTCTTAGTATACAGGATGGGACATGGCTCACGCTCTACATCTGTTGTAACTACTCTTAATATAGTAGGATTACTCGTATAGTAGCGAAACTAGTCGGACACGGTAGGAAACTATCCGAGAAGTACTCGGGTAGGACTCCTGGGCTTGTACCCGACTAGGACTTCCATGTAAACCTATCCCCCCAGACTATATAAGGGCGGATAGGGACCCGCTCGGGGATAATCATCATCAAAGTCAATACAAACCACACAGGACGTAGGGTATTACGCCCTCGGCGGCCTGAACCTGTCTAAACCTTGTTCCTTTGCACCTTCGAGTTTCTGATCTCAGCGACACCCTACCTACAAACTCACCACCTCGGGGGTTTTCCTCGGTGGACGTGGCGGTAAAACACCGACAGCTGGCGCGCCAGGTAGGGGTGTTCATCGAGCATCCACCGGAGAATTCGATGGTATCCTTCAACTTCACCAGCGCTGTGCTTGACGAGGGCACAACCTTCATCTTTGGCTTCTGGATCTGCGTCGCCAACGGTTTGGGTGGCTTTTGTCAGACCCGGGGCCACGGGGCTGTGTACATCAAGGAGTCCATATTGGGCTAGGGGAGAGGATTTGTCCTGTACCTTATTTATGTTGTATTCTACCCGCATGCGGAGTAGAACTAGTCGATACAGAAGGAAACTACTCGAGTTGTATTTGAGTACGATTCCTAAGCTAGTATCAGGCTAGAATTCATGTAACGCTGTCCCCCCGGATATATAAAGGCGGGCAGGGACCCCTCTCAAAACGGGAGATCACCAGATCAACTTCAAGGCAATACAAACCATCATACAGGACGTAGGACATTACGCATATTGCGGCCTGAACCAGTCTAAATCTTGTGTTGTCAGCACCTTCGAGTTCCTGATCTCGGCACATCCCAACCCGAAACCTACCACCTTGGGTATACCCCTCGGTGGGCAGCCGGATAAAACCCGACAGCTGGCGCGCCAGGTAGGGGGGCGCATCAGAGATCCGCTGGAGAACTCGATGGCAATTTTCAAGTTCCCCAGTCCCGTGCTCCCTGAAGGCACAATCTTTGTTTTTGGCTCGTGGGTCTGCGTTGCCAACGGCGCAGGCGGTTTCCGTCAGCACATCGTCGACGACACCATCAAGCTAAAAACACTCGCCTCAAGGCTCGATGACTTTGTCAATAGTCTCGACGAGTTGCCGTTCTTTGACTCTGCCAGGGAAACCGAGGCAGAGTCTGTCACTACTGTTCCTTTTTCCGCGTTGGAAAAGGACTTGGACTCTTTGTTCCAAGCTGGAGGCTCCGAGGCCACCGCATGTCGGGGGGCTGAGGATCACCTGGCCACTTGTGGGCTGATGATCACCGCCACCTCCAAAGGACGAATCGTTCATTGGAGGGGGATGAATCTGTCCGATCTACTCAGACATGAAGACCGCTTGGTAGCTCACCTTGAGCCTTTGCCTTTTCAGGAGGGCAGGGCGTTGGCTACCATAACCGAGGGCTCGACTGAACTAGTCGAAGCCCCCTCTGAAGAACTCGCAACTCGCCAAGTCCTGATGGCGGAGGAGGGGGACGATGATGCTCTCATCCCCATCGGAGCACTTGACGGGATATCAGAAGATGAAGACACCGCTGAAGCTGTGGACGAGAATGACGCCGAGCGCGACGCGCGACGTGCAAGGAACAGAGCTCGTGCGGTTCGTAGAAGGCGGGCCAACGAGCGCATACGTTCTGCACAGCGCGAACTCGACGCTGAATTCGCCGCGGCAGATGAACGAGGCTTCAGGACTCCTGTGGCCAACATTGCTCGGGTAACAGCACTACTCGAGCGAAGCAATGACCCCAACGTTCGACAAGCGCTCCTCTACGCCCAACGGGCGTGGGTCCAGCTGGACCAGCAGGCTCCGGCATCATTCGTCAGGGACGAGCACGTCAGAGACAGCCGAAGCCAGGCCCCAAGTCGAACAACAGGCAATCGCCCGCGACCCCAACGCAGCAATAACAATGATGGTGTGGGTGGGAGTTAGTTCACCGGTGGGAGGCGGTAGCCACCTCCGGCAAACAACCCAAGACAGCCCAACCCTCCACGTCAACAACCAGACCTTCGCCAGAAGATCAATGAGGGGCGCGATGCCCGGTCAATCCTCGACTCGAGGCGGCGGGAACGCGAGGTAGCCGAGCGAGACGATGCTGACTGCAGCGATCATTTTCCTGCGTTCACTGCGAGATTCAACAGCTATAAGTACCCGGAGGGTTTCAAGCCGATTGGTATTACAAAGTATGACAGTAAGCAGGCCCCCCAACAATGGCTCCGCTGTTACTCCACTACCATTGAGGTGGCTGGCGGCTCCAACACTACCAAAGTCGTCTACTTTCCGATGGCTTTGGAGCCTGCACTGTTGACCTGGCTGGCAAGCCTTCCCAACGACTCCATCGACTCCTGGGAAGGCCTCAAGAAGGTTTTCATCGACAACTTCCAGGGGGCGATATCCTGAGCAGGAACCCGGCACGACCTCGCCCAGTGCAAGCAAGAGCATAATGAACTCCTCCGATCCTACACCCGACGTTTCTTCGATGTGCGGGCCACCATTGCCAACATCTCGGAGGAGGACATCATCGACTGCTTCTACAACGGCCTCACAGACCCAGGTATTTATCGTGATTTTGGGCGTAACAGGCCGAAGACGGTTGCAGGACTACGCGACATGATGCACGACTGGTCCGAACAAGAAGAAAAGATGCGCGAGAGGTTCCCAAGACGCACTGACCTCAACCAGAAGCGCAACAATGACAACCGGGCTGACAAAGGCCAGCGGGACTTTTCGGGTTCTTCCCGAAAGCGCAAGCCAGACGATCTCGTTGCGGCTGTGGAACGTCCTTCGTGGGGCAAGAAGTCGACCACGCAGGAGCAGTTTGAAAAACTCCTGCAGAAGAAGTGCCCGTGGTGCGTCAACTCCAAACACGCAGCGATTGACTGTTTTCAGCTCAAGCGCACCTTTGGCTCCCCTGGAAATGGCAAGAAGAACAAGTCGACGGGCAAAGAGCCCGAAGACGAGGAACAGGAAGACAAATCTGAGACGCCCAAGTTCCAGGATGCCTCCAAGACCGTCAATGTCATCTTTGGTGGTGATGAAGATTTCTGCTCCAAGCGGGAACAGAAGTTGCTGCTACGGGAAATTCTATCCGTTGAACCGGCGGTACCACGACCACTCCGATGGTCGGAGGTCCCCATATCATTTTCCCGTGCTGACCAATGGACCAGCTTTTCCGAGCCTGGGAAGTTCCCACTGGTGCTGGATCCCGTGGTCGCAGAAGTTAAGATTACTCGGGTTCTTATCGATGGCGGGAGCGGACTTGATCTTATCTTCGCCAGTACGCTGAAGAAGATGGGTCTGGACCTTACCAACAAGCTTACTCTGAGCAAAGCTCCTTTTTATGGTATTGTCCCCGGCAATGCTGCGCACCCGCTTGGAACGGTCGTTCTCCCAGTCACTTTCTAGACGAGGGAGAATTACCGAACCGAGTTCATCAAGTTCGAGGTGGCCAACTTCGAATCTTCCTACCATGCTATACTGGGGAGGCCGGCGCTCGCCAAGTTCATGGCGGTGCCGCACTATGTCTACTTACTTCTTAAGATGATAGGACGCAGCGGCGTGCTCACGCTCCGAGGCGACTTGAAGAAGTCCTATGATTGCAACCAAGAGGCCATCCAGTATGCATCGACTTCCCGTGTGCCAGATGCTTCCGAAGAAGTATTCGCGGCCGCACAGCAACTCTCTCAAGCCGAGCTGGACATCCCGACGAAGAAGGCGAGCCAATCGGGCATCAAATCGACAGGCGATATGGCTCTCAAGATGATCCAGCTCCAAGAAGGTGACTCCTCCAAGACAGCCATTATCGGCGCAGGCTTGGGCGACAAATAGGAACTCGCGCTCGTCAGTTTCCTGCAGGCTAACCGAGACATATTCGCATTGAAACCATCGGATATGCCAGGTGTGCCCAAGGAACTGATCGAGCATAGTCTTAATGTATATCCACAAGCTGTACCAAAGAAGCAACAACTTCGTCATTTTGCTCCTGATAAACGGGAGGCTATCAAGCGGGAAATAGCTAAACTCCTCGCGGCTGGATTCATTGAAGCGTCCCCCCATCAGGGAAGACTTAAAAGTGATGCTTTATCAGTCCCAGGAGGCTGATAACACTTTTATTACATCAGATGGTACATCACCGTACAGCTCTACGCGGTAATGGGCAGTGAAGCGCCACTATCGCGAGGATTACAACTAAAACCCACACTACTACGCTAGCTACAAAAAGAGGGTCATCAGAGTCTTGCGCCATGCGGAGTTCCAGCGGTGGCCTTAACCACAGGCAAGACTGGGTGCAGGACGAAACCCTACTCGACGTTTTCAGGGAGGTATTCTGGATCTTCTGCTGTAAAAAGTAATAGTGGGGTGAGTACAAACGCACTCAGCAAGTCCAATCACACCCACGGAGGGGGGTATAACAGAAACCAATGCACGGGACAATCCAAGGATAAGGTTATGGTTTATTTGCGGAAAACTCGGTTGTATGCATAGGTTCGTTTAAAAACATTTTCAAAACAAGTTTCTAGTACCAAGGAGCACGTGATGTCGATCCACACAGGATCCAAGTTTTAAGCTGCTACCGGACTCCCCGTCCGCCGTAGCACACGGCACAACTGCCGGACACTTTCCAAACAACCCACACCAGTCCAATCATTCCCAGAGAGAAACACTAGTTATGTGACCACACCATAACTTGCCCAATACCGTGGGCACGGCTATTCGAATAGATTTTAACTCTGCAGAGGTGTGCAACTTTACCCACAGGTGGGGTACCACAGCACGATCACCTTAGTGTCGGTGCAGATCCCAACAAAGCCATTACCCACCTTAGCTAGATCTGACTAGCCACCACGGGATCCATCAAGAGGTCATTCGACCTATCTCCGAGGTTTAACCGGGGCATAAGTCACACAGAGCTTATCCCTTCTCCTTGATCACCCGTTGCTCTCAGCTCACCTGATGGCTATCAGGCTAACTAGTGGGATTTATGCTAAGCCGTTGCCCATACAACGGTCAAGTGGTTTGCACGACAGGAAGCTAGGTGAGATGACACATCAACTCGGTCCTTAGGGATAAGCTTGATGGATATCTCCCTTCCTCGCTCAACCACACAGGTACGAGCACACCAACGGCAATTCGCACAGAAATACCATCCATCCCGTCTAACTCGTCTTTCAAAACCACATTTTATCCCTTCCCACACACACACACACACACTTTCTTTATAAAACCAGGTGGTCATGGTATGGCTATCACAAACAAGGGTGGCTATCCTACCATGTTTTCAGCAAGCAAAACACATGCAATTTTATAAAATAGGCAAATGGGTGGTGTTGACAAAACTAGGACAGGAACATGCATCAAAGGGCGGGATTGAACTTGCCATCATCAAGCCCTTGCGGGAGGTCTTGATCGAAGCACTGTCCCTCGGGTTCGGGGTCGCAGAACTGGTCCTCATTCGCTTGATCACAGTCGGGACCTTCCTCGTTCACTCCGTATCCTATGACACAAACAAACAAGCACACAATCAATCGAAAGAACTAAAAGCTTTTATCGTTGAGCTTGAATCGGAAATAATTTAGTTATGGAGATAGGGATAATATTTTTGGGTGATTTCTTAATGGCATGGTTAGAACTATACTAGAAAGGGCGTGGTAGAGTTTCGGGTCGATCGGAGATCGTTTGGCGCATAAAATGACGAGTTAAAGAGGGTTTCAGGGGTTAAACAGGGGTCCAGGGGCTTGTTCGTAATTATCCGGAAGGAGTAAGGATCTATTTGCGAATCCTAGAAATACTCAGGGCACGCTAAAGGGTGTCGGTTATATTTAGGTTTATGTAAGGGAGGAGGGAAAAGAAAAGGGGAGAAAGAAATGGAAAAAAAAGGGAGAAAGAAATGGGAAAAGAAAAAGGGGGAGAAAAGGAGAAGGAGAAAGAAAAGGAAATGGGAAAGAAAATGGAAAAAAATGACTCGTGCCGGCGGGATTCGCGGCGGTGACCGTGGCCGGTCGGCCACGCGCGCGCGACGCTCGCACGCTGCGAGAGGAGGACGAGGAGCGGGGCCGCGGCCGGATTCGGTGTCGGCTCGGGGGTTAGGGTTTCGACGAAAACGTTTTAGCGTGTGATTTTCTTAGCAAATTTTCGGGACGTCACATTCATTAAAGAAATAATCCACCCAGAGTGGGTAGCTAACCTGGTTCTTGTATTAAAAAAGAATAAAGAATGGAGAATGTGTGTCGATTATACCGATCTCAACAAGCATTGCCCAAAAGATCACTTTGGGCTCCCTCGCATCGATCAGGTAGTCGACTTGACCGCAAGTTGTGTACTGTTATGTTTCCTTGATTGTTATTCAGGGTACCACCAGATTGCTCTCAAGGAAGAAGACCAGATCAAGACCACGTTCATCACCCCGTTTGGGACTTATGCCTACAAGACAATGTCCTTCAGGTTGAAGAACGCTGGCGCTACTTATCAGCGGGCAATTCAGATGTGCTTTGCTGGTCAGTTACACCGGAACGTGGAGGCCTACGTGGACGATGTGGTCATGAAAACCAGGTGTCCCGAGGGCCTGATCACGGATCTGGAGGAAACTTTCGCTAGCCTAAGGAAATATCGATGGAAGCTCAATCCGACCAAGTGTGTTTTCGGCGTCCCATCGGGTAAATTGCTCGGGTTCATAGTCAGTAACCGAGGCATTGAGGCTAATCCTGAAAAGATCACTGCCATCACTGATATGGGGGCACCTGCCACAATCAAAGATGTGCAGAAACTTACAGGTTGCATGGCAGCTCTTAACAGATTCATCTCCCGGCTCGGGGAGAGGGGACTACCTTTTTTCAGACTTTTAAAGCGCCAGGACAAGTTTCACTGGACAGAGGAAGCCGAGCGGCTCTGCAGGATCTCAAGCAACACCTACAGTCGCCCCCGATCCTCACAGCACCATTGCCGGGTGAAACCCTTTTGCTTTACATTGCGGCAACTACCCATGTTATTAGCAGTGCCATTGTTGTCGAACGCTCCGAGGAAGGCCATGCTTTTGGCGTGCAGAGGCCTGTGTACTTTGTCAGTGAGGTACTCTCGGAGTCTAAGGTATGGTACCCGGCGGTCCAGAAGCTTCTCTACGGCATCTTGATCACCTCAAGGAAATTACGCCACTACTTTGAAGAGTACCGGATCACCGTGATCGCAGACTACCTGCTGGCGGATATCCTACACAACTAGGATGCCACGGGTCGTATTTCAAAATGGGCAGTAGAACTGGGGGCTTTGTCGATCGACTTCAAGCCACGCACTGCAATCAAGTCCCAAGCTCTAGTCGACTTCATGGCAGAGTGGAGGGAAAATCAAGTTCCAAATCAAGTTGACAAGCCAGAGCACTGGACCATGTACTTCGATGGTTCTCTCAAGCTCGATGGCGGCGGCGCTAGAGTTTTATTCATTTCCCCAAGAGGCGAACAACTCAAGTACGTCCTCCAAATCCTCTGGGAGGTATCCAACAATGAAGCCGAGTATGAAGCCTTGCTTCACGGGCTTCATTTGGCGATATCACTAGGGATCAAGCGACTACTTGTATACGGTGATTCACTTTTGGTCGTTCAGCAAGTCAACAAGGAGTGGGACTGCAACAAGGAGACCATGGAAGCCTATGTACAAGAGGTACGCAAGCTAGAAAACAAATTTTCTGGCCTCGAAGTTCTTCATGTGCTACGGGAGCACAATGTCGCCGCGGATGCCTTATCTAAGCTGGGATCAACCCGAGCACAAGTCCCAGGAGGGGTATTCGTACAGGAGTTGAAGCAACCATCCATCAGCCCTTCACCACAGGTCTCTACCAGCACTGGCTCTGAATGGCCAGAACGGGAGGTTATGCTAGTTGGCGAGGACTGGAGAGGACCCTTTATCGACTTCATCCGAGATCTCGTGTTACCAGCAGGGGTGGATCCCAAGAGCGCTGCCGCCGCCCGCGTCATGCGAAGGAGCAAGGGGTTTGCCCTAGTCGAAGACAAACTTTATCGGCGCGGCGCATGATCTGGAGTACTCATGAAGTGCGTCACAACAGAAGAAGGCCAGGATGTTTTGCAAGAGATACACGAGGGAGTATGCGGTAACCATGCAGCGTCACGCACGCTAGTAGGCAAAGTGTTTCGGGCTGGCTTCTGGTGGCCCACCGCCGTGTCTGATGCCGAGGATCTGGTGCGACGATGTCAGAACTGCCAGTTCTTTGGCAAGCAAACTCATGTCCCGGCCCACACCCTCATTACTATACCGCCTTCCTGGCCGTTCGCTTGCTGGAGCCTCGACATGATTGGGCCCTTCGCAACGGCGCCAGGAGGTTTTACTCATGTTTTGGTGGCCATCGACAAGTTCACCAAGTGGATCGAGTTCAAACCGATCGCAAAGCTTACTCCAGACAGGGTGGTCGACTTCATCTCCGACATCTTGCATCGGTTCGGCTTCCCCAACACTATTATCACCGATTTGGGTTCAAATTTCACGGCCAACCAATTCTGGGAATTCTGTGAAAACTCATCCATCGAGGTCAAGTATGTTTCAGTGGCACACCCAAGGGCAAATGGGCAAGTCGAGCGGGCAAATGGCTTGATCATTGACAGCCTCAAGAAGAGACTCTACGATGCCAATAGCAAGAAGGGCGGGAAGTGGATTCACGAGTTGCCACATGTCGTCTGGGGGCTCAGGACTCAACCTTCCAAGGCCACAGGGCAGACCCCGTTCTTTCTTGTCTATGGCTCCGAGGCAATTCTCCCAGCAGACATCATGTGGAAATCCCCAAGGGTCGAGATGTATAACGAAGGCGAGGCGGACGAAGCACGACAGCTGGAGCTGGATTCTATCGAAGAGGCTCGCTGCTCTGCTCTCATTCAGTCAGCCCGTTACCTACAGGGAATCCGGCGATATCATGATCGCAACATTAAGGAGCGGTCGTTTAGCATAGGCGACCTCGTCCTTCGTCGCGTTCAGGATGAGTCGGGTTTGCACAAGCTTAACTCAAGATGGGAGGGACCGTTCATCGTCAAGAGGGTTACAAGACCAGGATCTTATCGACTACAACACCCCGATGGTCAGGATGTACCCAATTCATGGAATATCCAGCACCTGCGACGGTTCTACCCCTAAGCAGACTCGTTTTCAATTTCTGTATGCGTCAAGGGCAAGTTTTTCTTTTCTGGGTCGATTTGGCAGCTTTGTGCCACATGACCCGAAATGTAAATTCTTGAATGCAAATGCGGCGGCTTTGGCCACGCTCAAGCTTTATACAAATCGACTACTTGCTAGTGGCACATGGGTCGTCGCGATGATAATCGTTTTTTTTCGAATGGGTTAGGCCCGTCTGGCTCGGGTTCTATCTAACTTGTTTGACATGTCCGCATGATAGGCTACTCCTGCGGTTGTTACACTTCAGGGTAGTTTTCGACTGTTTGCCATGGGCATCCTAGTCGTCGCGCCACAAACCGCGCGTTCCGGGCACGATTGGATCCCTTCGGTTGGATCTCATCTAGCTCACCCGATGAGCTCACGTGAAGGGCTAAATCGACTACTCTCTGAGTCGCTGCACTCAGAGGTAGCATGTCCCTACTACAAAGCAAACGGGGCTCTTAGACTTCACATAAGGCTACAAGAGAACAAAGGTGGTTTTTTATATCACAAAAGTCATAGACACTAACGGTTCAATCCTGGACCATGTTTCCCACAATTTTTTCAGCTACTGGCCGGACCTCTAGCAAATACTCGCGGAAGTTTTCATCAGTACAATCAGCAGCTGCACCCTCCGCGAGTACTTCTAGCCGAGCCTTTGGCCAGAAGGACTTCACAAGGCCCAGAGCATGACCCACGTATGATGTGGCCGCCTCGGTGACAAAGTTGAGGTTCTTTTGCGGCGCCACGCGAAGTCGATCCAGTAGTGGTGGCCCATCTTCAGCGCCGTCTTCCTGAGGGTCGACCATCTCTATGAGTTCCTAGCCGCCGTCTTCAAATCATCGAGTTCCTTCTGGCGTTGCTCTTTCTCCTCACCCAAAGTCTTGATCTGCTGGAGACAGTCGACGAACTGCTTCTCCGTGTCGGCCATCACTTTCCACAGACTCTCGACTTCATCTGCGCGGCGATTCAGCATGTTCTTCAAATCAGTAAGCAATCCCTCTTTATAATTTAAGAGTTTTTTAAGTTCTGCGATGATAAGCAGGTTTCAGACCATGGAGTTATCGACTACGGGTACGATTTCAAGATTCGAATTCAACGTACCTTGATGGGTTTTCCGCTGCTCCTTGAGTCGGCCTTGGAGCTCGGTGATGGTCTGCTCGAAGCCGGCTCGCTCCTGCATCAGCTCGTCGATACGTTTGGTGGACTCTTCCAGGTTCACTGCAGTTTTTTGGCTCATATCCTGCGCGTTCCCGGACGTCAGAGACAGACGACTTGAGCATACAGTTACCAGCGATTTAGACAAGATTTACCAGAGCAAACGTGTCGATCGCCTTGATCATTTGACGCAGGCGGCTCAGGTCGTCCCTTGGGAGGTGCATCTCTTGGAGTGTATCATCGTTCTCTCCTCCGGGGGTTGGCAGCACGGTTGCTTCGCTAGAAGCACCCGCACCCTCCAAGGCTGACGGCTGTGGGGTCTCTGCAAAGGACAAGTGTTTAACATAGGGACGATTACGGCAGAAGACAGCGGGATCATTTACATGCAACTTCGACGGGTAAGGCAACGGCGGCCTCGACTTGCTCATTGCCAGTGGCTTCGAGTTCCGCGTGCTGGAGCTCGGGCAGTGGTGAGTCAGGCAAGGCCACATCTGCCCTCTCTGCTGGCTCCGGCATGTTGGCTTGCCCGGGCGAAGGCTCGGGGGTTGGTGGAGCCAACTCGAGTTCTGGCGTCACCGCAGCTGTTGATCTGCTTAAGACAATAGCACAACACTTTTACTGTGATTTCTACACATGGCTAAGGGCAGGGTCCAAAGCGTTACTTACACCTGGGATCGCATCATTGTTGGCTTCCTCCAAACCAGCTTCAATGGCTTCCTCCCCATAGTACTCGTGGCCGGAGGTGCAGGTGTACAAGACGAGGGGGCTGGCAGCACTGGCGTGGCGATGGCCGCGGCACCTACTGCTGGCGGCAGAGCTGTTTCAGTCGAGGGCGTGAGCTGCCCCGATATAGTGCCCGCCACGGCGATCGTTACATCATCTGCAAGAGAAGGTGACGGGTCCGCCCTATCAGCTTCTGTGGGTCTGGCTTCTGGTGCATCATTCCCGGTGGGGGGCATTTTGGCTACCCTCTGGCGCTGGGGGCTGGGCAAAGAAGACGACGGACTGCAAAACAGAGTTGTTGTCAGTATTCAGCAAAACAACTCGATACCTTTATAGTTTGACAAACACTTACTTGGCGATGTCAGCGGTGCTGGCTTTGCGTTTCCGCATTTCCCGGCGCCGCCGGGGAATTAGAGGTGCGTCGTCAGATAATTCCACGGATGATCCGGAGGAGTTGTTTGCTTGCACCCTCTCCCCGGTTGCCCGGCTGCCCGCGGCCGACTCGCTGCCAGCAATTTTTCTTTCTGTGCTTTGGCTGCAGTGCTGGGCAACGTGTGATAAGGTCGGGGCAGATCGGGTTGCGGCGGGTAACTCCGATACAACGCCATTGAATCCTATGTTAAGATAATCAGTCAGTCTTAACTCTTCATATCAAAGGAGAAGTTGAGAAGTCGAACACTCACCGATGGTGGTCGATTCTGGGCTGTAAATCCCGCTGGAACATAAGGGACGGCATCCACATCCAGCAGAATTCGCTTGACGCGAACGAGCGCAGCATCATCTCCAAGCTCTTCTGCACACATACGGGATGGGTCTTCAGTACCCATGTACTCGAATCCTAAGGTATGGCGCTGTTGGATGGGTTGAATTCGGCGTTTGAAGAATGATAACATCACAGATGCCCCGGTTACCCCCATCTCTTTGTGAGCGGCAATCAACTCTAGCAGCTCTTTTACTTGGTCCATCTCGGCTTCAGCGGGTTCCAATGTCCATTCGCCGCGCTGAACAGGGGGCCTGCCTGACCGCACAGGGAGTTGGGGGGCGTGGTTCGCAATGTAGAACCATTGCTGTTTCCACCCGGGGATATTGGAAGGAAATTTGTAAGATATGTATTTTTCACTAGCGTGTTGCCTAAGCTGGATACCAGCGCCCCCTATCGCAGAAGGATTTTTTGAGGTGGGTTGGGGCTTCACGCGGAAAAGATAGCGGAAAAGAGCCCAATGGGGCTCAATTCCGAGGAAGGCTTCACAGAAGTGGATGAAAATGGAGATATGGCAGATCGAGTTAGGGTTGAGGTGTTGCAGCTCAATCCCGTAGAAATAGAGAAGGCCATGGAAGAACGAATAAGTGGGGAGGGCCAATCCCCGTTCAGAAAAAGAGCAAAAAGAAACGATCTCGTCGACGCTTTCCATGGGGAACGGGTCACGAAAGGGAAGGCGCCAATTGACGAGATCCCTCTCCTGAAGAAGACCTCCCAACACCAAATTTGCTAGATTGTGGCGAGAACACTTACTAATTGACCACTCGCCAGTTGCTGCTTGCGCTTCTTTCAAGTCCTTCTGGTCGGTCTTCTTCGGCGCCATTTCAAATCTGTTAAGCCACGAGTTGTTCGCACAACGCTCGGGGGCTATGGTGGCAGGCTCGAAGATTTTCGACTACGCAGGGTGGTGGAGGGGCGCCGGCAGGATATGCTCTAATTGGGGTTTTGATTTTTCTCTAGCGGCGGCGTACGATCTGAAGGCACAGGAAAAACCCTAACTGACTGTGAGGTTAAATAACCAGTGCTCAGGTAGTGGTTTACTGTGCGAAAGGTGAAGCGTCGCGCAAGGGGAATAATTGGACCACGAGCAGTTTTTTGGTGGATTTTTTGGGCTGTTGCTTGATTAACCATTTTTTCAGGGTTAATTGTCCCGAAAAAAGAGGTTTTTTGAGTTTCGAGTTCAATTTCTACCAATTACCTCCTCTTAGACTATATTTTATCGAAAGGGAGCATTTTTGCCACGACCTTTGGGATCCTTTTTTCCAAAAGATTTGGATTCCAGGCTCGGGGGCTGTGAGACACGTGGCATCGACTACTTATTTTTCGAAAGTACTCGAAGGATAAGAAGAGAAGACTCAAGACTAGTTTGACCCTCAGCTTGATTCTTTGATTCAACCTAAGGCTCGGGGGCTACTCCATATGGAGTGCGATTATTCATCGCACCCCATACAAAAGAAAGAATTCGGGGCATGAGCACCTCATAACTTCGATGCAGTCAGAAGAGTACTGGAAGAGAAATTTTAAGACGGAGCTTCGAAAGAAGTCGAAGACCACTTCAGAAGTACTCGAAGAGCCTGCAGTACTCAGCTACGAAGAGCTCGGGGACTTGTCAGACCCGGGGCCACGGGGCTGTGTACATCAAGGAGTCCATATTGGGCTAGGGGATAGGATTTGTCCTGAACCTTATTTATGTTGTATTCTACCCGCATGCGGAGTAGAACTAGTCGATATAGAAGGAAACTACTTGAGTTGTACTTGAGTACGATTCCTAAGCTAGTATCAGGCTAGGATTCATGTAACCCTGTCCCCCCGGATATATAAAGGCGGGCAGGGACCCCTCTCAAAACGGGAGATCACCAGATCAACTTCAAGGCAATACAAACCATCATACAGGATGTAGGGCATTACGCATATTGCGGCCTGAACCAGTCTAAATCTTGTGTTGTCGGCACCTTCGAGTTCCTGATCTCGGCGCATCCCAACCCGAAACCTACCACCTTGGGTATACCCCTCGGTGGACAGCCGGATAAAACCCGACAGCTTTAACAGCCACCTAGCCAACTCCAAGGAGCTGGAGGCCTGTTCATCAACTCCAAGCAGCGATCTTGACAACTTCATCGACAACCTCGACGATATGCTGCTTCCCGATCTGGCCCAGCAGATTGATAAGATGTCCGTTTTCAACGCGACTTCCACTCGTGACGCACCAGATCTATTCGGGTCAGATTCAAACCAATCTGAAAAGACCTTACGATCTAAATCCCTCTCCGACTTGGAGGAGGATTTGGATCTGCTGCTCGAGATCAAGGACGTGGGAGCCACTGCTTGCTGGGGGCCCCCGTTTCTTACTTCCACTCGGACTCCAACGCAAAGTACTCCCTGTGCAGTACTACACCTTCAAGCCGATCCCGAGAAGGACTCAGAGACGAGGGAGCCACCACTCGTCGGGCGGCCCCCGCCCTTGAAAACCACCCGCAACCTGATGGCCACACCGAATCATTTTTGGGCAGCCATCTGGGTTTAACCATAACATCAACACCGCAAGAATATTTCGTGTACTGGAAGGGCTTTGAGCCCTCCGAACTACTCGATTACGAGTCTCGCCTTGTGGCCTTCATGCAGGAACTACCCTTCCAGGAGGGTAGACCTCTTTCTCCCATCGCGGAAGAAGGAGAAAGTAGCACAGAGCTACTCGACCATAGTCGTACGGCTAACCACTCACCGGATCGTCAAGTCTGCATGGTCTCCCTTCGCAACACGGAGGATGACGAGCTGGACCCCCAGCACGACAACGAGCAACTCGCGGACGTCTCAGCCGACGAGCCCACAGTTGATGCTCCCTAGGATGAAGACGAGAAGCATCGAAGGATCCGGCGGGTAAAGAACGCCAAGCGCGCTCAACGCAGGCGCAACACACAGAATGGCGCCCGCGAACCAAGGGATCTCAATGACACTTTTGCAGCAGTTGTGGATCGCGAGTACCGTACGCCGATTGGCGCCATCACAGAAGCAGCACTCCTAGCTCAAGAACTCCCACCCAAACTGTCAGACCCGGGGCTACGGGACTGTGTACATAACGTAGTTTAAGCAGGACTAGGAGATAAAGCATGTCTTATCTCTTGTTTATGTTGTTCTCTACTCGTATGAGTAAGAGATAAAGCTAGTCAGTATAGAAGGAAACTACTCGAGTTATACTCGGGTACGATTCCTTGGCTAGTATTGGGCTAAGATTCATGTAACCCTGTCCTCCCGGATATATAAGGGGGGCAGGGACCCATTCAAAAAAAAACATCAACACCCAAGGCAATACAAACCACCATACAGGACGTAGGGTATTACGCACCTCGCGGCCCGAACCTGTCTAAGTCTTGTGTTCCTTGCACCTTCGAGTTCCTGATCTCGGCATCTCCTCACCTAAACTTACCACCTCGGGTATACCCTTCGGTGGGCAGCTGGTAAAACACCGATAGCTGGCGCGCCAGGTAGGGGAGCGCATCGAAGATCCACCGGCGAACTCGATGGTATCTTTCCAATTCACCAGGTTAGTACCCTCTCAAGGCACAATGTTTGTTTTTGGCTCGTGGGTCTGCGTCACAGATGGTGCGGGCAGTTTCTGTCAATTCCTCGTCGACATGAAGCCGAAAACTCCTGCGGCGGGTTCTCATAGCGACCTCGACAAGTTCGTGGATGATCTTGACGCCTTGTCAATCCATGGATCCGCTACGAGGACCGAGGAGGAGTCTGCTTCTGGCGTGACTTTATCCAGCGCTGCAACAACCTTCCTTGGGTTGGACTCGTTCAAATCTGAGGATTCACGTAGTCGATCACGACTCGGTCTACGCAATTTGGCCACTGATCTCCAGGAGGCCGACATCTCTGAGTCCCTCTCCACAATGGAGGACTTGGACTTTCTACTCCAACTCGAAAAGCCCAAAGCCACCGCACGTCGGGGGGCTTCGGGTTGTTTTGGTGCCAATGGTCTGACGATCACCTCTACTCCGGAGGGGCGTTTCGTGCATTGGAAGGGCATGAAACTTTCTAATCTACTCGAGGCCGAAGACCGACTTGTGGCACACCTCAAGCCTTTGCCTTTTTAGGAGGGCAGGCCGTTAGCCACTGTGCGGAGGAGTCGACCGAGCTAGTCGACGTGAGCTCTGATGAGCTCGTCTCACGCTAGGTGCTGATGGTGGAAGAAGGCGAGGATGATGGCGACTTGCCCATCGACGAATTTGATGCGGTATCTGAAGATGAGGCCACAGCCAACACCGGTGACGAGAATGACGCCGATCGTGAGGCACGGAGGACCAGGAACAGAGCTCATGCAGCCCGCCGAAGGAGGGTCAATGAGCGCATGCAATCTATGCATCGCGAGCTTGACACTGAATTCGCTGCCGTAAGCGAGTGGGGCTTCAGGACTCCGGTGGCCAACATCGCCTGGGTTACGGCTATACTCGAGCGCAATAAATGATCCAAATGTGCGTCAAGCACTTCGTTACGCACAGAGGGCTTGGATTCAGCTTGATCAACAAAACCCAGCGTCTACCCTCAGGGAGGAGTGCGTGGGTGAAAGCCGAAGCTAGGCTCACAGTCGAACGGCAGGTGGCCGTCCTGGACCTCAGTGCAGCAACAGCAACGACAACGCTCGCGGGAGTCAGGCCCCTGGCGGGAGGCAGCAGCCACCTCCAGGGGGTAACCCGCGATAGGCCAATCATCAGCCTCCTCCAGAAGACCTGCGCCAGCGAATCAATGAAGGACGCGATGTGCGGTCCGTGATCGATTCCAGGCGCAAAGAGCGTGAAGTAGTCGAGACAGAGGGCACTGACTGCAGCGATCGTTTTCCAGCTTTCTCTACACGGTTTAGTAGTTACAAGTACCCTGAGGGTTTCAAGCCGATCGGCATCACCAAGTTCGATGGCAAGCAAGCTCCTCAGCACTGGCTACGTTGCTACTCCACTGCCATTGAAGTCACAAGGGGCTCCAACATCACCAAGGTCGTCTACTTCCCGATGGCTTTGGACCCTGCGCCACTCACGTGGTTGGAGAGCCTCAGCAACAACTCGATCGACTCCTGAGAGTGTCTCAAGAAGGTCTTCATCGACAACTTCCAGGGGGCGATCACTCGTGCAGGTACTCGTCACGATCTTGCTCAATGTAAAAAGGAACATAACAAGCTCCTACGGTCCTATATGTGGCAGAACCGTCTGAATTATTCCGGCTCAAGTGCGCTAGTCATCGCTATACAGCCGATACTAACTCAACGCACTTCAAACGGAACAACCCATTGGTATGTCGGGTCTCCGCCCGATACAACCACGGTTCAACAGGATCGAAGCAGGTTTACCTCGCACGAAGGCGAGTTTACAATCACATAATAGCTCACCAACTTTTAATTTACAGAAGCTTAAACATTATTACACACCGTTTCAAACTTAAGGTAAACTTATACAAACATTGTTTAAAACGACAAGCTAAACAGCTTGTCCAGGTTCACAGCGGAAGAAAAATAAACACGCGACTACGCACGTCGTGAAGGTTGACACCGCGCTCAGCCCAAACCTTGGTGTCACTCAGGAGGGTCACGGCCAGCCGGGGACGGATCCCACTCCACGGACCAGCCAAACGGAACAGAGGTTGGCCATGCCGTACTATCCGTGAGGTTCTCGAAGGTCATACCTGAAAAATTTCACTAGCAAGACTGAGTATAATAATACTTAGCAAGGCTTAACCGCTTCATGGTATACTTAGCCATATAATTAGACTCATGAAGGCTTGAAATGGTTCTGGGCTTAATTTCAGCTAAAAAGCAACAAAGAATATGAACTAACTTTCATATTTTAGCTGTCAGGTTCTAGTTTCATTAATCATTCTAGATTAGCACCTATACTAGACAAACAAGGTATGGTTTAGCATCCATCCAGTTTATCCCATAATGGTTATTGTTCTTACTCTATGTGGCAGAAGGAATAAGCAGTCTCAATCTGCGTGAGAAACGGACGATTCTGAATCGTATTTTCAAACCTTGCAAGGCAAACCTAACTCACACGCTTGGAACATCCAACGATAGCTCCAAAGCAACCGTTTGCCTTTCATTCCGACTCGTGGAACAGGGCCACCACAAGCGACTGTAGGACCGTACGCACACCAATTGTGCAGGACATACGTCTGTAGCGCGACTACATGACCGTACTCCTGTCCGCTGCGCGGAATGTACTCCCGCACGTCGGTGCGTGAGAAAAACCAAATTACGAGTGGTGGTAGGTATGTCCACTCCTCGGGCCAATTGGTTACTAGGCTTACCGCTTTACAATATTTCGCGGCATGTGGCTAGTACTTTCAAACGCTTAGCCACCACTACCACACACTGCGACCTTATCAACTTTGATCAACACAGACGGGGTAAACTCCCATGCCATGATACTGCACATGACCCCGTCCATCATCGTTATAGTGATTGCAAAATAGTAAACATTCAATTCCTACATCGTGCGAGTGACAGGAAATCACCCGACTTCTACCGGTCTTATTAGCAGAGTATTTATTCGATATGGACTCAGGTATAATACATAGATTCCTAGTATCAATGCATTTAGGGTTCTATTTCAACTCCTAGACTTAATGCAAGATATAATATATAAGTATAAAATTGTAGTAAATTGAAATACTGGGTTATGCAACGGGGCTTGCCTTCTTGAGCGGGGCTAGGGTCGGTGGTGTCAGAGACTTCCGAACTTTGGTTCGGGGCTTCAGTTATAGTCTCGACGACGTTCGCAGGATCGTCAGAAAATCCAAGCTCGGGTTCCTGAACTAGCTCGTAGACTCCGTCGTCGAGTGTTGCTGACTCTGAATGATATGCAATGCAATGATTTGAGTTAGGTGGTTCTTAAGTTAAAAATTTTACTTCACAATAAAGTTGCAATCCAACAGGTTAATACACTCAAACTCATAAAACAAGAGGGTTAAACATAAACTCATTATTGGTATTCTAATCTAATTATCCCATTTAATTGAATTAGGTTAACAAGTTTGATTTTTAATTTGAAAACCATAAATGTTCTAACTTTGAATTTTTGGTGGATAACTTATTTCTAATAATAAGCTTATTATGAATTTTTCATAATTTTCGAAAAACAGAAACTAAAGCATTTGAATTTAAATTCAAATTTCAAGTTTAAATTCAAACCTTAAGCAAACAGAGCTTTAATTTCTTGAAAATTTAATTTGGAACTCATTATCAACAAATTAGGTTATGGTAAAAAGATCTAAACAGAAAAGCCTCAGGAACATGCTTAAATAAATTCAAACTACTTCAAATTTGAAAAGAACTTAAACTACAAAGCAGTACTAATCATGAAATTTTTACACAAGCTTACTCATGACCTAAATAGGCTACAAACCAAAAATAAGCTTATATGCAAAAGTTATGCCCAAGATACTTTTTTTCTAAACTTTTAAATAACTTAGAAAACATTAGGTTTCAAACCAAACTCTATTAATAAAAGTTGTAGAATTTGATTTCTAGTTTCCAACAAAACTGGTTTGACAATTTGTGGAGTTTTCTACAAATTCCTATCAATTTTACAAGTTGGCTGATTTGCAAACTAAAAATGAAAAAGGGGGTTTACAGAGAGGTCCTCGGGTTTTTGCACAAAGGCCCTTAGAACAGGAAAAGAAATTGCAGATGTGCCCTTGCCAGCTCTCGACGGCGACCGGCCGGTCTGTCCGGCACGTTCTCGCCGGCGGCGAGGTTTTTGGCGGGGAAGGACAGGCCCAGCATGGCCTACGGGACAGGTGGTGCCTGTTGGTGGGTGATGTGCTCGAGGAACAGTGGTGGAGCATGGCCGGCGGCGAGGAGTGGCGGCGTGCTCACGTTCCCGGCTAGGGGCCGGTGAATGTGGACGAACAAGGCGCGCATAAGCACCGTGGAGATGTGGGGGGTGTGATTCCAGTACCCAATTTGGCCGGAGGTGGGGTGGAAGGGGGTCGTCGATGGTGAGGTGGACCTCGGGCTCCTCCGGCGAGTAGCGGCGCGGGATCGCGTCGATTCCGGCCAAGGGAAGTCAGAGGCTTGACCAGAGCAGGTCGGAAGGCTGGCGGGGAAGGAGAGGAAGCTCCTGGGCGCTGGGATTTGGGCGGGGTGGAGCGGCCGTGGAGAATTTCGGCGAGCGGCTCGGTGGTCGGCTTGGTGGTCGCGAGGAAGAAGTAAGGGAAACAGTGGGAAGGAAAGGGCTCGGGTCGGGCTTTATAGGGGAGCATCACTCTATAGAAGAGAGGGAGAGAGAGAGCAGACACGCGGCCGGGCTCAGGTCGACGGGCGGCGTCGATGTGCCCCTCGGGCATGCATGGCGGCCGCTCGGCACCGGCGGCTCGACGTGGCAGGGTAAGGGGAAGCCAGCAAAGGCAGCGCGGGCGGTGGGAGGATGTAACACCCTGAGGTAATTTCTTTAGATTTTATTGAATTTATTTTGGGCTCAAATAAAATTTCCGGAGTTTTTCCCTAATTTATCTCGCATTTAAAGTAATTTTATAACGCAAGAAAATAAAATTTATCATAGGATTAAAGTGATTGTGCATTCATGCTGCAGCATTGTTTTATTTGTATTGAGTGTATAGGTTTAAATTCAAATTGTATTTGAAATCGATTGGAATTGTTTGAATTAGTGTGTTAGAAAAACAAAAAAAGAAAAGGAAAAGGGATGAAAGAAGGCCCAGCAGTCTTGGCCCAGCCCAGTCCCCCTTTCCCCTCGGGCCCCCTCTCTTCTTTTCCTCCTCTCCCGCATGGGCCAAGCCGGCCCGTTTCTTTTCTCCCCCACCCGCGGCCCAGCTCTTCCATTTCTTCTCTCCCCTCTCCCGCGTGGGCCGTGCTAGCCCAGCGCACCGCTCCTCCGCTCAGCCCACCCGCGCAGCGCTCCTCCCTTTCGCTGACGAACCGGGCCCGCCTGTCATCCCCCTCCTCCCGTGCTCCTCCCGCAACGGCCGCGCCGCCGCAACGACTGGGAGCTTCGGATCTCCTCCGCCTCAACCGTTCCCCGAGACCCCCGGCCCTGCCCCTTCTTATCCCTCTGCGCCAACCCTTGGACCCCTACAGTGCCGCCCCCAAAGCCCTAACCGCGGCCGCCGCCTTGCCTCTGCTGGAACCCGAGCCGTTGCCGCCGGTGAGCTTCGTCTGTGAAATTGCCGGCCACCTGTACCCCTTGTGCCGTGCTGACACCCCCATCACCTTCGCAGGAACCTCCCGGAGTAATTTCCGCCATCCAGAGGGCCCGGCCACCCCGGCATCGTCCTCCTCCACGGGAACCCGACCCGCTCCGCCGCCGGCCGTCACCAGCGACGCCTCCGCATGCCGCCTCCGGCCAATCCCCGCCTCGGTGAGCAATACGTCATCTCGGGTAGTCGTTTGCGCTAGATTTGGTAGCCTGTAAACCACCACAGCCACCCATCCACGGCACGCCGGCGATCCCGAGCCGCTCTCTCCGTGGGGAGCGTCGACCCGAGCCCCGATCCGCCACGCTGATAGCTCAGGTGGATTACCCGTGCCGTCACCGTCCTCCAGGGCTTGGCCTCGTCCCAAATGGAGCCCGGACGGCCAAGATAGGCCATCGCCGGCGTAGCGCCGCCGCGGGAGCCAGACTCCGGCGACCCCCCCCCCCCCGCTGCTCCAGCGCCGTTGAACCGAGCCGTGCGTCGAGCCGCCGCTGTCGTGAGCCGAGCTGAACCGATTAGATCCGAGCCATCTCATCCTGGCCCTTGAAACCCAATCCAGCGGATCAGATCCACCAATACCGGTTCAGCCTGGAAATCTTTCTAAAGAACCCCTGGGGTTTTCTCGAATAAACCCGCAGTCCACCCCGTGAGTCAAAAATGTTTACAGATAGGCCCTTTTTCTTCCCTTTTGATCCCTGAGCTCTCTGGATTTAGGTTTTCTAGTCCTTGTTTAGAGTTTTTGCAGGCTAGCCCCTGTGTCTAACCTTTAATTAGGTTTTAGCCCTCAGTTTTTGCACAGAAACCCTGTAAGTCATGTTTTTCTCGCAAATAAGTCCCTGGATCTTGTTTCGAGCGTAGTTTTCGCGTTTTAGCTCCGTTTTAGGTGTTCTTTATATCCACGCGATCGTTGTAACGTGTAGAATAGTTCTAGGCCAGATTTATGTGCTGTTTCATTGTCTTGGTGTACTGTTTCTTATAGTTTGCCATTGTTTGTGCATGTACGTATGTATGGACTATGTTTTGATGATCGTGAGTAGACGCGGAGCCTTTGGACGAGTACCAGGAGCAGCCGTCTTCCGAGCAGTTTGAGCAGCAGCCGGGAGAGTACGAGGAAGGCAAGTATAACATGAACCTCCTATCACATTTAAATACAATTTCATACTGCATTTTAATACTGTATACCTATAAGGACTTTCTAGCCACCTTTATATCCTTATATGCATCCTATGGGTTGCATTTTTGGTTAGTTGTGCTAGGTTGCTGCGCTATAACAAATCTTGGTCCTTTTAATTAAATTTGATTAATGGTCTTATGCAACTTAATTCTGGAGCCGGCCCTCTGTGCTGTGTGCTTGAGTGGTTTGTGCGTCCTTAAAAGATGTTTTTGTTAGAAACATGGTTTAGGGGGCCAGCACGGTGCTTAGTGCTTGGTTGGCCACTCTCCATAAGGACCGGTTCATAGAGCGACAACCTGGGACAACCGCGCAACCACAAGACTGGAATGGGACGGTCTTGACTTACTAATTAGGTCGTGTTGGTTCGGGAGTAACTTACCTGCGTGGGCAAGAGGGGTGGTAAGCTTCAATGGTCCCTGCTCCTCCGGCTTGGTCTGTGCTGTGTGTCTTGTACCCCCGGAGGTGGGCCCCATCGTTGCTGATCCAGAATCCTTAGCGGTTACGCCTTACCAACGTGGTCCTTTGTAACGGTCTCGTAGTGTGCTTGCTAGCCATCTCACCTAAGGAAGTGTGATGAACAACTAGCGTAGCTCACGACTTGTGGGTAAAGTTGTGCAACCTCTCGAGAGTGTAAAACTGATATATCAGCTGTGCTCACAGTCATGAGCGGCCCATATCCTTTTGATTAGTGGGGTTATCAACCTTTGACGAGGGAGATTCCCCGGGTGGTTTTGGGTTTGAATGGTTCTTAGTAGTTCTTAATTAATATTGATTAATTCTTATGCAATTTGGGTTATGGTAATTCATTCACTTGTAGTAATTAGCTTTAATAAAATTTGCCAAGACTAAAAGCTAATGCAGTTGAGTCAGCTAACCTTAGAGCCTCATGCTCGTGTTATACTTGTTGAGTACGAGTTTGTACTCACACTTGCCTCTCTACTCTTCTGTTCTATTTTGGATATCTTCGACTGCTGCTCAGTGCCCGGCAACGTGGAGGACTACGTCAGCGGCTTCGACGACTTCTAGGCGTTTGTCTCCCAGTCGACGTCCCTGTGGCGCCCAGCTCTTCATGTATTCATTTTACGCTTCCGCATTTCCTTGAACTGATTCTTGATTCAGTTGTAATAAAGATATTCATTTTATAATTTACACGCTTTGATTCATGACATGTGTTGTGATATCTTGATAATCTGTTGTATATATGCATGACTTGATCCTGGCGCATATATGATTGCTCGATTTATGTTCTTATAAATCGGGTGTGACAGAGGAGCAGCCAGGCGACACGTCGAACGAGAGAGAGCGGCGCTGGGGCAGCTGGACCTCGGGAGAACGGCCGGCGAGGGCGGCGGGGAGCTCACGGGCGTGAGCAGAGGAAGCCGGGGTTGGAGGAGGAAGATGTGGACTGATCTGTGATTTTCCAAAAGTGCAGGGACCTCACTGTAATGTCTTGGTAACTTTCAAACCGTAGCTCAAATGAAAATGTGCCCAAAACCAAAAGTGTATAGTTCAACAAGATCTACAATTTTGCTTTAAGGTTCAGTTTCAAAAGAGTTAAGGATTTGAAAATTAGTTAAAAGTTGGGCAAAAGTTAAATTTCAAAAATAACTCTTTTAACTACCACACTCAAAATGAATCCTAGAGGTATTTTCACTTCTATCTATGGTTTAAAAGTAAGTTCTTGCACTTTACTAAAATCTAGTGTGTGTCAATACCAAGTACCTGAGTGTCACACTATACACGCCGTTTCTTCGACGTTCGCGCTACCATTGCGAATATCTTGGAGGAATACATCATCGACTGCTTCTACAACGGCATCACCGACCCGGGCATCTACAGAGACTTTGGGCAGAACAGACCGAAAACTATTGCGGGGCTTCGTGACATGATGCACGACTGGTCCGAGTAGGAAGAGAAGATGCGGTAGCGGTTCCCGAGGCGCAATGATAGTAGCCTGAGGCGTCCAAATGATAAGCGTAATGACAAGATCCAGCGGGACTATTCGGGTCCATCCCGAAAATGCAAGCCAGATGATCTCATCGCGGCTGTGGATCGTCCCTCGCGAGGTAAGAAGTCAACGATGCAGGAAGAGTTGAAAAAGCTCCTGTAGAAGAAATGCCCATGGCATCCAGTGCCAATCAAGCGGCAATTGATTGCTACCACCTCTGGAGGACATTCAGCAATCCCGATGGTGGCAAGAAGAACAAGAAGCCAGTGGACAAAGAACCCGATGACGACGACCAAGGGGACCAAGCACACAACACGAAGTTCCAGGATGCTTCAAAGACTGTCAACGTTATTTTCGAGGGAGATGGAGAATTCGGTTCCAAACGGGAACAAAAACTGCTTCTCCGGGAGATCATGTCCGTCGAGCCGGTGGCACACTCCGTTGGTCAGAGGTTCCCATCTCGTTCTCCCGCGACGATCAGTGGACAAGCTTCTCGGAGCCCGATAAGTTCCCCCTGGTCTTGGATCCGGTGGTGGTAGAAGTCAGGCTCACCAAGGTGCTCATCGACGGTGGGAGTGGTCTCAACCTCATCTTCGCCAGCACTTTGAGAAAGATGGGTCTGGATTTCACAGACATGCTGGTTCCGAGCAAGTCTCCTTTCTACGGCATTGTCCCAGGTAATGCGGCGCACCCACTTGGCATGGTGGTTCTTCCAATCACCTTCGGCATGAGGGAGAACTACCGCACCAAGTTCATTAAATTTGAAGTTGCTAACTTCGAATCTTCTTATCATTCCATACTGGGCCGATCGGCACTTGCCAAATTCATGGCAGTGCCGCATTATGTTTATTTGCTTCTCAAGATGCCAGGACAAAGTGGGGTACTCACTCTCCGAGGCGACTTGAAGACGTCATATGATTGCAATCAGGAGGCGATCCAGTACGCTTCGACTATGCGTGTGCCAGATGCTTCAGGGGAAGTACTCACGGCCGCGCAGCAGCTCTCCCAAGCCGAGCTGGAAATCCCTTCGAGAAAGGCTAGCAAGTCGAGCATCCAATCAACAGGTGACGTGGCTCTCAAGTCGATCCAGCTCCAGGAGGGTGACTCATCCAAGACCGCCGTCATCGGCGCAGGCTTAGATGAGAAATAGGAATTTGCGCTCGTCAGTTTCCTTTGGGCGAACCGAGACATATTCGCGTGAAAACCAGCGGACATGCCAGGGGTGTGTCGGTGTTTAACCGGCTGCCCACCGAGGGATATACCCAAGGTGGTAGGTTTTGGGTGAGGGGACGCCGAGATCAGAAACTCGAAGGTACAGGGAACACAAAGCTTAGACAGGTTCAGGCCGCTAGGTGCGTAATACCCTACGTCCTGTAGTGTTTTGTATTGCCTTAGGTGTAGAATGATCTAGAGATCGTGTTTTGAGAGGGGTCCCTGTCCTCCCTTATATATCCGAGAGGCTGGGGTTACAAAGATACTAACCAACACCAGCTAAGGAATCGTACCAGAACATATCTCGAGTAGATTCCCTCTATATCGGTTAGCTCTATCTCCTACTTAAACGAGATATCCCCCGGCCATGACCACCTCCTCCCCAGCGCTGCTGTAGAAGCAAAAAGGGCTCGTATAGCTGCAGCTCAGCGCAGCAGCGGGTCCACAGAGGATGTGAGCCCCCAGGCGGAGGAGGAAGCTGAAAGAGAAGCGCAACGAGACAACTCCTCCGAGCCAGTCGTGGAGTTGGCCGACGCTTTGCCGCTGGTGCCGCAGGGTTGTCGGATAGTGCGGAAGCGAAAGGCGCAAGAAATCGAATCTTCCGGGTACTTGTTGTTGCCTTGTTGTGTTGCTATATGTTGATATTGTGTCGTGCTTACAAAGTCCTCCTGTAGTCCTTCCGCCTGCTCCTCCTGGGCCGAGCCTGAAGAAGAAATAGCTCCACCGGCCGCCGCAGCCGTCACCATCGCCGTGGCGGGGACCGCGCCATCGGCTGGTGAAACCCCGCCGCCCGCAACGGAAACGCCACGACAGGCCTTGTGGGTGAAAAGGGCCATCAAGAAGAAGTCTACACTGTAAGTTTGCCTATGGTTGCACAATAAATATTTTGATCTTTCGACTTGTGTGTTGACTGACTCCGACTTCATTATAGCTGCAATCGTCGCGGACCTCCTGCTGACGCGGGCCTCGACTACCCCGGCCCCCAGGTCTTCGACCCAAGAGGAATCTTCAGGCGCGGGGCCAGTCACGGCAGCTCCAGCCCCCGAGCCGTCGGCCCCCGAAGGGCCGATGCCCGCGGGGCCAGCCCCCGAGGCGGACGCGACGCTGCCCGACTTGCCGCCCCCCGAGCTCCAACAAAAGCGACACCGGAGCTGGTGGCAGGGAACAAGTCGAGGCTCCGGATGCCGCTCCAGCTGATGGCACAGGTAAGCATATGACCGCCCACGGCTAACTGCCGAGACCAAGGCGCAGTATTCTGAAAAATATGTGCACTTGTAGGTGCTCAGCCTGTACCCCCTGAAGAAGCTGCCGGGACATCAAAGAGTCCCAGAGAAATGCTGAAAGCCGGGCCCGGAGACAAGGACATCATCGACACCGAACTGGTGGATGACCCGAAGCTGACAGCCTAGAACATAAGGGGCTTTAGGAGAGCTTACAAAGAACTGTATGACTTTACCATGGTAAGTCCCGAGTGCTTGTCTGCTTGTATGCGTTGTCGAGTAGTTTTGACTTGATCTCCTCTTCTATGCAGGATGTGATCATTGACTCCTAGAGGAAATTAGAAAAACTGCGGGAAGTTGTACGTGATCACCAAGAAATTGCTGCTCTGGAAAGACGTGTTGACGACGAGAAGACGAAGAACTTGCATCTCGAGAAAGCCAACTCCGAGCTCCAGTGACAACTCGAGGAACAGAAGAAGGCGCTCGAGGCGCAAAAGAACGCGCACCAGGAGCAGCTCAAGGAGCAAAAGAAAGCACACCAAGGTAAGCCATTGCTTCCCTCAAGTACTTGCACTGAACGACTCATCCTGGATTCTGAAAAACTTTCCACCACAAAACTTAGGAGAATCTTAATGTGTAAAGAAGAGCTACTTACTGATGTGAAGAACCTGCTCTATCGCCGTACAGATGACGTTGAGAGGTTGTAGAAGGTGATCGGCGACACTGAATGACAGTTCGTCGATTGCCTTCAGCGAATCAAGACGCTGGGCGAGGAGAAAGAGCAGCGACAGAAAGAGCTCGAAGACTTCAGGGGGGCCGCCCGGGAGCTGGTGGACATGGTGGATCCACAGGAGGAAGACGAAGCAAACCCTCAGCCCTTGCTAGAGCGGCTCTGAGAAGCCCCGAAGAAAGTATTCAAATTCCTCTCCGAGGCTCCTATCGCGTGCATTAGCAATGCCCTCGCGATTGTGAAGTCCTTCTTGCCAAACGCGCAGCTGGAAATATTTGCTCAAGGAATGGCAGCGGACTGCACCAAGGATCAGTTTGACAGATACCTCCTAGAAGCCCAACCTGTATCAGAACGTATAGTTCAAAGTGTAGTGCAGGATTAGGGTGTAAAAAACAAGTACTCATTCCCTGTATAAATGTTGTATTTGATGCCTCTACTTGTGTTTGTGCCATGGTTGAATTGGAATCCAGGCTCAAAGGCTAAGTAGTAGACACTACCCTGGGTGTAGCGACCCAGAAGGTAGTCATAGCTCCAAGCGGGTACTCATCTAACAAGTTAGCCGCAACTCGACTGAGCGGGTCTAAACTTGTAACACCCTAAGGTAAAATATCGAGATTTATAATGAATTTAATTGGGCTCCAGTAATTTTTTTCTAAGGATTTATTTTGCCTAGCTTGCATTTATTTATAATTTAATTCACAAAGAATTAAAATTTATTTCTAGGTTCAACATGTTTGTGCATTCATGCTGGTGCATAAGTTTTATTTGGTTGAGTGCATAGGAGTTGAATTCAAATTTGAGTTGAATTCAAATAGTTTTGAGTTGGTGCGGGAAAAGAAAAGGAAGGAAACGGAAAAGTAGGTCAGTCATTCCTTCTTTTCTCAGTCATTCCTTCTTTTCTCAGTCATTCTTTCTTTTCTCAGTCATTCCTTCTTTTCTCAGTCATTCCTGTTCTTTTCTCAGTCATTCCTTCTTTTCTCAGTCATTCCCGTTCTTTTCTCAGTCATTCCTTCTTTCTCGGTCATTTCCTCAGCTCGACCCCACCTGTCGGCCCCTTCTTCCTCCTTCCTCTACCGGCCGCGCAACGACCGCCCGAAATCTCCGGCGAGCCCTCGTGCCAGGCCGCATGCCGAGGTTGCCCCATAGCCCCACAAATAGGATCCCCCAACCCCCTGCGCCCTTACCCCTACCCCGCTGCATCCACCCCGAACCCTAGCGCCGCCGCCGCTTGCTCTGCCGCGCAAAGCTTCCTGCTTCACCGTGGACCGGCCACCCTGCTGCGCCCCAGCCCCAGCCAACCCCCACCTGAGCTTTGCCTCACCGCAAGGAAGCTTCCCAAGCTCTTCCCTCGTGACCCTGGCCCGTGCACTTGCCGGAATTTGAACGGGACCCGCCGCTGGTGAGAAGCTCCGCCATCTCGATTCCTCGCCGCCGTTAGCCCTACGACCCTCTTAACCCCCGTGGCACCTCTGCAGGAACACCCCGAGCCGACCCGTGGTGATCAGAAGCCGGAGGACCCCCTGCAGCAGCCTTCCCTCGAGCGCCGCCTGTCCTCGCCGCTCGGCCCTCGCCGCCGACCACCCTACGCTGTTTCACCGACCAGTTCGGGCCCTCGGTGAGTATCAGCACGTTCCCCTCTCCCTCTTACGCTAGCTAGCATGAACCGTAGGCTGCACCCGAAGTCGCAACGCTGTCACCAGCGTGTGCCGCCGTGCAGACCCGCCGTCCCCGCGAGCCCAACCAGATCGGACCAGTCCGATCCAGATCGGACCGTCCAAACCCCGCTGTTCAGATCGGACCGTCCGACCGGAATGCGTCCGAACCGTTCGATCCAGATCCGACGGCCTAGATTAGAAGATACCCCTTCAGCCGTTGCAGTTTTGTTAAAGAGCCCCTGCCCTTTTGAGGAATTAACCCGCCGTCCATCTCTAGTTCAAAAGTATTCGCAGACAGGTCCTTTCATTCCATTTTGACCCTTGAGCTTCCTGGAATTAGTGCCCGCAGTCCATGCCTTGTGTTTTCATGTGTTAGCCCCTGCGTCTAGCCTTTAATTACATTGAAGTCCCTAGTTTTTGCCCAGAACCCCCTGGAAGTTCTGTTTTTCTCGCAAATAGGTCCCTGAATCTTGTTTTCAGCCTAGGTTTTGCGTTTTAGCTTCGTTTTAGGCGCTCTTTATATCCACGCGATCGTTGTAACGCGTAGAATAGTTCTAGGCCAGTTTTGTGTGCTGTTCTACTGTATTGGTGTACTGTTTTCTTATAGTTTTCTATTGTTTGTGCATGTGTGTATGTGTGGACCATGCTTGATGATCGTGAGTAGACGCGGAGCCTTTGGACGAGTACCAGGAGCCACCATCTTCTGAAGCTTTTGAGCAGCAGCAGGAGAACTTTGAGGAAGGCAAGTATAACATGAATATCCTATCACCTTTTTAATACAAATTTCATACTGCATTTTTAATTCTGTACGCCTATAAGGATTTCCTAGCCACCTTTATCCTTATATATATTTGTCCTTGGGTTGCATTGTGGTTAGTTTTGCTAGGTGCTACGCTCTCTCCTATGTTGGTCCTTTTTAATTAAATTTGATTAATGGATCTATACAATTTAATCCTGAGAGTGGCCCTCTGTGCTGTGTGCTTGAGTGGCTCATGTCTCCTTAAAAGATGTTTTTGATAGAAACATGGTTTAGGGGGCCAGCACGGTGCTTAGTGCTTGGTTGGCCACTCTCCATAAGGACCGGTTCATAGAGCGACAACCTGGGACAACCGCGCAACCACAAGACTGGAATGGGATGGTCTTGACTTACTAATTAGGTCGTGTTGGTTCGGGAGTAACTTACCGGCGTGGGCAAGAGGGATGGTAAACTTCAATGGTCCCTGCTCCTCCGGCTTGGTCTGTGCTGTGTGTCTTGTACCCCCGGAGGTGGGCCCCATCGTCGCTGATCCAGAATCCTTAGCGGTTACACCTTACCAACGTGATCCTTTGTAACGGTCTCGTAGTGCGCTTGCTAGCCATCTCACCTAAGGAAGTGTGATGAACAACTAGCGTAGCTCACGACTTGTGGGTAAAGTTGTGCAACCTCTCGAGAGTGTAAAACTGATATATTAGCTGTGCTCACAGTCATGAGCGGCCCAGATCCTCCTTTTGATTAGTGGGGTTATCAACCTTTGATTAGGGAGATTTCCCCGGGTGGTTTTAGTTTGGTTGGTTTCTCAGTAGTTCTTAACTAATATTGATTAATTTCTTATGCAATATGGGTTTATGGTAATTCATCTACTTATAGTAAATAGTTTTAATAAAATTTGCCAAGATTAAAAGCTACTGCAGTTGAGTCAGCTAACCCTAGAGCCTCATACTCGTGTTATACTTGTTGAGTACAAGTTGTGTACTCACACTTGCCTCTTCCTCTCTTCTGTTCTCTTTGGGACATCTTCGACTGCTGCTCAGTACCAGGCGACGTGGAGGACTACATCAGCGGACTCGACGATTTCTAGGCGTTGTCTCCCAGTTGACGTCCCTGTGGCGCCCCGCTCTTCATGTATTTATTTTATGCTTCCGCATTCCTTGAACTGATTCTTGATTCAGTTGTAATAAAGATATTCATTTTATAATTTATACGCTTTTATTCGTGACATGTGTTGTGATATCTTGATAATCTGTTGTATATATGCATGACTTGATCCTGACGCATATATGATTGCTCGATTTATGTTCTTATAAATCGGGTGTGACAAAACTGTTAGAAAAGAACGCGAGCATCATCGCGGAACTGCCGTGCGTAAGGCAGAAAAAAAACTACCCTGAGTGCACCGACTCTGGGTGTAGTCGAAGTTGCTCCTCATATGAGCGCGCTCCTTGAGTTAGGTAAGAACCGGACGGACGGTTCGAACTCGTTGGGAGAAAACGCGGGCATCACCGCGACTCTGCCGTGTTTATGACAAAAACAAAACTACCCTGAGTTCAACGACTCGGGATGTAGTCGAGGTAGCTCTTTGCGCGAGCCCATCCAACAAGCTGGATATAAACCAGTCGAACGGATTGATTTGTTGGGATAGATGCGACTACTGTCGCGTGCGACCATCCAAGGTCGCGGTGGAAGTCGAGCCGTAGAAGATATGAACGGAGCGGACGGTTACGTCGAAACATGAAATCGATAAGATATAAACGTGGTCGTGGCCTCCGTACAATTCACGACAAGAAGCTGATTTATGTAAATGCTGCAAGTGGCTGTAGCCTCCGTATGTTTACAGAGAAATTTTCGACCCGAATCTTCGGCGCGTAGCCTCCAAACTAATTCGAGGAAAGGAGGCCGTCTAAGCCCCGGAGATTCAGCTATATCCGGACATCTTCTCATGGGTAAAACTTGCGCAGGTTCTGGATGTTCCAAGAGTTCGGAACATCTTGACCCTCGGGATAGTGTAGTCGATAAGACCCTGGTCTTGTAACCTGTTTGACGACAAACGGGCCCTCCCACCTTGAATTGAGCTTGTGTAGGCCGGACTCGTCTTGAAGGCGACGCAAGACCAAGTCACCGATGCTGAATGATCGCTCCCTCACGTTGCGATCATGATATCGCTGGATCCCCTGCAGGTATGGGGCTGACTGAACAAGAGCAGTGCAGTGTGCCTCTTCGACAGAATCGAGCTCTAATTGCCTTGCCTCGTCCGCCTCGCCTTAATTGTACATTTCAACCCTTGGGGACTTCCACATGATATCGGCCGGTAAGATAGCCTCAGATCCGTATACAAGGAAGAAAGGCGTTTGTCCTGTGGCTTTGGACGACTGAGTCCGAAGCCCCCAGACGACATGTGGCAGCTCATGTATCCATTTGCCCCCCTTCTTGCTGTTTTGATCGTAGAGTCTCTTCTTGAGGCCGTCGATTATCAAACCGTTTGCCCTTTCGACTTGTCCATTGGCCCTTGGGTGTGCGACCGAGACATATTTAACCTCGATGCATGCATTCTCGCAGAATTCCCAGAACTGGTTGGCCGTGAAATTGGATCCCAAGTCTGTGATGATGGTATTGGGGAAGCCGAAGCGGTGCAAGATATCCGAGATGAAGTCAACAACCCAATCTGGTGTGAGCTTGGCTATCAGCTTGTTCTCAATCCACTTGGTAAACTTGTCGATAGCCACCAGAACATGGGTGAAACCGCCTGGCACCGTTGTGAAGGGCCCAATCATGTCGAGGCTCCAACAAGCAAAGGGCCAGGATGGCGGTATGGTGATGAGGCTGTGGGCTGGAACATGAGTCTGTTTGCCGAAGAATTGACAGTTTTGGCACCTGAGCACGAGATCCTCCGCGTCGGATACTGCAGTGGGTGTAACACCCTAATGTAATTTTCCCTAATTTTAAAGAATTTATTTTGGCTCAAATGAAATTTCCAGGCTTTTCTTTAATTTTTGTGGCATTTAAAGCAATTTATAACACAAGAAAATAAAATTAATTATAAGGTCAACATGTTTGTGCATTCATGCTGGAGCATTATTTTCCTTGTGTTGAATTTATAGGGTTTGAATTCAAACTTATTTTGAATTCAATTAGATTTGTTTGAATTAGTTGAGTATAGGAAAGAAGAAGGAAAAGAAAAAGGAAAAGAGAGGAAGAAAAGAAGCCTAGCCTAGCCCAGCCCAAAACCCTCTCCCTCTCTCCCTCACGGTCTCTCTTTTTCCCCCTGGCCCAAGTTTCCCCCCTGAGGCCCAGCACCCCCTCCCTCCTTCCTTTCTTCCGCGTGGGCCGAGCCCCGGCCCACCTTTTTCCTCAGCCCGAGCGCCACCTCCCTCTCCCTTTTCTCTCTGGCAGCTGGGACCCGCGTGTCAGCGTCCTTCTCTTCCCCCTCTCCTTCTTCCTCCCCGGCGCAACGGCCTCCGACATCCCCGGCGAGCTCTTTTCCCTGGGCCCGCAAGCCAAGGCAGCGCCGCCGCCCTACAAAAGGAACCCCCTGAGCCCCCGAACCCTAACCCTACTCTTGCGTCGCCCGAGGACCTCCAGCGCCGCCGCCCCTTTTCCTCCGCCGCACTGTCACACCCGATTTATAAGAACATAAATCGAGCAATCATATATGCGCCAGGATCAAGTCACGCATATATACAACAGATTATCAAGATATCACAACACATGTCACGAATAAAAGCGTATAAATTATAAAATGAATATCTTTATTACAACTGAATCAAGAATCAGTTCAAGGAATGCAGAAGCGTAAAATGGATACATGAAGAGCTGGGCGCCATAGGGACGTCGACTGGGAGACAAACGCCTAGAAGTCGTCGAAGCCGCTGACGTAGTCTTCCACGTTGCCGGGCACTGAGCAGCAGTCGAAGATATCCGAAATAGAACAGAAGAGTAGAGAGGCAAGTGTGAGTACGAACTCGTACTCAACAAGTATAACACGAGCATGAGGCTCTAAGGTTAGCTGACTCAACTGCATTAGCTTTTAGTCTTGGCAAATTTTATTAAAGCTAATTACTACAAGTGGATGAATTACCATAACCCAAATTGCATAAGATTTAATCAATATTAATTAAGAACTACTGAGAACCATCCAAACCAAAACCACCCGGGGAATATCCCTAATCAAAGGTTGATAACCCCACTAATCAAAAGGAGGATCTGGGCCGCTCATGACTGTGAGCACAGCTGATATATCAGTTTTACACTCTCGAGAGGTTGCACAACTTTATCCACAAGTCGTGAGCTACGCTAGTTGTTCATCACACTTCCTTAGGTGAGATGGCTAGCAAGCACACTACGAGACCGTTACAAAGGATCATGTTGGTAAGGTGTAACCGCTAAGGATTCTGGATCAGCAACGATGGGGCCCACCTCCGGGGGTACAAGACACACAGCACAGACCAAGCCGGAGGAGCAGGGACCATTGAAGCTTACCACCCCTCTTGCCCACGCAGGTAAGTTACTCCCGAACCAACACGACCTAATTAGTAAGTCAAGACCGTCCCATTCCAGTCTTGTGGTTGCGCGGTTGTTCCAGGTTGTCGCTCTATGAACCGGTCCTTATGGAGAGTGGCCAACCAAGCACTAAGCACCGTGCTGGCCCCCTAAACCATGTTTCTACAAAAACATATTTTTGAGGACGCACAAACCACTCAAGCACACAGCACAGAGGGTCGGCTCCAGAATTAAGTTGCATAAGATCATTAACAAATTAATTAAAAAGGACCAAGTGTGTTATAGCGCAGCAACCTAGCACAACTAACCAAAAATGCAACCCAAAGGATATATAAAGGATATAAAGTGGCTAGGAAAGTCCTTATAGGCATACAGTATTAAAATGCAGTATGAAATTGTATTTAAAAGTGATAGGATGTCCATGTTATACTTGCCTTCCTCGTACTCTCCCGGCTGCTGCTCGAACTGCTCGGAAGAAGGCTCCTGGTACTGCTCCGGTGGCTCGACGTCTATTCACGATCGTAACAGCAATACATGGGCCACACATGCACACACATGCAAACAATAGCAAAAATATAAGAAAACAGTACAACATTACATAGAAACAGCATACAAAACTGGCCTAAAACTATTCTACGCGTTACAACGATCGCGTGGATATAAAGAACACCTAAAACGGAGCTAAAACGCGAAAACTACGCTTAAAACAAGATCTAGGGACCTATTTGCGAGAAAAACTGGACTTCAGGGGTTTCTGTGCAAAAATTGAGGGCTAAAACCTAATTAAAGGTTAGACACAGGGGCTAGCCTGCAAAAACTCTAAACAAGGACTAGAAAACCTAAATCCAGAGAGCTCAGGGGTCAAAAGGGAAGAAAAAGGGCCTATCTGTAAATATTGTTGACTCACGGGTGGACTGCGGGTTTATTCAAGGAAACCTCAGGGGTTCTTTAGAAAGATTTCCCAGCTGAACCGGTATGGGTGGATCTGATCCGCTGGATCGGAGTTCAAGGGCCAGGATGAGGTGGCTCGGATCTAATCGGTTCGGCTCGGCTCACGACAGCGGCGGCTCACTCGCGGCTCGGTTTACATCCCGTGGAACGGCTGCGGTCACCGGGGCTCTGCCTTCGCGGCGGCGCCTCGCCGGCGCGGGGAGTCCCCGCCTCGGGGTGGCCCTAAGGCGCACAGGGACTAGCACAAGAGAAAGAGGGGATCAAGGGGTTGCTCACCTAGGGCCTGGATGGGTCGGGGCGACGCGGAGGGCGGTCGTCCACGACAACGGGCGGCGGAAGCGGCCGGTGCTCGCGGGGATGGGCGTCGGGGTGCGCCCTGGGCGTCCTGGCACCGTGAGAAGCTGCGCAATTGGGCCGTGAAGAGTAGACCGGGGTTAAAGAAGCCGACGACGCTTTGTAGGCGAAGGAATTCCGGCGGCCCGCAAGCTTACCGTGGAGGCGTTTCCGGTGAAATTGGCCGGACTGCCATGGCCAATGTGGGGTAGCGAGGTGTGGTCGTGAGCGGGGTGTGGCAGCGAGACTCCAGACCCCCTTAGCGGGCGGTGAGCGGCGCTGAGGCGGTGGAACACGGGCGGCGCAGGGCCTCTGCCTCGGCGGCGCAGAGGTGGTGCGCTAGGGTTGAAGGCGGCGCGCTTGGGATGGGGGGGGTCCAAGGGATAGCGCAGGGGAATAAGAGGGGCAGGGACGGGGGTCTCGGGGAGGGTTGTGGCGGGGGAGGGCCGGGGATCTCGGCCGTGCTGTGGCGCGGCCGTTGCGGGGAGGAGTTGCGAGAGGAGGGGGATGACAGGTGGGGCCGCCCTGGCAGCGGGAGGAGGGAGGAGAGGGCGCTCGGGTGGGGAGCAGAGGGAGAACGGGTTGGGCGGCCGTGCGCAGCCCACGCGGGGAGGGAAGAGAAGAGGGGAGAGCTGGGCCGCGGGTGAGGAAGAGGAAATGGGCCGGCGTGGCCCATGCGGGGAAAAGAGGAGAGAGAGGGCCCGAGAGAAGAGAGGGAAAAGGAAAGTGGGCCGGGCTGAGAGAGGCTTTGGGCTGGTTCCCTTCCCCCTTCATTTCCTTTCTCTTTTCTAACCTCACACCAAATCAAACAAATCTAATTGAATTCAAAATACCATTTGAATTCAAACCTATAAACTCAACACAATTAAAACAATGCTGCAGCATGAGTGCACAAACAATTTAATCCTATGATAACTTTTATTTTCTTGCGTTATAAATTGCTTTAAATGCCACAAAAATTAAGGAAAAGCCTGAAAATTTTATTTAAGCCCAAATAAATTCATTAAAATTTAAGGAATTTACCTTAGGGTGTTACAAACCTACCCCCTTACAGGAATCTCGTCCCGAGATTCTGATAGGCTAGCTAGCAAAGAGATCGGGATATGTCTTCCTCAGCTCGTCTTCTCGCTCCCAGGTAGCCTCATCCTCCGTGTGATGACTCCACTGAACTCGGCACATCTTGATCTTCTTATTTCTAGTAACTCTCTCAGACGTCTCCAGAATCTTCACCGGATGCTCGATGTAGGTCAGATCTTCCTGCACATCCAACCCTTCTATCGGTGCTTGCTCTTCTGGCACTCTCAAGCACTTCTTCAGCTGAGACACGTGAAACACATCGTGCACTCCTGAGAGATTGAGTGGCAACTCCAGACGATATGCCACCTCACCTTTCCGTTCCAGCACCTTGAACGGACCAATGTATCGAGGAGCTAGCTTCCCTCGTACATTAAACCTGCGGATTCCTCTCATCGGCGAGACCTTCAGATATACATGATCCCCCACTGCGAAGGTCAAATCTCGGCGACGAACATCCGCATAACTCTTCTGACGAGTCTGAGCGACCCTCAGATTCTCTCGCACCTGCTGTACCAACTGTTCGGCCTCCTCAACAATTTCCGGACCAAACACCTGCCTCTCGCCAATCTGATCCCAATACAGCGGAGTCCTGCACTTTCGACCATACAGGGCCTCGAAGGGTGATTTCTTCAGACTGGCCTGATAACTGTTGTTATAAGAAAACTCTGCATACGGCAGGCATTTATCCCAGCTGGTACCATACTGAATAGCACAGGCTCGAAGCATATCCTCCAACACTTGGTTGGTCCTTTCTGTCTGCCCATCTGTCTGAGGATGATACGCGGTACTGAAGCGCAGCTTCGTATCCAACGAATCATGCAACTGCTCCCAGAACCGTGAAGTGAACTGAGATCCTGGATCAGATATAATCTTCTTAGGAACACCATGCAGACAGACAATCCTGGAGATGTACAACTTTGCGAGTCTAGCGCCAGAGTAAGTAGTGTTCACCGGAATGAAGTGAGCAACCTTCGTCAATCGATCCACTACTACCCATATGGAGTTGTACCCTTTCTGAGTACGAGGCAAGCCAACAATGAAGTCCATAGTGATTTCCTCCCATTTCCACTCTGGAATCTTCAACGGCTGCAATAACCCTGCTGGCCTCTGATGCTCTGCCTTGACACACTGACAAGTGTCACAGATAGCCACGTACTCCGCAACGGAACGCTTCATTCCATACCACCAGAATCGTTCCTTCAGGTCATAATATATCTTCGTGCTACCAGGATGTATAGAATACGCTGTATCATGAGCCTCACTCAGAATCAATTTTCTGAGGTCATTCACATCCGGCACACATATACGACCCTTGTACCACAAGGTACCCTGATCATCCTCTCTGAAATGAGGTGCCTTGCCAATCTTGATCAGGTCGCGGATCTCCTGCAGCTTCTTATCTTCCTTCTGATGCTGCCTGATCTCTGCCTCTAGAGTGGGTTCTGCCTCGAATGCTGCACTCGAGGTATGATGCAAGAAACCCAGGCTCAACTGCTCAAACTCCTCACATAACTCCTGAGACATCTAAAAAGCCACGGCCATGTTAACATAGCTCTTCCTGCTCAGAGCATCTGCTACAACATTGGCCTTGCCCGGATGATAGTGAATCTCCAGGTCATAATCCTTGACCAACTCTAGCCATCTTCTCTGCCGCATATTCAGCTCACTCTGAGTGAAAATATACTTGAGGCTCTTGTGATCGGTGTAAATATCACACCTCTGCCCAAACAAGTAATGCCTCCATATCTTCAGAGCATGCACAACTGCGGCTAACTCCAGATCATGAGTGGGATAATTTAGCTCATGCCGGCGCAATTGCCGCGAAGCATAAGCTATCACTCTGCCTTCCTGCATCAGGACGCAACCAAGACCATCCCTCAAAGCATCACAATACACTGTGAACCTCTTGCTCTGGTCTGGCAGAGTAAGGACTGGCGCCGTAGTCAACCTCTTCTTCAGCTCCTCGAAGGCACTCTGACGCTCATCAGTCCATGAGAAACCCACGTCCTTCTCCAGTAAGGAAGTCAAAGGCTTCGCAATCTTGGAGAAATTCTCAATGAACCTCCGATAATAACCTGCCAAGCCCAAGAAAGAGCGGACTTCCTTCACCGTCTGCGGTACAACCCAGTCAAGCACATCCTTCACTTTTCCGGGGTCCACAGCAATACCTCCCTTGGAGATAACATGACCGAGGAATGGAACCTCGTCAATCCAGAACTCGCACTTGCTGAGCTTGGCATACAGCTTGTGCTCTCTGAGCCTCTGCAACACGAGCCTCAGATGTTTCTCATGCTCTGCTTCTGACTTGGAATATATCAGGATATCATCAATGAATATCACCACAAAGGTGTCCAGATAATCCATGAAAACCTTGTTCATCAGATGCATGAAGAAAGCCGGAGCATTGGTCAAGCCAAAAGACATGACCGTATACTCGTGTAGCCCATACTTGCAAGTGAATGCCGTCTTCTGAATATCCTCAGGACGAATCTTCAGCTGATGATAGCCCGAACGCAGATCGATCTTCGAGAATACACAAGCACCCTGAAGCTGATCAAAGAGATCTTCAATACGGGGCAATGGATGCTTGTTCTTGATAGTGACTGCATTCAGATCTCGATAATCGACGCACATTCTCTTCGCGCCATCCTTCTTCTCTACAAGCAATACAGGAAAAGCCCAAGGAGAGAAACTGCGACGGATATAACCCTTAGCTAGCAACTCGTCGACAGTCTTCTTAACCTCCTCATGCTCGACAGGTGCCATACGATAGGGCCGCTTAGCAATAGGAGCTGTGCCAGGCAAGAGATCAATAGAAAACTCAATGTCGCGATCAGGCGGCATACCTGGCAAATCATCCGGAAAGACATCCGGGAATTCAGACACCACGCGAATACCATCCGTGGGTCTAGCCTCCATCTGATGAAGAAATCCAGAAGGCTCTGTGGCACCAACAGTGACCTCCTGACCATCCGATGCTGACAGAAGAACAGTCCTCTGGGCACAATTTATCCGGACTCCCCACTTAGCAAGAGTCTCCATCCCGAGGATCACATCAATGCCCTTGGAGTCTAGCACCATCAGATTTGCACTGAAATCTACCCCCCTTATGGCCACACTTACCCTGGGACAGAAGACATGAGACCTCAACTGTCCTCCCGGTGAAGATACTAACATGCACCTCTTTAATGTGCTAGTAGGAATACCATGATGCTCAACAAAAGACCGGTTGATGAAAGAATGCGTGGCACCAGTATCAAAAAGAACTGTAGCAGGGTGGGTGTTGACCATGAACGTACCAATCACCACGTTAGGAGCCTCGGCCGCTGACTCGGCCGTCACGTGGTTCACCCTGCGCTGAGCTGGGGCCTTGGGCTGAGCTGCACGCCCCTGCTGTCCTGCCTGCGCCTTTCGAGGACAGACATTGGCGTAGTGCCCCGGCTCACCGCAGTGGAAGCACACTCGCGGAAATGCAGCGGCCTGCTGCCTAGGAGGAGGAGTGGGCGCTCCCTGCCTCTGAGCTGGTGGAGCCGGAGGCGCTGGAAGCCTCTGACCCTGTCCCGCCTGCTGCTGCTGCTGAGGACGAGGTGGAAGCTGCTGCCGCTGCTGGTACTGCTGGGGCGGCCTCTGCTGCTGCTGTGGTGGATGCTGATAGCGGGGACGAGTGTTGCTGCCTGAAGAGGATGGAGCCATCTTCCTCTTCTTATCCTCAATCTCCCGGCGCTTGCGCTCGGTGTTGAGAGCCGCATCAACCAGCTGGTTGAAGTTGTCGAAGCGGTGGTTCAGCAGCGCATACTGGATGTGATCATCCAGTCCCTCCTTGAAGTACTCCTGCTTATCGCTATCATGAGCGACGTCAGCAGGGGCGTAGCGGGCAAGCTGAAGGAAACGGTCACGGTACTCCGTCACCGTCATCGATCCCTGAAATAACGGACACAGATAACAAGGATAGCAATCGCTCGATGGGTCAGGTTTTACGAAAGAAATCAAGGATAGATCAAGCTCAAAAGAAATTGCAAGGGATTTCCATTCAAATTTACCTGCTTAAGGGCACGGAACTCCTTCTGCTTCATCTTCATAATGCCCCCAGGAATGTGATGGTTCCTGAAACGCTCACGGAACTGGTCCCACGTGAGAGCATCACGATCCCGAGCTGGATAAGACTCCCACCAGTCAAGAGCAGATCCTTGCAGCTGCCCTGCTGCGTAAAGGACTCGCTCCCGGTCGTCGCACTGCGCAACAACCAACTGGCGCTCCACCGAACGAAGCCAGTCGTCCGCCTGGAGTGGTCCGTGGCGTGAGAGAAGGTCGGAGGGTGACCTCTCAGGAAATCCGCGCGCCTGTCACGGGGCTGAGGCGGCGGAGGAGGCGGTGGCTGAGCATGGATCTGCTGCAGAGCCTGAACGGTGTTGTTCAGGGTAGCCATCATCTGCATCTGGAGCTGGAAGAACTGCTCCGGGGTCAGTGGTGGCGGCATCGGCAGCGGCTGACCAGTACCCTGGTTGTTCTGCTCCTGCTGGTCAGAACCGGAACCGATGCGCCTGGTGTTCACCATCTGATTGCAACAACGAAGTTTATGAGGAGGAGATATTGTGCAGCTGCGGAAATGAAACTTCAGAAGGATATGGCAGAAAGAAAGGAATACAGGTTTTACCCCCAACGATCTAACTCAAATTTTATTATTTAGTTCAAGTTGGATTAGGGTCGATTTGCATGAACAAATTTAACTACTAAACTATGCAATCAACCAAAGATCCAAATCATACATTTGCACAATAACAACCATTCAATGTTCACAACTTAGTCGAGTTTATCACACTACTCGACCAACACACTCGTTCTAGCGTATTTTTATCGGGACAACCTAAACTTATAAATTACAGGATTAGGCGACTCAGGCCAACGTCTACGGAAGACTCAAGCTATTTCTCAGAAAAGACAGGAGAGATAGCAGATCAAGGACTTAAGACTCAAGGAATAGAAGCAAAAATAAAGGTTTGGGTTTTGCGGAAGCAGAGCAAGCGAAAAGAAGTCCTAAACTCGAACAGTTCTATCTAGGCTTCGTCCTACAGTCGACACGGCTCTGGTACCAATCTGTCACACCCGATTTATAAGAACATAAATCGAGCAATCATATATGCGCCAGGATCAAGTCACGCATATATACAACAGATTATCAAGATATCACAACACAAGTCATGAATAAAAGCGTATAAATTATAAAATGAATATCTTTATTACAACTGAATCAAGAATCAGTTCAAGGAATGCGGAAGCGTAAAATGGATACATGAAGAGCTGGGCGCCACAGGGACGTCGACTGGGAGACAAACGCCTAGAAGTCGTCGAAGCCGCTGACGTAGCCTTCCACGTTGCCGGGCACTAAGCAGCAGTCGAAGATATCCAAAATAGAACAGAAGAGTAGAGAGGCAAGTGTGAGTACGAACTCGTACTCAACAAGTATAACACGAGCATGAGGCTCTAAGGTTAGCTGACTCAACTGCATTAGCTTTTAGTCTTGGCAAATTTTATTAAAGCTAATTACTACAAGTGGATGTATTACCATAACCCAAATTGCATAAGATTTAATCAATATTAATTAAGAACTACTGAGAACCATCCAAACCAAAACCACCCGGGGAATCTCCCTAATCAAAGGTTGATAACCCCACTAATCAAAAGGAGGATCTGGGCCGCTCATGACTGTGAGCACAGCTGATATATCAGTTTTACACTCTCGAGAGGTTGCACAACTTTACCCACAAGTCGTGAGCTACGCTAGTTGTTCATCACACTTCCTTAGGTGAGATGGCTAGCAAGCACACTACGAGACCGTTACAAAGGATCACGTTGGTAAGGTGTAACCGCTAAGGATTCTGGATCAGCAACGATGGGGCCCACCTCCGGGGGTACAAGACACACAGCACAGACCAAGCCGGAGGAGCAGGGACCATTGAAGCTTACCACCCCTCTTGCCCACGCAGGTAAGTTACTCCCGAACCAACACGACCTAATTAGTAAGTCAAGACCGTCCCATTCCAGTCTTGTGGTTGCGCGGTTGTCCCAGGTTGTCGCTCTATAAACCGGTCCTTATGGAGAGTGGCCAACCAAGCACTAAGCACCGTGCTGGCCCCCTAAACCATGTTTCTACAAAAACATATTTTTAAGGACGCACAAACCACTCAAGCACACAGCACAGAGGGTCGGCTCCAGAATTAAGTTGCATAAGATCATTAACAAATTAATTAAAAAGGACCAAGTGTGTTATAGCGCAGCAACCTAGCACAACTAACTAAAAATGCAACCCAAAGGATATATAAAGGATATAAAGTGGCTAGGAAAGTCCTTATAGGCATACAGTATTAAAATGCAGTATGAAATTGTATTTAAAAGTGATAGGATGTCCATGTTATACTTGCCTTCCTCGTACTCTCCCGGCTGCTGCTCGAACTGCTCGGAAGAAGGCTCCTGGTACTGCTCCGGTGGCTCGACGTCTATTCACGATCGTAACAGCAATACATGGGCCACACATGCACACACATGCAAACAATAGCAAAAATATAAGAAAACAGTACAACATTACATAGAAACAGCATACAAAACTGGCCTAAAACTATTCTACGCGTTACAATGATCGCGTGGATATAAAGAACACCTAAAACGGAGCTAAAACGCGAAAACTACGCTTAAAACAAGATCTAGGGACCTATTTGCGAGAAAAACTAGACTTCAGGGGTTTCTGTGCAAAAACTGAGGGCTAAAACCTAATTAAAGGTTAGACACAGGGGCTAGCCTGCAAAAACTCTAAACAAGGACTAGAAAACCTAAATCCAGAGAGCTCAGGGGTCAAAAGGGAAGAAAAAGGGCCTATCTGTAAATATTGTTGACTCACGGGTGGACTGCGGGTTTATTCGAGGAAACCTCAGGGGTTCTTTAGAAAGATTTCCCGGCTGAACCGGTATGGGTGGATCTGATCCGCTGGATCGGAGTTCAAGGGCCAGGATGAGGTGGCTCGGATCTAATCGGTTCGGCTTGGCTCACGACAGCGGCGGCTCACTCGCGGCTCGGTTTACATCCCGTGGAACGGCTGCGGTCACCGGGGCTCTGCCTTCGCGGCGGCGCCTCGCCGGCACAGGGAGTCCCCGCCTCGGGGTGGCCCTAAGGCGCACAGGGACTAGCGCAAGAGAAAGAGGGGATCAAGGGGTTGCTCACCTAGGGCCTGGATGGGTCGGGGCGACGCGGAGGGCGGTCGTCCACGACAACGGGCGGCGGAAGCGGCCGGTGCTCGCGGGGGATGGGCGTCGGGGTGCGCCCTGGGCGTCCTGGCACCGTGAGAAGCTGCGCAATTGGGCCGTGAAGAGTAGACCGGGGTTAAAGAAGCTGACGACGCTTTGTAGGCGAAGGAATTCCGGCGGCCCGCAAGCTTACCGTGGAGGCGTTTCCGGTGAAATTGGCCGGACTGCCACGGCCAATGTGGGGTAGCGAGGTGTGGTCGTGAGCGGGGTGTGGCGGCGAGACTCCAGACCCCCTTAGCGGGCGGTGAGCGGCGCTGAGGCGGTGGAACACGGGCGGCGCAGGGCCTCTGCCTCGGCGGCGCAGAGGTGGTGCGCTAGGGTTGAAGGCGGCGCGCTTGGGATGGGGGGGTCCAAGGGATAGCGCAGGGGAATAAGAGGGGCAGGGCCGGGGGTCTCAGGGAGGGTTGTGGCGGGGGAGGGCCGGGGATCTCGGCCGTGCTGTGGCGCGGCCGTTGCGGGGAGGAGTTGCGAGAGGAGGGGGATGACAGGTGGGGCCGCCCTGGCAGCGGGAGGAGGGAGGAGAGGGCGCTCGGGTGGGGAGCAGAGGGAGAACGGGCCGGGTGGCCGTGCGCAGCCCACGCGGGGAGGGAAGAGAAGAGGGGAGAGCTGGGCCGCGGGTGAGGAAGAGGAAATGGGCCGGCGTGGCCCATGCGGGGAAAAGAGGAGAGAGAGGGCCCGAGAGAAGAGAGGGAAAAGGAAAGTGGGCCGGGCTGAGAGAGGCTTTGGGCTGGTTCCCTTCCCCCTTCATTTCCTTTCTCTTTTCTAACCTCACACCAAATCAAACAAATCTAATTGAATTCAAAATACCATTTGAATTCAAACCTATAAACTCAACACAATTAAAACAATGCTGCAGCATGAGTGCACAAACAATTTAATCCTATGATAACTTTTATTTTCTTGCGTTATAAAGTGCTTTAAATGCCACAAAAATTAAGGAAAAGCCTGAAAATTTTATTTAAGCCCAAATAAATTCATTAAAATTTAAGGAATTTACCTTAGGGTGTTACACGCACCATCTCTTCTGCGCCACCGTGGACACGCCGTTCCACCGCGCCACGGCCCGCGAGAGCTTGCGCATCAGCACCGCCTCACCACCCCGGAGCTCCAGCGCCCTTCACCCGTGACTTCGGCCCGTTCCTCGGTCTGAATTTTCCCCGGAGCACCGCCGCAGGTAAGTCCACCGCCGCCGAAATTGCTCGCCGCCGGTGAGCCCCACGCCTCCCTGACCCCTCTGCCACCTCCACAGGAGTCCCCGGAGCCGATCTACACCAGCCAAGGACCCCGGCCACCCCTGCAGCAGCTTCCTCCGCGAGAGCCGAGCCCTTCCGCCGCCAGACGTCGTCGTCTTCCTCCCTCCGTCGCAGCCCCGGCCCCCACAGCCCCTCGGTGAGCCGCACTCCCTCGCCCTGGTCCTTTTGCACCGAATGTAGTGGCCCTTAGCCACCCGTAGGCTCGGGAACGCGCACGCTCCAACGAGCTCTACCGACCCGAGCCGCCCATGCCGTGGCGCGAGCTGTAGCAACCCCCGCAGACTTGTGCCAACCGCCCAGATGGATTACCCGCGCCGCCAGCATCCTCTAGGGCTTGATCTCGTCCAAAACCGAGCCCGGGGCACCAAGTTAGGCCCGCTCCGGCGAAGCGCCGCCGCGGGAAGGAGCTCCGGCGACCTCCTCCGCCGTCCTGTGCATCCTTTCATCCCTGGCCGTGAGATCCGGGACGGGTGGATGAGATTAGATCGCGCACGCTTAGATCTGAGCCGTGAGATCGAGATCCAAGGGATCTAAATCGCGCGTACCGGTTCGGGGTATGAGTGAATTAGGGCCTGTTTGGTATCCTGCCTAAGGCGCCACAACTTGCCTAACCTTAGTCGTCCAAATTGAAGAACTAACCTTAGGCAGAAAAGTTAGGCAAACTGTGGCACCTTAGGCAGGATACCAAACAGGCCCTTAGAGCCGTCCGATTCAAGATCTGCGATCTGGATTAGATTCGTTTAAGTATAGGTCCGAACCGTCCGATTTAGATCGGGTGGCCATAGTGAGCGCGTACCCTTTCGTTTAGTGAATCTAATCTCAGCCGCCCGATCAAGATCTGAGGGCCCAGAAAAGAAAGTACCGCTTCAGTCTGGCGTTCTTGCTAAAGAGCCCCTATCTTTTAGAGAAAACAACCCGCAGTCCTAGCTAGTTGAGAAATAATTCCAGAAAGACCCAGAATCTTGCACGGACCCCCCTGAGCTTCCTGGAATTGGTGACCACAGTCCATGTCCGGTGTTATCGCGTGCTAGCCCCTGTGTCTACCCTTTTATTTATGTTTAGACCCTCGGTTTTTGCGCAGAACCCCTTAGAACCTCCAGTCTTCTTACAAATAGGTCCCTGGGTCTTGTTTCAAGCGTAGTTTTCGCGTCTTAGCTCCGTTTTAGGTGTTCTCTATATCCATGCGATCGTTGTAACGCGTAGAATAGTTTTAGGCCAGTTTTGTGTGCGGTTCTACTGTATTGGTGTACTGTTTTCTTATGGTTTGCTATGGTTTGTGCATGTGTGTATGTGTGGACTATGCTTGATGATCGTGAGTAGACGCGGAGCCTTTGGACCAGTACCAGGAGCCACCATCTTCTGAAGCTTTTGAGCAGTAGCAGGAGAACTTTGAGGAAGGCAAGTATAACATGAACCTCCTATCACTTTATAATACAATTTCATACTGCATTTTAATACTGTGTGCCTATAAGGACTTTCCTAGCCACTTTATATCTTTTATATATATCCTTTGGGTTGCATTTTGGTTAGTTGTGCTAGGTTGCTGCGCTATAACACACCTGGTCCTTGTTAATTAATTTGATTAATGGTCTTATGCAACTTAATCCTGAGAGTGACCCTCTGCGCTGTGTGCTTGAGCGGCTCACGTCTCCTTAAAAGATGTTTTTGTTAGAAACTTGGTTTAGGGGGCCAGCACGGTGCTTACTGCTTGGTTGGCCACTCTCCATAAGGACCGGTTCATAGAGCGACAACCTGGGACAACCGTGCAACCACAAGACTGGAATGGGATGGTCTTGACTTACTAATTAGGTCGTGTTGGTTCGGGAGTAACTTACCGGCGTGGGCAAGAGGGGTGGTAAGCTTCAATGGTCCCTGCTCCTCCGGCTTGGTCTGTGCTGTGTGTCTTGTACCCCCGGAGGTGGGCTCCATCGTCACTGATCCAGAATCCTTAGCGGTTACACCTTACCAACGTGATCCTTTGTAACGGTCTCGTAGTGCGCTTGCTAGCCATCTCACCTAAGGAAGTGTGATGAACAACTAGCGTAGCTCACAACTTGTGGGTAAAGTTGTGCAACCTCTCGAGAGTGTAAAACTGATATATCAGCTGTGCTCACAGTCACGAGTGGCCCAGATCCTCCGTCTGATTAGTGGGGTTATCAACCTTTGATTAGGGAGGTTTCCCCGGGTGGTTTTGGTTTGGATGGTTCTCAGTAGTTCTTAATTAATATTGATTAATTTATTATGCAATTCGGGTTTATGGTAATTCATCCACTTGTAGTAATTAGCTTTAATAAAATTCTGCCAAGACTAAAAGCTAATGCAGTCGAGTTAGCCAACCTTAGAGCCTCATAGTTTGTGTTATACTTGTTGAGTACGAGTTGTACTCACTCTTGCCTTTCTACTCTTCTGTTCTCTTGGATACCTTCGACTGCTGCTCAGTGCCCGGCAACGTGGAGGACTACGTCAGCGGCTTCGACGACTTCTAGGCGTTTGTCTCCCAGTCGACGTCCCTGTGGCGCCCAGCTCTTCATGTATCTCTTTTACGCTTCCGCAACTCTTGAACCGATTCTTGATTCGGTTGTAATAAAATAATTCATTTCCGATTTATATTAATGTTATTCGTGATATGTGTTGTGATATCTTGATGATTCTGTTGTATATATGATGTTTCTGTTGTATATATGCGTGACTTGATCCTGGCACATATATGATTGCTCGATTTATGTTCTTTATAAATCGGGTGTGACAGTGGGCCACCAGAAACCAGCCCTGTATGCCTTCCCCACCAGCGTCTTTGAAGCTGCGTGGTTACAGCAGACACCCTCGTAGATCTCACGCAGTATGTCGTAACCTTCTTCCTTTGTGACGCACTTCATGAGAACACCTGACCGAGCGCCGCGCCGATAGAGCTTGCTGTTGACGAGGACAAAACCCTTGCTTCTGCGCATGACACGTGCCGCCTCTGCGCTCCTGGCATCGATTCCTGCTGGTAACTTTTGATCTCGGATGAAGTCGATAAAAGCCTCTCGCCAATCCTCTTGCAGCACCATAACCTCTCGATCGGGCTGTTGGGGACCCGCGTCGATGGTTACCTGCGAACAAGACTTGATGGATGGCTGCTTGAGCTCCTGGACGAAAACTCCTGGTGGGACCTAAGCACGTGTCGACCCCAGTTTGGACAAAGTATCTGCACCAACATTGTGCTCTCGTAGCACGTGATGAACCTCCAAGCCGGAAGATTTGTTTTCCAGCTTGCGCACTTCCTGCACATAGGCGTCCATCGTCTCCTTGTTGCAGCCCCACTCTTTGTTGACTTGCTGCACAACAAGAAGAGAATCGCCATACACAAGTAGTCGCTTGATCCCTAGTGATATTGCCAAATGAAGCCCGTGAAGCAAGGCTTCATACTCGGCTTCATTCTTGGATACCGCCCACAAGATCTGAAGGACATATTTCAATTGTTCTCCTCATGGAGAAATAAGCAGAACTCCAGCGCCACCGCCATCGAGCTTGAGGGACCCATCAAAGTACATGGTCCAGTGCTCTGGCTTATCGACCGGAGTTGGGACTTGATTCTCCCTCCATTCAGCCATGAAGTCGACTAGAGTTTGAGACTTAATTGCAGTGCGTGGCTTGAAGTCGATTAACAAAGCCCCCAATTCCACTGCCCACTTTGATATACACCCCGTGGCATCTTGATTATGAAGAATATCAGCCAGCGGGAAATCCGTAACCGCAGTGATCTTGTACTCGTCGAAATAATGGCGCAGCTTTCTTGATGCGATTAGAATTGCATATAAAAGCTTTTTAATGGCGGGGTATCGTACCTTGGATTCGGAGAGTACCTCGCTGACGAAGTAGACAGGCCTCTGCACTCCAAATGCATGGCCTTCCTCACCTCGCTCGACTACAATAGCACTGCTGACAACATGAGTTGTTGCCGCGATGTAGAGTAGTAGATCCTCCCCCGGCAATGGTGCTGTAAGGATCGGAGGTGACTGAAGGTGATGTTTCAGATCCTGCAGGGCCCGCTCGGCCTCCTCCGTCCATTGAAACTTATCTTAGCATTTCAGGAGCTTGAAGAAGGGTAGTCCTCTCTCCCCGAGTCGGGAGATGAACTTGTTCAGGGCTACAAACAACCTGTTAACTTTGCACATCCTTGATTGTGGCCGGAGCCCCCATATCAGTGATGGCCGTGATCTTTACAGGGTTGGCTTCGATGCCCCGGTTGCTAACGATGAACCCGAGCAATTTCCCTGAAGGTACTCTAAAAACGCACTTAGTAGGATTGAGTTTCCACCGAAATTTGCGCACACTGCTAAATGTTTCCTCCAAATCTGCAATCAAGTCGTCGGAATCCCTGGTCTTGATGACCACGTCATCCACATAGGCTTCAACATTCCGGTGCAGTTGATCCACGAAGCACATCTGGATCACGCGCTGATAGGTTGCTCCTGCATTCTTCAACCCGAAGGACATGGTTTTGTAGGCATATGTCCCGTACGGGGTGATGAATGCAGTCTTGATTTGGTCCTCCTCCTTGAGCGCAATCTGATGATGTCCTGAATAACAATCAAGAAACTAAAGAAGGACACAACCAGCCATCGAATCGACAACTTGGTCAATGCGCGGTAGCCCAAAGTGGTCCTTTGGGCAGTGCTTGTTGAGATCAGTGTAGTCGACGCACATTCTCCATTCATTGTTCTTTTTCTTTACAAGAACGGGATTAGCTACCCACTCTGGATGGATTACTTCTTTAATGAATCCAGCCGCGAGAAGTTTAGCTATCTCCCATTTGATGGCCTCACGCTTATCATGGGCAAACCTTCGCAGGCGTTGCTTCTTAGGCACAGCCTTTGGGTGTACATTCAAAGCATGCTCGATCAACTCCCTGGGCACCCCTGGCATATCTGCTTTTTTCCACGTGAATATGTCTCGGTTGGCCCGAAGGAAGCTGACGAGCGCGAGTTCCTATTTGTCACCTAAGCCCGCGCCGATGACAGCGGTTTTAGATGAATCTCCCTCCTGGAGCTGGATCGTCTTGAGGGCCACATCGTCAGTCGACTGGATGCTCGACTTGCTAGCCTTTCTGGAGGGAATCTCCAGCCCGGACTGGGAGAGTTGCTACACGGCCGCGAGTACTTATCCGGAAGCATCTGGCACACGAGTAGTCGAGGCGTACTGAATTGCCTCCTGATTGCAGTCATACGACTTCTTCAAGTCGCCTCGTAGAGTAAGTACTCCACTTAACCCTGGCATCTTGAGAAATAGGTAAACGTAATGTGGTACTACCATGAACTTGGCAAGTGCCGGACAGCCCAAAATTGCATGGTAAGAAGATTCGAAGTTAGCTACTTCGAACTTGATAAACTCAGTGCGGTAGTTCTCCCTCATGCCGAAGGTGACTGGGAGGACAACCGTACCAAGTGGATGTGCCGCGTTACCGGGGACAATGCCGTAGAAAGGGGACTTGCTGGGAACCAGCATGTCCTTGAAATCCAGGCCCATCTTCCTCAAAGTGCTGATGAAGATTAGGTTGAGCCCGCTTCCGCCATCGATGAGGACCTTGGTGAGCTTGACCTCCGCCACCACGGGATCGAGGACCAAGGGGAACTTTCCGAGTTCCGAAAAGCTCGTCCATTGGTCGTCGTGGGAGAACGAGATGGGGACCTCCGACCAACGGAGTGGTCGTGGTACCGCCGGCTCGACGGACATGATCTCCCGTAGAAGCAGCTTCTGGTCCTGCCTGGAGCTAAAATCCTCGTCTCCCCCGATGATGACGTTGATGACCTTCGAATCGTCCTGGAACTTCGGGTTGCGCCCTTGGTCATCGTGGTCGTCATCCTTGGGTTCTTTGTCCGCAGGCTTCTTGTTCTTCTTACCACCACCGGAGTTGCTGAACATCCTCCAAAGGTGGTAACAGTCAATGGCAGCGTGGTTGGCACCTGGGTGCCATGGGCACTTTTTCTGCAGGAGCTTCTCGAACTCCTCCTGCGTTGTCGACTTCTTGCCCCGCGAAGGACGATCCATAGCCGCGATGATATCATCTGGCTTTCATTTCCGGGGTGGACCCAAAAAGTCCCACTGGCCTTTGTCGTTGCGGTTGTCGTTTGGGCGCCTCAGGTTGCTATCTTGACGCCACGGGAACCGCTCCCGCATCTTCTCCTCCTATTCGGACCAATCGTGCATCATATCACGAAGGCCCACAACGGTCTTGGGCCTGTTCCGCCCAAAATCTCTGTAGATGCCTGGGTCGGTGATGCCGTTGTAGAAGCAGTCGATGATGTCGTCCTCCGAAATGTTCATGATGGTGGCACGGACGTCGAAGAAGCGATGTGTGTGGGACCGCAGGAGCTCGTTACGTTCCTGTTTACACTGGGCAAGATCGTGACGAGTACCTGCATGAGCGATCGCTCCCTGGAAGTTGTCGATGAAGACCTTCTTGAGTCGCTCCTAGGAGTCAATGGAGTTGCTGCTGAGGCTCTCTAGCTAGGTGAGCAGCACAGGGTCCAAAGCCATTGGAAAGTAGACGGCTTTGGTGATGTTCGAGCCCCCTGCGACCTCAATGGCCCTGGAGTAACAATGGAGCCACTGCTGAGGGGCCTGGTTGCCATCATACTTGGTGATGCCGATCGGCTTGAAGCCCTCAGGGTACTTATAGCTACTGAATCGCGCAGAGAAAGCTGGAAAACGATCACTGCAATCAGTCCCTTCAGTCTCGACTTCTTCACGTACCTTACGCCTGGAGGAGATCACAGTCCGCGCATCGCGGCCTTCATTAATGTGCTAGCGCAAGTCTTCTATAGGAGGCTGATGATTGGCCTGTCGCGGGTTACCCCCCGAAGGTGGCTGTTGCCTCCCGCCAGGGGCCTGGCTCCCGCGAGCGTTGTTGTTGTGGCTGGGCTGAAGTCGAGGGCAACCGCCAGCCGTTCGGCTATGAGCCTGGCTCCGACTCTAACCCACACGCTCCTCCTTGATGGTGGAAGCTGGATTTTGCTGATCCAACTGGATCCAGGCCCTTTGTGCGTAAAGAAGTGCTTTACGCATGTCCGGATCGTGGCTGCATTCAAGGATGGCTGTAACCCTGGCAATGTTGTCCACCGGGGTCCTGAAACCCCGTTCGCTTATGGCGACAAACTCAGGGTCAAGCTCGCGATACATAGATCGCCTACGCTCGTTGGCCCTCCTTCGCCGGATTGCGCGGGCCCTGTTTCTGGCCCTCCGCGCCTCGTGATCGGCGTCGTTTTCTTCGCCGGCGTTGGCAGTGGCCTCATCTTCAGAGACCGGTTCTAAGTCGACGATGGGAAAAACACCATCATCATCGCCTTCTTCCGCCATTAGCACCTAGCGGGAGGTGAGCTCATCAGAGCTCGCGTCGACTAGTTCAGTTGACCCCTCCACCATGGTAGCCAACGGCCTGCCCTCTTGAAAGGGCAGGGGCTCGAGGTGAGCCACAAGTCGACCCTCTGCCTCGAGTAGATCGGAGAGCGCCATGCCCCTCCAATGCACAATGCGCCCCCCCGGCATGGGGGTGATCATCAGATCACTAGCACAAAAACAACCCGAAGCCCCCCGATACGCGGTGGCTTCAGACCTTCCGTCCTGGAGCAGAAAGTCCAGGTCCTTCTCTAGCATGGAGAGGGACCTAGAGACGTTGGCCTCCTGGAGATCAGTGGCCGGTTTGCATGAACCGAGTTGGGATCGGTTATGCGGGTCCTTAGATTGGAACGAGTCCAACCTAGGGGAAGTTGCTGCAACGCTGGAAGAAGTCGAGCTTGGAACGGACTCCATCTCGATCTTTGTTGCTGAAGCACAGGTTGACAAGTTGTCGAGATCGTCAACGAACTTGTCGAGGTCGCTGCAGGGATCCGCAGCGGAAGTCGTTGGCTTCATGTCGACGAGGAATCGCTGAATGTCGTGCCCTGAGAGGGAACTGACCTGGTTAATTTGAAAGACGCCATCGAGCTCGCCGATGGATCTTTGACGCGTCCCCCTACCTGGCGCGCCAGCTGTCGGTGTTTAACCGGCTGCCCACCGAGGGATATGCCCAAGGCGGTAAGTTTTGGGTGAGGGGACGCCGAGATCAGGAACTCGAAGGTGCAAGGAACACAAAGCTTAGACAGGTTCAGGCCGCAAAGCGCGTAATACCCTACGTCCTGTATAGTGGTTTGTATTGCTTTAAGTGTAGAATGACCTCGAGATCTTGTTTACAGAGGATCCCTACCCTCCCTTATATATCCGGGAGGTCAGGGTTACAAGAATCCTAACCGATATCAGCCAAGGAATCGTACCAGAACATATCTCGGATAGATTCCTTCCGTATCGGTTAGTTTTATCTCTTATTTAAACGGGATAAATAAGAGATAAATGAGATGAATAAGAGAAAAGACGGACTTAAACTCTTAAACCTCTTTAAACTACGCTATGTACACAGTCCCGTGGCCCCGGGTCTGACAGGGTGCCCAGGGAACTGATCGAGCATAGTTTGAATGTACACCCACAGGCTGTGCCCAAAAAGCAACGCCTTCGAAGATTTGCTCACGATAAGCGCGAGGCAATTAAACGGGAAATAGCTAAACTTCTCGTGGCTGGCTTCATTAAAGAAGTAATTCATCCAGAGTGGATAGCTAATCCTGTCCTTGTAAAGAAAAAGAATCATGAATGGAGAATGTGCGTTGATTACACCGATCTCAACAAGCATTGCCCAAAGGATCACTTCGGACTACCGCGCATTGATCAAGTCGTCGACTCGACGGCGGGTTGTGTACTCCTCTGCTTCCTTGATTGTTATTCAGGATATCACCAGATTGCGCTCAAGGAGGAGGATCAAATCAAAACCGCGTTCATCACCCCGTTTGGTACGTACGCTTACAAAACTATGTCTTTCGGGTTGAAAAACGCGGGAGCAACCTATCAGTGTGCGATTCAGATGTGTTTTCCTGATCAGCTGCATCAGAACGTTGAAGCCTACGTGGATGACGTGGTCATGAAGACCAGGAATCCCGACAGCCTGATTGCAGACCTGGAAGAGACGTTCAGCAGCCTACGCAGGTTTCGGTGGAAGCTCAACCCAACTAAATGCGTTTTCGGAGTACCATCAGGGAAATTGCTCGAGTTCATCGTCAGCAACCAGGGAATTGAAGCCAACCCTGTGAAGATTTCAGCCATCACTGATATGGAGGCTCCAGCGACAATCAAAGATGTGCAGAAGCTAACAGGCTGTATGGCAGCCCTGAACAGGTTCATCTCCCGGCTCGGGGAGAGAGGACTACCCTTCTTCAAGCTCCTGAAACACCAAGACAGGTTCCAGTGGACGGAGGAGGCCGAGCGAGCCTTGCAAGACTTGAAGCATCACCTTCAGTCTCCTTAGGTCCTTACAACACCATTGTCGGGAGAAGATCTACTACTCTACATTGCGGCAACAACTCATGTTGTCAGCAGTGCTATTGTAGTCGAGCGCAGCAAGGAAGGCCATGCATTTTGGGTGTAGAGGCTTGTGTACTTCATCAGCGAGGTACTCTCCGAATCCAAGGTACGATACCCGGTAGTTCAGAAACTTTTATATGCAATTCTGATTACATCAAGAAAGTTGCGCCATTACTTTGAGGAATATAAGATCACTGGGATTACGGATTTTCTGTTGGCAGATATTCTCGATAATCAAGATGCGACGGGGCATATATCAAAGTGGGTAGTGGAACTGGGGGCTTTTTCAATCGACTTCAAGCCACGCACTGCAATCAAGTCTCAAGCTCTAGTCGATTTTATGGCTGAGTGGAGAGAGAATCAAATTCCAACTCCAGTTGACAAGCCAGAGCATTGGACCATGTATTTCAATGGATCTCTCAAGCTCGATGGCGGCGGTGCTGGGGTTCTATTTATTTCTCCAAGAGGCGAACAACTGAAGTATGTCCTCCAGACACTTTGGGAGGTATCCAATAATGAAGCCGAGTATGAAGCATTGCTTCACGGGCTACGTTTGGCGATATCACTAGGTATCAAGTGACTACTTGTGTATGGCGATTCACTTCTTGTTGTTTAGCAAGTCAACAAAGAGTGGGACTGCAACAAGGAGACGATGGACGCCTATGTACAAGAAGTGTGCAAGCTGGAAAATAAGTTTTCTGGCTTGGAGGTTCATCATATGGTACGGGAGCATAATGTTGGCGCAGATATATTATCCAAGCTAGGATCCACCCGCGCATAGGTCCTAGCAGGAGTCTTCGTCCAGGAGCTAAAACAGCCATCTGTCAAATCCTCACCTTAGGTAACCACTGATGCTGGCCTTCATCGGCCTAATCGGGAGGTTATGACGCTTGGAGAAGACTGGAGAGAGGCTTATATCGACTTCTTCTGGGATTAAAGACTGCCAGCGGGGATGGACGCAAGAAGTGCAGAGGCAGCTCCTGTCATGCACAGAAGTAAGGGGTTCGTCCTAGTCGATAGTAAGCTCTACCGACGTAGCTCACGATCAGTTGTGCTCATGAAGTGCGTCACGAAAGAAGACGGCTACGACATACTACAGGAGATACATGAGGGCGTTTGCGGCAACCATGCAGCTTCAAGAACGCTGGTGGGGAAAGCATACAGAGCTGGTTTCTGGTGGCCCACCGCAGTATCCGATGCTGAGGACCTTGTGCGGAGATGCCAAAACTGGCAATTCTTTGGTAAGCAATCTCACGTCCCAGCTCACAGTCTCATCACCATACCGCCATCCTGGCCGTTTGCTTGCTGGAGCCTTGATATAATTGGGCCCTTCACAACGGCGCCAGACGGTTTCACCTATTGTCGGTGTTTAACCGGCTGCCCACCGAGGGATATACCCAAGGTGGTGAATTTTGGGTGAGGGGACGCCGAGATCAGGAACTCGAAGGTGCAAGGAACACAAGTCTTTAGACAGGTTCGGGCCGCTCGGAGCGTAACACCCTACGTCCTATGTGGTGGTTTGTATTCCTTTTGGTGTATAATGACCTAATGATCTTCTGTTTTGAGAGGGGTCCCTGACCTCCCTTATATATCCGAGAGGCCAGAGTTACAAAGGTGCTAACCAACCTCCGCTGAGAGATCATACCAGAACATATCTCGAGTAGATCCCCTCCGTGTTGGTTAGCTCTATCTCCTATTTAAACGGGATAAACAAGAGATAAACCAGATGAATAAGAGATAAGACGGACTTAATCTCTTAGACCTCTTTAAACTACGTTATGTGCCCAGCCCGGTGGCCCCGGGTCTGACAAGCCCCCGAGCTCTTCGTAGTTGAGTACTGCAGGCTTATCGAGTACTTTCGAAGCAGTCTTCGACTTCTTCTGAAGCTTCGTCTTGAAGTCCTTCTTCGAGTACTTGCTTGGCTGCATCGAAGCTATGAGGTGCTCATGCCCCGAATTTTTGTTATGGTGTGCGATTTAAAAATCGCACTCCATATGGAGTAGCCCCCGAGCCTTAGGTTGAATCGGAGAATCAGGCTGAGGGTCCCATTTGTCTGTAATCCTCCTTATTCATCAAAGAAATTTGAAAAATAAGTAGTCGATGCCACGTATCCCGCAGCCCCCGAGCCTTGAATCCAAATCCCACAAAATTTCGAGAGAAGGATCCAACAACCGTGGCATGCAGGCTAAGAAATGACAACTTGATAAATTACCAAAACAATGGTGCAGATGATGGGTAGTAGATTATTGTGGCAGAACCAACCTGAATTATACCGGCTCAAGTACGCGAGTCCACTCCCGAGGGCTCCAACGTGCTTCAAACGGTATAATCCCTTGGCCTGTCGGGTAACGTCCCGATAAACCACCGATACACAGGATCAAATAAGGTTACCTCACACGAAGGTGAGTCCAGAGATACAATCACCATCACATTTTACATCACAGAGAATTACATTACAAGAGCTTCCAAAAAAAGTATGAAGTTTCAAATCTAGAGAAAAGATTACAAACCATTAAAGCTATGGTTTTTGGCAGCGGAAAACATACGCGACGATTACAACACGTCGTTAAGACGGATGTCATGCTAAGCCCAGGCACGACATCACTCGGTATCACCAATGTTGGTCGGGGACGGATCCCATTCCACGGACCAATCTTCTGGAAGAGTACAGGGCTAAGACAGGGAAAGAGTAGGGTCTTCAAGGGCTTTACCTGAAAAACATAAAACTAGCAAGGCTGAGTATACTAATACTCAGCAAGACTTACCCGGGTTTGGGTATACTTTAGCCCATAACTAGACTCATGAAGGCATTGTAAAGGCTCTGGGTTTATTTTCAGCTGAAAAGCAACTAAGAGTATAGTCTACTTTCAAGTTTTAGCTTTCAGATTCTAGTTTGATTAGTCCTCTAGGTAAGCACCTATACTAAGCAAGCAATGTAGATATTCCCATCCATCAAAATTATTCCATTGAACATTACACTTTTTACTCGATGTGGCAGAAGGGATAAGCAGTCTCATGCATCGTGAGAGGCGGACGATTCCTGAATCAAGATTCAACCTTGCAAGGTAAACCTAACACACACGCTTGGAACATCCAACGATAGTCCCGAAGCAACCGTTTGCCTTTCATTCCGGGTCGTGGACAGGCCACCACAAGCGACTGCAGGACCATACGCACACCCAATGTGTACAGGACATACGTCTGTAGCGCGACTACAAAACCCGTATTCCTGTTTGCCTTGCAGAACGTACTCCCACACGTCGGTGCGTGTGAACATAAAACAAAGATCGAGTGGTGGGAGGTATGTCCACTTGCCGGGCCGATTGGTTACTAGGCTTACCGCTTACCATATTTCGCGGCATGTGTCTAGTACTTTCAAACGCTTAGCCACCACTACCACACATTTCGACCTTAAAGCTTTTATCAAAACAGACAGGGTAAAGTTCCAGGTCATGATACAGCACATGACCCTGTCCGTCATCCTTATAGTGGTTGCAGAATTGTAAACAAGCAACTCCTATATCGCGCGAGTGACAGGAAATCACCCGACTTCTACTGGCCCTATTAGCGGAGCATCTATGCGATAAGGACTCGATTCAATACATTGGATTCCTAGTATTCATGCTTCTAGGGTTTCATTACAACTCCTAGATGTAATGCATAAGTATATACAAGTAGTCATAGATTGCAGTGTAAATAAAGTAGTGGGATATGTCCGGGGCTTGCCTTTACTGGTGGGTCTGAAGTCAGTAAATCAACATCTTCCGAACTTTGGTTCGGGGCTTCAGTTAATCCCTTGGTGACGTTCATTTGGTCTTCAGGAACATTCGCCGTAGGCTCCTGGGAGATCTCGTAGTTACCGTTTGCAAAAGTAGACGTATCTACATGCAATGCAATATTTCATTCAAAGTGTGCACATAACATTACCTTACTTCACAATACAATTGCAACCTAGCATTCATATAACACACTATTCACATATCAACCAAAAAGATCTGAAGCTAAACTTAAACAGAGTTTTAGGTGGACAACTAATTAGAGTCGACTACTTGTTGAGGGTTACAACAGAGCTGATTGGAAACAACGAGGGTTTAGCTGATTGATGAGTGCATCGGGTTCCTAGACGTTCGATGAAAACATCAATTACTTCAGCAGAGGGGTGATTCCTAAAGCAGTCGTGTCTTAACTGAGATGTGCTTAAGTGTTATCCTAGGTAACTAGGTGTGGTTGTATCGACTCGATTACGTCAGCACAACAATTGAGTGACGTATAGCCGATTGGAGTGTGGTTAAGGGTATGTGACCGATAAGTATAAAGCTGACCTCTCAGTCGATAAATCAACTGATAGAAGTGTGTGGATAAGGATGGGGAAACTAAGGATCGATCGGTCGGGTTTGACCGATATGGAAAAGCAACTAAAATCGGCTTGGGTCGGCCGATGGCAAGAACCTTAAGATCGTGTGTGCATCTCCGATACATCGACTCTGTGCAGTCAATGTAGGACAGAACAAAAGGATTGTATTGGCAGTAGCCGATACTAGAAAGATAACAATCGTATCAGCTAACCAGCCGACGGTAGAAGTATCGACTGACAGCTGTTACGCAGAAACATCATAGGCTTAAAGAAAACGGATGCTAAGTGGTTGGGTTGATAACCTGACATCGAAGCATAACTGTTGAGACGTATTAGCTAAGCAATAGATGCACACGGACTAACAAGGATCTATATATGACAAGGAACTTAAGGAAACAGCAATCAAGATGAGGATAACGTCTTGATGGTAGGGACATGAACACTCATGTGAAAAGATTTACTAGACATCACACATCCCTTCTGGAGACATACATCCTATGACTTACTGTTTAGCTATAACACAGGCATACAATATAAAGCACAATAAAACATTCATTCCCTAACACTTGACCTAGACCACCATCAAAGACTTTTAACTCATGATCATAACATACAACTTGTAGATTTCGACCTAGGGTTTCAACAAAATTGATTTTACATTTTTATGAACTTCCTATGAAAATCTATGAAATGTAGAAGTTCATCGATTTGAAATACAGAAAGCTTTGGAAATTTTATAAAGAACACCCTAGAACTTTCTAAAACGAAGCAATCAAGTCCCTGGTCCGGGAAAACAGATAACAGGAAGTTAACGACGATATTCCGGCAAAGGAATCGCCGGCATTAAGAAGATTCAGTGAATTAGGGCAAACCTTGGGGTAGCCTTGGTTGTGGAGAAGAACAGACAGAAAGTAAAGTCCCGTGGCGAACAGAATTGGCGAAGAGAAAAGCTCGATGAAAGGGTTCACGAGCTTTCTTGAGGTGTTGTGGTCTTGCTCGGATGATCGACGAGAGATAGGAGTTGCTGGGTGTCGTGGACCCCTGGGACGAGACGACAGAGTCGAATTGGTTCGCTGGGACAACTTTGCCGCGAACCTCAGGGTTTTCCTGCTCACAGCTAAGCCTCCGGCAGTATCATCGCGCTTGGTTGCATCTCTGGTGCGCCGCTTCTGCTCTGCTCCCATACTAACGGCCTCCAATTCACTTGCGCGTGATCGGTTGCCTTAATACACGCGCCTGCGGAAACAAACTGAGTCGGCCGTCAGTCCTGCGTCGCGCGTCAGACCCGCATCGCGTTGTTCCTGCTTCGACCTCCGCAGTGATAAAGAGAGCTCGCGTGCGTGGCTCCTCCGAGCTCGCTGCATCCGGTCGCCACCCCCGCTTCGTCGTCTTTCTTTTTGGCTCGCCGCTCTTTGTGTATCCACCCTTCTCGGCCACCGCCCATCCTCTGCATCTGGCGTGTGCCGTTGGCCTTTTGTCACCTTGACGTTCCATATTCCGATGAATTCGACCAGGTCTATTGCACTCTTGGAATCACCGGAACGAGAAGCACCGCCTGCATATTTTCTGAAGTCACAAGTTCGATGAGAGACCATCTGCAGGCTTGGCGTCTCTTCTCCCGCGGCTGGCAATTCGTCGAACACCTTAACTGCGTCCTCGTGCTAGCCCACGCCAAACCGCCATTCCGCTCCTCTGTTCCTTTGCGCGTGCTGCTGCCTAATGTTAGCTGACGCCTATTTGGAATCAGGCGCGCTGCAATCAGCACAAATGCAATTTCCACTTCTGTGCAACAACTCCTTTAGCTTTGCCATCGTTGCTGAGGCCCCAATGTCGCCGCGTCCTCCCATTCCTTCTGTCTCCCGGTGACCGCGCGCCGGGCCGCTACCCGCGCGCTCCAGCGTGCCTGCTGCCTGCTCCACGCCTGCTCATGCTGTCGCCCGCGAGCCGCAGCCGTCAGCCCGCTCGGGCACTCCACCGTGCACCGCTCGCCCGTGCACGCTGCTCCTCCCGCTGCGCCGTGGCCCGCACCGCGCTGCGCTAGCCCTCGCCCAAATCCGTGCCGAGCCGTCGCCACTCGCTAGCCGTCGCGCCGGCCCGCGCTCGCCTCCAGCTCCCGCGCGCGTGCCGCGCCCAGCGCCCGCTCGCCTAGGCCGGCCCCTCCTGCGCACCGCCGGTCCAGCTTCCGCGCTGGCGTCGCCCCGCCTCGGGCGCTCGCCCAGCGCGCCTCTGCCCCAGCCGCTCAGGCCGCCAGCCGCCCAGGCCGCCGCCAACGCCCACTGCCTGGCGCCTGCCGCAGCTAGCGCCGCCAGCCTCCGCTCCCTCGGCCTGCGCCCCAGCGCCGCCCGCGCCCCCTCCGCGTCCGCCTGCATCCGCGCGCGCGCTCACCCAGGCCGCCTCCGCTCACCCGCGCGCGTCTGGAGTCGCTCACCGCTCGCCCCCCCCCTGCGCGCGCTAGCCCGCCTGCCGCTCGGGCCCGCTGCCCCCTGCGCCGCTGCTCATCCACTGCCTGCTCGGCCGGTAGAGGTGAGAGAGAGGGGGCTAAAGGAGATAGGAATGGAGGCCAATTGAAAAATGCCAACAGTGGATTTGTGGAGACCACAGGAGGCGCCAGGGATAAGGAGACAGAGGAGAAGGGAAAAAGAGATTTCCCAAGGACTTATACGCAAATACAGAAAACTGCAGGGACTTGTTTGTAAAGCGAAATTTCCCATTGATGTAAAACCCTAATGAAGAAATGCCCAATACGGAAGTTGGAGAGTTTTTCAAACTCTACAACATTGCTTTAGGGCCCAAGTTCAAAAACTCAAAATTTACATTTTTACACGTAAATCTTTGAACAAAAATCGGATTTGAATTGCTTTTGTCCTGGAAATGTAATTTATAAAATTTCAGGACCTAAATGCAAGCATTTATGACATGTCATAATGACGGGATAGACTCGTCATAATGATTGGATAGACATGTCATGATGACTTGCATCTTTTACACTTTAGTCCTAAGTAATTTTGAGAGTTACTTTTGTAAATCTAATACTTGCGTAGAAGGACTTGTACTTTTATAAAATCACATAAACACCCTTAATTTTTACCACTTTACCAAAATTTTTTTTTACACAATTTAACACATGCATTTCTAATGCAACTTTTAGATAAATATATATATTTTTATGGGGAATAAAATAAGAAAAACATGTTTACAAAACCATCTTTTACTCATTTTGAAATTACCTTTATCCAAATACATTTTGCAAAAACAACCCTAGATTTTTCTGTAATTACAAAAATACCCCTTTTTCACTTGCACTTTAAATTTTCAAATGTTTCACATATACAAACAAACACATATTTCACACTAACAAAATATTTGCCTAGCATTACAAGTACACGAACTGTCACAATTATTAATTCGAAAAACCCCTTTTTTCAGGCCAACCAACCCTGAAAAAATGATTAATCGAATATTCAATCCAAACAATCCACCGAACGACCCCTTAGATTCAGAATATTCCCGAAGGTGACTCTTAAACTTCAGAACAGTAACTTTTTCCCCACCCCGCTGGTTATTTAACCCCGCGATAACGGTAGGAAAAAACCACGCTTTCAATCCGCATTCCGCCAAAAGCCACCGAAATCCCCAATCCGAGCCAAGCGTCGCCACCATCCCCCCAAGGAGATTCCCCCGCATCAACCTCCCCGCCGCTCTCCCCGCAGCCCCCGAGCATCTCGTGGCAAGCGCATCGGAGATGGCATCCAAGAAGTCAGAGATCGAGGGAAGGAAAAAGGATGCGGAGCCATCGACCGCGGAGTGGACACACAGTAAGTGCTCCCTCAACAATCTGAACAAACTAGTCTCCGAGGGGTTGCTGCAAGACAAGAGCCTTGTCAACTGGCGCCCCTTTTACCGTGAACCTTTCCCCATGGAGAATGTTGACGAAATCGTCATATTCTTCCATTTTGCCGAACAGGGATTGGCCCTCCCCACTTGTTCCTTCTTTCGTGGCCTTCTTTATTATTATGGGCTTGAGCTCCATCACCTCAACCCTAATTCCATTTGCCATATTTCCATTTTCATCCACCTCTGCGAAGCATTTCTCGAAATCGAAACCCACTGGGATCTATTCCGCTTCCTCTTCCGCGTCAAACCCCAGCCTACCACAAAGAAAGTTTCTGTAGTGGGGGGCGCCGGCATCCAACTGCGGCAGCAGGCCGGCGAGAAATACCTTTCGTACAAATTCCCCTCAAACCTTCCTGGGTGGAAAAACCAATGGTTCTACATCGAGAACATGCTCCACATCTTCCGACGAAGTCGAACAGTCCGCCTGTGGTGAGGGGGGAATGGAATCTTGAACCCTCCGACATGGAGATGATCCAAGTCGAGAGCTGCTGGACGCCATCGAGGCACAGAAGAAGAAAGGAGTGACCGGCGCCTCCGTCATGTTTTCATTTTACAAATGCCGCATCCAACCCATCCAGCAGCGCCATCGTCTGGGCTTCGAGTATGCCGGCCCCGCTGATTCTTCTCGCATGTGCGCAGAGGATTTACCAGATGAAGTCGCGCTCCAGCGAGTTCAACGGGTGCTACTTGACGTGGGCGCCGTGCCATACGTGCCCTGTAATACCCTAAGGTAATTTCCTTAAATTTTAATGAATTTATTTGGGCTTAAATAAATTTTTCAGGCTTTTCCTTAATTTTTGTGGCATTTAAAGCAATTTATAACATAAGGAAATAAAATATATCATAGGATTAAATTGTTTGTGCATTCATGCTGGAGCATTATTTTTCTTGTGTCGAGTTTGTAGGGTTTGAATTCAAATTTATTTGAATTCAAATGAGTTTGTTTGAATGTTTGAGTGTAGAAAAGAAAAAGAAAGGAAAGAGCAGCCCATTTCCTCCTCTCAGCCCGGCCCATCTCCTTTCCCTCTCCCCCTTCCTTTCTCCCCCACGTGGGCCGCGCCCCGGCCCACTTCTCCCCAGTCCGGCCACCCCACGCTCTCTCCCCTCTCTCTCTCGCTGCCGCACGGGCCCGCTTGTCGGCGCTCGTTTCCCCACTCGCGCGTCGCCCTCTTCCTCTCTTCTCTCTCTGGCGAGTTGGCCCCACACGTCAGCTCCTCCCCCTTCTTTCTTTCCCCCTCCCCTGTTTCTTCTCCCCGCCGGCCGGCCGCTCGGCCACTGGCCGTGGCCCGCCCGCCGCGCTCCTGGGCCCTTTTCTCCCCCGAGCCGCACCTTGATGTCCGTGCCCAGGAGTTTCTAGAAGTGCGCCCGCGCCCGGATTGAGACGACGCCGCAACAACCCGTGAGATGCGGCAGCTCGGTTGCTCGGTTGATCCGCACGCCGAGGCCGCTCTTTTCCCCCTTTCTTAGCTGGCCGCTCGCTCGCGCTTCCTCTCAGCCGCCTTTGCCTTCCCCAACTCCTCTCTGTGCCCTAGCGCTGCCGCTCCGCCGCACGACCCGAGGGCAGCTCCGCCGCCAACCCGCCTTGCGCCACCGCAATTCGACACCGGAGCCCTCGATCCTCGGCCTCCAACCGTCGTTGCAGCACCCCTGAGCGGTAAGGTACACGCCGCACTCGTTCTTGTCCCCTCTTTCCCCCTCTGCGTGCGCATCCCCCTTGACCCAGTGACCCCGAGCCGCCCTCGCCGTGGGGATCCGTGACCCGAGCCCCGATCCGCCATGCTGATCACCCAGGTGGATTACACGTGCCGCCAGCATTCTCCCCGGCTTGACCTCGTCCCGGATGAAGGCCGGACGGCCAAGATTGGCCATCGCCGGCGTAGCGCCGCCGCGGGGAGTTCATCTCCGGCGAGGCCCGCCGCCACCCGAGCTCCCAAGACATCCCGGTCGCCCGATCTGAGTCCAACGCTTAGGATTAGATCTAGCCTAGGTCGTGTGAAGATCGTCTGATTCAGATCCGAAGGCTGATAGGCGCGCGTACCGGTTTGGGGTAGGAAGGAGTTAGAGCCGTCCGATTCAAGATCTACGACGGGGATTAGATCCGTTTAAGTTGGATGCCGTCCGTTGGATCCCGATCCAAGGGCTGAGGTTTGCGCGTACCCCTTCGGTTAATGGATCTAATCTCAGCCGCCCGCCTTAGATCCAACGGCCCAGATTAAAGCATACCCCTTCGTCCTGTCGTTTTTGCTAAAGAGCCCCTGTCCTTTAGGGAAATCAACCCGCAGTACTCTTTAGTTCAAAAGTATTTATGTTTTAGTCCTGTTTTACTCGTTTAGACCCCTGAACTTCCTGGAATTTGAACCCGCCGTCCAGCCTGAGGTTTTTAAGCCAGCTAGCCCCTGCGTCTAGGGTTTATTTATGTTTAAGTCCTCGGTTTTTGTGCAGAAGCCCCTGTAAGTCATGTTTTTCTCGCAAATAGGTCCCTGGATCTTGTTTTAAGCGTAGTTTTCGCGTTTTAACTCTGTTTTAGGTGTTCTTTATATCCACGCGATCGTTGTAATGCGTAGAATAGTTCTAGCATAGTTTTGTGTGCCATTTCTATGGAATGTTGTACTGTGTCTTATATTTTGTCCTTGTTTGTATGTATGTGTATGTGCCGGACTGTGTTTTGGCGTTGCGATCGTGAGTAGACGCGGAGCCTTTGGACGAGTACCAGGAGCAGCTATCTTCTGAGCAGTTTGAGCAGCAGCCGGGAGAGTACGAGGAAGGCAAGTATAACATGAACCTCCTATCACTTTTAAATACAATTTCATACTGCATTTTAATACTGTATGCCTATAAGGATTTCCTAGCCACCTTTATATCCTTTATATATATCCTTTGGGTTGCATTTTGGTTAGTTGTGCTAGGTTGCTGCGCTATAACAAATCTTGGTCCTTTTTAATTAATTTGATTAATGGTCTTATGCAACTTAATTCTGGAGCCGGCCCTCTGTGCTGTGTGCTTGAGTGGTTTGTGCGTCCTTAAAAGATGTTTTTGTTAGAAACATGGTTTAGGGGGCCAGCACGGTGCTTAGTGCTTGGTTGGCCACTCTCCATAAGGACCGGTTCATAGAGCGACAACCTGGGACAACCGCGCAACCACAAGACTGGGATGGGACGGTCTTGACTTACTAATTAGGTCATTTTGGTTCGGGAGTAACTTACCTGCGTGGGAAAGAGGGGTGGTAAGCTTCAATGGTCTCTGCTCCTCCGGCTTGGTCTGTGCTGTGTGTCTTGTACCCCCGGAGGTGGGCCCCATCGTCGCTGATCCAGAATTCTTAGCGGTTACACCTTACCAACGTGGTCCTTTGTAACGGTCTCGTAGTGTGCTTGCTAGCCATCTCACCTAAGGAAGTGTGATGAACAACTAGCGTAGCTCACGACTTGTGGGTAAAGTTGTGCAACCTCTCGAGAGTGTAAAACTGATATATCAGCAGTGCTCACAGTCATGAGCGGCCCAGATCCTCCTTTTGATTAGTGGGGTTATCAACCTTTGACTAGGGAGATTCCCCGGGTGGTTTTGGTTTGGATGGTTCTCAGTAGTTGTTAATTAATATTGATTAATTCTTATGCAATTTGGGTTATGGTAACTCATCCACTTGTAGTAATTAGCCTTAATAAAATTTGCCAAGATTAAAAGCTAATGCAGTTGAGTCAGCTAACCCTAGAGCCTCATACTCGTGTTATACTTGTTGAGTACTAGTTTGTACTCACCCTTGCCTCTCTACTCTTCTGTTCTATTTCGGATATCTTCGACTGCTGCTCAGTGCCCGGCAACGTGGAGGATTACGTCCGCGGCTTCGACGACTTCTAGGCGTTTGTCTCCCAGTCGACGTCCCTGTGGCGCCTAGCTCTTCATGTATCTCTTTTACGCTTCCGCAACTCTTGAACCGATTCTTGATTCGGTTGTAATAAAATAATTCATTTATGATTCGTTTATGATTTATATTAATGTTATTCCTGACATGTGTTGCGATATCTTGATGATCTGTTGTATATATGCGTGAATTGATCCTGGCGCATATATGATTGCTCGATTTATGTTCTTATAAATCGGGTGTGACATGCCCACATTGTTCTCCGCACAAAATCTGCCCCGACCGGTAAGTATTTGACTTCTTTGCGCTGAAGATATCTGCTATCGCACCGTTGCTGAACTGGAAAGCCCTCTGCAGGGACACACGGAGCTGTATTGCAGCTACCCGCCGCAACCGGACATCCCTCGCCCCGATCATCTCCTCCCCTCCGCTGCAGCTGCAGCCAAGAAAGCTCGACTTGCTGCAGCTCAAGGCAGCAGCGAGTCCACCGAGTGCGTGGGCTCGCAGGCGAGAGAAGAAGCCGAAGGAGGGCCGCGCCGGGACAACTCCTCCGAGCAGAGCGTGGAGTTGACCGACGCGCTGCCACTAGTGCCTAAGGGTCAACGACTGGTGCGCAAGCGCAAGGCGCAAGAAGTCGAAACCGCCAGGTACTGACTTTGCTGTTAGCACGAGTTGCTAAGTGTCAATGATAGTGAATACTAACACTGTTCACTTGTAGTCTTCTTGCTCTGCCACCCGGGTCCGAGCCCAAACGGGAGGAAACAGGCCCATCCGCCATCACTGCGGTCACTATTGCCGTGGCGGGGACCACTCATTCGGCCGGCCAGGCCCCGCCGCCGGCAACGGGTGCTCCTCGACGAGCCTTGCGGGTGAAGAAGGCCGCCAAAAACAAGTCGACAATGTGAGTTTTCCTCCAGCGCTTGAAGGTTTAGTTCTTGCCAGCTTGTGTAACGACGACTTCGACTTCATCAGGGTTGCGAGCGCGGTACAGCTTCAACTAGACCCGGGCACCGCTACTGCAGCTCTGGAGCCGTCAACTCGAGCTGATCCCTCCGGTACGAAACCGGTCCCCGCTGCTGCGGCCTTCGAGCCCTCGGCACCCAGAGAGCCAGTGCCCGCAGAGCTGGCCTCTGAGACGGATACAACGCTTCCCGACTTACCGCCTCCCAAGCTCCGACGAGATGAAGCCGAGACTGGTGGCGGAGGACAAGTCGAAGCCCCTGATGCCGTTCCTTCCGATGACGCAGGTACATGCGTATCTGTCAGCGACCAGCTACCGGGGTCTGGGGCACCATATACTGACGACATTGTGTTCGTGCAGGTATCCAGCAACCGCCACCCGGAGACATCGCGAGATCCTCGAGGGGTCCTCGTGAGGTACTGAGGGCCGGGCCGGGGTATAAGAACGTCATCCCCACCGACCTGGTGGACGACGCCTTGCTGACAGCCGAAAATTTGAAGACTTTCAAGAGCACCTTCAAGGAACTATACGATTTCTCCATGGTAAGACTTTGAGTGATGCGCCGGTTGTGGATATTGATGGACTTTTGACCCGATCTCCGCCTGTTGCGCAGCATGTAATCACCAAATCCCAAAGGAAATCGGAGAAGCTTGGCACGGTTGTGAGTGATGCAAAAGAGTTAGCTGCCCTGGATAAGCGCATCTCCGAGGAGAAGACGAAGAATTGCTATCTGCAGTGAGAGCTTGATATACTAAAGCAGGAAAGGACTCGAGAGACTCGGCTGCTCAAGAATGACCTGAAAAACCTCGCAGAAGCTAACTCCGAGCTCCAAGAACAGCTCAAGGAGCAACAAGCAGAGTACCAGGAGCAGCTCAAGGAAGAGAAGAAGGCGCACCAAGGTAGGCCCCTGCTTCCTCGAGTACTTTTCCTTAGTGTTTTCCCGTGGCTGCTGAAACATCTTCGTCGCAGAGCTTAGGAAAATAATAAAATACAAAGAGGAGCTGCTTACTGACGTGAAGAATGTGCTGTATCACTGTACAGATGATGTTGAAAGGCTGCAGAAGGTGATCGGCGATACGGAACGGCAATTCGTCGAGTCCCTTCAGCAGATCAAAGCGCTGGGCGAGAAGGACAAGCAGCTGCGCAAGGAGCTGGAGGAGCTCCGGGGGGCCGCCCAGGAGCTGGTGGACATGGTGGATCCCCCTGAAGAAGGCGAAGCGAGCCCGCGACCCCTACTGGAGCGACTCCGCGAAGCCCCGAAGAAGGTGCTCAAGTTCTTATCTGAAGCTCCGATCGCGTGCGTCAGCAACGCCCTCGCGTATGTAAAGTCCTTCTTGCCAACTGCGCGGCTGGAGATTTTTGCGCAGGGGATGGCGGCGGACTGTGCAGACGAGCAATTCGAGGAGTACCTGCGAGAGGCCCAACCTGTAGCAGAGCAAATTGTACACAGTGTACTGCAGGATTAGGGGTATGAGAAACAAGTGATTATTCCCTTATGTAAATGTTTCGTGTGATATCTCGGCTTGTATGTATGCCTTAGCTGGGGGTCCAAGCTTATAATGCCCGGGTAGTAGACGCATCCCTGGGTGCAACGACCCGACGGGTAGCTGTCACTTGTCTAACAGATTAGCCACAACTCGATCGAGCGGTCTAAACTTGTTAGGAAAGAACGCGAGCATCGTCGCGGGATTGCCGTTCGTAGGGCAGAAAGGGGACTACCCGAGTTCGGCGACTCGGAGTGTAGTCGAAGGTCGCTCCTGCTGTGAGCGGGCTCCGTAAGCTAGGTAAGACCCGAACGGACGGATCAAGCTTGCAAAGAGCAGGTGCGGGCGGTGCCCCGCGAGTTTGCCATTCTTTTTTTTTTGGCAGAAACAAAACTGTTCGGAGTGCAGCTACTCAGGATGTAGTCGAGATAGCTCTTTACGCGAGCCTTTCCAGCGTGCTGTTGTTAAGCTAGTCGAGCGGATCGACTGCGTTGGAAAAAATGCGACTGCTGTCGCGTGCGACCATCCGAAGTTGCGGCGGAACTCGATGTGCAGAGGAGTTAACCGGAGCCGAGGGTTCCGTCAGGAATGGGAGTCGAAGGGAGATGATCGTGGCCATAGCCCCCGCATCATTCACGACAAGAAGTCGATTTATATATGTTTGCACGTGACCCTGGTCATCGTGTAAGTACGAAGGCAGGTACCAAACGAGTCGTGTAGCTCGTAGCCTCCAAGTTGACTCGGGGAGAAAAGGTCTTCTGAGCCCCCGGGGATTTAGCGATCACCGGGCCTCATCTTAAGGGTAGAACTTGCGCAGGTTCTGAATGTTCCACGAGTTCGGGACATCCTGACCTTCCGGATACTATAGTCGATAAGACCCGGGCCTTGTAACCTGCTTGACGATGAACGGGCCCTCCCACCTTGAATTGAGCCTGTGTAGGCCAGATTCGTCCTGAATACGACGCAAGACCAAATCACCAACATTGAATGACCGCTCCCTGACGTGGCGATCGTGATATCGCCGGATCCCCTGCAGGTACCGAGCTGACTGAACAGGAGCGGTGCAGCGAGCTTCTTCCACGGAATCGAGCTCTAACTGCTGTGCCTCGTCCGCCTTGCCTTTATTGTACATTTCGACCCTTGGAGACTTCCACATGATATCGGCTGGTAGAATAGCTTCAGATCCATATACGAGGAAGAAAGGTGTGTGTCCTGTGGCTTTGGACGGCTGAGTCCGAAGCCCCCAGACGACATGTGGCAGCTCTTGCACCCATTTGCCTCCCTTCTTGCTATTTGCATCATAAAGTCTCTTCTTGAGGCCGTCGATAATCAAGCTGTTCGCCCTTTCGACTTGTCCGTTGGCCCTTGGGTGTGCAACCGAGACATATTTAACTTCGATGCAAGCATTCTCGCAGAACTCCCAGAACTGGTTCGCCGTGAAGTTCGACCCCAAGTCCGTGATGATGGAGTTGGGGAAGCTGAAACGATACAAAATATCCGAGATGAAGTCGACGACCCGATCTGGCGTGAGCTTGGCTATCGGCTTGTACTCGATCCACTTAGTAAACTTGTCGATAGCCACCAGAACATGGGTAAAACCGCCTGGCGCCATCGTGAAGGGCCCGATCATGTCAAGACTCCAACAGGCAAAAGGTCAGGATGGCGGTATGGTGATGAGGCTGTGAGCTGGAATGTGCGTCTGTTTGCCGAAGAATTGACAATTTTGGCACCTGCGCACGAGATCCTCCGCGTCGGTCACTGCGGTGGGCCACCAGAAACCGGCTCTGTAGGCTTTCCCCACCAGCGTTCTTGAAGCCGCATGGTTGCCGCAGACGCCGTCATGAATCTCCCGCAGTATGTCGTAACCATCGACCTTTGTGACGTCACTTCATGAGAACTCCTGACTGAGCGCCCTGCCGATAGAGCTTGCCGTCAACCAGGACGAAGCCCTTGCTTCTTCGCAAGATGCGAGCTGCTTCTGCACTCCTGGCGTCGATTCCTGCTGGTAATCGTTGATCTTGAATGAAGTCGATAAAAACCCCTCGCCAGTCCTCCTCCAGCACCATAACCTCTCGATCGGGTTGTTGGGGACCCGCGTTGATGGCTACCTGTGGAGAAGACTTGATGGATGGCTGTTTGAGCTCCTGGACGAAGACTCCCGACGGGACCTGGGCACGCGTGGACCCCAATTTGGATAGGGTGTCCGCGCCGACGTTGTGTTCCCGCAATACATGATGAACCTCCAGGCCGGAGAATTTGCTTTCCAACTTGCGCACTTCCTGCACATAAGCATCCATTGTCTCCTTGTTGCAGTCCCATTCCTTGTTGACCTACTGAACAACGAGAAGAGAGTCGCCATATACAAGTAGTCGCTTGATCCCTAGTGATATCGCCAAACGAAGCCCGTGAAGCAAAGTTTCATACTCGGCTTCATTGTTGGATACCGCCCACAGGATCTGAAGGACATATTTCAACTGCTCACCTTGTGGAGAAATAAGCAGAACCCCAGCACCACCGCCGTCGAGCTTGAGGGACCCATCAAAATACATGGTCCAGTGCTCTGGCTTGTCCACTGGAGTTGGGACTTGATTCTCCCTCCATTCAGCCATGAAGTCAACTAGAGCCCGTGACTTGATTGCAGTGCGTGGCTTGAAGTCTATTGACAAAGCCCCCAGTTCGACTGCCCACTTGGATATGCGCCCCGTGGCATCTTGATTATGAAGAATATCCGCCAGCGGAAAGTCCGTGATCACAGTGATCTTGTACTTGTCGAAGTAATGGCGTAACTTTCTTGATGTGATTAAGATTGCATACAAAAGCATTTGAACAGCAGGATACCGTACCTTGGATTCGGAGAGGACCTCGCTGACGAAGTAGACAGGCCTCTGCACTCCAAACGCATGGCCTTCTTCGCCTCGCTCGACTACAATAGCACTGCTGACAACATGAGTTGTTGCCGCGATGTAAAGTAGTAGATCCTCCCTTGGCAACGGTGCTGTGAGGATTGGAGGTGACTGCAGATGATGTTTCAGATCCTGCAAGGCTCGCTCAGCCTCCACTGTCCATTGGAACTTATCCTGGCGTTTTAGGAGCTTGAAGAAAGGTAGTCCTCTCTCCCCGAGCCGGGAGATGAACCTGTTCAGAGCCGCCATACAACCTGTTAACTTTTGCACATCCTTGATTGTGGCCGGAGCCTCCATATCAGTGATGGCCATGATATTTACAGGGTTGGCTTCAATGCCCCTATTGCTGATGATGAACCCGAGCAATTTTCCTGAAGGTACTCCAAAGACGCACTTGGTGGGATTGAGTTTCCAACGAAATCTGCGCAGACTGCTGAATGTTTTCTCTAAATCTGCGATCAAGTCATCAGAATCCCTGGTCTTGATGACCACGTCATCCACATAGGCCTCAACATTCCGGTGCAGCTGATCCGCGAAACACATCTGGATCGCACGCTGGTATGTTGCTCCTGCGTTCTTCAACCCGAAGGACATTATTTTGTAGGCGTAAGTCCCGTACGGGGTGATGAATGCAGTCTTGATTTGGTCCTCCTCCTTGAGCGCGATCTGATGATATCCTGAGTAACAATCAAGAAAACAAAGAAGGACACAACCAGCCGTCGAATCGACAACTTGGTCAATGCGCGGCAGCCCAAAATGATCTTTTGGGCAATGCTTGTTGAGATCGGTGTAGTTGACACACATTCTCCATTCATTGTTCTTTTTCTTTACAAGGACGGGATTCGCTACCCACTCTGGATGAATTACTTCTTTAATGAATCCAGCCGCGAGAAGTTTAGCGATCTCCCGTTTAATGGCTTCACGCTTGTCGTGGGCAAACCTCCGCAGGCGTTGCTTCTTAGGCGTAGCCTTCGGGTGTACATTCAAAGCATGCTCGATCAACTCCCTGGGCACCCCTGGCATATCCGCTGGTTTCCATGCGAATATGTCTCGGTTAGCCTGAAGAAAGCTGACAAGCGCGAGTTCCTATTTGTCACCCAAGCTCGCACCGATGACGGCGGTCTTGGATGAACCTCCCTCCTGGAGCTGGATCATCTTGAGGGCCACATCATCAGTCGATTGGGTGCTCGACTTGGTGGCCTTCTTGGAAGGAGTCTCCAGCCTAGTCTGGGAGAGCTGCTGCGCGGCCGCGAGTACTTGTCCCGGAGCATCTGGCACGCGAGTAGTCGAAGCGTATTGGATCGCCTCCTGATTGCAGTCGTATGACTTCTTCAAGTCGCCGCGGAGGGTGAGCACTCCACCGAGTCCTGGCATCTTAAGAAGCAGGTAGACATAATGCGGCACTGCCATGAACTTGGCAAGTGCCAGACGACCCAGTATTGCATGGTAAGAAGAATCAAAAGTGGCCACTTCGAACTTGATGAATTCAGTACGATAATTCTCCCGCGTGCCAAAGGTGACTGGGAGGACCACCGTACCAAGCGGGTGCGCTGCATTACCTGAGACGATGCCGTAGAAGGGGGACTTGCTGGGAACCAGCATATCCTTGAAATCCAGGCCCATCTTCTTCAAAGTGCTGACGAAGATGAGATTGAGCCCGCTCCCGCCATCGATCAGGACCTTGGCAAGCTTGACCTCCGCCACCACAGGATCTAGGACCAAGGGGAACTTACCGGGCTCGGAAAAGCTCGTCCACTGGTCATCATGAGAGAACGAGATGGGGACCTCTGACCATCGGAGTGGTCGTGGTACCGCCGGCTCGATGGACAAAATCTCTCGGAGGAGCAGCTTCTGATCCCGCCTGGAACAGAAATCCTCGTCCCCCCCGAAGATGACGTTGACCACCTTTGACGCATCCTAAAACTTTGGGTTGCGCCCGTGATCCTCCTGATCATCATCCTCGGGTTCTTTGTCAGCAAGCTTCTTGTTCTTCTTGCCGCCACCAGAGTTGCTGAACATCCTCCGAAGGTGGTAGCAGTCGATGGCGGCGTGGTTGGCGCCCGGGTGCCACGGGCACTTCTTCTGCAGGAGCTTTTCGAACTCCTCCTGAGTCGTCGACTTCTTGCCCTGCGAAGGATGATCGATAGCCGCGATGACATCATCTGGCTTTCGTTTCCGGGGTGGCCCCGAAAAGTCCCGCTGGCCTTTGTCGCTGCGGTTGTCGTTTGGGCGCCGCAGATTGTTATCTTGACGCCGCGGGAACCGCTCTCGCATCTTCTCCTCCTGCTCGGACCAATTGTGCATCATATCACGAAGGCCCGCAACAGTTTTCGGCCTGTTCCGCCCGAAGTCCCTGTATATGCCCGGGTCGGTGATGCCGTTGTAGAAGCAGTCGATGATGTCCTCCTCCGAGATGTTCGCGATGGTGGCGCGGACGTCGAAGAAGCGACGCGTGTAGGACCGCAGAAGCTCATTACGTTCTTGCTTGCACTGGGCAAGATCGTGTCGAGTACCTGCACGGGTAATCGCTCCCTGGAAATTGTCGATGAAGACCTTCTTAAGTCGTTCCCAGGAGTCGATGGAGTTGCTGCCGAGGCTCTCCAGCCAAGTGAGCGGTGCAGGGTCCAAAGCCATCGGGAAGTAGACGACTTTGGTGATATTCGAGCCCCCTGCGACCTCAATGGCCGTGGAGTAGCAACGGAGCCACTGCTGGGGAGCTTGCTTGCCGTCGTACTTGGTGATACCGATCGGCTTGAAGCCCTCTAGGTACTTGTAGCTGCTGAAACAAGCAGTGAAAGCAGGAAATCGATCGCTACAGTCAGTACCTTCAGCTTCGACTTCTTCGCGGGTCTTGCGCCTGGAGGAGATCACGGTGCGCGCGTCGCGACCTTCATTGATGTGCTGGCGCAGATCCTCCGGAGGAGGTCGTCGACTGGCCTGTCGCAGATGACCCCCTCGCGGTGGCTGTTGCCTCCCGCTAGGGGCCTGGCTCCCACGTGCGTTGTCGTTGCTGATCTGGTGTTGAGGACGACCACCAGTCGTTCGACTACGAGCCTGACTTCAACTCTCGTCCACGCGCTCTTCCCGGATGATGGACGCCGGATTATGTTGATCCAACTGGATCCAAGCCCTCTGCACGTAGAGGAGTGCTTGACGTACCTCCGGATCGTGGCTGTGCTCGAGGATGGCCGTGACTCTGGCGATGTTGGCCACCGGAGTCCTGAAACCCCGCTCGCTGGCGGCAGCAAACTCAGGGTCGAGCTCGCGATGCATAGATCGCCTTCGCTCGTTAGCTCTCCTCCGCCGGATTGTGCGGGCCCTGTTCCTGGCCCTCCGCGCCTCACGATCAATGTCGTTCTCGTTACCAGCGTTGGCCGTGTTCTCATCTTCAGAGATCGCTTCAAAGTTGTCGATGGGAATGTCCCCACCGTCATCGCCTTCTTCGGCCATTAGCACCTGGCGGGAGGAAAGCTCATGAGAACTTTCGTCGACTAGCTCAGTCGACCCCTCCGCCGCGGTGGCCAATGGCCTGCCCTCTTGGAAGGGCAATGGCTCGAGGTGAGCCACAAGCCGGCTCTCTGCCTCGAGTAGATTGGAGAGCATCATCCCCCTCCAATGCACAATGCGCCCCTTTGGCAAGGAGGTGATCACCAAATTACCGGGACCAGAACAACCCGAAGCCCCCCGACACGCGGTGGCTTCAGGATTTCCATCCTGGAGTAGCAAGTCCATATCCTTTTCCAACATGGAGAGGGATCCAGATTCACCGGCCTCCTGAAGATCAGTGGCCAATTTGCATGGATCGAGTTGAGGCCGACCATGCAGATCCCTAGATTGGAACAAGTCCAAACCAGGGGAAGTTGTCGTAGCACCAGAAGAAGTCGAGCTTGGAGCAGATTTCTCCTCGATCTGTGCTGCAGAAGTATGGAGCGGCAAGTTGTCGAGTTCATCGACGAACTTGTCGAGGCCGCTGCGGGGATCCGCAGCGAAGGTTTTTGGCGTCATGTCGACGAGGAATCGCCGAAAGTTGCCCGCACCATCTGCGATGCAAACCCACGAGCCAAAAACGAATGTCGTGCCCTGAGAAGGAACTGACTTGATGAAGTTGAAAGATGCCATCGAGCTCGCCGGTGGATCTTCGACGTGCTCCCCTACCTGGCGCGCCAGCTGTCGGTGTTTAACCGGCTGCCCACCGAGGGATATACCCAAGGTGGTGAATTTTGGGTGAGGGGATGCCGAGATCAGGAACTCGAAGGTGCAAGGAACACAAGTCTTTAGACAGGTTCGGGCCGCTCGGAGCGTAACACCCTACGTCCTGTGTGGTGGTTTGTATTCCTTTTGGTGTATAATGACCTAATGATCTTCTGTTTTGAGAGGGGTCCCTGACCTCCCTTATATATCCGAGAGGCCAGAGTTACAAAGGTGCTAACCAACCTCCACTGAGAGATCATACCAGAACATATCTTGAGTAGATCCCCTCTGTGTTGGTTAGCTCTATCTCCTATTTAAACGGGATAAATAAGAGATAAACCAGATGAATAAGAGATAAGACAGACTTAATCTCTTAGACCTCTTTAAACTACGTTATGTGCCCAGCCCGGTGGCCCCGGGTCTGACACCTATGTATTGGTGGCTATCGACAAGTTTACCAAGTGGATCGAGTACAAGCTGATAGCCAAGCTCACACCAGATCGAGTTGTTGATTTCATCTCCAATATCTTGCACCGCTTCGGCTTCCCGAATACCATCATCACAGACCTGGGTTAAAATTTCACGCCCAACCAGTTTTGGGAGTTCTATGAAAATGCGTGCATCGAAGTTAAGTATGTCTCTGTTGCACACCTGCACACCCAAGGGCCAATGGTCAAGTCGAGAGGGCGAACGGCATGATAATTGATGGCCTCAGGAAGAGACTTTATGATGAAAACAGTAAGAAAGGAGGAAAGTGGATACATGAGTTGCCACATGTCGTCTGGGGGCTCAGGACTCAGCCATCCAAAGCCACAGGACAAACACCGTTCTTCCTTATCTACGGCTCTGAAGCTATCCTACCGGCCGACATCATGTGGAAATCCCCAAGGGTTGAAATGTACAATGAAGGCGAGGTGGACGAAGCAAGGTAGTTAGAGCTCCATTCTGTCGAAGCAGCTCGCTGCACTACTCTTGTTCAGTCAGCATGATACCTGCTGGGATTCGACGATATCACGATCGCAAAATAAGGGAACAGTCGTTCAGTATAGGCGATTTGGTCCTGCGCTGCATCCAAGACGAGTCCGGCTTACATAAGCTCAACTCGAGGTGGGAAGGTCCGTTCGTCGTCAAGCAGGTTACAAGACCGGGGTCGTATCGACTACAATACCCCGAGGGCCAAGATGTCCCAAATTCTTGGAACATTCAGAACCTGCGGAAGTTCTACCCATGAGGAAGCGTGCGGGGATAGCCGTTCTCCGGACGCATAGGTGGCCTTTTTCTTCCGAATCAATTTGGAGGCTACGTGTCACAAAATTCGGAATGTAAAATTTTCTATTAACAGAGGGAGGATACAGCCACGTTCATGTTTTGTACAAATTGACTTCTTGTCATGAGTTTTGATGGAGGCTATGGCCATGTTCATGTTTTTATCGACTTCTTGATTAAGTTTTGACAGAGGCTACGGCCACGATCATGCTTTATATGAATCGACTTTCGCCATGACCTTTGATGGTCGTTTGCGATGATGATCGCATTTTTCCCAACTAGTTCGATCCGTTTGATTGGTTTATACCTAACTTGTTGGACGGGCTCATATGAAGAGCAATTTCAACTACATCCAGAGTTGTTGCACTCGGGGTAGTTTCGATTTTTCTTGCCATAAGCACGGCAGTCTCGCGATGATGCTCGCGTTCTTTCCTAATTGGTTAGACCTGCTCGATCGGGTTATGTCTAACTTGTTGGATGGGTTGCTACTCGGAGCTACTTCGACTACCTCCAGGGTCGCTGCACCCGGGGTAGTGTCTAGTACTTTGCCTTCGAACTTGGATGACAATTCAGTCAAGGCACATACAAGTAGAGATATTAAAAATAATTATATACAAGGAAACGAGTACTTGTTTTTACATCTAAATCCTGTAGTACGCTTTTTACTATCTGTTTTGCTATAGGTTGGGCTTCTTGGAGGTACTCATTGAATTGTTCTTCAAAACACTCCGCAGCCACACCCTGCGCAAATGCCTCTAGTTGAGCCTCCGGCCAAAAGGATTTTACAAAGGAAAGAGCGTGGCTGACACACACGACCGGGGCTTCAGTGAGGAAATTGACGACCTTCCGCGGCGCTCCGAGAAGTCCAGCAAGGGCCGCTCACATGCTTCGTCGTCTTCTTGTGGGTCCACCATGTCCACAAGCTTCTGGGCGGCCCCCCTAAGGTCCTCCAGCTCCTTTTGCCGCTGCTCCTTCTCTTCGCCCAGCGTCTTGATCTACTGAAGGCAGCCGGTGAACTGTTGTTCGGTGTCGGCGATCACCTTCTGCAGCCTGTCAATGTCATCTGTGCGGTGATACAGCATATTCTTCACATCAGTAAGCGACTCTTCTTTATATGTTAAGATTTTCCTAAGTTCTGCGGTGAAGATATTTTTAGAATTCAAGAAAAATTGTTAAGTAAAAGTACTCAAGGGAAGAAAGGGCTTGCCTTGGTGCGCCTTCTTCTGTTCTTTAAGTTGTTCCTGGAGCTCAGAGTTGGCCTTCTCGAGATTGTGCGGATCGTTCTTTAGAAGCCACGTCTCTCGCGTCCGCTCCAGCTTCAGCTTGTCAAGCTCTCTCTAAAGATAAATGTTCTTTGTCTTCTCTTCGGATATGAGTTTTTCTTTTGCAGCGAGCTCCTGGTGGCCACTCATGACGGCCTTCAATTTTTCAGTCTTCTTTTGTGAGTGCTTGATCACATCCTGCATAAGGGGGAAGATTAAGACAAGCAACTCTACAACGTATACTGGCAGAAGAGTAATCACGTCTTACCAGGGTAAAGTTGTACATCTCTTTGGAGATCTTCTTGAAGTACCGGATGTTGTTGTCCGTCAGAATCGGATCATCCACCAGATCTGTGGTGATGATGTTCTGGTATCTGCGTCCGGTCACCAGCAGATCTCCAGGGCTCCTTGAGGTCCCTGCAGCTTCTTCAGAAGATGGTTGTTGGGCACCTGCAAGTCTAGATGCAGTCAGTACATAATGTCTGTGGTCTAAGCAGCTAGCCGTGGACGGTCAGACACTTACCTGTGCCATCTGCAGGAGCAGCATCAGGAGCCTCAACTTGTTCCTCATCACCAGCTCTGGCTTCAGCTTGCTGAGGCTCTGGGGGTGGCAGGTTGGGCAGTGCTGTGTCCACCTCGGGGGCTGGTTCCTTGGGAGCCGGCTCCTTTGGGATTGGTGGCTTGGGGGGCTGGGGTAGCTGCGGCAGGCTTTGGCTTGTGCCTCATATCGCTTGCAGACCTAATGAAGCAGAATCGGTTATGTTATTACACAAGTCGAGAAGAACAGCTTGTTTATTATGCAAGAAAAGATCTATAATTACAGTGAAGATTTCTTCATGACAGCTTTCTTCACTCTTAGAGCCCGTGGCATTTCAACCACGGTACTCGTTGCTGGCGGTGGGGTCACACTAGCTAGTGGCGCGGTGCCCGCCACGGCAATGGTAACCGCTCCTATCGCGGTAGTCGATGGGTCCGTTCCCACCTCTTGGCATTTGGGCTCGGGAGAAGAAGCAGACGGACTGCAAAAGGACAGCGTTAGTTTGCAACAATACTGATAGTTGAGAATTCAACAAGGCAGCAACTTCATACCTGGAGGACTCGACTACATGCGTTTTCCGCTTGTGCACTACCCGACGACCTTGCGGGACCAAAGGTAGAGTTTCGGTCAACTCCACGGATGGTCCGGGGGAGTTGCTCCTTCTCGCCTCTCCTTCGGCTTCTCTTTCCGCCAGGGGGCTCCCGCCTTTAGTGGACTCGCTGCCGAGCAGAGCCTCGGCTGCTTGAGCCCTCTTTGCTTCGGCTGCGACGCTGGGGAGAAGGTGGTCCGGTCGAGGGATGTCGGGTTGCGGTGGATAGCTCCGATACAACTCTGTGTGTCCCTGCAGAAGAGTTTTAGTTAGTAGTGGCAGAACAGCAGAACTGGTTTTAAACAAAAAGTAGTCGAATATTTACCGGTTTCGGAGGATTTTGCGCAGAAAACAACTGCGGGACGTAGGGAACGACGTCCACGTCCAGCAGCACTCGCCTGACCCGGATGAGTGCGGCGTCGTCAGTCAATTCTTCTGCGCACATCCGAGAGGGATCTTCAGTGCCTATGTACTCGAAGCCTAAAGTATGGCTTTGTTGGATTGGCCGGATCCGGCGCTTGAAGAAAGAAAACATTACGGACACTCCGGTCACCCCTATTTCTTTGTGAGCTGCTATGATGGCTAGCAACTCGTCGACTTGGTCTAGGTCTTCTCTGGGAGCTCGGTGTTCCACTCTAGCCTCACGACGGGGGGTTTGCCGGATTTTTCAGGAAGCTGGGGGGCATGGTTTTCGATGTAGAACCAGTGGTTCTTCCATCTAGGAATGTTGGAGGGGAATTTATAGGAAAGGTACCTATCGCTGGCTTGCTGTCTAAGCTGGATGCCGGCGTCCCCTACAACGGATAGGTTTTTGGTTATGGGCTGTGGCTTTATCCGGAATAGGAAGCGGAAAAGATCCCAATGGGGTTTGATTCCGAGGAAGGCATCGCAGAAATGGATGAAGATGGCAATATGGTAAATGGAATTCGGGTTGAGATGATGAAGCTCAAGTCCGTAGAAATAAAGAAGGCCACGGAAAAAAGAGCAAGAGGGGAGGGCCAGACCCCGTTCGGCAAAATGGTAAAATGTGATGATTTCGTCTATATTTTCCATGGGAAAAGGTTCGCGAAAAGAAGGGCGCCAGTTGATAAGACTTTTGTCTTGGAGCAAACCGTCGGAAATAAGTTTTTTGAGATCGTCGTTGGAGCACTTACTGTGAGTCCACTCCCCAGACGACGGCTGTGCCTCCTCCTCCTTCTTCCCATCCTTCTCAGATCTCTTGGGTGCCATTTCTTGATCTGTTCGCCACGAGTTGCTCAGGGGCTGCGGAGAAAGGGGCGGAGAGGTTTGGTTGGATTGGGGCTCTCCAAGGGGGTGAAGGCGGAGTGCGGTTCTGATTGGGGGATTTCGAAAGCTCTTGGTGGATTGCAGATTGGAAGCGAAGTTTTTACTTGGCGTTACCGCGGGGTTAAATAACCTGCGGCTGGTGTCGGTGTTTTACCGGCTGCCCACCGAGGGATATACCCAAGGTGATAAGTTTTGGTGAGGAGACACCGAGATCAGGAACTACTTCGAATTTAATGAACTCGGTGTGGTAGTTCTCCCTCGTGCCGAAGGTGACTGGAAGAACTACCGTACCAAGCGGGTGCGCTGCGTTACCTGGGACGATTCCATAGAAGGGGGACTTGCTCAGAACTAGCATGCCCGAGAGGTCCAAACCCATCTTCCATAGAGTGCTGGCGAAGATGAGGTTGAGACCGCTCCCACCGTCGATGAGCACCTTGGTGAGCCTGACTTCTGCCACCACTGGGTCTAGGACCAGGGGGAACTTTCCAGGCTCCGAGAAGCTCATCCACTGATCATCGCAGGAGAACGAGATGGGGACCTCCGACCAACGGAGAGGTCGTGGAACCGCCGGCTCGATGGACATAATCTCCCGAAGAAGCAGCTTCTGGTCCCGCCTGGAGCCGAAGTCACCGTCGTCCCCGAAGATGACGTTGACAGTCTTTGAAGCATCCTGGAACTTCGTGTTACGCCCTTGGTCCTCTTGATCGTCATCCTCGGGTTCCTTGTCCGCTGGCTTTTTGCTCTTCTTACCACCACCGGAGTTGCTGAATGTCCTCCGGAGATGGTAACAGTCGATGGCCGCGTGGTTGGAGCCTGGGTGCCATGGGCATTTCTTTTGCAGGAGCTTCTCGAACTCCTCCTACGTCGTCGACTTCTTGCCTCGCGGGGGATGATCCATGGCCGCGATGAGATCATTTGGCCTGCACTTTCGGGGTGGACCCGAAAAGTCCCGCTGGCCTTTGTCGGTGCGATTGTCATTTTGGCGCCTCAGATTGCTATCTTGGCGCCGCGGGAACCGCTTCCGCATCTTCTCCTCCTGTTCGGACCAGTTGTGCATCATATCACGAAGGCCCACAATAGTTTTCGGCCTGTTCTGCCCGAAATCTCTGTAGATGCCCGGGTCGTTGACGCCGTTGTAGAAACAGTCGATAATGTTGTCCTCCGAGATGTTCGCGATGGTAGAGCGAACGTCGAAGAAGGGATGTGTGTAGGACCACAGAAGCTTGTTATGTTCCTGTTTGCACTGAGCAAGATCATGACGAGTACCTGCGCGAGCGATGAAGACCTTCTTGAGGCGCTCCCAGGAGTCGATCGAGTTGTTGCTGAGGCTCTCAAGCCAAGTGAGCGGTGCAGGGTCCAGAGCTATCGGGAAGTAGACGACCTTGGTGATGTTGGAGCCCCCTGCGACTTCAATGGCCATAGAGTAGCAGCGTAGCCATTGCTGAGGAGCTTGCTTGCCGTCGTACTTGGTGATGCCGATCGGCTTGAAACCCTCAGGGTACTTGTAGCTGCTGAACCGTGTAGAAAAAGCTGGGAAGCGGTCGCTGCAGTCAGTACCTTCGGTCTCGACTTCTTCGCGTACCTTGCCCCTGGAGTCGATCACAGACCGCGCATCACGGCCTTCATTGATGTGCTGACGTAAGTCTTATGGAAGAGGCCGGTGATTGGCCTGCCGCGGGTTGCCCCCTGGAGGTGGCTGCTGCCACTCGCCAGGGGCCTGACTCCCATAGGCGTTGTTGTTGTTGTGGCTGGGTTGAGGTCGAGGACGACCGCCAGCCGTTCGGCTCTGAGCCTGGCTCCGGCTCTCACCCACGCGCTCCTCCCGGACGGTAGATGCCGGGCTTTGCTGATCGAGCTGAATCCAGGCCCTCTGCACGTATAGAAGTGCTTGACACACATTCGGATCATGTAACACCCTAATGTAAAATTCCAAGAATTATAATGGATTTGATTTGGCTCCATTAATTTTCTAATGCTTCATTGTGCTTAGTTTGCATTCAACCTAATTAAATTATACAAAGAATTAAAATTCATTGTAGGAACAACATGATTGTGCATTCGTGCTGGTGCATATGTTTTATTGGAATGAGTGCACAGGGTTTGAATTCAAAAGTTCATTTGAATTCAAATAGATTTGAGTTTCAAAAGGTTTAGAAAAGAAAAAAAGAAAGGAAACTGGAGAAGGCAGTTCAGCCCAGGCAGCCTAACCTGCCTCCTCTCTCCCCTTAGGCCGGCCCTTTCCCCGCGCACGCCCATTCCCTCCCTCTCTCTTTCTTCCCCCGCTCACCCGGCCTCCTTTCCCTGCGGTCCGATCCCCCTCGCTCGGCCCACCTCCATCTCTCTAGCGCTCAGCCCAGCCCGCGCTCTCTTCCCTCTCTCTCTCTCTCTGATTCCCCGACCCCACCTGTCGGCGCCCCCCTTCCTCCTTTCCTTCTTCTTCCTTACGCCGGCTTCCTCTGTTCTGCTCCACTTCCGCCGCGATCTCTCACGGTTCCATGGCCCCGCTCCACCCCGCGCTCGCAAGGACCCACTGGCCAGTGCCCGAGCCTTCCCTTCCTTCTAGAAGCCCACCCGAGCTCAGATTTGAGCGGGCCGCAACGAACTCGCGCGATGCGCGGAATCCATTCCACGGTGACCTGCATGCTGGGGCCGCCCCACCCCTTCTTAGCCGCAGCCATCCCTCGCGCCCACCCTAAGCCGCCTCCACACTCCAGCACCGACCGAGCCCTTGCGCCACAGTGCCATCGCCCGGACCTAGGTCTGCGCCGCTGCTACAATTTGACCTCGACGCCGCTGTGGTTCGGCAGTTCCACTGCGCCTCCGGCCGATTCAAGCCTCGGTGAGCACCACATGTTCCTCCAGGTCCTGTTGCGCTAGTCTCCATAGGCCGTAGCCCACCCCTACAGCCAGAACATCGCCCCCGGTGCTCTACTGCTGCTGCTCCGGCTCGGTGCACCCCGGCGGCTCTACACAGCCTCGCTCAGACCCGATTCCGGGGTGTTCTTGCACGGCGCACGCACCCACAACCTTTTGCCTCCGTTTTTGGGTCTAGAGCAGCGCGTGAACGCGCACGCCGGCGAGTCACACCGTGCAGATCAGCCCAGTTTTTAGTGTTTAGGTCCCAGTTCTCTTTATAAATAGAACCCGTAGTCCAGTCTCAGTAGCTTTGTGCGTTAGACCCTGCGTCTAGGGTTTAATTATGTTTAGACCCTCCATTTTAGCACAGAAGCCCCTGGAAACTTCAGTTTTCTCGCAGTTAAGCCCCTAGATCCTGTTTTAACCCTAGTTTTCGCGTCTTAGCTCCATTTTAGGTGATTTTCGCGCTCACGCGATCGTTATAACATGTAGAATAGTTTTAGTTTAGTTTTGTGTGCTGTTTTACTGTATTGTTGTATTGTTTCTTATCTTTTGCCCTTGTTTGCATGTATGTGCCTGTGTGGACCATGCTTGGACGTTTCAATTGTGAGTAGACGTTGAGCCATCGGAGGAGTACCAGGAGCCACCTTCTTCAGAGCCCTTTGAGCAGCAGCAGGAGAACTTTGAGGAAGACAAGTATAACATGAACATCCTATCACCTTTAAATACAATTTTATACTGCATTTTAATATTGTGTGCCCATAAGGATTTCCTAGCCACTCTCCAGCACGGTGCTTAGTGCTTGGTTGGCCACTCTCCATAAGGACCGGTTCATAGAGCGACAACCTGGGAAAACCGCGCAACCACAAGACTGGAATGGGATGGTCTTGACTTACTAATTAGGTCATTTTGGTTTGGGAGTAACTTACCTGCGGGGCAAGAGGGGTGGTAAGCTTCAATGGTCCCTGCTCCTTCGGCTTGGTCTGTGCTGTGTGCTTGTACCCCCGTGAGGTGGGCCCCATCGTCGCTGATCCAAAAACCTTAGCGGTTACACCTTACTAACGTGGTCCTTTGTAACGGTCTCGTAGTGCGCTGCTAGTCATCTCACCTAAGGAAGTGTGATGAACAACTAGCGTAGCTCACGACTTGTGGGTAAAGTTGTGCAACCTCTCGAGAGTGTAAAACTGGTATACTAGCAGTTCTCACGGTCATGAGCGGCCTAGATCCTCCGTCTGATTAGTGGGGTTTACCTTTGGTGGTTTGGCTTGGTTTTCAGTAGACTAATGATTAATTTTGATTAATTATTATGTAACTTGGGTTATGATAATTCATCCACTTGTAGTAAATAGCTTTAATAAAATTTGCCAAGATTAAAAGCTAATGCAGTTGAGTCAGCTAACCTTAGAGCCTCATAATTCGTGTTATACTTGTTGAGTACAAGTTGTGTACTCACACTTGCCTCCTCTCCTCTTCTATTCCCTTTAGGATATCTTCGACTGCTGCTCAGTACCAGGCAACGTGGAGGACTACATCAGCGGACTTGATGATTTCTAGGCGTTGTCTCCCAGCCGACGTCCCTGTGGCGCCCTGTTCTTTATGTATTTATTTTACGCTTCCGCATTCCTTGAACGGATTCTTGATTCAGTTGTAATAAAGATATTCATTTATGATTTATACGCTTTTATTTCGAGATACGTGTTGTGATATCTTGATGATTCTGTTGTATATATGCGTGACTTGATCCTGGCGCATACATGATTGCTCGGTTTATATTCTTATAAATCGGGTGTGACAGAATTTGGTATCAGAGCCGTGTTGACTGTACGACGAAGTCTAGATAAAAATGGTCGAGTTTAGGGATTTTCTTTCTCTTGCCTTGCCTTCGCAAAACTCAAAAATTCATTTCTGTTTCCATTCCTTGAGTTCTAAACTTCGATTTGCTAGTTCTTTCTCTTATATTTTCCGAGAATTAGCCTGATATCTTCCGTAGACATTGGCCTGAAATTTTCTGACTGTCCTCATAAGCCTAGGAGGCCTTTGCAAAAACACGCTAGAGTGTATGGTTGTTTTAGTCGAGTTGTGTGATAAACTCGGCTAATGTTTGAATATTGAGTGTTTGTGATTGTGAAAAATGTTTGATTTGGATTTTTGGTTGATTGCATAGTTTAGAAGTTAAACTTGCTCATGCAAATCGATTTTAATGCAAACCTGAATTAAGTAATAAATATTGAGATAGACCGTTGGGGGGGTAAAACTGTACACTCTTTACTCTCTACTTTATCCTGCCAGAGTTTTCTTTCCAGAATCGTACAATATCTGTCTCTTATGAATTTTGTTCTGCTGCAAACAGATGGTGAACACCCGGAGCACCGGCAATGGTTCTGGACAGCAGGGGCAGAACAACCAGAGTACCGACCAGCAGATGCCGATGCCTCCACCTTTGACTTCGGAGTAGTTCTTCCAACTCCAGATGCAGATGATGGCCACTCTGAACAACACTATTCAGATGCTGCAGCAGATCCACGCCCAGCCGCCACCTCCTCCACCGCAGCAGCCCCACGACAGGCGCGTGGACTTTCTGAGGGGTCACCCGCCGAGGTTCTCCCATGCAGCTGATCCACTCCAGGCTGACGACTGGCTTCGCTCGGTGGAACCCCAGTTGGATGTCGCTCAGTGCGACGACAGGGAGCGAGTTCTATACGCGGCAGGGCAGCTGTGAGGCTCGGCTCTCGATTGGTGGGAGTCCTATCCAGCACGGGACCGCGACGCTCTCACCTGGGTCCAGTTCCGGGAGCGCATCAGGAACCACCACATCCCTGCTGGAGTGATGAAGATGAAGCACAAGGAGTTCCTTGCGCTTAAGTAGGTAAATTAGAGTAAAAAAAATCTTTCCGCAATTCCTATTTGAGCTCAAGCCCACCCTTGTTTATCTTCGTGAAATTGGAAATGCTGAGTAATTTCCATTTTCTTTTTCCGGTGCTTATCATTTCAGGGAGCTATGACGGTGACCGAGTACCATGATCGTATCCTCCAGCTCGCTCGCTACGCCCCTGCTGAGGTCGCCAATGATGGCGATAAGCAGGAGCACTTCAGGGAGGGGCTAGATGATCACCTTGAGTACGCGCTCATGAACCACTGCTTCGACAACTTCAACCATCTGGTTGACTCTGGCCTCAACACCGAGCGCAAGCGCCGGGAGATTGAGGACAAGAAGAGGAAGATGGCTCCTGCTGCGTCTGGCAGCAACACTCGACCAGGTACCAATACTAGCAGCAGCAGCACAGGACACCTCCACCGTACCTGCAGCGACAGCAGCAGTACCCGCCTCGTCCTCAGCTGCAGCAGCAGGCGGGACAGGGCCAGAGGCTTCCAGCGCCTCCGGCACGCTCAGAGCCACCAGCCTCACCAGCTCCGCAGCAGGGAGTGCCTACTCCTCCTACCGGACAGCAGGCTCCAGCATTCCCACGGGCGTGCTATCACTGCGGCGAGCAGGGACACTACGCCAACGTCTGTCCCCGGAAGGCGCAGTCTGGACAGCAGGGACGCCCAGCTCAGCCCAAGGCGCCATCCCAGGGCAGGGTGAACCACGTGACGGCCGAGTCGGTGGCCGAGGCTCCCAACGTGGTTATTGGTACGTTCATGGTCAATACCCACCCTGGTACCATGCTTTTCGATACTGGTGCTACGCATTCCTTCATTACTCAGTCTTTTGTTGAGCATCGTGGTATTCATACTAGCACATTAAAGAGGGGCATGTTAGTATCTTCACCGGGAGGGCAGTTGAGGTCTCATATCTTCTGTCCCAGAGTCAGTGTTGTCATAAGGGGGGTAGAGTTCAGTGCAAATCTAATGGTGCTAGACACCAAGGGTATCGATGTGATCTTGGGAATGGAGACCCTTGCTAGATGGGGTGTTAGGATTGATTGTGCTCAGAGGACTGTTCACCTGTCAACCCCGGATGGATAGGAGGTCACAGTCAGTGCTTCGGAGGCCTCTGGGATTCTTTGTCAGATGGAGGCTAGACCCACGGATGGTATTCGCGTGGTGTCTGAATTCCTGGATGTCATTCCTAATGATTTGCCAGGTATACCGCCTAATCGCGACATTGAGTTTTCTATTGATCTCTTGCCTGGCACAGCTCCTATTGCTAAGCAGCCCTATCGTATGGCACCCGTTGAGCATGAGGAAGTTAAGAAGACCGTCGACGAGTTACTAGCCAAGGGCTATATCCGTCGTAGTTTCTCTCCTTGGGCTTTTCCTGTATTGCTAGTAGAGAAGAAGGATGGCGCGAAGAGAATGTGCATCGATTATCGGGATCTGAATGCAGTCACCATCAAGAACAAGCATCCATTACCTCGTATTAAGGATCTATTTGATCAGCTTCAGGGTACTTGTGTATTCTTGAAGATTGATCTGCGTTTGGGTTATCACCAGCTGAAGATTCATCCCGAGGATATCCCGAAGACGGCATTCACCTGCAAGTATGGGCTATATGAGTATACGGTCATGTCCTTTGGCTTGACCAATGCTCCGGCTTTCTTCATGCATCTGATGAACAAGGTTTTCATGGATTATCTGGACACCTTTGTGGTGATATTCATTGATGATATCCTAGTATATTCCAAGTCAGAGGCAGAGCATGAGAAGCATTTGAAGCTCGTGTTGCAGAGGCTGAGAGAGCACAAGCTGTATGCCAAGATCAGCAAGTGCGAATTCTGGATTGACGAGGTTCCCTTCCTCGGTCATGTCATCTCCAAGGGAGGTATTGCTGTGGACCCAGGCAAGGTGAAGGATATGCTTGACTGGGTGGTGCCCCAGACAGTGAAGAAAGTTCGCTCTTTTTTGGGCTTAGCAGGATATTATCAGAGGTTCATTGAGAATTTCTCTAAGATTGCGAAGCCTTTGACTTCCTTGCTAGAGAAGGGTGTGGATTTCTCCTGGACTGATGAGCGCTAGAAGGCCTTCGAGGAGCTGAAGAAGAGGTTAACTTCGACGCCAGTCCTTACTCTGCCAGACCAGAGCAAGAGGTTCACAGTGTATTGTGATGCTTCGAGGGATGGTCTTGGTTGCGTTTTGATGCAGGAGGGCAGTGTGATAGCTTATGCTTCACGGCAGTTGCGCCGGCACGAGCTGAATTATCCCACTCATGATATGGAGTTAGCCGCAGTTGTGCATGCTCTGAAGATATGGAGGCATTACTTGTTTGGGCAGAGGTGTGATATTTACACCGATCACAAGAGCCTCAAGGACATTTTCACTCAGAGTGAGCTGAACATGCGGCAGAGAAGATGGCTAGAGTTGGTCAAGGATTATGATCTGGAGATTCACTATCATCCAGGCAAGGCCAATGTTGTAGCAGATGCTTTGGGCAGGAAGAGCTATGTTAACATGGCCGTGGCTTTTCAAATGCCTCAGGAGTTATGCGAGGAATTTGAGCAGTTGAGTCTGGGTTTCTTGCATCACACCTCGAGTGCATAGTTCGAGGCAGAACCCACTCTATAGGTGGAGATCTAGCAGCATCAAAAAGAAGATAAGAAGCTGCAGGAGATCCATGGACTGCTCAAGATTGGCAAGGCACCTCATTTCAGAGAGGATGATCAGGGTATCTTGTGGTACAAGGGCCAGATATGTGTGCCGGATGTAAAGGATCTCATGAAGCTGATCTTGAGTGAGGCTCATGATACAGCGTATTCCATTCATCTGGGTAGCACGAAGATGTATTATGACCTAAAGGAACGATTCTGGTGGTATGGAATGAAGCGTTCCATTGCGGAGTACGTGGCTATCTGTGACACTTGTCAGCGTGTCAAGGCAGAGCATCAAAGACCAGCAGGTCTATTGCAGCCATTGAAGATTCCAGAGTGGAAATGGGAGGAGATCACTATGGACTTCATTGTTGGATTGCCTCGTACTCAGAAAGGGTACAACTCCATATGGGTAGTAGTGGATCGGTTGACGAAGGTTGCCCACTTCATTCCGGTGAACACTACTTACTCCGGTGCTAGACTCGCAGAGTTGTACATCTCCAGGATCGTCTGTCTGCATGGTGTTCCGAAGAAGATCATATCTGATAGAGGATCTCAGATCACTTCACGGTTCTGGGAGCAGTTGCATGATTCGCTCTATACGAAGCTACGCTTCAGTACCGCCTATCATCCTCAGACAGACGGACAGACACAGAGATCCAACCAAGTGTTGGAGGATATGCTTCGCGCCTGCGCTATTCAGTATGGTACCAGCTGGGATAAATGCCTGCCGTTTGCAGAGTTTTCATATAACAACAGCTATCAGGCCAGTTTGAAGAAATCTCCTTTCGAGGCCCCGTACGGGCGGAAGTGCAGAACTCCGCTGTATTGGGATCAGATTGGTGAGAGGCAGGTGTTCGGTCCAGATATTATAGAGAATGCAGAACAGCTGGTACAGCAGGTACGAGAGAATTTGAGGGTCGCTCAGACTCGTCAGAAGAGTTATGCGGATGTGCGTCGTCGGGATCTGACCTTTGCAGTGGATGATCATGTGTATCTGAAGGTCTCGCCGATGAGAGGAATCCGTAGGTTTAATGTGAAGGGGAAGTTAGCCCCTAGATACATTGGTCCGTTCAAGGTGTTGGAATGGAAGGGTGAGGTAGCATATCGTTTGGAGTTACCTCCCAATCTCTTAGGAGTACATGATGTCTTCCATGTATCTCAGCTGAAGAAGTGCTTGAGGGTGCCAGAAGAACAAGCACCGTTGGAAGGGTTGGAAGTGCAGGAGGATCTGACCTACACCGAGCATCCGGTGAAGATTCTGGAGACGTCCGAGAGAGTTACCAGGAACAAGAAGATCCAGATGTGCCGTGTTCAGTGGAGTCATCACAAAGAGGATGAGGCTACTTGGGAGCGAGAAGATGAGCTGAGGAGGACCTATCCAGATCTCTTTGCTAGCTAGCCTATCCGAATCTCGGGACGATATTCCTGTAAGGGGGGTAGGTTTGTAACACCCTAATGTAAAATTCCAAGAATTATAATGGATTTGATTTGGCTCCATTAATTTTCTAAAGATTTATTGTGCTTAGTTTGCATTCAACCTAATTAAATTATACAAAGAATTAAAATTCATTGTAGGAACAACATGATTGTGCATTCATGCTGGTGCATATGTTTATTGGAATGAGTGCACAAGGTTTGAATTCAAAAGTTCATTTGAATTCAAATAGATTTGAGTTTCAAAAGGTTTAGAAAAGAAGAAAAGAAAGGAAACTGGAGAAGGCAGTTCAGCCCAGGGCAGCCCAACCTGCCTCCTCTCTCCCCTTGGGCCGGCCCTTTCCCCGCGCACGCCCATTCCCTCGCTCTCTCTTTCTTCCCCCGCTCACCCGGCCTCCTTTCCCTGCGGCCCGATCCCCCTCGCTCGGCCCACCTCCATCTCTCTAGCGCTCAGCCCAGCCCGTGCTCTCTTCCCTCTCTCTCTGATTCCCCGACCCCACCTGTCGGTGCCCCCCTTCCTCCTTTCCTTCTTCTTCCTCACGCCAGCTTCCTCTGTTCTGCTCCGCTTCCGCCGCGATCTCTCGCGGTTCCGTGGCCCCGCTCCACCCCGCGCTCGCAAGGACCCACTGGCCAGCGCCCGAGCCTTCCCTTCCTTCTAGAAGCCCACCCGAGCTTGGATTTGAGTGGAATCCGTTCCACGGTGACCCGTAGGCCAAGGCTGCCCCACCCCTTCTTAGCCGCAGCCGTCCCTCCCGCCCACCCTAAGCCGCCTCCGCACTCCAGCACCGACCGAGCCCTTGCGCCGCAGTGCCATCACCCGGACCTAGGTCTACGCCGCCGCCGCAATTTGACCTCGACGCCGCTGTGGTCCGGCAGTTCCGCTGCGCCTCCGGCTGATTCAAGCCTCGGTGAGCACCACATGTTCCTCCTGGTCCTGTTGCGCTAGTCTCCATAGGCCGTAGCCCACCCCTACAGCCGGAACATCTCCCCCGGCGCTCTGCTGCCGCTGCTCCGGCTCAGTGACACCTCGGTGGCTCTACACAGCCTCTCTTAGACCCGATTCCGGGGTGTTCTTGCACGGCGCACGCACCCACAACCTTTTGCCTCCATTTTCTGGTCTAGAGCAGCGCTTGAACGCGCATGCCGGCGAGTCACGCCGTGCGGACCCACTGTCGCCAGTGGGCTTGCCACCCAGAGCCTCGGCGAGCCCTGCTGTAACCCTAGGTGGGTTACGCGTGTTGAGCCGAACCCCCTTGACCCTTTTCCTGCTCAGATCCCAGCCCGGAGGGCCGAGTTTGGCCAGCTCCGGCGAACTTCCACCGCAGGAACCGGATTCCGGCGACCCAGCGCCGCCCCCTCGCTCGCATTAGACGCCAGCCGTCCGTTCCCGAGCTGCGGCCGAGATTAGATCGTGCTAAGAGCAAGTTAGAGCCGCCAGATCTTGATCCAATGGTCATGATTAGAAGATACCGGTTTGGCCTGGCTATTTTGTTAAAGACCCCCTGAGCTTTCCCGAAAACAACCCGCAGTCCAGCGCAGTACGAAAGTATTTGCAGATCAGCCCAGTTTTTAGTGTTTAGGTCCCTATTCTCTTTAGAAATAGAACCCGCAGTCCGGTCTCGGTAGCTTTGCGCGTTAGACCCTGCGTCTAGGGTTTAATTATGTTTAGACCCTCGGTTTTAACACAGAAGCCCCTGGAAACTTCAGTTTTCTCGCAGTTAAGCCCCTAGATCCTGTTTTAACCCTAGTTTTCGCGTCTTAGCTCCGTTTTAGGTGGTTTTCACGCTCACGCGATTGTTATAACATGTAGAATAGTTTTAGTTTAGTTTTGTGTGCTGTTTTACTGTATTGTTGTACTATTTGTTATCTTTTGCCCTTGTTTGCATGTATGTGCCTGTGTGGACCATGCTTGGACGTTTCGATCGTGAGTAGACGTTGAGCCATCGGAGGAGTACCAGGAGCCACCTTCTTCAGAGCCCTTTGAGCAGCAGTAGGAGAACTTTGAGGAAGGCAAGTATAACATGAACATGCTATCACCTTTAAATACAATTTTATACTGCATTTTAATATTGTGTGCCCATAAGGATTTCCTAGCCACTGTTATCCTTTATATAATACCTTGGGTTGCATTTTGGTTAGTTGTGCTAGGTGCTGCGCTCTCACCTTTAATGGTCCTTTTTAATTAATTTGATTAATGATATATGCAACTTGATTCTGAGAGTGGCCCTCTGTGCTGTGTGCTTGAGCGGTTCATGTCTCATTAAAATATGTTTTATTAGAAACTTGGTTTAGGGGGCCAGCACGGTGCTTAGTGCTTGGTTGGCCACTCTCCATAAGGACCGGTTCATAGAGCGACAACCTGGGAAAACCGCACAACCACAAGACTGGAATGGGACGGTCTTGACTTACTAATTAGGTCATTTTGGTTTGGGAGTAACTTACCTGCGGGGCAAGAGGGGTGGTAAGCTTCAATGGTCCCTGCTCCTTCGGCTTGGTCTGTGCTATGTGCTTGTACCCCCGTGAGGCGGGCCCCATCGTCGCTGATCCAAAAACCTTAGCGGTTACACCTTACTAACGTGGTCCTTTGTAACGGTCTCGTAGTGCGCTGCTAGTCATCTCACCTAAGGAAGTGTGATGAACAACTAGCGTAGCTCACGACTTGTGGGTAAAGTTGTGCAACCTCTCGAGAGTGTAAAACTGGTATACTAGCCGTGCTCACGGTCATGAGCGGCCTAGATCCTCCGTCTGATTAGTGGGGTTTACCTTTGGTGGTTTGGCTTGGTTTTCAGTAGACTAATGATTAATTTTTATTAATTATTATGTAACTTGGGTTATGGTAATTCATCCACTTGTAGTAAATAGCTTTAATAAAATTTGCCAAGATTAAAAGCTAATGCAGTTAAGTCAGCTAACCTTAGAGCCTCATAATTCGTGTTATACTTGTTGAGTATAAGTTGTGTACTCACACTTGCCTCCTCTACTCTTCTGTTCTCTTTGGGATATCTTCGACTGCTGCTCAGTACCAGGCAACATGGAGGACTACATCAGCGGACTCGACGATTTCTAGGCGTTGTCTCCCAGCCGACGTCCCTATGGCGCCCTGTTCTTCATGTATTTATTTTATGCTGCCGCATTCCTTGAATTGATTCTTGATTCAGTTGTAATAAATATATTCAGTTATGATTTATACGCTTTTATTTCGAGATACGTGTTGTGATATCTTGATGATTCTGTTGTATATATGCGTGACTTGATCCTGGCGCATATATGATTGCTCGGTTTATGTTCTTATAAATCGGGTGTGATAGATCATTACTGCACTCGAGTATGGCCGTGACCCTGGTGATGTTGGCCACCAGAGTCCTGAAGCCCCACTCGCCTACGGCGGCGAATTCAGGGTCAAGCTCCTGATGCATAGATCGCCTGCGCTCGTTGACCCTCCTCCGCCGGATTATGCGGGCCCTGTTCCTGGCCCTCCGCGCCTCACGATCGGCGTCGTTCTCATCGCCAGCGTTGGCAGTGGTCTCATCTTCGGAGACCGCATCGAAGTTGACGATGGGAAAACCACCATCGTCCTCGCCTTCTTCCGCCTTTAGCACCTGGCGGGAGGCGAGCTCATCAGAGCTCGCGTCGACTAGTTCAGTCGACTCCTCCGCCACGGTGGCCAGCGGCCTGCCTGTAACACCCCAAAGGTAATTTCTTTAGATTATAGTGAATTTATTTTGGCTCAAATGAAATTTCCAAGCTTTTTCTCTAATTTGCCTTGCATTTAAGACAATTTATAACACAAGAAAATAAAACTAATAATAGGGTCAACATGTTTGTGCATTCATGCTGGAGCATTATTTTTCTTGTGTTGAGCTTGCAGGGTTTGAATTCAAATCTATTTGAATTCAAAGAGTTTGTTTGAGTGTAGGAAAGAAAAAGGAAAGAAGAAAAAGAAAAGAAAAGGGCAGCCCAGTTCCCTTCTCTCAGCCCGGCCCACCACCTTTTCCTCTCCTTCTTCCGCATGGGCCAAGCCGGCCCATTTCCGTTTTCCCCAGCCCGAGCACCCGCTCCTCTCTTTCCTCTCTCTGGCAACGCGGTCCCACTGGTCAGCGCCTTCTTCTCCCTCTCCCTTTTCTCCTCCGGCACTCAACTTCCCCCCGAGATCTCCGGCGAGCTCCCTCGCCTCGGGCCCGCACGTCAATGGGACCGCCGCCGCCCTACAAAGAGTAGCCCCCAACCCATCCGAACCCTAACCCTAGCCCCTGCGTCGCCCCGAGGACCTCCAGCGCCGCCGCCCCCTTTCTTCCTCCGCCCGGTCATCTCGGCCTCGCCGTGGTCAGGCCACTCCACCGCGCCCCGGCCCCCTGCAACCCCCGTGTCCTCTCTCTCTCACCATCTAGAAGCTTCCTGAGGCCGCAATCTCACCCCGGGCCTCTGCATCACCGGGATTTCGCGAAGAGATCGCCGCCGGTGAGCTGTGCCGCCCCCGCAATTCGCCATCGCCGGCGATCCCCGGACGTCCCTAATCCCTCTGGCACCCTCGCAGGACCTTCGCGTGTCGAACCGAGGAAACCCGACGCTCGGAGAGCGCCCACAGCCGCCTTCCCCACGAGCGCCGCCTATCTCCGTCCGTGCTCCACCGCCGCCGTCGTCGCCAGCACCCCTGCACCGCTCCCCAGTCGATCTAAACCCCTCGGTGAGCTTCCCCTTCACGCCCTGGTTCTTTTGCACTAGGAGTCGTGATCCTTAGCTAGCCGCAGAGCCTAGACCGCGCGCACGCCGGCGTGGTTTGTCGTGCCGAGCCGCTCTCGCCGTCGTTCCACCCTAACCGAGCTTGAATCCACCTCCTCAAGTGCCCAGCTAGGTTCCCCGCGTTGTGCTCTACCTCCTGGGTTTGATCTCGTCGTGAAATGTCCCCGGGAACGCGTGATCGCGTGTCTCCGGCGAGCTCCCGAGCCGCGCCGCCGCGGGCTTGATCGCCGGCGTCTCCTGCCGCCGCCTGTGCTCCCCGACCCGACCCGAGCCGTCCGATCCGAAGTCAGCGGTCGGGATTAGATCCCGCGTACCTCTTCCATCCCAGCCCTTCGATCAAGATCCAGTGGACCGGACCCCCTCAGTCAGATCGGACCGTCCGTAAACGGCAGTTAGATCGGACCGTCCGAACCGGATCGCGTGTAAACCGTTAGATCTAGATCCAGCGGCCACGATGCGCGTATACCCCTTCGCGAAATAGATCTGATCTGGGCCATGGAAGTTAGATCCAGTGGTCCGGATTAGCGCGTACCGCTTCAGCCTGGCCATTTTGTTAAAGAGCCCCTGCGCTTTTCAAGAATCAACCCGCAGTCCACTACAGTTCAATAACAATTGCAGTTTAGCCCTATTTCTTGCACCGAAGCCCTTGATCTTTATAGAATTTGAACCCGCAGTCCAAGCCCTGTATTTTCACGTGTTAGCCCCTGCGTTTAGCCTTTAATTACGTTTAGGTTCCTGGTTTTTGTCCAGAACCCCTTGGAAGTTCCGTTTTTCTTACAGTTTAGTCCCTGGACCTTGTTTTAGCCCTAGATTTTGCGTTTTAGCTCCGTTTTAAGCGCTCTTTATGTCCACGCGATCGTTGTAACGCGTAGAATAGTTCTAGGCCAATTTTATGTGCTGTTCTATTGTATTGGTGTACTGTTTCTTATATTTTGCTATTGTTTGCATGTGTGTGCACGTGTGGACCATGTATTGCTCTTACGATCGTGAGTAGACGTCGAGCCACCGGAGCAGTACCAGGAGCCTTCTTCCGAGCAGTTCGAGCAGCAGCCGGGAGAGTACGAGGAAGGCAAGTATAACATGAACCTCCTATCACTTTTAATACAATTTCATACTGCATTTTAATACTGTATGCCTATAAGGACTTTCCTAGCCACTTTATATCCTTTATATATACCCTTTGGGTTGCATTTTGGTTAGTTGTGCTAGGTTGCTGCGCTATAACACACTTGGTCCTTTTTAATTAATTTGTTAATGATCTTATGCAACTTAATTCTGGAGCCGACCCTCTGTGCTGTGTGCTTGAGTGGTTTGTGCGTCCTTAAAAGATGTTTTTGTAGAAACAAGGTTTAGGGGGCCAGCACGGTGCTTAGTGCTTGGTTGGCCACTCTCCATAAGGACCGGTTCATAGAGCGACAACCTGGGACAACCGCGCAACCACAAGACTGGAATGGGACGGTCTTGACTTACTAATTAGGTCGTGTTGGTTCGGGAGTAACTTACCTGCGTGGGCAAGAGGGGTGGTAAGTTTCAATGGTCCCTGCTCCTCCGGCTTGGTCTGTGCTGTGTGTCTTGTACCCCCGGAGGTGTCCTTAGCGGTTACGCCTTACCAATGTGATCCTTTGTAACGGTCTCGTAGTGCGCTTGCTAGCCATCTCACCTAAGGAAGTGTGATGAACAACTAGCATAGCTCACGACTTGTGGGTAAAGTTGTGCAACCTCTCGAGAGTGTAAAACTGATATATCAGCTGTGCTCACAGTCATGAGCGGCCCAGATCCTCCGTCTGATTAGTGGGGTTATCAACCTTTGATTAGGGAGATTCCCCGGGTGGTTTTGGTTTGGATGGTTCCCAGTAGTTCTTAATTAATACTGATTAATTTCTTATGCAATTTGGGTTATGGTAACTCATCCACTTGTAGTAATTAGCTTAAATAAAAATTTGCCAAGATTAAAAGCTAATGCAGTTGAGTCAGCTAGCCTAGAGCCTCATAGTTTGTGTTATACTTGTTGAGTACGAGTTTGTACTCACACTTGCCTCTCTACTCTTCTGTTCTATTTCGGATATCTTCGACTGCTGCTCAGTGCCCGGCAACGTGGAGGACTACGTCAGCAGCTTCGACGACTTCTAGGCGTTTGTCTCCCAGTCGACGTCCCTGTGGCGCCCAGCTCTTCATGTATCCATTTTACGCTTCCGCATTCCTTGAACTGATTCTTGATTCAGTTGTAATAAAGATATTCATTTTATAATTTATACGCTTTTAATCGTGACATGTGTTGTGATATCTTGATAATCTGTTGTATATATGCGTGACTTGATCCTGGCGCATATATGATTGCTCGATTTATGTTCTTATAAATCGGGTGTGACAGATTGGTATCAGAGCCGTGTTGACTGTAGGACGAAGCCTAGATAGAAATGGTCGAGTTAGGGATTTCCTTTCGCTTGCTCTGCTTCCGCAAAACTCAAACATTCGTTTCTGCTTCTATTCCTTGGATTCTGAACCTCGAGTTTGCTAACCCTCTCTGCTTTTTCCGAGGGTTACTTTGATATATCCCGTAGACGTTGGCCTGAATTCGTTTAACCCTATCAGTTTAAGCTATCCCAATGAAAATCCGCTAGAACGAGTGTGTTAGTCGAGTAATGTGATAAACTCGACTAAGTTGTGAATATTGAATGTTTGTTATTGTGCAAATGTTTGATTTGGATTTTTGGTTGATTGCATAGTCTAGTAGTTAAACTTGTTCATGCAAATCGACCGTAACCCCACTTGAACTAAATAATAAAATTTGATTTAGATCGTTGGGGGTAAAACCTATATTCCTTTCTCTCTGTTATATCCTATCGAAGTTTCATCTCCTCAGCGGCACCATATCTTATTCTCATAAATTTCGTTTGTTGCAATCAGATGGTAAACACCAGGCGCACTGGTTCCGGTTCTGACCCGCAGGAGCAGAACAACCAGAGTACTGGTCAGCCATTACCGATGCCGCCACCACTGACCCCGGAGCAGTTCTTCCAGCTCCAGATGCAGATGATGGCGACCCTGAACAACACTGTTCAGGCTCTGCAGCATATCCACGCTCAGCCACCGCCTCCTCCGCCACCTCAGCCTCGTGATCGGCGTGCGGATTTCCTGAGAGGTCACCCTCCAACCTTCTCTCACGCCACGGACCCACTCCAGGCGGACGACTGGCTTCGTTCGGTGGAGCGCCAGTTGGTTGTTGCGCAATGCGACGACCGAGAGCGGGTTCTGTACGCAGCAGGGCAGCTGCGAGGCTCCGCTCTTGACTGGTGGGAGTCCTACCCAGCTCAGGACCGTGACTCTCTCACCTGGGTCCAGTTTCGTGAGCGCTTCAGGAACCATCATATCCCTGAGGGCATCATGAAGATGAAGCAGAAGGAGTTCCATGCTCTTCAGCAGGTAAATTTGAAAGGAATCCCCTGCAGTTTCTTTTGAGCTTCGATCTATCCTTGATCTCTTTCGTGAGCCTGACCTATTGAGCGATTTCTATTCTTGTTATCTGTGCTCTTAAGCAGGGATCTATGACGGTGACGGAGTACCATGACCATTTTCTTCAGCTGGCCCGCTATGCCCCTGCTGACGTCGCTCGTGATAGCGATAAGCAGGAGTATTTCAAGGAGGGACTGGATGATCACATCCAGTATGCGCTGCTGAACCACCGCTTCGACAACTTCAACCAGCTGGTTGATGCGGCTCTCAACACCGAGCGCAAGCGCCGGGAGATTGAGGATAAGAAGAAGAAGATGGCTCCATCCTCTTCAGGCAGCAACACTCGTCCCCGATATGACGGTGACGGAGTACCGTGACCATTTTCTTCAGCTGGCCCGCTATGCCCCTGCTGACGTCGCTCGTGATAGCGATAAGCAGGAGTATTTCAAGGAGGGACTGGATGATCACATCCAGTATGCGCTGCTGAACCACCGCTTCGACAACTTCAACCAGCTGGTTGATGCGGCTCTCAACACCGAGCGCAAGCGCCGGGAGATTGAGGATAAGAAGAGGAAGATGGCTCCATCCTCTTCAGGCAGCAACACTCATCCACCACTGCCGCAGCGGCAGCAGTTTCCGCCTCGTCCTCAACAGCAGCAGCAGGCGGGACAGGGTCAGAGGCTTCCAGCGCCTCCGGCTCCACCAGCTCAGAGGCAGGGAGCGCCCACTCCTCCTCCTGGGCAGCAGGCCGCTGCATTTCCGCGAGTGTGCTTCCACTGCGGCGAGCCGGGGCACTACGCCAACGTCTGCCCCCGGAAGGCACAGTCAGGACAGCAGGGGCGTGCAGCTCAGCCCAAGGCCCCAGCTCAGGGCAGGGTGAACCACGTGACGGCCGAGTCAGTGGCCGAGGCTCCTAACGTGGTTATTGGTACGTTCATGGTTAATGCCCATCCTGCTACCGTGCTTTTTGATACTGGTGCTACACATTCTTTCATCACCTAGTCTTTTGTTGAGCATCATGGTATTCCTACTAGCACATTAAAGAGGTGCATGTTAGTATCTTCACCGGGAGGACAGTTGAGGTCTCATGTCTTTTGTCCCAGAGTCAGTGTGGCCATAAGGGGGGTAGATTTCAGTGCGAATCTGATGGTGCTAGACTCCAAGGGCATTGATGTGATCCTCGGGATGGAGACTCTTGCTAAGTGGGGAGTCCGAATAGATTGTGCTCAGAGGACTATTCTTCTGTCAGCACCGGATGGTCAGGAGGTTACTGTTGGAGCTACAGAGCCTTCTGGATTTCTTCATCAGATGGAGGCTAGACCCACGGATGGTATTCGCGTGGTGTCTGAATTCCCGGATGTCTTTCCGGACGATTTGCCAGGTATGCCGCCTGATCGCGACATTGAGTTTTCCATTGATCTCTTGCCTGGCACAGCTCCTATTGCTAAGCGGCCCTATCGTATGGCACCTGTTGAGCATGAGGAAGTTAAGAAGACCATCGACGAGTTGCTAGCCAAGGACTATATTCGTCGGAGTTTCTCTCCTTGGGCTTTTCCTGTATTGCTTGTAGAGAAGAAGGATGGCGCGAAGAGGATGTGCGTCGATTATCGGGATCTGAATGCGTCACTATTAAGAACAAGCATCCATTGCCCCGTATTGAGGATCTTTTCGATCAGCTTCAGGGTGCTTGTGTATTCTCGAAGATTGATCTGCGTTCGGGTTATCATCAGTTGAAGATTCGTTCCGAGGATATCCCGAAGACGGCATTCACCTGCCATTATGGGCTATACGAGTATACGGTCATGTCCTTTGGCTTGACTAATGCTCCAGCTTTCTTCATGCATCTGATGAACAAGGTTTTCATGGATTATCTGGACACCTTTGTGGTGATATTCATTGACGATATCCTGATATATTCCAAGTCAGAAGCGGAGCATGAGAAACATCTGAGGCTTGTGTTGCAGAGGCTCAGAGAGCACAAGCTGTATGCCAAGCTCAGCAAGTGCGAGTTCTGGATTGACGAGGTTCCGTTCCTCGGTCATGTGATCTCCAAGGGAGGTATTGCTGTGGACCCCGGAAAGGTAAAGGATGTGCTTGACTGGGTTGTACCGCAGAAAGTGAAGGAGGTCCGCTCTTTTCTGGGCTTAGCAGGTTATTATCGGAGGTTCATTGAGAATTTCTCCAAGGTTGCGAAGCCTTTGACTTCCTTGCTAGAGAAGGGTGTGGATTTCTCTTGGACTGATGAGCGTCAGAAGGCCTTCGAGGAGCTGAAGAAGAGGTTGACTACGGCGCCAGTCCTTACTCTGCCAGACCAGAGCAAGAGGTTCACAGTGTAATGTGATGCTTCGAGGGATGGTCTTGGTTGCGTCCTGATGCAGGAAGGCAGAGTGATAGCTTATGCTTCGCAGCAGTTGCGCCGGCACGAGCTAAATTATCCCACTCATGATCTGGAGTTAGCCGCAGTTGTGCATGCTCTGAAGATATGGAGGCATTACTTGTTTGGGCAGAGGTGTGATATTTACACCGATCACAAGAGCCTCAAGTATATTTTCACTCAGAGTGGGCTGAATATGCGGCAGAGAAGATGGCTAGAGTTGGTCAAGGATTATGACCTGGAGATTCACTATCATCCGGGCAAGGCCAATGTTGTAGCAGATGCTCTGAGCAGGAAGAGCTATGTTAACATGGCCGTGGCTTTTCAGATGCCTCAGGAGTTATGCGAGGAGTTTGAGCAGTTGAGTCTGGGTTTCTTGCATCACACCTCGGGTACATCATTCGAGGCAGAACCCACTCTAGAGGCGGAGATCAGGCAGCATCAGAAGGAAGATCAGAAGCTGCAGGAGATTCGTGAATTGCTTAAGATTGGTAAAGCTCCTCATTTCAGAGAGGATGATCAGGGTACCTTGTGGTACAAGGGTCGGATATGTGTGCCGGATGTTGTGGATCTTAGGAAGCTGATCTTGAGTGAGGCTCATGATACAGCATATTCTATCCATCCTGGCAGCACAAAGATGTATTACGACCTGAAGGAACGATTCTGGTGGTATGGAATGAAGCGTTCCGTTGCGGAGTACGTGGCTATCTGTGACACTTGTCAGCGTGTCAAGGCAGAGCATCAGAGGCCAGCAGGGTTATTGCAGCCGTTGGAGATTCCAGAGTGGAAATGGGAGGAAATCACTATGGACTTCATTGTTGGCTTGCCTCGTACTCAGAAAGGGTACAACTCCATATGGGTAGTAGTGGATCGGTTGACGAAGGTTGCTCACTTCATTCCGGTGAACACTACTTACTCCGGCGCTAGACTCGCAGAGTTGTACATCTCCAGGATTGTCTGTCTGCATGGTGTTCCTAAGAAGATTATATCTGATCGAGGATCTCAGTTCACTTCACGGTTCTGGGAGCAGTTGCATGATTCGTTGGATACGAAGCTGCGCTTCAATACCGCGTATCATCCTCAGACAGATGGGCAGACAGAAAGGACCAACCAAGTGTTGGAGGATATGCTTCGAGCCTGCACTATTCAGTATGGTACCAGCTGGGATAAGTGCCTGCCATATGCAGAGTTTTCGTATAACAACAGCTATCAAGCCAGTCTGAAGAAATCCCCTTTCGAGGCCCTGTATGGTCGAAAGTGCAGGACTCCGCTGTATTGGGATCAGATTGGCAAGAGGCAGGTGTTTGGTCCGGATATTGTTGAGGAGGCTGAACAGCTGGTGCAGCAGGTGCGAGAGAATCTGAGGGTCGCTCAGACTCATCAGAAGAGCCATGCGGATGTTCGTCGCTGAGATTTGACCTTCGCAGTGGGTGATCATGTATACGTGAAGGTCTCGCCGATGAGAGGAATCCGCAGGTTTAATGTAAGAGGGAAGCTAGCCCCTCGATACATTGGTCCGTTCAAGGTGTTGGAACGGAAGGGTGAGGTGGCATATCGTTTGGAGTTGCCACTCAATCTCTCAGGGGTGCACGATGTGTTCCACGTGTCTCAGCTGAAGAAGTGCTTGAGGGTGCCAGAAGAGCAAGCACCGATAGAAGGGTTGGATGTGCAGGAGGATCTGACCTACATCGAGCATCCGGTAAAGGTTCTGGAGACATCTGAGAGAGTTACCAGAAACAAGAAGATCAAGATGTGCCGTGTTCAGTGGAGTCATCACACGGAGGATGAGGCAACTTGGGAGCGAGAAGATGAGCTGAGGAAGACATATCCCGATCTCTTTGCTAGCTAGCCTATCCGAATCTCGGGACGAGATTCCTGTAAGGGGGTAGGTTTGTAACACCCCAAAGGTAATTTCTTTAGATTATAGTGAATTTATTTTGGCTCAAATGAAATTTCCAAGCTTTTTCTCTAATTTGCCTTGCATTTAAGACAATTTATAACACAAGAAAATAAAACTAATAATAGGGTCAACATGTTTGTGCATTCATGCTGGAGCATTATTTTTCTTGTGTTGAGCTTGCAGGGTTTGAATTCAAATCTATTTGAATTCAAAGAGTTTGTTTGAGTGTAGGAAAGAAAAAGGAAAGAAGAAAAAGAAAAGAAAAGGGCAGCCCAGTTCCCTTCTCTCAGCCCGGCCCACCACCTTTTCCTCTCCTTCTTCCGCATGGGCCAAGCCGGCCCATTTCCGTTTTCCCCAGCCCGAGCACCCGCTCCTCTCTTTCCTCTCTCTGGCAACGCGGTCCCACTGGTCAGCGCCTTCTTCTCCCTCTCCCTTTTCTCCTCCGGCACTCAACTTCCCCCCGAGATCTCCGGCGAGCTCCCTCGCCTCGGGCCCGCACGTCAATGGGACCGCCGCCGCCCTACAAAGAGTAGCCCCCAACCCATCCGAACCCTAACCCTAGCCCCTGCGTCGCCCCGAGGACCTCCAGCGCCGCCGCCCCCTTTCTTCCTCCGCCCGGTCATCTCGGCCTCGCCGTGGTCAGGCCACTCCACCGCGCCCCGGCCCCCTGCAACCCCCGTGTCCTCTCTCTCTCACCATCTAGAAGCTTCCTGAGGCCGCAATCTCACCCCGGGCCTCTGCATCACCGGGATTTCGCGAAGAGATCGCCGCCGGTGAGCTGTGCCGCCCCCGCAATTCGCCGTCGCCGGCGATCCCCGGACGTCCCTAATCCCTCTGGCACCCTCGCAGGACCTTCGCGTGTCGAACCGAGGAAACCCGACGCTCGGAGAGCGCCCACAGCCGCCTTCCCCACGAGCGCCGCCTATCTCCATCCGTGCTCCACCGCCGCTGTCGTCGCCAGCACCCCTGCACCGCTCCCCAGTCGATCTAAACCCCTCGGTGAGCTTCCCCTTCACGCCCTGGTTCTTTTGCACTAGGAGTCGTGATCCTTAGCTAGCCGCAGAGCCTAGACCGCGCGCACGCCGGCGTGGTTTGTCGTGCCGAGCCGCTCTCGCCGTCGTTCCACCCTAACCGAGCTTGAATCCACCTCCTCAAGTGCCCAGCTAGGTTCCCCGCGTTGTGCTCTACCTCCTGGGTTTGATCTCGTCGTGAAATGTCCCCGGGAACGCGTGATCGCGTGTCTCCGGCGAGCTCCCGAGCCGCGCCGCCGCGGGCTTGATCGCCGGCGTCTCCTGCCGCCGCCTGTGCTCCCCGACCCGACCCGAGCCGTCCGATCCGAAGTCAGCGGTCGGGATTAGATCCCGCGTACCTCTTCCATCCCAGCCCTCCGATCAAGATCCAGTGGACCGGACCCCCTCAGTCAGATCGGACCGTCCGTAAACGGCAGTTAGATCGGACCGTCCGAACCGGATCGCGTGTAAACCGTTAGATCTAGATCCAGCGGCCACGATGCGCGTATACCCCTTCGCGAAATAGATCTGATCTGGGCCGTGGAAGTTAGATCCAGTGGTCCGGATTAGCGCGTACCGCTTCAGCCTGGCCATTTTGTTAAAGAGCCCCTGCGCTTTTCAAGAATCAACCCGCAGTCCACTACAGTTCAATAACAATTGCAGTTTAGCCCTATTTCTTGCACCGAAGCCCTTGATCTTTATAGAATTTGAACCCGCAGTCGAAGCCCTGTATTTTCACGTGTTAGCCCCTGCGTTTAGCCTTTAATTACGTTTAGGTTCCTGGTTTTTGTCCAGAACCCCTTGGAAGTTCTATTTTTCTTACAGTTTAGTCCCTGGACCTTGTTTTAGCCCTAGATTTTGCGTTTTAGCTCCGTTTTAAGCGCTCTTTATGTCCACGCGATCGTTGTAACGCGTAGAATAGTTCTAGGCCAATTTTATGTGCTGTTCTATTGTATTGGTGTACTGTTTCTTATATTTTGCTATTGTTTGCATGTGTGTGCACGTGTGGACCATGTATTGCTCTTACGATCGTGAGTAGACGTCGAGCCACCGGAGCAGTACCAGGAGCCTTCTTCCGAGCAGTTCGAGCAGCAGCCGGGAGAGTACGAGGAAGGCAAGTATAACATGAACCTCCTATCACTTTTAATACAATTTCATACTGCATTTTAATACTGTATGCCTATAAGGACTTTCCTAGCCACTTTATATCCTTTATATATACCCTTTGGGTTGCATTTTGGTTAGTTGTGCTAGGTTGCTGCGCTATAACACACTTGGTCCTTTTTAATTAATTTGTTAATGATCTTATGCAACTTAATTCTGGAGCCGACCCTCTGTGCTGTGTGCTTGAGTGGTTTGTGCGTCCTTAAAAGATGTTTTTGTAGAAACAAGGTTTAGGGGGCCAGCACGGTGCTTAGTGCTTGGTTGGCCACTCTCCATAAGGACCGGTTCATAGAGCGACAACCTGGGACAACCGCGCAACCACAAGACTGGAATGGGACGGTCTTGACTTACTAATTAGGTCGTGTTGGTTCGGGAGTAACTTACCTGCGTGGGCAAGAGGGGTGGTAAGTTTCAATGGTCCCTGCTCCTCCGGCTTGGTCTGTGCTGTGTGTCTTGTACCCCCGGAGGTGTCCTTAGCGGTTACGCCTTACCAATGTGATCCTTTGTAACGGTCTCGTAGTGCGCTTGCTAGCCATCTCACCTAAGGAAGTGTGATGAACAACTAGCATAGCTCACGACTTGTGGGTAAAGTTGTGCAACCTCTCGAGAGTGTAAAACTGATATATCAGCTGTGCTCACAGTCATGAGCGGCCCAGATCCTCCGTCTGATTAGTGGGGTTATCAACCTTTGATTAGGGAGATTCCCCGGGTGGTTTTGGTTTGGATGGTTCCCAGTAGTTCTTAATTAATACTGATTAATTTCTTATGCAATTTGGGTTATGGTAACTCATCCACTTGTAGTAATTAGCTTAAATAAAAATTTGCCAAGATTAAAAGCTAATGCAGTTGAGTCAGCTAGCCTAGAGCCTCATAGTTTGTGTTATACTTGTTGAGTACGAGTTTGTACTCACACTTGCCTCTCTACTCTTCTGTTCTATTTCGGATATCTTCGACTGCTGCTCAGTGCCCGGCAACGTGGAGGACTACGTCAGCAGCTTCGACGACTTCTAGGCGTTTGTCTCCCAGTCGACGTCCCTGTGGCGCCCAGCTCTTCATGTATCCATTTTACGCTTCCGCATTCCTTGAACTGATTCTTGATTCAGTTGTAATAAAGATATTCATTTTATAATTTATACGCTTTTATTCGTGACATGTGTTGTGATATCTTGATAATCTGTTGTATATATGCGTGACTTGATCCTGGCGCATATATGATTGCTTGATTTATGTTCTTATAAATCGGGTGTGACACTGCCCTCCTGAAAAGGCAGAGGTTCGAGGTGGGCCAAAAGTCGGCCCTCAGCCTCGAGTAGATCGGAGAGCTCCATGCCCCTCCAATGTACGAAGCGCCCCTCCAGTGTGGAGGTGACCATTAGATCACTGGCGCCAAAACAACCCGAAGCCCCCCGACATGCGGTGGCATCAGGCCCTTCAAGTTGGAGCAAAAAATCTAGGTCCTTCTCTAACGCAGAGAGAGGCTCAGAGATGTCAGCCTCCTGAAGATCAGTGGCCAAATTGCGTGAAACGAGTCAGGATCGGTTACACGAATCCTTAGATTGGAACCGAGTTGTTGCAGCACTAGATGAAGTCACACCGGAAGCAGACTCCATCTTGATCTTTGTAGCAGAAGCATGGATTGATAAGTCGTTGAAATTATCGACGAACTTGTCGAGGTTGCTGCGAGGACCCGCCGCGGAAGTCTTTGGCTTCATGTCGACGAGGAATCGATGGAAATTGCCCGCACCATCTGCGATGCAGACCCACGAGCCAAAAACGAAGGTTGTACCCTGAGAAGGTACGTTCGCCGGTGGATCTTCGATACGCTCCCCTACCTGGCGCGTCAGCTGTCGGTGTTTTACCGGCTGCCCACTGAGGGATATACCCAAGGTGGTAAGTTTTGGTGAGGAGACACTGAGATCAGGAACTCGAAGGTGCAAGGAACACAGGATGTAGACAGGTTCGGGCCGCGAGGTGCGTAATACCCTACGTCCTATATGGTCGTTTGTATTCCTTTGGGTGTTGGATGATCTGATGATCTTGTTTTGAGAGGGTCCCTGTCCTCCCTTATATGTCCGAGAGGCCAGGGTTACAAGGATACTCACCAATACCAGCTAAGGAATCGTACCAGAACATATCTCGAGTAGATTCCTTCTGTATCGGTTAGCTTTATCTCCCACTTAAACGGGATAAATAAGCGATAAACGAGATAAATAAAAGATAAGACGGACTTAATCTTTTAAACCTCTTTAAAGTACGTTATGTACACGGTCCCGTGGCCTCAGGTCTGACTGCTGGGTGCAGTTTTACTATTTCGAAGTTGAAAAGTTGTTTCAGGGAATATTCGGAAGATGAGGGGTCATTTGGTGGATTGTTGAGATAAAATATTTGATTAATTATTTTTTCAGGGTTAATTGTCCCGAAAAAAGGGGTTTTTCGAATTCTGGATCTCACTTCCATCATTTGTACCATCACACCAGTCATTTACCATGGAACATTTTCTCATTGCATGCCACGACTTTTTGATCCTTATTTCCAAACCTGAGAGATTTGGATTCAAGACTCGGGGGCTGCGGGATACGTGGCATCGACTACTTATTTTTTTTAATTTATTTGAAAAGTAAGTAATGAAGATTCAAGACTAATGTGACCCTCAGGCTGATTTTTCGATTCAACCTAAGGCTCAGGGGCTACTCCATATGGAGTGTGATTTTTTAATCGCACACCATACCAAATTAGTAATTCGGGGCATGAGCACCTAATAGCTTCGATGCAGCCAAGAAAGTACTCGAAGAACTTCAGGACGGAGCTTCAGGAGAAGCTGAAGATTACTTCAAAATTACTTGAGAAGCCTGCAGAACTCAGCTACGAAGAGCTCGGGGGCTTGTCAGACCCGGGGCTACGGGACTGTGTACATAACGTAGTTTAAGCAGGACTAAGAGATAAAGCCTGTCTTATCTCTTATTTATGTTGTTCTCTATTCGTATGAGTAAGAGAAAAAGCTAGTCGGTACAGAAGAAACTACTCGAGTTATACTCGGGTACGATTCCTTGGCTAGTATTGGGCTAGGATTCATGTAACCCTGTCCTCCCGGATATATAAGGGGGGGCAGGGACCCATTCAAAAAAAAATCAATACCCAAGGCAATACAAACCACCATACAGGACATAGGGTATTACGCACCTCGCGGCCCGAACCTGTCTAAGTCTTGTGTTCCTTGCACCTTCGAGTTCCTGATCTCAGTGTCTCCTCACCTAAACTTACCACCTCGGGTATACCCCTCGGTGGGCGGCCGATAAAACACCGACACAATCCTCAGATACAAAGGCAGCAGTATCTGACCCAGCGTGCGCTCGTGCAACTCAATGGGCAACATCTACAGTCTTCCACTCGGAATCAGCCCTCAAGGTGTGAGCACCATGGTGATACCACTCTGGTCAGTCGCACCCCTGAAGGAGGCCACGGGAGCCAGAGGAACGACAATCGCCAGCACAACAAGGGCCACCCGTCCATGCGTGGCAACAATGAACAAGAAGTACACCAACCCACTCGCAACCAGCGGGGCGCAAGGCATCAAGGCCAAGATCCACTTGAGGCCAACCTTCATGATGCCCCCACGATCGACCTCAGGCAAAAGGTCAATGAAGGCCGCGACGTGCGGCTTGTTATTGAAGCGAGGAGAAGGGACCGTACCGGCAGGCACCCCGACGACGATGACAGCAACCGCTTCCCCGCCTTCACCACCAGCATCACCGACAAGTCTTATCCAAAGGACTTCAAACCAGTCGAAATCGCCAAGTACGACAGTAAGAAGGACTCGCACTAGTGGTTTCGATGCTACTCCATTGCTATTGAAGTTTTAGGGGGATCCAACTCCACCAAAGCTCTCTACTTCCCGGTGGCTTTGGAGTCTGCACCACTCACATGGCTTGAAAGCCTTAGGCCAAACTCCATCGACTCATGGGAGGACCTGAAGCGGGCCTTCATCGACAATTTACAGGGATCCATGATCAGGGTGGGCACTCGCCACGACCTTTCCCAGGTGAAGCAAGAGATGAACGAGACCCTGAGGTCCAACACACCACGTTTCTTCGAGACACGCGCCACCATCGCCAACATCACTGATGAGGACGTCATTCGTTGCTTCCAAAATGGCCTCTTCTCGAAGAGCACGTACCATGACTTCGGGCACAACCGCCCAACTACTGCCGTGGAGCTGTGTGACATGATGGTACGGTGGGCTGACTAGGAGGACGAGAAAAATGACCGCTTCCCTAAGCGCAACCACGACAAGCAAGGCAATGGCAATGACCACTTTGACAAAAGCCAGTGGAACCACTTGGGGAACACCTGAAAGCGCAAGCCAGACCACGATATCGCGGCTGTCGAGCGCAATCCGCGTGGCAAGAGTCAGGGAACAACCACTCGGAATATGAGCAAGTCATGCATAAACAATGCCCGATACACCTGAAGTCGCGGCACACGCTCTTCGAGTGCGTCACCATCCACAAATCACTCAATGCACCACCCCTCCCTCAAGCTGGAAAGCGAAAAGACAAGGAGGATGACAAAGGAGGTGACAAGTCGAGGGCTCAAGACTTCCAGGATCCGAAGAACGTCGTCAACGTCATCTTCAGCGGAGATGGAGGATTCCCCTCCAAGCGAGGGCAGAAGCTAACTCTGCGCGAAATACTCTCTGTGGAGCTGGCCATGACAAGGCCTCTGAGATACAGCGAGGTCCCGATCTCCTTTTCCAGGGACGATCAGTGGACCAGCTTCTTTGAGCCGGGAAAATTCCCACTCGTACTAGACCATATCGTGGTGGGCTCACAGTTAACACGAGTACTCATCGACGGCGGGAGCGGCCTGAATCTGCTTTTCGCGAGTACTCTGAAAAAGATGGGACTGGACATCTCCAAGATGCTCACTCCCAGCAAAGCTCCTTTCTACGGCATCGTCCCAGATAACGCGGCTACACCACTCGGGTTAGTGGTCCTGCTAGTCACCTTTGGGATGAAGAACAACTACCGCACCGAGTACATCAAGTTCGAGGTAGTGGATTTTGGCTATCATACCATGCCATCCTTGGCAGACCGGCACTAGCCAAATTCATGGCCGTGCCCCACTATGTCTACCTGCTACTTAAAATGCCAGGCAAGACACGCATACTCACGCTCCATGGCGACTTGAAGAAGTCGTACGACTGCGACTAGGAGGCGATCAAGTACGCCACGACATCACGCGTGCTAGAGCCGTCTGCAGAAGTACTCGCGTGTAACACCCTAATGAAAATTTCCCTAATTTTAATGAATTTATTTTGGCTCAAATAAAATTTCCAGAGTTTTTCCTTAATTTTGTGGCATTTAAAGTAATTTTACAACACAAGAAAATAAAATTTATTTTAAGAACAACTTGTTTGTGCATTCATGCTGCAGCATTATTTTATTTGTATTGAGTGTGTAGGGTTGAATTCAAATTTTGGTTTGAATTCAAATAGTTTGTTTGAAGTAGTTTGAATTAGTAAAGAAAAGAAAAAGAAGAAAGGGAAATGGACCAGCCAACGCAGCAGCCCAAAACCCTTCTTTTTCTCCTCAGCCGCGGGCTCTTTTTCCCTTGCTCTCTCCTTTTCCCCGGCCCAAAGCCGCCCAGCCCACCACGTCCGAACTTCCCCTCTTGGCCCAGCCCACGCTCTCCGAGCTGTCTCCTTCGCCTGGGCTGCCACGCGCTCCCTCGGTCCAGTCCGACCCCTCCTCTTTTCCTTCCGCGTGGGCCTCCGCGTGCCGCTCACCCGGCCTAGCTGCCGCGCGGCCCCTTTCCTCCCCGCTCTTCCCCGCAGCCGCTGGCAGGATGACCCCACCTGTCGGGGTCATCGCCTTCCTCGCGACCGAGTTGGACTCGAGCTCGAGTCCGAGCTCGACCGCACCCCGGCGCCGCCCCGCCTCGGGCCCGCTCGCCAGGCGCCGCGTGGCCCCTATTTAATGCGCCGCCTCCCCTAGGGTTTCCCCTTAGCCACCACCGTGCTCCGCCGCCCCGAAACCCTAGCTCACGCGCTCGCAGCCGCCGCGCGCCCCGGGCCGCCGCCGTCCCGCCTCCTCGCCGGCCGCCGCCGTCGTTCAAGCCTCGGGAGCTCATCCCGGTGGGGTAAGGAAGCCTCCCGACCCATCCTTTCCCCCGGTCTCGCCCTACCGCCGCCGCGCGCGCTCACCGGAGCACCCGAGCCGCACGCCACCGTCGCCCGGCCGCTACGGCCACCGCCTCCGCCCCCTTTGGCCCCAATTGGCTTCCCCGTGCCCTTCTTCCACTCCCCGACCGGATCTCGTCGTCTTTTGGCCACGGAACCGCCCGTTCGCGCGTCGCCGGTGAGCCTCCGCCGCGGCCTCCTCTTCTTCGGCGAGAGATCGCCGCCCACTTCCGCCCCTTTGCTCCTGGCCCTTTGATCCGAGGCGGACGATCAAGATTAGATCGGAGGCCGGCGTGCCACAACGGTTAGATCTCGATCCAGCGGCTAATATCGTAAGATACCGGTTCGCGGGTGTATCCAACCTGAGCCGTCCATCATCGATCCGACGCATCGGATTAGATCCCGACCGTGGTGGGATCTCAGCCGTCCATTTCAAATCCGGTGGGTCGCACGAGTTGTAAACCTAGATCCGTTCCCGACCGTCCGATCTCGATCCAAAGGCTGAGATCATCCCGTACCCCTTCGCGTATGGATTCTAATCTGGGCCGTGCAGATCTGATCCGAGGGCCCAGATTAAATCATACCCTTTCAACCAGCCTTTTTGTTAAGAAGCCCCTGCCTTTTTGAGGATTCAACCCGCAGTACACCCCGTAGAGCAAAAGTATTTGCATTCAGGTCCTTTTTCTTCCTGTTTGACCCCTGGCCTTTCTAGAAAATTGTTTTTCAACCATAGTTTTGTAGTTTTCGCAGTCTAGCCCCTAGGTTTAACCTTTAATTAGGTTTTGGCCCTCAGTTTTTACACAAAACCCCCCTGGTTTTCCTGTTTTCTTACAAATAAGCCCCTGGAACTTGTCTTAAGCGTAGTTTTCACGTTTTAGCTCCGTTTTAGGTGTTCTTTATATCCACGCGATCGTTGTAACGCATAGAATAGATCTAGGCCAGTTTCATGTGCTGTTTCATTGTATTGGTGTACTGTTTTCTTATAGTTTGCTATTGTTCGTGCATGTGTGTATGTGTGGACTATGCCTGATGACCGTGAGTAGACGCGGAACCTTTGGACCAGTACCAGGAGCCGCCATCTTCCGAGCAGTTCGAGCAGCAGCCGGGAGAGTACGAGGAAGGCAAGTATAACATGAACCTCCTATCACTTTTAAATACAATTTCATACTGCATTTTAATTCTGTATGCCTATAAGGATTTCCTAGCCACCTTTATATCCTTTATATATATCCTATGGGTTGCATTTTGGTAGTTGTGCTAGGTTGCTGCGCTACAACATATCTTGGTCCTTTTTAATTAATTTGATTAATGGTCTTATGCAACTTAATTCTGGAGCCGACCCTCTGTGCTGTGTGCTTGAGTGGTTTGTGCGTCCTTAAAAGATGTTTTGTTAGAAACATGGTTTAGGGGGCCAGCACGGTGCTTAGTGCTTGGTTGGCCACTCTCCATAAGGACCGGTTCATAGAGCGACAACCTGGGACAACCGCGCAACCACAAGACTGGAATGGGACGGTCTTGACTTACTAATTAGGTCATTTTGGTTCGGGAGTAACTTACCTACGTGGGCAAGAGGGGTGGTAGGCTTCAATGGTCCCTGCTCCTCCGGCTTGGTCTGTGCTGTGTGTCTTGTACCCCCGGAGGTGGGCCCCATCGTCGCTGATCCAGAATCCTTAGCGGTTACACCTTACCAACCTGATCCTTTGTAACGGTCTCGTAGTGTGCTTGCTAGCCATCTCACCTAAGGAAGTGTGATGAACAACTAGCGTAGCTCACGACTTGTGGGTAAAGTTGTGCAACCTCTCGAGAGTGTAAAACTGATATATCAGCTGTGCTCACAGTCATGAGCGGCCCGGATCCTCCGTCTGATTAGTGGGGTTATCAACCTTTGGTTAGGGAGATTCCCCTGGTGGTTTGGTTTGGGTGGTTCTCAGTAGTTCTTAGTTAATACTGCTTAAATTCTTATGCAATTTGGGTTATGGTAATTCATCCACTCGTAGTAATTAGTTTTAATAAAATTCGCCAAGACTAAAAGCTAATGCAGTTGAGTCAGCTAACCTTAGAGCCTCATGCTCGTGTTATACTTGTTGAGTACGAGTTTGTACTCACACTTGCCTCTCTACTCTTCTGTTCTATTTTGGATATCTTCGACTGCTGCTCAGTGCCCGGCAACGTGGAGGACTACGTCAGCGGCTTCGACGACTTCTAGGCGTTTGTCTCCCAGTTGACGTCCCTGTGGCGCCCAGCTCTTCATGTATCCCTTTTACGCTTCCGCAACTCTTGAACCGATTCTTGATTCGGTTGTAATAAAATAATTCATTTATGATTCATTTACGATTTATATTAATGTTATTCCTGACATGTGTTGTGATATCTTGATAATCTGTTGTATATATGCGTGACTTGATCCTGGCGCATATATGATTGCTCGATTTATGTTCTTATGAATCGGGTGTGACATCGCGGCCATGCAGAAGCTGACCAACATAGAGATGGAGATCTCCAACCAGCGGCCTAGCCAGTCGAGGGTTAAACCAAACCCCAGCGACGTCGGCATCAAGGCCATCCAGCTACAAGAAGGCGACCCGTCGAGGACTGCTTTGATCGGGGGCGGCTTAGGCGACAAATAGGAAGGCGCGCTCGTCAGCTTCCTTAGGGCCAACCGTGACATATTCGCGTGGAAACCAGCGGATATGCCAGGAGTGCCTAAGGAGTTGATCGAGCACTGCCTAAAAGTCGACCCTAAAGCCACCCCGAAGAAGCAACGACTACGATGCTTCGCCCCTGACAAGAGGGAGGCCATCAAGAAAGAGCTAGCAAAACTACTCGCAGCTGGTTTTATTACAGAAGTGTACCACCCCGAGTGGCTAGCTAACCCTGTACTTGTATTGAAAAAGAATAACAATGAATGAAGGATGTGTGTGGATTATGCTAATCTTAATAAACATTGCCCGAAGGACCCCTTCGCGCTCCCATGCATCGACCTAGTCATCGACTCTACGGCTGGCTGCGTCTTGCTCTTTTTCCTCGACTGCTACTCGGGCTACCATCAGATAGCTCTCAAAGTGGAAGATCAGATCAAAATGGCGTTCATCACCCCCTTTGGAGCATCGCATACACTATAATGTCATTTGGGTTGAAGAACGCATGAGCCACCTATCAACGGGCCATCCAACTGTGCCTTGTGGACCAGCTACACCGCAACGTTGAAACTTACGTGGATGACATGGTCATCAAGACCAGATGCCACGACGACTTCATCACTGGTCTTGATGAGACATTCAACAGTTTGCGACGGTTTCGATGGAAGCTTAACTGGGCGAAGTGCGTCTTTGGTGTGCCACAAGGAAAACTACTAGGGTTCATTGTTAGTCACCGTGAAATTGAAGAAAACCTGAGAAGATAAATGCCATCACAGCCATGGACGCTCCAAGGACGATCAAGGACATCCAGAAGCCCACAGGTTGCATGACAGCTTTGAATCATTTCATCTCCTGACTTGGAGAAAGGGGACTACCCTTCTTCAAATTGCTCAAGCTCCATGACAAGTTAAGTGGACCGAGGAGGCAAACCAGGCACTGCTAGACCTCAAGTACCATTTGCAGTCGCCACCCATCCTGACGGCTCCCCAACCAGGCGAGAATCTGCTACTCTACATCACCGTGACTACTCATGTTGTTAGCATGGCAATCATGGTGAAACGCCAGGAGGAAGGCCACGCCTTCGGTGTGCAGTGACCAATCTACTTCATCAGTGAAATACTCTCTGAATCAAAGGTTCGTTACCCAATGATTCAGAAAATACTTTATGGTATACTCATCACTTCCAGGAAGCTTCGCCACTACTTCGATGCATGCAATATCCTGGTGGTCTCTGACTTCCTATTGGCTGATATCCTCCACAATTGGGATGCTACCGGGCACATCTCCAAGTGGGCAGTGGAGCTGGGAGCCCTCACACTCGACTTCAAGCCTCAGACAACCATCAAGTCGCAGGCACTAGTCAATTTCATAGCAGAGTGGCGAGAAAACCAAGTAGAAGCCCCAACCAACCAGCCAGAGCATTGGGTCATGTACTTTGACGGCTCACTCAAGCTCGGTGGCGGTGGTGTGGGAGTACTTTTCACCAAGCCGAGAGGAGAACTACTCAAGTACATGTTTCAGATACTATTTGAGGTCTCTAACAACAAGGCCAAGTACGAGGCATTATTGCACGGGCTACGCCTGACGGTCTCTCTGGGCATCAAGCGACTACTCGTCTATGGTGACTCTTTACTGGTGGTTCAACAAGTCAACAAGGAGTGGGACATCAACAAGGACACCATGGATGCCTACGTTACAGAAATACAGAAGCTCAAGAACAAGTTCTCGGGGTTGAAAATTCACCATATGATCCGCGACAACAATGTGGGTGCGAACGTGCTCTCCAAACTGGGTTCCGATCGAGCTAATGTCCTATCAGGAGTTTTTGTTCACGAGTTGCATCACCCTTCCATCAGGGCACCAGACTCAAGTTCTATCGCTCAGGGTCCCAAGGAACCCGACCGAGAGGTCTTGATGATCGAGGTCGACTGGTGGGTGGCCTTCATCGACTATATCCAGGAGCACAAATTACCCCCCAGCGTCGACCCAAAGAGCGCTGAAGCTACTCGCATCCTACGGGGCGGCAAAGGGTATGTTCTAGTCGGGGGCAACCTATACAAGCGTGGATCAGTATCAGGCATACTCATGAAGTGTGTCAGCATGGAGCAGGGCAAATAAATACTCCAAGAGATTCACAAAGGCGTATGCGAGAACCACGCGGCTTCTCGCACACTAGTCGGCAAGGTGTTTCGATCTGGTTTCTACTGGCTGACTGCTTTGGCTGATGCCGAAGCACTCATTCATCGGTGTACCAACTGCCAATTCTTTAGCAGACAGCCTCTTGTTCCGACTCATAACATCATCACCATAGCACCTTCATGGCCGTTTGCATGCTGGGGCCTGGGTGTGATAGGGCCTTTAGCAACTGCACCAGGAGGTTTCACAAATGTGTTGGTGGCCACTGACAAGTTTACCAAGTGGATCGAGTATAAGCCAATCACATCGCTCTTGGCGGATCAAGTGGTTGCTTTCATCTGCGACATCTTATATCGTTTTGGCTTCCCTAACGCTATCATTACAGATTTGGGATCCATTTTCCATTCACATCAATTCTGGGATTTCTGTGAACGCAGTTCCATTGAAGTCAAATATGTTTTAGTGGCTCACCCGTGGACCAATGGCCAGGTTGAGCGCGCCAACGGCTTGATCCTTGATGGATTGAAGAAAAGACTCTATGACGGGAACAGTGAGATCTTATTAGTAGTCTGGGGGCTTCGCACACAACCAAGCAAAGCCACAGGACAGTCACCTTTCTTTCTTATCTATGGGTCTGAAGCTATACTACTAGCTGACGTGATGTGGAGGTCTCCAAGACTGGAGATGTTTGAAGAAGGCGAGGCTGACAATGAAAGACATCTTGAGCTTGACTCAGCTGAGTAGATCTGATGCAATGCATTGCTCTATTCAGCACGCTACTTACAAGGAGTTCGTCGTTACCACGACAGGAACATTCAACGATGCTCTTTCAATGTTGGAGATATGGTTCTTCGACGAATCCAGGATGATACCGGGCTACACAAGCTTAATTCACGGTGGGAAGGACCTTTCATTGTGCACAAGGTTACAACCTCTGGATCTTATCGCTTACAGTACCCGGATGGCCAGGAGATACCAAATTCTTGGAATATTGAGCATCTACGTCGTTTTCATCCTTGATCAACTAGGGACAACTTCTATTGGTGCCTGGAGATTGATACTTCCGGTACAACTCCGTTTTACCGGTTTACTGCTTGTAATACGCGCAAGTTTACTGAAGGGGCCTCGCTCCCATATTTCCAATGACTAATTACTAGTTTCCGACTAGTACCTTGAGTTACTAAAGGGGCCTTGTGCTCATACTTCCAGTACAACGCCGTTTTACTAGTTTTCGACTGGTACTACACGCAAGTTTGCTGAAGGGGCATTGTGGCAGAACCAACCTGAATTACACCGGCTCAAGTGCACTGATCCTTTCTCAGAAGGTAGCAAGGACTCAGCCGCACTTCAAACAGTGTAACCCCATGGTCTGTCGGGTAAAGTCCCGATAAAACCACCTAACTCAGGATCAAAACAAGGTACCTCGCACGAAGGCGAGTCCAGAGATAGAAGCACCGATAATTTTACATCATAGGCATAATATTACATTAGTTTCGGATATATATAGTAGTAAGACCTAACTAGTAAGAATTTATAACAAACTATTTAAAGGGTAAGTATCTGCAGCGGAAAGTAAAATACGACACTATCAGACGTCGCGGAACGGATATCGAGCTAAGCCCAAGCCCAACATCACTCGGAGGAACCTGTGTTGGCCAGGGACGGATCCCATTCCATGGACCAACCATCGGGAAGAGCATAGGGCCAGGGTACAGGTAGAGCAGAGTCCTCAGGAGGATTACCTGAAATATAGTTAAATTTGCAAGACTGAGAATTCTAGTACTCAGCAAGGCTTACCCGTTTCATGGTATACGTAGCCATGTAGCTAGACTATGAAGGCTTTGTGAAAAGTTTTGGGTTTGTCTTTTGCTAAAAAGCACCAAAGAGTAGGTCCTAAATTTTCAAATTTTAGCCTTCAGATTCTAGTTGATTATCCATTCTGGGTAAGCAATTATAATTACTCAAGCATGGTAGAACCTTTTAAACAAACATCATCTTTGATAATTATAAGGTTGCTCTTATTACTCTATGTGGCAAAGGGATCAAGCAGTCTCGATCTCCGCGAGAAACGGACAATTCAGAATCGAACTTTCAAACCTTGCAAGGGTAAACCTAACTCACACGCTTGGAACATCCAATGATTGTTCCAAAGCAACCGTTTGCCTTGCATTCCGACTCGTGGATCAGTGCCACCACAAGCGACTGTAGGACCATACGCACATCCAATGTGCAGGACGCACGCCTGTAGCGCGACTACATGACCGTACTCCTGTCCGCTGTGCGGAACGTACTCCCGCACGTCGGTGCGTGTGCGAAAAACCAAATTACGAGTGGTGGGGGGTATGTCCACTCCTCGGTCCGATCGGTTACTAGGCTTACCGCTTACCCATAATTCACGGCATGTGGCTAGTACTTTCAAATGCTTAACCACTGCTACCACACACTGCAACCTTATCAAACTTTTATCAACACAGACAGGGTCTCTGCCAAGGTTATGAATCATGATCACAACCCCGTCCATTATCCTTATAGTGATTGCAGGAATGTAAACATTGCAACTCCTATAAAGCTCGCGAGTGACAGGCAATCACTCGACTTCTACTGGTCTTATTAGCATAGCAGCTACTCGGACTCAAGTTCTAATATACAGTACATAGGATCCTAGAAATGTGCGACTAGGGTTTCCATACAACTCCTAAGAACTTAGATGCACCAGTACAATAAATCAATATTTAAATTGCAGCCTATGAAAATAGGGTTTATATCCGGGGCTTGCCTTCGCTGGTGGGGCTGGGGTTAGAGATGTCAACACTAAAACTTTCCGAACCGGAGTTCGGGGCTTCAGTTAAATCTCCGGTGACGTTCCCGGAGTCTTCAGAAATTCCTTCTTCTGGTTCTGGAATTAGCTGATAATCTCCGTCAGCGAGAGTCGTCGAGTCAACATGATATGCAAACATTATAATTTAGGGAATGCATACACTTTCATTTCATTTCATGATAGAGTTGCAATCCAATAAACAAATATTCCATTTAGCAAACCTATCATCTACTCTCCTACTGGGCAATCATTTATCGAGTACAAACTAAACTATCTAATTGCATTAAATGACATATTTAGTTACTCTAAGCAACCAAACTAATTACATTAGATAGCATGGGGGTGATCCTAATTTACCAAACTAATTCCATTAAACACCATTAGTGGATTTTAGGAACTAGACTAATTATTTTTTAAAGAAATGGGGTCATTATTATTAAAAACTTTTATTTTTGATCAAATAATCAAACCCTAAGTCAGGAGTGATTACTAATACTAAAAACATTAGTATAAACAGACCTAATTGAAATAATCTTATCCTAAAATTTTCAGAATATTTTATGCAGTAAATAAATTAGAATAAATATTTCAATTAATTAGCACCTAGAACATGTTTTATTTCCACAGAGCAAACCACTGAAGTACTGGAGCTATAAATTTAATTGAGTACTGGTGAAGCATGAATAAAGCTTCTGTAAATTTACCAGAGTTTTATCTCCATAGGAACAGTGCTACAAAAATAAACAAAATCAGCACTATTATTTCAAGATCTATTTATATCTAGAGTTCCAGATAGGTTCAGGTGCTGAAACTTTATGGATATGCTAAGCAACTCAGAAACATCATTCAAAAATATTTTCATAATTTTTCATGAACAGGATCTAGCATAATTTTTCATTCTCGATAGACCCCTGGTTTTTCACAGAAAAGACCCTAATAAGATTGAAATCAAAGCAATCAGGTCCTTGGCCGGATTAAAACAGGGAACAGGGAGGGGAACGGCGGCGTTCCGGTGAGGTGGCGCACCGGCGGTGGATCGGAGGTGGGGGAGGAGCTTCAGGGGGCCGAGGCGGTTCACAAGAGCCGCTTGGCGGGGGCTAGAATGGCCGGAAGGGCTGGTCCCCACTGCGACCCGAGACGGCGGCGAGAGAGGGAGATCGACGGCGAGGTGGATTCGGTGCTCAAGGGTGGCGATGGAGGGGCTGGCGAGCTTCACGGGAACAAGGCGAAGCTGCTAAAGGGGTTGGTGTGGATCGAGAAGAGGCGGGGCGAACTGTCCACGGCGGCCCGGAGCGACGGCAAGGGAGTTCAACGGCGGCGGCAGTGCTCTGTCGAGGAAAAGAAGAAGGGAGCGAGTGAGCGGGCGAGAGAGGGCCGCAACAACTTGATCCAGGTTTAAATAGATGACGATCGCCGGCAGGGGCATGGCACGACGGTCGATGGCAAGCGGCTACTGGTGGCTCGGGCAGCGGCGGAACGGCGTGGCATGCGCGGGAGAGGACAGCGGGGAGGTGATGAGGCGGTGGCAGAGCTTCCTGGCGACGCGTGGAGTGGCGCCGGAGCAGGAACTGGCCTCGGGCGGAGCGGCAACGGCGACCAGCGGCGACACTGTTGCGGCGGCAGAGAGAACAGAGGAAGAAGAGGGGGGGGGGAATCCTAGGGTCCTATCTGCAATTACAGGGACTTTACTGTAAAACAAAATTTCCCACTATTCTAAAGCTCAAATGAGAAAATGATCAAAATAAAAGTTGTAGAACTTTTTAAAAACTACAACTTTGCTTTAAGACTCAAGTTCAAAAACTCAAAGAATAAGGTTTTATTTTTGAACTCTTGAGCTAAATTCAAAATTATCATGTTTTTGTCCTATTGAAGGTAAATTTCATTAGGTTTTCGACCTAAATACAAGTTTTTATGCAAGGTAATGATGACTAACATCTTACACTTTGACCCCTAGTAGAATTGAGAGTTACATTTGTAATTCAAAACTTTTGCACAAAAGGACTTTTATTTTTGAGAAATTACACATAAACCCTTATTTTCACACACTTCACTTAATTTTACATAATTCAACACATACATTACAACTTCTCTCTCTGTTTGCTACATTCAGACACCTAGGGTGTCACAGGCATCGCTCCCTTATTTTTCGGTAACATATTACTTGTTTTTGACTTGTACACTATGTTATTGAAGGGGCCTCGCTCCCATGACAAGAAATCCACTAGTTTACGACATGTTCTACACATGTTGGACTATTCATCTTGACTACAATCCTACTCAGGATCGACTCCGACTGGATGGCTTCATCGACCGTTCATAACTCAGCGGTTACTTGCCCAATGCGTGGACTCGGGGGCTAGCGCCACCACTCTGCTACGACTACTATATGCTTATCATCTGGCTCCTGACTCGGGGGCTTGATGGGACAAGACAGTCAGTGTGCTTCAAGGGACAGCTCTCATGGTTACATGTTGGATGTTGTACAGTTACTCGATAATACCCGATCCAAGAGGCTTTTTAAGATTTATCTTGGGTAGATGTTTGTTAACCATTATTTCAGGGATTTTATCCCGAAATAAAGGATTTGTTTAAATTATTACCCAGAGGTCTTATTTAGTCATTGGCTCACGGCACAAAGATTGATTTGAGAGGTAATATTGGGTATTTTTTGGATGTTATTTGTTTGACCATTTTTTCATGGAATTCATCTTGAAAAAAGAGATTTTCGAATTTACTACACCAATTTTCCCATGTTCACCATCAAATCTTTACCGTCATATATTGCATGCCATGATTCTTTGGATCCTTAATTCCAACTCTTGGGGATTTGGATTCAAGGCTCGGGGGCTGCGAGACACGTGTCATCAGCGACTTATTTTTCAAATTTGCTGGAAGATAAGGATAGAAGACTCAAGATTAAATTGACCCTCAGCCTGATTCTACGAGTCAACCTAAGGCTTGATTCTACGAGTCAAACTAAGGCTCGGGGCTACTCCATATGGAGTGCGAGTTTAATCGCACCTCATGTAAAGAAAACTGGACAAACTATTCGGGGTATGAGCACCTCACAACCTCGACGCAGCCAAGAAAGTACTCGGAGGACATCTTCAAGATGAAGTTCGGGAGAACTCGAGGAGGCCTTCAGAAGTACTCGGACGCCTGCAGTACTCGGCTACGAATAACTCGGGGGCTTGTCAGATCCGGGCACACGGGACTATCCACATGGCACACTTCTCCTAGGATACGGGATGGGACATGGCCGACGTCCTACATCTGTTGTAACTACTCATAATGCAGTAGGATTACTCGTACAATAGTGAAACTAGTCGGACACGGTAGGAAACTACCCGAGAAGTACTCGGGTAGGACTCCTGGGCTTGTACCCGACTAAGACTTCCATGTAAACTGTCCTCCGAGACTATATAAGGGCGGACAGGGACTCCCTCGGGGATGATCATCATCAGATGCAATACAAACCACACAGGACGTAGGGTATTGCGCCCTCGGCGGCCCGAACCTATCTAAACCTTGCGTTCCTTTGCACCTTCGAGTTTCTGATCTCGGCGACACCCTACCTACAAACTCACCACCTCGGGGGTATCACTCAGTGGGCGTGACGGTAAAACATCGACAGTGACCTATATATCCACGCTGCCTTCGAAGAGTGTCCTCCTTGCCTCAAGTAAAAAAAAAGGAAATTGCAAGAAGGCAACCTGATCAAGATATTTTTCACACTATTTGTACATTTTGTTTACACAGCTATCAGTTTATGGTGATGTATACTTCCAAACAAGCACAATTCAAGTAATTGTTAATAGATGAAAATTGCAGAATAAAAGAAAAAACACAGGGGCACAATTGTATTCAATCATCACCATAATAAGAGAAAAGGAAAGGGCAGCAGCAACAGCTAGTGTCATAAACTTAGCATTACCATGAAGGCATACATCAGATTGTTCAGACTCGTGCACAAACCACAGAGTTTTCGCATCAAATTAAGTTAAAGGTACAACAGTATTTCTAACTGCCAAGTGATGCTCGGGGCACCACTGGCAATCCTAGTTCATCCCCCCTACGCCACATCAGATAAGAAGCAAGCAACCCTTAGCACCAATTCAACCAAGCAAACTTGTAGCTGAATTGGTGGTTTGTGTAAAACAATTTTTCTTGGGGACTAGCAAATAACCATAAAGCAAACCATGATACATTGTTCTACGATGCATCACATTCTATATGGCAAATGCATGTAACATTCAAAATATAATTTGGTAAACTTTATTTTGTGCTTAACCCAACCCACTATTGCATCAGATTAAAGACAGTTTGAATTGCATGTCGGATTGTTCCCAAGGAAAAAAACAAAAGAACAATAGAACACTAAGTTGAGAATGCTTTGAAAAAAAAAAGCACCTGCTGCCTGCCTGCTGGGACCTGGGATTGTTGCAGGATGTATTGGTGCAGCAGGTAAGTTGACATCTGTATCAAAATCAGTTTCTGGTTCAAGATATGGCGGAACTGCATCTGACTCAAATTTCATATCAGACTCCAATGCGTCCAGCTCTGCAATATCCAGGCTGTAAATTATAAGTACATCAAACCGAGAATTATCTTCACAAAGCGGCAATAAACATCACCTGTTAGATGCCAAGGAAGAAAGTACAGGCCATTTAGGGTATTTTTTTCTCGAACACGTGCGTGTCTTTGTATTAAGAAGAGAGAATTGATCCAATTACAAAAAACCACTCCCCCAACTTATACCAGAATGGAGGGTGGTAGAAAAAAGTAACAAAAAAGACACTTACAAAAGGATAAAAAGATGAGACCTGACCATAACCAGCACCTTACTGGTGCAACTAAGCCACCTGACCTACACCGAGGGCCCTAAGCTCCTTGGCACCTGCAACTTGAAGCTCATCCCTAAAAGCCTGCAGGGCAACTTCAAGCGCCCCTCCCCGCCCGCCGGGCTGGCCGTGCCGCCTCCACCTTGTGCTCCAGACCGCCAGGGTGCTGCGCGCACTCCACGACGCCGACCCGCTTGTCATCCACCGCGATGTCAAGTCCACCAACGTCCTGCTCGACGCCAACCTCGATGCACGACTCGATGACCGGCCCCGCCCTCTGCGTGCCTAGGGCCACCAGGGCCAATGCCGCCGCCGCCGCCACGCCTGCACCCGCGGGCACGCTGGGGCACGCTGGGCTACCTTGACTCGGGCTATGAAACGAACCGGATTCCCAAATCGAGAAATCCGACTCCCTGTATCATTGTGATAGTCCTTGGATCAAGCGCTATCACATACAGAACTCATTTCAGGCCTAATATCATAGTCATACTTCGCATAGGGTCAAACATAGGTTTAATTATTACATAAATCCAAAGGATCTGTAGTACGGTATTTATTACAAGCCTCTCGGCTAAGACGAACATGCAGGAAGCGCAAAGTGGTAGCTAGGTCTTCGGCTGTCCTTCATCTTCGGGAACCTTCTCCACAGGCGACTTGAGCATAGCACGGGCTTCAGTCATAGCAACCGTCATCGTTGGGGTCGAACTCCGGATCGGATCCTGCATCGTACCAGACTATCCCCAAGGAATGGGATATGTTCACGTCACCATCCGAATGCAAGCTTTATCGTGGTCTATACTATGGAAATAACAAAGCTCAAGTGGTAAAGCTGAGGTTTTCCTATGCATGCAATATATATAAGTATACACATCTTCTTCCACTCCCGACTCGGGTCCTTCCGGCATCCCGGACTCCCGGTCAACGCACACCTTCCAAACCACCAAGTCGATGCGAGAACTCCCTCTCCTCGCATCTCAACTGCCCTCTGACAGGAAGTTATACTAGAGGGCGGTAGAAGTCATGAGTAGCACTAACTAATAAGAGCAACAGAAGAGTAGGGATGTCCATGACCGAGGACGCGGCTATACGTATAGTTTTCACCCTGCAGGGGTTGTACACCTGGACCCACTTGAATCGACACTAGCCGGAGATCAGCCGACTAGTATACGAAACACTGGTCTACTGAAACGGAACTAGGAGCCACGGCACCATCCGGCTTTCCCGGGTCTTGGGCGCATCCTCCCCCGGGAGGTCATCCCAGGACTGTGAAGCCTCCCATGCGTCTCGGGGAGCGTGAGGTTAGCACCTCCTTCCCCTGCACTTATACTCGATCCTCCCACCGGCTTGGTACCGCGCTTGCTAACCCCGGACCGGGCCCACCCTCATAATGGGTAAGTGGTGTGCACGCTTAACAGATTCCCACAAGTCATAGTTACTCTCACTAGGTCCTTAACTGCCGAAGCGGGCATCTTCGTCAAAAGCGTCTCCACCACGGTGGGCCTCAACTGCACCCATAATGGGTGCCTCCAACACCTCATCCTCATAACAAAAACTGTACCCACCACAGGTACTCTGTAAGGTGTGCCAAGATACACACCCCAAGCCCTTGACCCACGATCGAGTTAGGTTGCCCACTCCCGGCTAAAACCCTAATCACCAGCTCCTGAAGAGTATCACTTCACGCACGCCAAGACTATCCATCCATTCCCACACATACACATTCAATAATGGACAAGGTATTTCATATAATAGACAAGTGAGATAGGATTGCAAGGAGTATGGGTACATAAAATAGGCCATGCAGGTTCATCTCAAAAAAATACACACATAGCGGTAGCAAATCTAATCAAGCAATGCCTAATAGGTATTCAAATTGTAGATGGGCATGAACCTGGCATCTCTTTGAAGTCCTCCTATGCCTCCGGGTAGTCCTGGCCGTCGATCAACTCCTCGTGGTCAGGTCCTATTCGTAAATACGAGTAAGAGTAGGGACCAAAGTGCAAAAATGCACAAAACTATCCAAATAAGATCCAAATCACCACAGAACCTACTCTAATGGGTGGTTTATGATTTTAGAAGAATTATGGAACTGGTTTCATAATTTTCGGAGGTCCGGTAGATTTATTATGAATTTTCTAAGGAAAAACCTATCTCTGAAATTAATAAAAGAATTACGAAAAAGAAAATCATTAAACAGTGACATGTGGCAGCACCAGGGCGTGCCACGTGGCATGCTGACATCAGCATGACGTCATCAGGGGGTCCGGGTCTGTTGGCATCAGCAGTGGGTCCTGCTGACGTTAGCGTTGACCGGTCAACGGTCAAGGGGGGTCCATGGGTCAACCGGTCCCACAGGCCAGCCTCGCCCTAAGACTGACAGGTGGGCCCCTCGGGTCAGGCCGGGAAGAGAAAAAGAAAACGGGGCCAGGTGGTTTCTGGGCTCAATTTCAGTTGGGCCGGCTCGGTCGGCCCAACAAGGCTCGGCTCGGCTCGCGTATCAGCTTGGCCTGCGGCTCAGCAGGCCGGCTCAGGTAGGTGGGCTGGCTGTGTTCGTGGGCCGGCTCAGCCTTAGGTCTTTCGCGGGTGGCTCATCTTGGGCCTGATTCCATCATGGGCCACTGTTGGGCTGGCGGTCTTCTCCCCTTCGCGCTCCTCCTCCTTGCTGGCCGGTTTGCTTCTGCTTCTTCCCCTTCTCGCTGACAGGTTGTTCCCACGTGTCGGCCTCGGTGGGATTTGGTGCGGCATCATCTGGATCCAGTGCGGCGGGCAAGGGTGTGTGCGTGCGTGTGCGGAAGCCGCGGGTGTGTGCGCACAGGCGCACGCTAAGTGCTCGGGGAAAAACCCCAAAGGGCTGGCCGCGGACGCGAACACGACGTCGCGGTGGTGGCTCGTGGTCACCGCGCACGGCAAGGTCGTGGCGGGGTCATGGCGTGGCAACGGCAGCGAGGCAAGGGTGGCCAAAAGCAGGCACGGCCGTGTCGGTTTGTGCGGGGGTGTGCGTGCGCGCGGTACGGTGAAGGTGAGGCCAGCGGTGGCGCGGCGATGCATGGGCAGGGCTCGGCCTCGCGGCGCGGGTGCGCACGCACGCGCGCGGGGCCTGGCTTCCCAGGGCCACGGCGTGGCCGTGTCGTGCGCGGGGCACCGGCATCCCGGGCCCGCAGCACGACGCGGCGGCGGAGGGGCCACGGCGGCTGCGACTCGTTAGGCGGCACGACGGGCTCCTGCACAAGACGAAGGTAGGGCACTAGGGGTCTACTATGGACGGTTCATCGGCATCGCCAGCACAGTGGGGGAAAGGAAGGGTGAGGCAGCGGTGGCGCTCACCGAGGGCTCGCTGGCGAGGGGAGAGGCTTGATGCGGTGGCGGGTCGGTGCCGGTGGGTCGGGGCTGTGCAGGGCGCGCGACTGCGTTGATGTCGTCGTTCGGGCGCAGGCTTGGCGGAGCTCCGGCGCGACGTCCTCCTCCTCCTCGTGCTCTCCTCCTCCTTCTCCTCCTCTTCGTGTGACGGCGGCGGAAGGGAGACCGGAGCTTCTAGGGTTTGGGGAAAAGCGGCCTCGGGTCTTTATATGGGGCGCTAGGGTTCGGGAGCGGCTGCGGCCGGGGGTCCTTGTCACACCCGATTTATAAGAACATAAATCGAGCAATCATATATGCGCCAGGATCAAGTCACGCATATATACAACAGATTATCAAGATATCACAACACATGTCACGAATAAAAGCGTATAAATTATAAAATGAATATCTTTATTACAACTGAATCAAGAATCAGTTCAAGGAATGCGGAAGCGTAAAATGGATACATGAAGAGCTGGGCGCCACAGGGACGTCGACTGGGAGACAAACGCCTAGAAGTCGTCGAAGCCGCTGACGTAGTCTTCCACGTTGCCGGGCACTGAGCAGCAGTCGAAGATATCCGAAATAGAACAGAAGAGTAGAGAGGCAAGTGTGAGTACAAACTCGTACTCAACAAGTATAACACGAGCATGAGGCTCTAAGGTTAGCTGACTCAACTGCATTAGCTTTTAGTCTTGGCAAATTTTATTAAAGCTAATTACTACAAGTGGATGAATTACCATAACCCAAATTGCATAAGATTTAATCAATATTAATTAAGAACTACTGAGAACCATCCAAACCAAAACCACCCGGGGAATCTCCCTAATCAAAGGTTGATAACCCCACTAATGAAAAGGAGGATCTGGGCCGCTCATGACTGTGAGCACAGCTGATATATCAGTTTTACACTCTCGAGAGGTTGCACAACTTTACCCACAAGTCGTGAGCTATGCTAGTTGTTCATCACACTTCCTTAGGTGAGATGTCTAGCAAGCACACTACGAGACCGTTACAAAGGATCACGTTGGTAAGGTGTAACCGCTAAGGATTCTGGATCAGCAACAATGGGGCCCACCTCCGGGGGTACAAGACACACAGCACAGACCAAGCCGGAGGAGCAGGGACCATTGAAGCTTACCACCCCTCTTGCCCACGCAGGTAAGTTACTCCCGAACCAACACGACCTAATTAGTAAGTCAAGACCATCCCATTCCAGTCTTGTGGTTGCGCGGTTGTCCCAGGTTGTCGCTCTATGAACCGGTCCTTATGGAGAGTGGCCAACCAAGCACTAAGCACCGTGTTGGCCCCCTAAACCATGTTTCTACAAAAACATATTTTTAAGGACGCACAAACCACTCAAGCACACAGCACAGAGGGTCGGCTCCAGAATTAAGTTGCATAAGATCATTAACAAATTAATTAAAAAGGACCAAGTGTGTTATAGCGCAGCAACCTAGCACAACTAACCAAAAATGCAACCCAAAGGATATATAAAGGATATAAAGTGGCTAGGAAATCCTTATAGGCATACAGTATTAAAATGCAGTATGAAATTGTATTTAAAAGTGATAGGAGGTTCATGTTATACTTGCCTTCCTCGTACTCTCCCGGCTGCTGCTCGAACTGCTCGGAAGAAGGCTCCTGGTACTGCTCCGGTGGCTCGACGTCTATTCACGATCGTAACAGCAATACATGGGCCACACATGCACACACATGCAAACAATAGCAAAAATATAAGAAAACAGTACAACATTACATAGAAACAGCATACAAAACTGGCCTAAAACTATTCTACGCGTTACAACGATCGCGTGGATATAAAGAACACCTAAAACGGAGCTAAAACGCGAAAACTACGCTTAAAACAAGATCTAGGGACCTATTTGCGAGAAAAACTGGACTTCAGGGGTTTCTGTGCAAAAACTGAGGGCTAAAACCTAATTAAAGGTTAGACACAGGGGCTAGCCTGCAAAAACTCTAAACAAGGACTAGAAAACCTAAATCCAGAGAGCTCAGGGGTCAAAAGGGAAGAAAAAGGGCCTATCTGTAAATATTGTTGACTCACGGGTGGACTGCGGGTTTATTCGAGGAAACCTCAGGGGTTCTTTAGAAAGATTTCCCGGCTGAACCGGTATGGGTGGATCTGATCCGCTGGATCGGAGTTGAAGGGCTAGGATGAGGTGGCTCGGATCTAATCGGTTCGGCTCGGCTCACGACAGCGGCGGCTCACTCGCGGCTCGGTTTACATCCCGTGGAACGGCTGCGGTCACCGGGGCTCTGCCTTCGCGGCGGCGCCTCGCCGGCGCGGGGAGTCCCCGCCTCGGGGTGGCCCTAAGGCGCACAGGGACTAGCGCAAGAGAAAGAGGGGATCAAGGGGTTGCTCACCTAGGGCCTGGATGGGTCGGGGCGACGCGGAGGGCGGTCGTCCACGACAACGGGCGGCGGAAGCGGCCGGTGCTCGCGGGGATGGGCGTCAGGGTGCGCCCTGGGCGTCCTGGCAACGTGAGAAGCTGCGCAATTGGGCCGTGAAGAGTAGACCGGGGTTAAAGAAGCCGACGACGCTTTGTAGGCGAAGGAATTCCGGCGGCCCGCAAGCTTACCGTGGAGGCGTTTCCGGTGAAATTGGCCGGACTGCCACGGCCAATGTGGGGTAGCGAGGTGTGGTCGTGAGCGGGGTGTGGCGGCGAGACTCCAGACCCCCTTAGCGGGCGGTGAGCGGCGCTGAGGCGGTGGAACACGGGCGGCGCAGGGCCTCTGCCTCGGCGGCGCAGAGGTGGTGCGCTAGGGTTGAAGGCGGCGCGCTTGGGATGGGGGGTCCAAGGGATAGCGCAGGGGAATAAGAGGGGCAGGGCCGGGGGTCTCGGGGAGGGTTGTGGCGGGGGAGGGCCGGGGATCTCGGCCGTGCTGTGGCGCGGCCGTTGCGGGGAGGAGTTGCGAGAGGAGGGGGATGACAGGTGGGGCCGCCCTGGCAGCGGGAGGAGGGAGGAGAGGGCGCTCGGGTGGGGAGCAGAGGGAGAACGGGCCGGGCGGCCGTGCGCAGCCCACGCGGGGAGGGAAGAGAAGAGGGGAGAGCTGGGCCGCGGGTGAGGAAGAGGAAATGGGCCGTGGGAAAGAGAGAGGGCCCGCGGGGAAAGAGAGAAGGGGAGGGGTGCTGGGCTGGGCTGGCCGGCTGCTGGGTTGGGCTGCCTTCTTTCATTCTTTCTCCTTTTCTAACCTCACACCAAATCAAACAAATCTAATTGAATTCAAAATACCATTTGAATTCAAACCTATAAACTCAACACAATTAAAACAATGCTGCAGCATGAGTGCACAAACAATTTAATCCTATGATAACTTTTATTTTCTTGCGTTATAAATTGCTTTAAATGCCACAAAAATTAAGGAAAAGCCTAAAAATTTTATTTAAGCCCAAATAAATTCATTAAAATTTAAGGAATTTACCTTAGGGTGTTACAAACCTACCCCCCTTACAGGAATCTTGTCCCGAGATTCTGATAGGCTAGCTAGCAAAGAGATCGGGATATGTCTTCCTCAGCTCGTCTTCTCGCTCCCAGGTAGCCTCATCCTCCGTGTGATGACTCCACTGAACTCGGCACATCTTGATCTTCTTGTTTCTAGTAACTCTCTCAGACGTCTCCAGAATCTTCACCGGATGCTCGATGTAGGTCAGATCTTCCTGCACATCCAACCCTTCTATCGGTGCTTGCTCTTCTGGCACTCTCAAGCACTTCTTCAGCTGAGACACGTGAAACACATCGTGCACTCCTGAGAGATTGAGTTGCAACTCCAGACGATATGCCACCTCACCTTTCCGTTCCAGCACCTTGAACGGACCAATGTATCGAGGAGCTAGCTTCCCTCGTACATTAAACCTGTGGATTCCTCTCATCGGCGAGACCTTCAGATATACATGATCCCCCACTGCGAAGGTCAAATCTCGGCGACGAACATCCGCATAACTCTTCTGACGAGTCTGAGCGACCCTCAGATTCTCTCGCACCTGCTGTACCAACTGTTCGGCCTCCTCAACAATTTCCGGACCAAACACCTGCCTCTCGCCAATCTGATCCCAATACAGCGGAGTCCTGCACTTTCGACCATACAGGGCCTCGAAGGGTGATTTCTTCAGACTGGCCTGATAACTGTTGTTATAAGAAAACTCTGCATACGGCAGGCATTTATCCCAGCAGGTACCATACTGAATAGCACAGGCTCAAAGCATATCCTCCAACACTTGGTTGGTCCTTTCTGTCTGCCCATCTGTCTGAGGATGATACGCGGTACTGAAGCGCAGCTTCGTATCCAATGAATCATGCAACTGCTCCCAGAACCGTGAAGTGAACTGAGATCCTCGATCAGATATAATCTTCTTAGGAACACCATGCAGACAGACAATCCTGGAGATGTACAACTCTGCGAGTCTAGCGCCGGAGTAAGTAGTGTTCACCGGAATGAAGTGAGCAACCTTCGTCAACCGATCCACTACTACCCATATGGAGTTGTACCCTTTCTGAGTACGAGGCAAGCCAACAATGAAGTCCATAGTGATTTCCTCCCATTTCCACTCTGGAATCTTCAACGGCTGCAATAACCCTGCTGGCCTCTGATGCTCTGCCTTGACACGCTGACAAGTGTCACAGATAGCCACGTACTCCGCAACGGAACGCTTCATTCCATACCACCAGAATCGTTCCTTCAGGTCATAATACATCTTCGTGCTACCAGGATGTATAGAATACGCTGTATCATGAGACTCACTCAGAATCAATTTTCTGAGGTCATTCACATCCGGCACACATATACGACCCTTGTACCACAAGGTACCCTGATCATCCTCTCTGAAATGAGGTGCCTTGCCAATCTTGATCAGGTCGCGGATCTCCTGCAGCTTCTTATCTTCCTTCTGATGCTGCCTGATCTCTGCCTCTAGAGTGGGTTCTGCCTCGAATGCTGCACTCGAGGTATGATGCAAGAAACCCAGGCTCAACTGCTCAAACTCCTCACATAACTCCTGAGACATCTGAAAAGCCACGGCCATGTTAACATAGCTCTTCCTGCTCAGAGCATCTGCTACAACATTGGCCTTGCCCGGATGATAGTGAATCTCCAGGTCGTAATCCTTGACCAACTCTAGCCATCTTCTCTGCCGCATATTCAGCTCACTCTGAGTGAAAATATACTTGAGGCTCTTGTGATCGGTGTAAATATCACACCTCTGCCCAAACAAGTAATGCCTCCATATCTTCAGAGCATGCACAACTGCGGCTAACTCCAGATCATGAGTGGGATAATTTAGCTCATGCCGGCGCAATTGCCGCGAAGCATAAGCTATCACTCTGCCTTCCTGCATCAGGACGCAACCAAGACCATCCCTCGAAGCATCACAATACACTGTGAACCTCTTGCTCTGGTCTGGCAGAGTAAGGACTGGCGCCGTAGTCAACCTCTTCTTCAGCTCCTCGAAGGCACTCTGACGCTCATCAGTCCAAGAGAAACCCACGTCCTTCTCCAGTAAGGAAGTCAAAGGCTTCGCAATCTTGGAGAAATTCTCAATGAACCTCCGATAATAACCTGCTAAGCCTAGAAAAGAGCGGACTTCCTTCACCGTCTGTGGTACCACCCAGTCAAGCACATCCTTCACCTTCCCGGGGTCCACAGCGATACCTCCCTTGGAGATAACATGACCGAGGAACGGAACCTCGTCAATCCAGAACTCGCACTTGCTGAGCTTGGCATACAGCTTGTGCTCTCTGAGCGTCTGCAACACAAGCCTCAGATGTTTCTCATGCTCTGCTTCTGACTTGGAATATATCAGGATATCATCAATGAATATCACCACAAAGGTGTCCAGATAATCCATGAAAACCTTATTCATCAGATGCATGAAGAAAGCCGGAGCATTGGTCAAGCCAAAAGACATGACCGTATACTCGTATAGCCCATACTTGCAAGTGAATGCCGTCTTCGGGATATCCTCAGAACGAATCCTCAGCTGATGATAACCCGAACGCAGATCAATCTTCGAGAATACACAAGCACCCTGAAGCTGATCAAAAAGATCCTCAATACGGGGCAATGGATGCTTGTTCTTGATAGTGACTGCATTCAGATCCCGATAATCGACGCACATCCTCTTCGCGCCATCCTTCTTCTCTACGAGCAATACAGGAAAAGCCCAAGAAGAGAAACTGCGACGGATATAACCCTTGGCTAGCAACTCGTCGATGGTCTTCTTAACTTCCTCATGCTCAACGGGAGCCATACGATAGGGCCGCTTAGCAATAGGAGCTGTGCCAGGCAAGAGATCAATAGAAAACTCAATGTCGCGATCAGGCGGCATACCTGGCAAATCATCCGGAAAGACATCCAGGAATTCAGACACCACGCGAATACCATCCGTGGGTCTAGCCTCCATCTGATGAAGAAATCCAGAAGGCTCTGTGGCACCGATAGTAACCTCCTGACCACCCGGTGCTGATAGAAGAACAGTCCTCTGAGCACAATCTATCCGGACTCCCCACTTAGCAAGAGTCTCCATCCCGAGGATCACATCAATGCCCTTGGAGTCTAGCACCATCAGATTCGCACTGAAATCTACCCCCCTTATGGTCACACTGACTCTGGGACAGAAGACATGAGACCTCAACTGTCCTCCCGGTGAAGATACTAACATGCACCTCTTTAATGTGCTAGTAGGAATACCATGATGCTCAACAAAAGACTGGGTGATGAAAGAATGTGTAGCACCAGTATCAAAAAGCACGGTAGCAGGATGGGCATTAACCATGAACGTACCAATAACCACGTTAGGAGCATCGGCCGCTGACTCGGTCGTCACGTGGTTCACCCTGCCCTGGGCTGGGGCCTTGGGCTGAGCTGCACGTCCCTGCTGTCCTGCCTGTGCCTTCCGGGGGCAGACGTTGGCGTAGTGCCCCGGCTCGCCGCAGTGGAAGCACACTCGCGGGAATGCAGCGGCCTGCTGCCCAGGAGGAGGAGTGGGCGCTCCCTGCCTCTGAGCTGGTGGAGCCGGAGGCGCTGGAAGCCTCTGACCCTGTCCCGCCTGCTGCTGCTGAGGACGAGGCGGAAACCGCTGCCGCTGCTGGTACTGCTGGGGCGGCCTCTGCTGCTGCTGTGGTGGATGCTGATAGCGGGGACGAGTGTTGCTGCCTGAAGAGGATGGAGCCATCTTCCTCTTCTTATCCTCAATCTCCCGGCGCTTGCGCTCGGTGTTGAGAGCCGCATCAACCAGCTGGTTGAAGTTGTCGAAGCGGTGGTTCAGCAGCGCATACTGGATGTGATCATCCAGTCCCTCCTTGAAGTACTCCTGCTTATCGCTATCACGAGCGACGTCAGCAGGGGCGTAGCAGGCAAGCTGAAGGAAACGGTCACGGTACTCCGTCACCGTCATAGATCCTAAAATAACGGACACAGATAACAAGGATAGCAATCGCTCGATGGGTCAGGTTTTACGAAAGAAATCAAGGATAGATCAAGCTCAAAAGAAATTGCAAGGGATTTCCATTCAAATTTACCTACTTAAGGGCACGGAACTCCTTCTGCTTCATCTTCATAATGCCCTCAGGAATGTGATGGTTCCTGAAACGCTCACGGAACTGGTCCCACGTGAGAGCATCACGATCCCGAGCTGGATAAGACTCCCACCAGTCAAGAGCAGATCCTCGCAGCTGCCCTGCTGCGTAAAGGACTCGCTCCCGGTCGTCGCACTGCGCAACAACCAACTGGCGCTCCATAGAACGAAGCCAGTCGTCCGCCTGGAGTGGGTCCGTGGCGTGAGAGAAGGTCGGAGGGTGACCTCTCAGGAAATCCGCGCGCCTGTCACGGGGCTGAGGCGGCGGAGGAGGCGGTGGCTGAGCATGGATCTGCTGCAGAGCCTGAACGGTGTTGTTCAGGGTAGCCATCATCTGCGTCTGGAGCTGGAAGAACTGCTCCGGGGTCAGTGGTGGCGGCATCGGCAGCGGCTGACCAGTACCCTGGTTGTTCTGCTCCTGCTGGTCAGAACCGGAACCGGTGCGCCTGGTGTTCACCATCTGATTGCAACAACGAAGTTTATGAGGAGGAGATATTGTGCTGCTGCGGAAATGAAACTTCAGAAGGATATGGCAGAAAGAAAGGAATACAGGTTTTACCCCCAACGATCTAACTCAAATTTTATTATTTAGTTCAAGTTGGATTAGGGTCGATTTGCATGAACAAGTTTAACTACTAGACTATGCAATCAACCAAAAATCCAAATCAAACATTTGCACAATAACAAACATTCAATATTCACAACTTAGTCGAGTTTTCCACACTACTCGACTAACACACTCGTTCTAGCGTATTTTTATCGGGACAACCTAAACTTATAAATTACAGGATTAGGCGACTCAGGCCAACGTCTACGGAAAGCTCAAGCTATTTCTCAAAAAGATAGGTGAGATAGCAAATCAAGGGCTTAAGACTCAAGGAATAGAAGCAAAAATGAATGTTTGGGTTTTGCGGAAGCAGAGCAAGCGAAAAGAAATCCCTAAACTCGACCCATTTCTATCTAGGCTTCGTCCTACAGTCGACACGGCTCTGATACCAATCTGTCACACCCGATTTATAAGAATATAAATCGAGCAATCATATATGCGCCAGGATCAAGTCACGCATATATACAACAGATTATCAAGATATCACAACACATGTCACGAATAAAAGCGTATAAATTATAAAATGAATATCTTTATTACAACTGAATCAAGAATCAGTTCAAGGAATGCGGAAGCGTAAAATGGATACATGAAGAGCTGGGCGCCACAGGGACGTCGACTGGGAGACAAACGCCTAGAAGTCATCGAAGCCGCTGACGTAGTCTTCCACGTTGCCGGGCACTGAGCAGCAGTCGAAGATATCCGAAATAGAACAGAAGAGTAGAGAGGCAAGTGTGAGTACAAACTCGTACTCAACAAGTATAACACGAGCATGAGGCTCTAAGGTTAGCTGACTCAACTGCATTAGCTTTTAGTATTGGCAAATTTTATTAAAGCTAATTACTACAAGTGGATGAATTACCATAACCCAAATTGCATAAGATTTAATCAATATTAATTAAGAACTACTGAGAACCATCCAAACCAAAACCACCCGGGGAATCTCCCTAATCAAAGGTTGATAACCCCACTAATCAAAAGGAGGATCTGGGCCGCTCATGACTGTGAGCACAGCTGATATATCAGTTTTACACTCTCGGGAGGTTGCAAAACTTTACCCACAAGTCGTGAGCTACGCTAGTTGTTCATCACACTTCCTTAGGTGAGATGGCTAGCAAGCACACTACGAGACCGTTACAAAGGATCACGTTGGTAAGGTGTAACCGCTAAGGATTCTGGATCAGCAACGATGGGGCCCACCTCCGGGGGTACAAGACACACAGCACAGACCAAGCCGGAGGAGCAGGGACCATTGAAGCTTACCACCCCTCTTGCCCACGCAGGTAAGTTACTCCCGAACCAACACGACCTAATTAGTAAGTCAAGACCGTTCCATTCCAGTCTTGTGGTTGCGCGGTTGTCCCAGGTTGTCGCTTTATGAACCGGTCCTTATGGAGAGTGGCCAACCAAGCACTAAGCACCGTGTTGGCCCCCTAAACCATGTTTCTACAAAAACATATTTTTAAGGACGCACAAACCACTCAAGCACACAGCACAGAGGGTCGGCTCCAGAATTAAGTTGCATAAGATCATTAACAAATTAATTAAAAAGGACCAAGTGTGTTATAGCGCAGCAACCTAGCACAACTAACCAAAAATGCAACCCAAAGGATATATAAAGGATATAAAGTGGCTAGGAAATCCTTATAGGCATACAGTATTAAAATGCAGTATGAAATTGTATTTAAAAGTGATAGGAGGTTCATGTTATACTTGCCTTCCTCGTACTCTCCCGGCTGCTGCTCGAACTGCTCGGAAGAAGGCTCCTGGTACTGCTCCGGTGGCTCGACGTCTATTCACGATCGTAACAGCAATACATGGGCCACACATGCACACACATGCAAACAATAGCAAAAATATAAGAAAACAGTACAACATTACATAGAAACAGCATACAAAACTGGCCTAAAACTATTCTACGCGTTACAACGATCGCGTGGATATAAAGAACACCTAAAACGGAGCTAAAACGCGAAAACTACGCTTAAAACAAGATCTAGGGACCTATTTGCGAGAAAAACTGGACTTCAGGGGTTTCTGTGCAAAAACTGAGGGCTAAAACCTAATTAAAGGTTAGACACAGGGGCTAGCCTGCAAAAACTCTAAACAAGGACTAGAAAACCTAAATCCAGAGAGCTCAGGGGTCAAAAGGGAAGAAAAAGGGCCTATCTGTAAATATTGTTGACTCACGGGTGGACTGCGGGTTTATTCGAGGAAACCTCAGGGGTTCTTTAGAAAGATTTCCCGGCTGAACCAGTATGGGTGGATCTGATCCGCTGGATCGGAGTTGAAGGGCCAGGATGAGGTGGCTCGGATCTAATCGGTTCGGCTCGGCTCACGACAGCGGCGGCTCACTCGCGGCTCGGTTTACATCCCGTGGAACGGCTGCGGTCACCGGGGCTCTGCCTTCGCGGCGGCGCCTCGCCGGCGCGGGGAGTCCCCGCCTCGGGGTGGCCCTAAGGCGCACAGGGACTAGCGCAAGAGAAAGAGGGGATCAAGGGGTTGCTCACCTAGGGCCTGGATGGGTCGGGGCGACGCGGAGGGCGGTCGTCCACGACAACGGGCGGCGGAAGCGGCCGGTGCTCGCGGGAGATGAGCGTCGGGGTGCGCCCTGGGCGTCCTGGCACCGTGAGAAGCTGCGCAATTGGGCCGTGAAGAGTAGACCGGGGTTAAAGAAGCCGACGACGCTTTGTAGGCGAAGGAATTCCGGCGGCCCGCAAGCTTACCGTGGAGGCGTTTCCGGTGAAATTGGCCGGACTGCCACGACCAATGTGGGGTAGCGAGGTGTGGTCGTGAGCGGGGTGTGGCGGCGAGACTCCAGACCCCCTTAGCGGGCGGTGAGCGGCGCTGAGGCGGTGGAACACGGGCGGCGCAGGGCCTCTGCCTCGGCGGCGCAGAGGTGGTGCGCTAGGGTTGAAGGCGGCGCGCTTGGGATGGGGGGGTCCAAGGGATAGCGCAGGGGAATAAGAGGGGCAGGGCCGGGGGTCTCGGGGAGGGTTGTGGCGGGGGAGGGCCGGGGATCTCGGCCGTGCTGTGGCGCGGCCGTTGCGGGGAGGAGTTGCGAGAGGAGGGGGATGACAGGTGGGGCCGCCCTGGCAGCGGGAGGAGGGAGGAGAGGGCGCTCGGGTGGGGAGCAGAGGGAGAACGGGCCGGGCGGCCGTGCGCAGCCCACGCGGGGAGGGAAGAGAAGAGGGGAGAGCTGGGCCGCGGGTGAGGAAGAGGAAATGGGCCGTGGGAAAGAGAGAGGGCCCGCGGGGAAAGAGAGAAGGGGAGGGGTGCTGGGCTGGGCTGGCCGGCTGCTGGGTTGGGCTGCCTTCTTTCATTCTTTCTCCTTTTCTAACCTCACACCAAATCAAACAAATCTAATTGAATTCAAAATACCATTTGAATTCAAACCTATAAACTCAACACAATTAAAACAATGCTGCAGCATGAGTGCACAAATAATTTAATCCTATGATAACTTTTATTTTCTTGCGTTATAAATTGCTTTAAATGCCACAAAAATTAAGGAAAAGCCTGAAAATTTTATTTAAGCCCAAATAAATTCATTAAAATTTAAGGAATTTACCTTAGGGTGTTATAGTCCTCGACGGCCGGGCCAGGACGCGTGGCGACATCGCGGCGGCTACGCTTCACGGGGGCGCGCGACGATCAAGGCGAGGTGGAAAAGGAGGGCGCGGGCGATTGCGCTTCTCCTGTCACGAAGCGGGGCGGCGCGCGGGCTGGCGGATGACGCAAGCGAGCGGGGCCGCGGCGGAAGGACAAAGGGGAAAACAGAAGGGCGCGGCGGTTACGGCCTCCTGTCATGGAGCGGGCGAGCGACGACGCGGTCGGAGCGGGGTGCTGCGGGGCGGAGCGGAGCAGCGGGCGGAGCAGAGCGCGGCGGGGCGGAGCAAAAGCTTCAGGTCGCGACGGGAGAAGGAGGAAGAGGAAAACTGACTGGCGAGGCCCGCTCGTCAGCCGCCCCGGGGAAAGGTGAAGGGACGCGCGGGGTGCGGCCGTCGGTGGGCTGGGCTGCGGTGGCTCGTGGGCCGTGCTTGCGGGAGAAGGGGAAAGGGGCGCGTGGGCGGGTGAGGCCAGTTGGTGGGCTGGGCCGCGCGGGCCGATTCCAGGCTGAGGGCCAAAAGGGTTTTAAGGAGTTAGGGTTTGAATTGAATTTGAGTGGCCCACTCAAATTCAAATTCCACTCAACTGGTTCACACAAATTGAAAGCCAAACAATTCGAATTCAACACCAAATTCAAAACAAGGGAGATTGCAATAAAATCTAAAGACTTCAAATATTCATACTAGCATTTAATAGTCCTTAATTTCAATTAAATTTACTAAGAGTTCGAGATAGAGAGAACTTAGGCTTATATTTGGATCTAGCTAAGCACAAACACGAAAAAGTTTTTAAAATTCACGATTTTTGCACCAAGATAACATTCCAGAAAAATTCGGGATGTTAGAGCCTACGTCACGCCCGAGAGCCTCAGCACCATGACGGACATCTTCAGCTTCGGGATCCTGCTGCTCGAGATCATGAGCGGCCGCAAGGCCATCGACGTCCAGCACTCGCCGCTGTCCATCGTCGAGTGGGCACGTTGCCCCTTTGTTCTGTGCAAAGGCAGGGTGGCCGCTATGTTCGACCCGCGCGTGGCGCCGCTGCAGGACCCGGCCACCCGTAAGGACCTAGCTGCGCTGGCCACGAGCTGCGTGTGCGGAGCGGCGACCATCCATGGCCACCCGTAAGGAAAAGAGAGAGGTAGCTGCGATGGGGCCCACCTCCTTTAAAGGCGGTAAAATAGTCTTTTCGCATGTCATTTAACGGTGGATGGATGAAAAAATGGACGGAGCGTCAAATTGGGGATGAAAGTTGAAATCATGGCTATACGTGGAATGAAAATTTTTAAAGGAACCACTGACTTTAGTGGTGTCAAATAGAGAATTCTCTCTAAAAAATATGAGAATAAGATATAAAATGGAATCAACTGCAATCAGCGGAAGAGCAGTCACAAAATAAAAAATAACAACCTTTTGTAAACTTCAGGGTCAAAATTAACCATATTTTATGACCTCAAGAAGCAAGCAATTAATCAAGCAAAATATGCCACAACACAAGATACAAACATTTTATGTCAAAGAGCATCTCATAGAAAGGAGGAGGAGGAGAAAATTATCCACAACTCCAGATGCTTTAATTGATGAAAGATTCCGAGCTATCTAGCTTGATTGTCAATGGAATATTTCATCACAGACAAAGATCATCTCAAATAAAACAAGCTTTGCATTTGAAAACAGGAAGAAACTTGCATTTGAGTATGTACGCGCTGTTGAGTAGGTAAAAAATTGCGGCTATTCCAATTTTTGAAACTCGATCTTTTTTTCACCCACAAAGAAAGCATTGATCCCTCCCATTTTTGTGCCCATCGAGTTGTTTGACGAAGTCAAGATCCCGGAACTGCCCCCATGCTCACAGAGGCACCGGCAGCGGCATGTCCGCAACCACTGCTCGCCGCCGCCGGCTGATCTCCCGCCGGACGACGTGTTTCGGGAGATCTTCCTCCGCCTCCCGCCGGACCCTAGCTTCCTCCTCGCTGCCTCGCTCGTCTGCAGGCGCTGGCGCCGTCTCATTTGCAGCCCCGCTTTCCTCCACCGCTTTCGCGCATTCCATCGAACACCTCCCGTGCTTGGCTTCTTCCAGAACCTTTGGACGCTCAGCTGCCCCACAGGCAGGCGCATCCGCTTCGTCCCCACTGCCGGCCCCGCCACGCGTATCTCCCCGCCGCCAGGCATCCAGGACTGGGTGCTCGACTGCTGCCACGGTCGCGTCCTCCTCTACAGCTATTCGGACCGGGAGCTCCTTGTCTGGGATCCCATGACTGGCGATACGCACTACGTGGGAGCGCCTCCGGACCTGGTCGGCGAGGACGTCGCCGCCGCTCTAGTCTGCGCAGCCGACCACGTTGATCACACCGACTGCCACTCGAGTCCGTTCCAAATCATCTTCTTGGACTGCAAGGAGGACGATCAATACTGGCTATCTGCTTGCGTCTACTCCTCCGGAACTGAAGTCTGGGGCAGTTGGACAGCAATTACAACCCCATCCCTTGTCAGCTCGGAGTCGAGCGCCCTTGTGGGCAATTCGGTGTACTGGAAGATCAATTTTTCCGAGGAAGACAGCAATCACATTCTTGAGTTTGAACTGCACAACCAAAGATCGGGTTTGATTGAGCTGCCAGAAGGCGTCAGGGAAAACTACATGTCAGATATTCACATTATGCCGGCAGAGGATGGTGGCATTGGGTTTGCTGGTGTGAGCTATTATAGTATCCATTTCTGGTCAAGGAGGATTGACTCTGAAGGTGTGGCGGGGTGGGCATTGCTCAGGATAATTGATATGGACAAGCTGTCTCTGTCTGGTGTGCCAGCTGGAGATATGTTCTTCTGGTAATCTGTAGTTGCGTTTGCTAGGGATAATGATAAGCTTTTCCTGCAGGCAGAAGGTGGCATCTTCATGATCAAAATCAGGTCAATGCAGCTCCGGAAAGTGCTTGAAGCAAGTGGTTCAGCCATTTATCCCTATGCAAGCTTCTACACTCGAGGTACTAGTCTGCAAAGACTGATTGCCCTAATATATTTCTTTGGTGGGTACATTGACAGTTGTTGAACTTTATTGTTTTTTAAGAAGTGGCTAACTCTGTTGATCAATCCGATCTATTTGATGAATATGACTATTTTTCCATTTAATTTCTTGGACGAACAAATGCCTAGAGATGTATGCATTAATTTATGTTTGGAAGTTAATAACTTCATATATATGCTATAAGTGATACTACGATATTTGATCTTTCAACTTCCCACATATCTTTGTAATTCTTCCATTGGTCAGGCTATAAATACAATTGAAACACAGAAGGAAATATACTTACTCTGAACCATCAAAAGTGTCAACCAAATGATTTGATTGACATTGTCGGAGGATTTCTCCAGCCGGGTGGCGGAAAGCACCCGCCTAATCCTAGTTTAGGATGAGTTTGGGGGAAGTCAAGGAATACTAGATCAAGAGGCGTATGAATACGAGAAGCACACAAGGGTTTAGAGTGGTTCGGGCCGCCGAAGCGTAAAACCCTACGTCCACTGTGTGTTGTATTGCTTGTGAGTTTGTGAAACTTGTGTGACGGTGGAACTTTTTTAAGCTTGAGTTCTAACGTGCGCGCTCTCCCTTTTATAGGCTCAAGGGGAGCGCGTACACTGAGCGGGGTCCCGACTGGTGGACCCGGCGACATATTAAATAACGTACACATTGGAGCCTTAAATGCCACAGATTCGGAAATCTTCCTCTTCGGCTCCCGTGCATATCCTCTATCAGGGTATGGTCATGTGCCGTCTCGCTAGCACAGAGTCTGCTATCAGTGACATGCGTAGTGAGAGACGTGCTGTCACTGTAGAGTCAGTTCCCACTGACAGGCGAAGGGGCTATGTTGACCTGCCGTGCTGTAGCCTCCGTGCACTGTAGCAGCGCATCACGCGGCCCTCCTGCAGCAGGTCATAATAATCCTTCGCTCACGCGTGCGGCGCTGTGATGTGACTACACGCCGCTCGCCCGCGCACGCGGTGCGGTGATGCGACGCGCCGCCTCGGCAACTGGCGGGCTTACCATGGTGTCAGCATACCTGCCCTCTGTGTCAGTGGGCAGCCCATGCCCTGTCTCGGGTATGCGCACCCCAACCACCCGCATTTAATGTGGTAGTTGGGCTAGCTTCCCGCAGAAGACTGGCTGCCACCGAACATGTGGCGGTGCTGGTTTAGCGGCCGCTTCCTTAGGGGCACGTGGCGGCACTAGACCTCCTCCCCGGTGGGAAGGGAGGTCCGGGCCGGCCTGGCAGGTACAGCCGCTCAGGTCCCCTGGGGGTCCGGCTTCCGCATGTAGGGTCCCAAGACCACCCCGCGGTGGTCCAGGCCCGCAGTAGTCGTTCCCGAGGATCTTGTCCTCGTGGGCACGTGGAGGCGCCGGACCTGCTAGAGCGCGGGGGGAGGTCCGGAGACCGTGACCCCAGCTGTCAGGGCCGGGCCGTATGCCCTGTCACCCAAAGGCTTAGCGCGTGGTTACGGATAATCTCGTGCCCCTCGGGCTGGACACACTAGTAGGAGGTACCCCTGTCTGTACGTACCGACAGACATGATTCTTAAAGATATGCTACTAGCTCTTGATTAAGTACTATTTATAGGAAACTAGTCCTTATCTCTTTTATCGTTTTATGGCATACCATTCCACCTTCATTCTTAGATAACATAGTGAAAACTTACCAAATTTAGTTTCTGTAGCCAAAAGTTGTACCTATACTAATGTAAAGACAATGTAAAAAAATGTCCTACTTTGATTAGACTGTGTTTTCTTCCTGTTTCCACCAATTCATTTTTATTCTAGTCGCCAGAACCATTTCGTGTGAAATTCATTGGTTCTAACAGGCTCCCAACAATGAAATTGATGAATGTGCTTCCTCAAACTAAGCCCAAAATTAATCTGCAATTTTGTCATTATTACATGAAACCAATAGACATGCTTATCTTTCATTATAACTGTTGATGTTGGCATGAGAAACTTCGCTTGACTCTTATACAGTGGCGGACCCAGAAATTGTTCAAGACTAGGGCCAAAGTTTTTGCCAAAACTACCACAAATGTCACATATAAAGGGAAGTTTCCAAATTGAGTAGATGGTTGAACTACATGTTTAATAGTGCAATGAAATAGAAGAACATAGCAGGGAGCACACAAAAATAAATAACTAGTGAACATTTGGTGCATTAGCATGTTCCTATGTCCTCAAAAGCAACATATGGATTCTCGCCCTTTCTACTTCTAGTTTCTATACTTGGTAGTTTAGGTAACTTCATATGGGACTTCAGTCTTGCTCCTCTTCATTGTGCAATTAAAATGGGCAAAGGGTGAGAGTTTAGGTAACTAGTCAAATTCTAGTTCAGAATGGGAAAAAAATTATTCAACATTCAATAACCAATTGAATAGAAACTACAAAGAGTGAGAGTTGGAGAGGGGAATAAGCTCTAATTACTTAGGCTGGAGCAGAAGAGCCCTTGAGGTCTCGAGGGGCTGCAGACGTGGTTACTTCCTGCCGAACTGGGACCGGTGGCCAACGGCTGGGGGCTGCGACTACGAACATGTTTTCGCAAGGAGTCACGGAGGGACTTGCATTACTACACCTATCTGCTGAACGGTAGTCTGCACCGCTCGCGAGGTCGAGAGGGAATGAGGTGAGTACCGAGGGGTGAAGTGCGAGGAATCGATGAGGGCTCCTACGGTTGGACGGGCGGCAGCGGCAGCCGGTAGATATGGCACACCGGTGGCAGCGACGCCGGGATTGAAGCAGCGACGATTGTGCGCGGCGGCAGCAGCAGATGTGGTCATGCGGACGCGAGGTCGCAGAGTTCGCGGAACTGAAGGCGGAATCACGGGGCGGGCAGATTGGGCCTAGGATTGTGGGCCAAAACTAAGAGCGGTAAGTGGGGTTTTTGGGCCACGACTAGGGCCACAGCCCGGGTGGCCCTAGGCGCAGGTCCGCCCCTGCTCTTATATCCGAGTAATTTATTTAAATTTTCCTTGTGTTGAAGCAAATGCTAGCAGTTTTATATGAGTTAAGTGAATATGTAATAGTCTGTTCCACTAACTGATTTCTATCTCCTTTGTATCTGGTTCTTAGGTGGTGACATTGTGGGCATAGATGACAGAGATGACTAAATCTTGCTTTATTAGCTTGGGAGGTAATGAAGGCGTGTTCCATATCATACATATTTTTTCATAGGCTCTCTAGAATCAGTTGTATGGATTATGATCATGTAGTGTGTATTGTGTACATTTCCCAGATCCTACTTCAAGTTTAGTCAATACCTATACCGTACCAAGCTACAGAAAGTTGTCAGTTTATCACACTGCTCCTTTGCTTAAGGGCTTACCATAAACATAGCTGCACATATTAGACATTAAGTGTACCTCTTTTTATCTCAGAAAAAAAATGATACCTCTTGCTTTTGCTTATAGTTTAGAAGTGAGCATCCAAGTGAAAAGGGGCTTCACGATGGGTTTTATCCTTATTTTTTATGTATCTGTTTGTTTAGAGATATTTCACGTGTTAGACATATACCACAATTTGTTCTAACCAATATTTGTGTAGACTAGATTGCCTTGTATTTGTATGTGGAGCTCGTGGCACATATATAATTAGTAGCATACGTAGTTCTGAGGATGAAATCCATATAAAGGAAAAGAAATCATGCAAGTTCCATGCAGCTGTATGATCCTGTAAATCCAAAATGCTTGATGCCAGTTTCCGTATTCATGCAAGTTCCATCACTTTCCTCCTCCTAGTGTTAATTAGTCTAAAAATACCAAAGATTTGTCATAGAAAGCAGTCTTTCTGCTCTTCAGGTGGGGTTATATTGATGTGTTCACTTTTTTTATGCCATTCATGAGCTGGTTTTAACCCTGCAAAAAGATGTTTAATTACTGAGTTGTAACAACTAAATATTTAATATCAAAATATTGCTGAAGAATAGAGCTTATATCTTTGGCATTAGTAATGAATATGTTTTCCAGCTATAGCTTAATCTAATAATATAATTGTTAGTGCATTTTTTTTTTGATGAAATGCCAACATGGGTTACATAAGCATACCCAACATACTTAGTTTAATGATAAATCTGTTACTTCAACATTTGGTTGGCTCGATGGTTACCATCAATCTCTAGTCTTTAATCTTTTGTTTTGTGTATGTGAACTTGTGAAGAGCTCCTTTCTGTATGATTGTTTGTTGTAAAAAGAAGTGGTAGAAAAATCTCTTGCCAGTTACCATCATACTAACATTCCAATTCCATATTAGAACAGAATTGTAGTTGTTTGCTCTGCTTTCCATTGAAAAAAGATGCCAAATTTGCACTGAAAGCTAGTTAAATTTGTTCTTTGAAAAAAAGGGAAGGGACTTTTCGTTATATATATCTCTGTCTGTAAGAAGGAAAAGTTCACGTTACCCCTCCCCTCTAGAAATTCCACTGGCAGATTTTACACTAGAAAACATTAATTTAACCTCCAAACATTCAATACAGAATCAAATGACTGCTGATGACATGACCCCTATAGTCAATTTTATTGTTAGTCTTAATTGACCTGTATTTATGATATACTTGATTTTCTCTTAATTTTTCTTCATACATATCTTTGTTTGCATGCGGTCATACTGTCCGAATATGGACAATGTTAATCTCAAATACCATGGTCTCCTTTATGCGATTGGCCACCTCTATAACTGTTGACTGGCAAATCAGTTCAGCTTCATCCTTTTCCTTTTCGTCAAGCTCCAGGTGGAGTTGGCACTAGGTAGCTCTCATGATGATCCTATTTATCTTCACTACTGTTGTTTGGCAGGTTGGTCCTTTCCATAAGGAAGGATGATATATCATTCAGTTGCTTGCTGGTGTCCCCTACTCCTGAGGCCGTGACCAGTATTTTGTCAACTGTGCGTCATTGCTCGCCAATGATCATCTTCATGAACGAGCTATCGAAGCAAGGTATAAGGCGTGTAATGTTTTCATCTTCGTTGTTCAACATAAATCTCAGAATCTGTACAGCTCGCAAGTGTCCTATTCTACAATCATGGCCACCAGGGGACCCGGGGCGCTGGTTTGGGATCCCATGGTCAGCGACACACACTGCTTGGGCTTGCCTCCACGGTGGAGGGCCTGAACGTTACTGATGTTTTAGTCTGCGTACAATCGTATCAACCTACTCCCTCTGTTCTATTAAAAGTGCAATACTAGTATTTAAAAAATATTTCATAAAAGAGTACAATTTTAGGAATTAGATAACAATAACTGCCTAATTTAGCAGTCAGATTTGATTTGCATACTAAAATTAGACAATTAGTTGTACATAATTTTAGAAAGTCCGACTAGTTGCTTGCAGTTAATAAATGAGAGTATAAAGTTCTTTTCACACTGTTGCTAATCTATCTTTGTCGTTGGGACGGAGTAAACCTTAGGCACGTCAGCGCCTCGAGCTGAGCGCGGGCGTCATCCACCCTAGCTGCTAGCCGAGGGTGTGTCTCGAGCGCCTGCGCCCACCTCCCTCTTCCACACGCATCCACCCCATCGATCCACAGCACCTCGCCTTTCCCAATCGGCTGATGGCCTGCTGCGCCTGTTTGCGCCTATTGGAATTTTCGGTGGTCAAAACAGCTGAAAAATAACAGGATAAGGAAAACGGGAAAAAGAGAGATAAACTTGTACCGCGCCTTAGATCGGAGGCGTAACTGACTCGTGGTTGCGGCCTCAGATCACCCAGCGCCATGATAAATAGTGGGGCCCGACGCTTTTGGACTTAGTCTAACCTAGCCAAACCCTAGCCGCCCCACCACAGCCGCCGGTGCTGGAGCAACTTGAAGACCGTCGCCTGCCTTCCGCCGCCATCCCTGGACAATGCCGGTGGAGGCCCGAAGGACGACGGTACCGCCGCGTTCTTCTACGACTACGCCGGGAACGACTACGGTAGCGCCTCCATCGTCCCCGACACCAGCCATGACCGGATCTGCGTCAACTGTCGCACCTGGTCTAGATATAAACCTTACTCATGTTTTATAGGTTGTGCTCATGTGGTTTAGGTGCGATCCTGTATAAGCTAAGTTTCAAGTCATGTTTTTCCAATATTTGGTATCTTTTGCCTAAGCACCTAACCGTAAGTTGTAAGAGCCTATAGATCTAGTTGAGTTTTAGATCTTGGTTGGTTTTACATTCTTGTTCTCAGTTTTCTTTATGTTTTAGTATAGATCTATTAGTTCTAAGTGTAGATCTCGCACGAGAGGAATAGCAAAAGAAATGAGTAGACAAGCATTAGATCTGAGAAAATCCCATTAGCAATAGTAAGATCCCACCCAAAAACCCTCAGATCTCCAAATCCCGGCATTAGAATAAAAACAGAAAAAGACCCCACGGCAGCACCCAGTTTTCCGCTAGAGTTCAACATACTGACCAGGCGTCACATGGTGGCGTGCCATGAGGACGCGCGGAGCATAGAAAGGCTCCCGTGGCGGCGCGCCATAAGAACGCAGGGGGTACCAAGACTCCCACACCTAAAGTGCATAAGGTAAAGTAGAGACGACGTCGCATGAGGGTGACGCGGCCGCGCATGGCACAGAAATGCACGTCGGCTCCTAAGAGGCCGGCCCAAAGGCCATGGCCGGAGCCAGCATGCGCGTCCACGAAGCGTGAGACCGCGGAACAAGGTGCCGCCGGCGATGAGGCATGGCTCGGCATGAGATAGCGGCATGTGGCCAAGCAAGCCACGGCTGCACCGCCGGCTCCACAGGCACCGACGAGGAGCTGGAGCCGCCAGTGCAGCTGAGGCAAGCGAGGTCGCAACAAAGAGCCGCCGGCGCTGGAGGCCGTGAGGGGATGGCTAGCGGCAGCGCTAAGGCCGGCTGGAGGCACGTGGTGGCGGGCGGCCGTGCGCCGGCCATCGCCCGAAATGGGCTGCAAGCAGAGATAGAGGCCGGCGGTTGCTGGAGTGAGGTGAGAGGGGCCAAATGAGGTTAGGGTTTCCCCTGCTCATGAGTTTTTATACGGCCAAAAGAAGTGCCTAGCCGTCCGTTCCAATCGGATGGCCTAGGTCATGTTGGACGGGGGGGGGGGGGGGGGGGGGGGGGGGGCGGGGCGAGCACCCGAGCTGGGCCATATTGGCAGCCCGCTCGTTGGCTGCCGGGCCTCGAGCCCAGGCCGGTGGGGGGAGCGGGGGCGCTTGGCTGGAGGTTTTTGGGCTGTGAGCCCAAGTGAGTTTCGGCCCTTTGTATTTTTCTCTTGTATTTAGTTTTAATCATTTTTGAGTTGTTTTTTCAGTGTTATTTTGCCTTTATTTTCGTATAAGAACTAAGCAAGTTTTTTTAGCATAATTACACTGAAAAATCATGAGTTATTATTCTAAATAAATAGAACCAACGTGAAATTTATTTGGAATAATTTAGTTTTTTGGGCATACAATTAATTTCTGACCAACGTTGTTATTAATTATTTGTCCATTAGATGCTTAGTTTTATTTAAGTTTTTTGCTTCTGCCCAACGTTGATGCAAAATTAAGTTTTTCAATGCGTTAATTATGCTAAGTTATTTCATTTTGTTTCTGCCCAACGGTGATACAAAATTAATTAATTCATGTGACGGGGCGAATATCATGGATCCCCAAAGTACGGTTTTCATGGAGCTAACTATCGATTAGTTCTCCTAAACTACACAGCCTAACTGAGCAGCCACACGGCTGAGGACGGCCCACCGGCTGTAGGAACGTCGACGGCCCAACATTAGGTCCAGACACGGGGCGTGAGCTGCCTCGCTCGACCCCGAGGGCGGGGTCCCCGTCTCGCCCGACCCTGAGGGCGCGGACTCCGTCTCGCCTGACCCCGAGGGCGTCCGCTTCGTCCGACCCCAGAGGCGCGCGCTTGACCTCGCCTGACCCCGAGTGTACGGATGCGGCCGCGCCCGTCTCAGGGACGTGGGACCCTGAGGGCCCCGCGGTAGTAAAGCCTCATGTCAGAGGTCAAGCCTCTGACACAAGAACAGGCGAAGGCACGCCTCGACATGACCTCCGGAGGTGACAGGCCATCACGGCGAGCCCCCGTTGCTCGCCGCGCCGGGGGTTAAGTCGCAAAATGCGCCGGGGGCTCATGCCACCTGTCTTGTTAGAACGCACATCGCTCACCATGCACGTCGGGGGCCGTGCCGCCTATCTTGTTAAGGCGCACATCGCACGTCGTGCCAGGGAACGGCGCAGGGACACCCAGGCGTCATCTACAGAGCCCATGGGTCCATGTAAAGGGAAGGAGAGCAGCGCGATCCCGGCGATTTTCCTCTTCCTACTCTCTCTCTCTCATGTATCTGACCCCTACCCCTTGGCTTATAAAAGGGAAAGGGAGGACCCTCGTAGGGGGATCGAACTCTCAGACACTCACGCACCCACATAGCACTTTGCCACAAGAATTGGGAGCCCGTTCCCCCTCTCGACCGTTGTAACCCCTACTGCAAACCAGTGCAAGAACATGAGCAGCCCGAACTGGACGTAGGGACATTCCGCCCAAACCAGTATAAACCCTTATGTCTTTTTTGCACACCATCCGAGCCATACACGCAAACATAAATTCACTAGTTGGCGGTTCGAAACACCGACAGTTGGCGCGCTAGGTAGGGGCCTTTTGCGCATCTCGTCGATTCCACTAGGCTGCGGATGGCCAACCATGCCGGAGGATGGGCCCCAAGCGCGCTCGTGCATTTCAGGAGCCTGGACTTCATCGTCGCCATGGAAGGGGGGCTAGAGTTGGTTCATGTTCCGGTCCGACCCCTTCGCTCCACCACGTAGCTTTCCGGGGGAGAACAGCTCTCCCTGGAGATCCTGACTGGGAGCGTTTTGTCAGCGTTCCTGTTCATCCTGCGTAGTGCGGCCCAGGATGTACAACGCCTCATAGCATTGCGCTTTGATTCGCTCCCCACGGACAGCGAGTTCGTGGGGATAACGGACTACATCTCGGAGTCCTTCTATGACCTCCTCGCGGGGGAATTGGAGGCGATCTCTGACTCCAACTCCAGCAGGGGAAGCCATCACCCCTCGCGTGAGTGCTTCATGACGGACCCACTGAGGGCCACGTCGAAAGCGCCCACGATGGAAACACTCCCCCGAACGCCTCCGACGGTGAGGCCCGGGAAACCAAGCGCCGCTGCGCATCGAGCTAGAGCAGGAGCATGCCAAACTCGAGCGCGAGATCGGACACCGCGGAGATGGTGGGCACGCACGCGCCAACGCCCGCGACTTCAACCGGAGGATCCTTGAAGATGACGAGCGACCCCCACTCTTTGCCCGGGCGAGCCGAAATGTTGCTGCTGCAACGGCTCTGCTCGAAGGACTCCCGGAACTTGCGGCGCGCCCACCACAAGCTGTGCATGCTCCTTAAGCGCACGACATGACAACAGGCAAAGAGCTCGATGTCTCGGCGACACAGGCCCAATGCCAACTAGCACCCCCTTGCGGTGCGGGGTGTCAAGCACGTGTCAGTCCACCAAGCCCCATGCGGGGGAGAGGGTCCCGCGAATGCCCCCGTTCAGGGACGCCTCGGTGCCGACCACGACGCGCGCCTCACCCTCAACGCCCGCAAGCGTGGGAAAGAGGATGAGCAAGCGGTTGCGAGCCGAGGGTATCACCCTCTCCGCGGCGGACGCCACGACAACTCTGAGGGCTGAAGCCCGAGCCCCGATCCGCCATGTCCTAGGGTTTTCTGCTCGCGCATCAACAATGCGGCGTTCCCGCCACGGTACCGTCCCCCGGCGAACATCTCGAAGTACGCTGGGAGATGAACCCCAGCCTGTGGCTCGAGGATTACCGGCTCGCCTGTCGGGCCGGTGGGGCGAATAGTGACTACTTCATCATCCGCAACCTGCCACTGTTCTTGGCCGACTCGGCGCGAACGTGGCTCGAGCATCTCCCCTCTAACCGGATCCACAACTAGTCGGAATTGAAGGAGATATTCGTGGGGAATTTCCAGGGCACCTATGAACACCCTGGAAACCTAAGGGACCTCAAGAACTGCTGGCAGAAGCTAGGAGAGACTCTCTGCGAGTACATTCGGCGCTTCTCTAGGGAGTGCAACGCGTTGCCTAACATCGGCGACGCTGAAGTTATGAGGGCGTTCCTGTCTGGGACCACCTGTGGGTCCCTGGTCCACAAGCTAGGATGCAAGAGCCCGTGGACCACTAAGGAACTCCTCGACATCACTACGAGCCACGCCTCAGTCGAGGAGGCGGTTGGGGCGATCTTCGACCGTGCCAAGGGCAAGGTGAAGTGCGATGAGAGCGCTAGCGAGGGCACCTCGAATAGCCCGGGGACGAAGAAGAACAGGAGGAGCAATGGGTGTTCCCTAGTAGCCGTCGCCGACCGTAAGGGAGGTAAGGTAGCCATCGGAGAAACCCCCGATTATTTTGTAAAGATGCTGGAGAAGCCGTGCCTGAACCACGCCTTCCCCATCAAGCACCTGTACAAGGACTGCGCCTTGTTGAAGAAGTACCTGTCCAGGGGTTCCAAGAGGGGGGAGTAGAGGAAGAAGCCCGAGCCGGGGGAAGGCGACGCCAAGGGGAAGGACGATGGTTTCACCGCCCTCGACAGCTGCCTCATGATATTTGGCGGTCTGGCCGCCTACGAGTCCAGGTACCTCCAGAAGTCACACGCCGGGAGGTCTATGCAGCCGAACTGGCTACACATGCGTTTCTCCGATGGTCGGAGTCAGCCATCACCTTCGACTGGTCCGACCACCTGAGTAGCGTTCCATAGCCAGGAAGGTGCCCGCTCGTGGTCGACCCGATTTGTTGGTGTTTTACCGGCACGCCCACCGAGGGATACCCCTAAGGTGGTGAGTTTATAGATAGGGTGTTGCCGAGATCAGGAACTCGAAGGTGCAAGGAACATAAAGTTTAGACAGTTTCGGGTCACCGAGAGCATAATACTCTACATCCTGTGTGGTTTGTATTGCCTTAGGTGGTGATCGGGTGATCTCCTATTTGGAGGGGGGGTCCCTACCCACCCTTATATAGTTTGGGGGGACATGGTTACATTTAAGTCCTAGTTGGATACAAGCTCAAGAGTCGTCCCTGAGTACTTTTTGGGTAGTTTTCTACTGTCTCCGACTAGTTTTACTACTGTATGAGTAGTCCTACTAGGTACGAGTAGTTACAATAGATGTAGGGTGTGGGCTATATCCCATCCCTTATCCTAGGAAATGTACGCTATGTGCACAGTCCCGTGGCCCTGGGTCAGACAAGCGCCCGAGCTCTTCGTAGTCGAGTTCTGCATGCGTCTGAGTACTTGTGAAGGCATCTTCGAGTTCTCCCGAACTCCATCTTGAAGGTGTCTTCCGAGTACTTCTTTGGCTGCATTGAGGCTGTGAGTTTCTCATGCCTCGAGTAGTTGTCAAGTCTTTTTCTAAATGGGGTGCGATTGAACTCGCACTCCATATGGTGTAGCCTCCGAGCCTTAGGTTGATTGTAGAATCAGGCTGAGGGTCAATTTAGTCTTGAGTTTTTTGTTCTTATCTTCCAAAAGATTTGAAAAATAAGTCGCTGATGACACATGTCCCTGCAGCCCCCTTGATTTGAATCCAGATCCTCAAGGTTTTGAATAAAGGATCCAAAGAATCATGGCATGCAATATATGACGGTAAAGATTTGATGGTTAAGATGGGCCAGTTGGTTCAGAAATTTGAAAAACCACTTTTTTTAGGATGAATTTCCCTGAAAAAATGGTTAAACAAATAACTTCATGAAAAAGCGCTCTAAATTACTGCTCAAATCAAACCTTGTTCGCTGAGAGCCGTGTCGTATCCAGCCCCCGAGCCTGGGAGCTAGATGAGTCGCACAAGATACACCTAGTAGTCGGTGGCGCCAGCCCCCGAGCCTAGGCATTGGCCAAGTTGCCGTCAGATCTTGAACTGTCGATGAAGCCAACTAGTCGGAGTCCAATCCGATTAGTTTTGTAGTCGAGACTAGTAATCGAAGTAGCTGACGAAGCGTAAAACTAGTCGGGAACTAGTAAATGCAGTGTATGGGAGCAATACCCTTGCAGTAAACTCCATGTATAACTAGTTGAGAACTAGTAAACGGCGTAGTACTGGAAGTATGGGAGCGAGGCCTCTTCATTAATATAGAATACTAGTCGAGAACTAGCAATGTGAGCATTACTGGAAGTATGGGAGAGAGGTCCCTTCAGTAAACTTGCACGTAGTACCAGTCGGGAACTAATAAACGAAGTAGTACAAGAAGTATGGGAGTGAAGCCCCTTCAGTAACATAGAGTACTAGTGGAGAACTAGTGATTTGAGCGTTGCTGGAACCAGTAAACGTAGTAGTAATGGAAGTATGGGAGCGAAGCTCCTTCAGTAATATAGAGTACTAGTCGAGAACTAGTAATCTGAGCGTTACTAAAAGCATGTGAGCGAGACCCCTTCAACAAACTTGAACGTAATTCCAGTCATGAACCAGTAGAATAGAGTAGTACTGGAAGTATGGAAGTGAGACCCTTTCAGTAACATAGAGTACTAGTCTAGAACTAGTAATCTGAGCGTTACTGGAAGCATGGGAGCGAGGCCCCTTCAGCAAACATGCACGTAATACTAGTTGTGATATAGTAGAATAGAGTAGTACTGGAAATATAGGAGTGAGACCCCTTCAGTAATATAGAGTACTAGTCGAAAACTAGTAGTCGGGGCATTATTGGAAGTATGGGAGCAAGGCCCCTTCAGTAACATAGAATAATAGTCAAAAACTAGTAGCCTGGGCATTAGTGGAGGTATGGGAGCAAGGCCCCTTCAGTAACATAGAATACTAGACGGAAACTAGTAATATGAGCGTTACTGGAAGTATGGGAGCAAGCCCCCCTCAGTAACATAGAATACTAGTCGTAAACTAGTAATCTGAGCGTTACTGGAAGTATGGGAGCTAGGTCCATGCAGTAGACTACATGTAGTACCAATCGTGAACCAGTAAAATGGAGTAGTACTGGGAGTACGGGAGCAAGGCCTCTTCAGTAAACTTGCACGTAATACCAGTGATGAACCAGTAGAACGGAGTAGTACTAGAAGTATGGTAGCGAGGCCCCTTCAATAACATAGAGTACTAGTCGGAAACTAGTAATCTGGGTGTTACTTGAAGTGGGAGCAAGGCCCCTTCAGTAATATAGAATACTAGTTGGAAACTAGTAGTCTGGGCGTTACTGGAAGTATGGGAGAAAGGCCCCTTCAGTAGCATACAATACTAGTCGGAAACTAGTAATATGAGCGTTACTGGAAGCAATGGAGCAAGGCCCCTTCAGTAACATAGAATACTAGTAGGAAACTAGTAATCTGAGCGTTACTGGAAGTATGGGAGCTAGGCCCATGTAGTAGACTACACGTAGTACCAGTCGTGACCCAGTAAAACGGAGTAGTACTCGGAGTATGGGAGCGAGGTCCCTTCAGTAAACTTGCACGTAATACCAGTCGTGAACCAGTAGAACGGAGTAGTACTGGAAGTATGGGAGCGAGGCCCCGTCAGTAATATAGAGTACTAGACAGAAACTAGTTGTCTAGGCGTTACTGGAAGTATGGGAGTTAGGCCCATGCAGTAGACTACACGTAGTACCAGTCGTGAACCAGTAAAATGGAGTAGTACCGGAAGTATTGATCTCCAGTCTCCTACTGAAGATGAATCCTTGGGCGGGCCATCAGAATTCACATGTTGTCATGTGAAAACTTCATGGTTGGCCCGAAGGAAGTGACGACGAGGTCCTTCACGTGGGGTTGAGGAGTTTCATTTATGACGTCGCGTGAAGATGTCTTTGTTGGCTAAGAATGAAAACGTCGTAGATGCTCGATATTTCAGGAGCTTGAGACCTCCTGGCCATCAGGGTACTGTAAACGATACGACCCTGGTCCTGTAACCTTGTGCACGATTAAGGGTCCCTCCCATCGTGAATTAAGCTTGTGTAGCCCGGTTTCATCCTGGATGCGGCGAAGGACCATATCTCCAACATTGAAAGATCATCGTTGAACGTTCTGGTCGTGATAACGACGGACGCCTTGTAAGTAGCGGGCCGACTGGAGCAAAACATTGCATCTGACTTCTTCTGTCGAGTCGAGTTCGAGATGTCTTGTGTCATCAGCCTCGCCTGCTTTGTACATCTCTCCAGTCGAGGAGATTGCCACATGACATCAACCGGTAATATAGCTTCGGACCCATAGATGAGAAAGAAAGGTGACTGTCCTGTGGCTTTGCTTGATTGTGTGCGAAGCCCCCAGATTATTGATGAGATCTCATTGATCCACTTGCCGCCCTTTTTGTTGTTCTCGTCGTAGAGTCTTTTCTTCAAGCCATCAAGAATCAAGCCGTTGGCATGCTCAACCTGGCCGTTGGCCCGCGGGTGTGCCACTGAAACATACTTGACCTCAATGGAACTGCGTTCACACAAGTCCCAAAATTGATGCAAGTGGAAATTGGATCCCAGATCCGTGATAATAGTGTTGAGGAAGCAGAATCGAGGCAAGATGTCGCAGATGAAGCTAACCACTCGATCTGTAGAGAGCTTTGTGATTGACTTGTACTCGATCCACTTTGTAAGCTTGTCGATGGCTACCAACATGTAAGTAAAACTTTCTGGTGCAGTTGTCAAGGGCCCTATCATGTCCAGGCCTCAACATGCAAACGGCCATGAAGGTGGTATGGTGATAAGGTTTTGGGTCGGGACATGGGGCTGCTTGCTGAAGAACTGACAGTTTGTGCACCGGCGAATAAGTGCTTTGGTGTCTGCCAAAACAGTCGGCCAGTAGAACCCGGATATGAAAGCTTTGCGGACTAGTGTGCGGGAAGCAGCATGGTTCACGCACACTTCTTCGTGAATCTCCTAGAGTATTTCTCTGCCTTCCTTTGTACAGACACAAACTTCATGAGTATGTCTGATGCTGATCCACGCTTGTATAAGTTATCCCCGACTAGAATGTACCCTTTGCTGCACCTTAGAATTTGTGTGGCCTCAGCGCTTTTTGGGTCGACGTCAGGGGGTAGTTTGACCTCGATCATCAAGATCTCTCGGTCGGGTTTTGTTGGACCCTAAGCGATGGTACTTGGATCTGGTGTCTTGATGGATGGGTGATGCAACTCGTGAACGAAAACTCCCGGTGGGACGTTAGCTCAATTAGAACCCAGTTTCGAGAGCATATCCGCTCCCACATTGTTGCCGCGAATCACATGATGGATTTCTAGCCCCGAGAAATTTTTCTCGAGCTTGCGTATTTCTGCTACGTACGCGCCTATGGTTTCCTTGTTGACGTCCAACTCTTTGTTGACTTGTTGGACCACCAGCAAGGAGTCGCCGTAGACAAGTAGTCGCTTGAAGCCCAGAGAGACTGCCAGGCGTAGCCCGTGCAATAGTGCTTCGTACTCAGCTTCGTTGCTAGAGACCTCAAATAGTATTTGGAACACATACTTGAGTTATTCTCCTTTTGGACTAATGAAGAGTACTCCCGCGCCACTGCCTCTGAGCTTGAGTGAGCCGTCGAAGTACATGACCCAATGCTCTAGCTGGTTGGCTGGGGCTTCCACTTGGTTTTCTCACCATTCCACCATGAAATCGAATAGTGCCTGCGACTTTGTGGCCGTCCAGGGCTTGAAGTCGAGGGTGAGAGTCCCCAGTTCCACTGCCCAGTTGGAGATGTGCCCGGTGGCGTCTTGATTGTGTGGAGGATATCCGCTAATGGGAAATCGGTGACCACCGAGATGTTGTATACATCGAAGTAGTGGTGAAATTTCCTGGAGGTGATGAGTATACCGTAGAGCAGTTTCTAAATTGTCGGGTAACGAACCTTGGATTCAAAGAGGACTTCGCTGATGAAGTAGACTGGCTGCTACACACTGAAGGCATGGCCTTCCTCTTGGCGTTCCACCACGATTGCTGTGCTGACGACATGAGTAGTCACGGCAATGTAGAGTAGCAGGTTCTCACCTAGTTGTGGAGCCGTTAGGATGGGGGGCGACTGCAAATGATGCTTGAGATCATCCAGCGCCTGCATCACCTCCTCGGTCCACTGGAACTTGTCGTGGCGCTTGAAAAATTTTAAGAAAGGTAGTCCCCATTCTCCAAGTCGCGAGATAAATCTGTTCAGCGCCGCCATACAGCCTGTGAGCTTCTGGACATCCTTGATCATCCGTGGAGCGTCCATGTCTGTGATGGCAGTGATCTTCTCTGGGTTTGCTTCAATTCCTCGGTGACCAACGATGAAACCGAGTAGTTTTCTTGTGGCACGCCGAAGACGCCCATGGTTGGGTTAAGCTTCCATCAATTTCCTCGAGATCAGGGATGAACTCATCATGGGATCTAGTCTCGATGACCACGTCGTCCATGTAGGCTTGAACGTTGCGATGTAGCTGATCAGCAAGGCATAATTGGATAGCCCGCTGATAGGTGGCTCCTGCATTCTTCAACCCGAAGGACATGGTTGTGTAGGCATATGCTCCAAAGGGGGTGATGAATGTTGCCTTGATCTGGTCTTCTTCCTTGAGAGCGATCTGGTGGTAACCCGAGTAGCAGTCGAGGAAAGAGAGCAGGATGCAGCCAGCCATAGAGTCGATGACTTGGTCAATGCGTGGGAGCGTGAAGGGATCCTTCAGGCAATGTTTGTTGAGATCAGTGTAATCCACACACATCATCCTTTCATTATTGTTCTTTTTCAAAACTAGTATAGGGTTGGCTAATTACTCGGGATGGTAGACTTCTTTAATTAAACTAGCCACGAGTAGTTTTGCTGGCTCCTTGATGGCCTCCCTGTTGTCGGGAGCGAAGCGTCGTAGTTGTTGCTTCTTCGGAGTGGCTTTGGGGTCGACTTTTAGGCAATGCTCGATCAACTCTTTGGGCACCCCTAGCATATCCGCTGGTTTCCACGTGAATATGTCACGGTTAGCCCTAAGAAAGCTGACAAGCGCGCTTTCCTATTTGTCACTCAAGCTGCCTCCGATCAAAGCAGTCTTGGACGAGTCGCCTTCTTGCAGGTGGATGGCCTTGATGCCGATGTCGCTGGGGTTGGGTTTGAGCCTCGACTGGCTAGGCCTCAGGCTAGAGATCTCCATCTCTGCGTCGGTGAGCTTTTGCGCGGCCGCAAAGACTTCCGCAGAATATTCTGGCATGCGTGATGTCGCAGCGTACTCGATTGCCTCTTGGTTGAAGTTGTACGACTTCTTCAAGTCACCGCGGAACGTGAGTACGCCTATCTTGCCTGGCATCTTGAGTAGTAGGTAGACGTAGTGAGTTACGGCCATCAATTTGGCCAATGCTGGTCTGCCGAGGATGGCGTGGTATGATGACTCGAAGTTAGCCACCTCGAACTTGATGTACTCCGTGCGGTAGTTATCTTTCATCCCGAAGGTGACTGGCAGGACCACTGACCCGAGTGGTGTGGCCGCGTTTCCCGGGATGATGCCGTAGAATGGAGCTCTGCTAGGGGTGAGCATCTTGGTAATGTCCAGTCCCATCTTCTTCAACGTACTCGCAAAGAGCAGGTTGAGGCCACTCCCACCGTTGATGAGTACTCGAGTCAACTGTGAGCTTGCCACGACAGGATCTCGGATGAGCAGGAATTTTTCCGGCTCGGATAAGCTGATCCACTGATCATCCCTAGAAAAGGAGATCGGGACCTCGCTGTATCTCAAATGCTTTTGTATGGTGGGTTCGACAGAGAGGATTTCGTATAGGGTCAGTTCCTGCGTGCGCTTGGAGGGGAAGCCGCCGTCTCCGCCGAAGATGACGTTGATGACATTCTTCGGGTCTTGGAAATCTTGAGCCCCAAACTTGTCACCCTCATCGTCGTGCTCCTGATCCTTTCGCTTCCCGTCTTGAGGAAGGGGTGGAGCGTTGAGTGACTTGCGGAGGCTGACGCACTCGAAGAGCGTATGCCGGGACTTCGGGTGCATCGGGCATTGTTTGTCAGGACTTTCGCAACCTGTGCTTGATTGCTCCCTGACTTCTTGCCTCGAGGATTGCGCTCAACAGCCGTGACTTCATGGTATGGCTTGCGCTTTCGGGGATTCTCCGAGTTGTTCCGCTGGCCTTTGTCGAAGTGGTTGTTGCCGTTGCTCTGCTTGTCGTTGTTGCGCTTGGGGAAGCGATCATTCTCCTCGTCCTCCTTGTCAACCCATTGTGGCAGAACCGCCTGAATTATTCCGGCTCAAGTGCGCTGGTCATCGCTATACAGCCGATACTAACTCAACGCACTTCAAACGGAACAACCCATTGGTCTGTCGGGTCTTCGCCCGATGCAACCACGGTTCAATAGGATCGAAGCAGGTTTACCTTGCACGAAGGTGAGTTTACAAGCATACAACAGCTCACCAACTTTTAATCCACAACATATTAAACATTATTACAAACCGTTTCAAACTTAAGGTAAACTTATACAAATATTGTTTAAAACGATAAGCTAAACAGCTTGTCCAGATTTACAGCGGAAGAAAAATTAACGCGCGACTACACTCGTCGTGGAGGTTGACACCACACTCAGCCCGAAGCATGGCATCATTCAGGAGGGTCACTGCCAGCTGGGGACGGATCCCACTCTACGGACCAGCCAAACGGAACAGAGGTTGGCCATGCAGGACTATCCGTGGGGTTCTCAAGGGTCATACCTGAAAAACAGACTAGCAAGACTGAGTATACTAATACTCAGCAAGACTTAACCGGGTCATGGTATACTTAGTCATGTAGGTAGACTTATGCTGGCTTGTAATGGTTCTGGGTTTCATTTCAGCTGAAAAGCAACAAAGAGTATGATCTACTTTCATGTTTTAGCTTTCAGATTCTAGTCTCATTAACCATTCTAGGTAAGCACCTATTCTAGACAAACAAGGTAGAGATTAACATTCATCCAGATTATTCCGTAATGGTTACTGTTCTTACTCTATGTGGCAGAAGGAATAAGCAGTCTCAATCCCCACGAGAAACGGACGATTTTGAATCGAATTTCCAGACCTTGCAAGGGTAAACCTAACTCACACACTTGGAACATCCAAAGATCGTTCCGAAGCAACCGTTTCCCTCATATTCCAGGTTATGGATTAGGGCCACCACAAGCGACTGTAGGACCGTACGCACAACAATTGTGCAGGACATACGTCTGTAGCGCGACTACATGATCGTACTCCTGTCTGCTACGCAGAACGTACTCCCACACATCGGTGCGTGTGTACAATAGAAACCAAATAATCGAGTGGTGGAGACATGTCCATTTGCCGGGCCAATCAGGTACTAGGCTTACCGCTTTACCATATTTCGCGGCATATGGCTAGTACTTTCAAACGCTTAGCCACCACTACCACACACTGCGACCTTATCAACTTTTATCAACACAGACGGGGTAACCTTCCAAGTTATGATATTGCACATGATCCCGTCCATGATCCTTATAGTGACTGCAGGATAGTAAACATTTAACTCCTATATCGCGCGAGTGATAGAAAATCACCCGACTTCTGCCGATCCTGTTAGCAAAGCATCTATTCGATAAGGACTCAAGCTCAATACATAGGTTACTAGGATTCATGCATCTAGGGTTCCATTTCAACTCATAGACTTAATGCAAGATATAATATATAAGTATAAGATTGCATAATGTAGTAATTTGAAATACTGGGTTATGCACCGGGGCTTGCCTTCTTGAGCGGGGCTGGGGGCAGGAGTGTCAAAGATTTTCGAACTTTGGTTCGGGGCTTCAGTTAAAGTCTTGATGATGCTCACTGGGTCTTCAGATTATCCTTGCTCAGTTTCCGGGACTAGCTTGTAGTCTCCGTCGTCGAGTGTCATTGACTCTACATGATATGCAATAATTTGATTAGATGGTTCTCGAGTTAAGAGTTTTATTTCACAGTAAAGTTGCAATCCAAATGGTTAATACACTAAAAATCATAAAGCAAGAGGGTTAAACATAAACCTATTATTAGCTCTCTAATCCAATTACCTTAATTAGTTGAATTAATTGAATTGGATTAATGAGTTTGATTTTTAGTTTGAAATTCATAAATGCTATTGCCTTGAATTTTTGTGGATAAGTTTATTCCTAGTGGATAAGCTTACTATGAATTTTTCATAATTTTTTAAAAATAGATACTAGGGTATTTGAATTTAGTTCAAATGTTAGGTTTAAATTCAAATCTTAGGTAAACAGTGTTATAACCTCTTGAAAAATTAATTAGGAACTAACTATCAATATATCAACATATGGTAAAAAGCTCTAAGCATGAAAAGCTTTGGAACATGTTTAAATAAAATTTAAATCCTCTCAAGCTTGATTTGTACAAAATTGAATTAGCTAAAGTTAGGGTGCAGTACTGGGGTTGAAATTTTTATACAAACTTGTACTCACCTTAAACAGACTACACACCAAAAATTACAGGAAAAAGGGCTAGAATGCAATAGTTATGCACAAGATACCCTTTTGCTAGAGTTTAAAATAAATAAAAAAGTATTTAGTTTCAAACCAGACTTTATTAACAAAAGTTGTAGAATTAGACTTCTAGATTCTAACAAAACTGGTTTGGTAATTTTTGAATTTTTCTACACATTCCTATGGATTTTACAAGTTGACTGATTTGAATTTGGAGAGGGGTATTGGTTTCCTATAGAAAGGCCCTTGGAAAGTTTTGAATCTTCGCAATTGGGTCCCTGGCCGGACTACACAGGAGGTCCGATCGATGCCGATCAAATTCCGGCGAGAGAGCTCACCAGCAGCGAGGGTCAAGTGAGGGGAAATGCTCAGGGGCTGTGGCGGCGTATCGACGGCGAAGCCGAGGGGGCGGCGGAGCTCCGAGGGAGGTTGACGGTGTTCCGGTGGTTGGGGTGCCGGAGGGCGGTGGAGGAGTAGCTAGAAAGCTTCTACGGGATGATGTGGTGCTGCTGGTGCTCTTGGTTGGGGTTGAGGGGCTCTGTAGCGTCAGGCCGACGGTGAGGCCGAGCGGCGGCGGAGCTTGAGCTCGCCGGCGCTGCGGGAGGCGATGCTCGGGTGCGGGAAAGCGAAATTGGATGGGTCAGTGAGCTGCAGGGAGTCACGGTGGTGCTCTAGGAGTGCTGGACTGGGGATGGGAAGCGGCGTGGTTGGCTGTCGATAGTGGCCAGAGGGTAGGGCGGAGGTCCGGCGAGGAGCTGCGCTCAGGGAGAGGAAATGCCGTGGAATAGAGGTGCTCGGGTGAGTAAAGAAGATCACAGAGCAGCCGCTGAGCATGTTTTAAGGCCGGGAGAGGCACAGCGTGCACGAGCAGGAGCTGGCGATGCCGGTGGCACGCGTGGCGGCTCGAGCGGCGGCGGCGCGACGTGGAGAGGCGAGGAGAGAGCCAGCGGGGGCCGGGGAAGCGGCGGCGGGGACGCTGGGGCGGCACGTGGCGTGAGGAAGGCGGCGCGGAGGCGGCGGGTGCACGGCACATGGCCGGCGAGGGCGGCGGGGGCGGCGCAGAGAAGAAACGGAGGAGCTGAGGGCTGGAGGTAGACAAAGAGGGTCTATTTGCAATTTTCCAAAAGTGCAGGGACTCCTCTATAAAGCCTAGATAACTTTCAAACCATAGCTCAAATGAAAATGTGCCCAAAAGCAAAAGTGTAGGGTTTAGCAAGATCTAAAACTTTGCTTTAAGGTTCAGTTGCAAAAGATATAAGAATTTGAAACTAACATAAAACTTGGCAAAGTTTTAAACTTTAATTAAATCCTATTTAAAAACTACACTACACTTACATCCTATGTGTAGTTTCATCTATATTTGCGATTTAAAAGTAGGTTCTTGACTTTTGCAAAACAACCTTCATACATTGGGATTTTACCTCCCATTCTCACCCATTTAACACTAAAGGACCTACATTTTTCAAAATTACTTAAATGTCCTTTTTCCTTTTGCATTCAAATGTTAGCACACCTATACAAAATCAAACATACATACTTTCTACTAGCATTTAGTGTGTTTTAATTCTAAGCACCTGAATGTCACAGCCTTCCCCCCTAAAAAGAATCTCGTCCCGAGATTCCAGAATAGAATGGAATTGGACGATCAGATTTAGGAGTTGGCTTGAAGGAAGTCTGGGAAATTTCGTTGAAGATAGGATTCGGTTTCCCAAGTCGCTTCCCCTTCAATGTGATGGTCCCACTGAATTTTGAACATCTTGGTGGTTTCTCTTCTAGTGCTTCTCTCTTTAGTGTCTAGCACTCTGATTGGATGTTCTGTATAGGTTAGATCAGATTCGACTTCGATGGCTTGGGGATCGATAATCTCGATAGGAACTTTGACACATTTCCTAAGTTGAGATACATGGAAGATGTCATGGATGGCCGCTAATTGAGGAGGAAGTTGAAGATGGTAAGCTACGGGTCCACAGATTTCAAGAATTTCAAAGGGTCCGATATATCGAGGGGCGAGTTTTCCTTTTACGCCGAACCGTTGAATACCTCGAGTAGGAGATACTCAAAGATATATGAAGTCTCCAATCTGGAATTGTAACGGTCTCCTTCGTATGTCAGCGTAGCTTTTCTGTTTAGATTGGGCGGCCTTGAGATTATTTTGAATAGTCTTCACCTTTTCTTCGGCTTCAGTGACAAGATCCGGTCCAAAAATTTTACGTTCGCCGGTTTGTGACCAACTCAAAGGAGTTCGGCATCAGCGACCGTACAATGCTTCGAACGGGGCCATCTTGAGACTTGTCTGATAATTGTTGTTATACGAAAATTCTGCCAATGATAAGCATTTGTCCCAATTCTTGTCAAACTGAAGTACACAGGCTCTAAGCATATCTTCCAGAATCTGATTTACCCTTTCAGTTTGTCCATCTGTCTGAGGGTGATATGCGGAGCTTCGGATTAACTTAGTTCCAAGAGCATATTGAAGTTGCTGCCAGAACCGAGCGATGAATTGTGCTCCACGATCAGAAATGATCATCTTGGGCACTCCATGAAGACGAACGATTTGATCTAAATAAATCTCCGCATACTTTTTGGCATTATATGTAGTATGCACGGGAAGAAAATGGGCAGTTTTGGTTAATCGATCAACGATTACCCAAATGGAGTCATGTCTTTGAGAGGTGTTGGGTAAGCCAACGATAAAGTCCATACTGATATCCTCCCACTTCCAAGAGGGAATGGGTAGAGGTTGAAGAATACCAACAATTTTGAGATGACTGGCTTTAACTCTTTGGCAAATATCACACTCCGAGACATACTTTGCAATTTCTCGTTTCATACGAGTCCACCAAAAGTTTTGTTTCAGATCCTGGTACATCTTAGTACTGCCAGGGTGCATGGAGAATTTGGACAAGTGGGTCTCGTCCAATATCTGCTTACGAAGCTTATGGTCCTTGGGTACAACGACACGTTCGTTGAACCATAGAATCCCTTCGTGATCTATTCAGAAGCATTTATACTTTCCTTCTCCTTGTGCCAACTTCTGTTTGATGATTCTGACCCCTTTGTTACGCTGTTGTGCTAGAACAATGTTATCCCAAAGTGTAACTTTAGTTGAGAGATGATTCAGGCTGCCTTGAGGAATGATCTCAAGATTGAGCTTTCTCATCTCCTAACAAAGTGTCTCATTGAAAACCTCTACTGATAAGTAAGAGCAATGCGCCTTGCGACTAAGTGCATCCGCAACGACGTTGGCTTTGCCTGGATGATAGTGTACTTCCAGATCATAGTCTTTGATAAGCTCAAGCCAGCGTCTTTGCCTCATATTTAGATCTGCTTGCGTGAAGATGTACTTGAGACTTTTGTGGTCAGTATAGATGTGGCACTTTGTACCCATCAAATGATGTCTCCAGATTTTAAGTGCATGGATGACAGCTGCGAGTTCAAGATCATGGGTAGGGTAGTTCTGTTCATGAGTCCTGAGCGCTCGCGATGCATAAGCAATCACTCGGTTGTCCTGCATAAGCACACAACCAAGTCCGATTCCTGAAGCATCACAATAGATGTAGAAAGGTTTTGAGACATCAGGTTGAGCTAAAACTGGGGCAGTGGTAAGATGTGCTCTGAGGGTATGAAATGCATCTTCGCATTTCTGATCTCAGGAGAATTTAACTCCCTTCTTTAATCATTCAGTCATAGGCTTGGCTATTCTTGAGAAGTCAGGAATGAAACGACGATAATAGCTAGCTAGACCAAGAAAACTGCGAATCTGGTGGACTGATGTTGGAGGTTTCCAATCCATCACTTCTTGTCCTTTACTGGGATCAACGGATATACCGTCACTGGAGATGGTATGTCCCAGAAATTTCACGGTATCCAGCCAAAACTCACATTTAGAGAATTTGGCATACAAGTGGTGGTCTCTCTATTTTTGAAGAACAACATGGAGATGTTTTGCATGATCTTCCGGATTCTTAGAGTAGATCAGAATGTCATCAATGAAGACAACAATGTGCCTTGCGACTGAGTGCATCTGCAACGACATTGGCCTTGCCTGGATGATAATGTACCTCTAGATCATAATCCTTAATTAGTTCTAGCCAGCGTCTTTGCCTCATATTCAAATCTGCTTGTGTAAAGATATATTTGAGGCTTTTGTGATCGGTGTATATATGACACTTTGTACCCATTAGATGATGTCTCCAAATTTTCAAGGCATGAATGACAGCTGCTAGTTCGAGATCATAAGTAGGATAGTTCTGTTCATGAACCCTGAGTGCTCGTGATGCATATGCAATTACTCGGTTGTCCTGCATAAGTACACAACCAAGCCCGGTTCCTGATGCATCACAATAGATGTCAAAGGGTGTTGACACATCTGGTTGAGCTAAGACTGGAGCGGTAGTAAGATGATCTCTGAGGATGTGGAATGCATCATCGCATTTTTGATCCCAAGCAAATTTAACACCTTTCTTTAGTAATTTGGTCATAGGTTTGGCTATTCTAGAAAAGTCAGGAATGAAACGATGATAATAGCTAGCTAGACCAAGAAAGCTTCGAATTTGATGGACTGTTGCAGGAGGTTTCCAATCCATCACTTCTTGCACTTTGCTGGGGTCAACGGATATACCGTCACCAGAAATGGTATGGCCCAGAAATTTCACAGTATTTAACCAAAACTCGCACTTGGAGAATTTGGCATACAGATGGTGGTCTCTTAATCGTTGAGGGATGACATGGAGATGTTTGGCATGATCTTCTGGATTTTTAGAATAGATCAAGATGTCATCAATGAAGACCACAACAAATTTGTCGAGTTCTTGAATGAAGACAGAGTTCATGAGATACACGAAATATGCTGGGGCATTGGTAAGACCAAATGACATAACCAGATATCCGTAGAGTCCATATCTGGTGGAAAAGGCTATTTTTGGAATGTCACTTGACCTGATCTTGATTTGATGATAGCCGGAACGAAGATCAATCTTAGAGAATACCTTGGCTCCGGCTAACTGATCGAACAGAATGTCAATGCGGGGCAGAGGATACTTGTTTTTGATGGTTACCGCATTGAGGGGGCGATAATCTACACATAGCCTTAAGCTATTATCTTTCTTTTTCACAAATAGGGCTGGACAACCCCATGGTGAAGCACTCGGACAGATGTAACCTTATCAAGGAGGTCCTGGAGTTGGATTTTTAACTCGGCCAGTTCATTGGGTGGCATACGATAGGGCCTCTTAGATATGGGGGCTGTGCCGGGTTGTAGTTTTATGACAAATTCAATATCCCGGTCCGGGAGCATTCCAGGCAAATCATCTGGAAAGACGTCTGGATACTCACAGACAATAGTGATGTCCTTTAACTTGATCCCTTCTATAGCATAGGCATAAGAGTTACTGCATTCCCGTTGTGGAAGATAAAGAATAGTAGGTTCATGATCAGATGAATCTATCTCCACAGTTCAGGAGAAGATATCTAAGGATACTCGGTGCCTAGTCATCCAATCCATGCCTAGGAGGACATCCATTCCTTCTAGGTCCAATAACAGTAAATCTGTTCTCACCAGATTTCTACCCATCTGAATTGGCACACTTCTAGAAACTTGGTTTGAGGAAATTTTACTGCTAGGAGTCGCTATCATATAGGCCCCACTAGTAGGATAAAGATTTAAGCCTATCTTTGTCCCACATTTTGAACTGATAAAACTATGGGTGGCACTAGAATCAAAAAATATAATCACGGGTTGATGGTTGATAGAGAAAGTACCTGTCATTATTGGCACACCCTCGGGGAGTTCGGAGAGAGTGGTGAAGTTCACCCTTCCCTGGCGGACTTGTACCATCTGCTTCTTGCCTTTTCCCTTGTTGTTCGTGTTGGATGTTTGCCCTTGGAAAGATCTTCGGGGTTTGGGGCAATCCTTAATGAAATGGGACGGGCTGCCGCAGTTGAAACAACTATAGTTGTTGTTTCCTTGGTTGGACGGTGGAAAGCTCGGCCGCGGGCCTTGCTGCTGTTGCTGCTAGGGTTGTGGTGTCGGTGGCCAATTGAATCGAGCTTGCTGGGGTGGTCGGGCTACCCATCTGCCTGGTATATTGTTTCGAGGTGGTGCTCGGGTAGCGGTGTTTTGGACCAACCGATACCTCGGCGGTTGCGCAATTGAGGGTCCAGTGGGTGTCTTCTGCTTCTTCTCAGCCCGGTGGGCTAAGATGCAGTCCTCTTGGGTGATGGCCATATTGACCAGCTCATTGAAGGTGTCGGCCTTTACCAGATTCAGTCGTTCCTTAAGCTTGGTGTTCAGGCCTCGATGGAAGCGATCTCGCTTATGGGCATCAGTGTCCGCATGATAACCCGTGTACTGGCACAAGTGATTGAAGACTTGTGTATATTGCATGACGATGCAGATTCCCTGAGTCAGATTCAGAAATTCATTGAGCTTTCGCTCTCAATGAGTCCTTCGGGAATGCGGTGCGCTCTGAAAGCGGTCCGGAATTCAACTCAGGTGACAACATGACCAGCTGGCTGCATGGCATGGTAATGGTCCCACCATATGCGGGCAGTGCCGCGAAGTTGTTGGGCTGCGAAGAGTGCCTTGTTCTCATCTGAACATGGGGCAGACAACAATGCGAACTTAGACTCGATGGTGCAAAGCGATGCGTCAGCGTCAAGGGGCTCGTCTATCTTATGGAACAATGGGGGCTGGGTGCTGAGAAAGTCTTGATAATTAGCTGATGGGTTGTGGCAGAACCGTCTGAATTATTCCGGTTCAAGTGCATTAATCATTATTTACAAAGACCAGATGATCTCAAATGCACTTCAAACGGAACAACCCATGGGTCTGTCGGGTCAACGCCCGATGCAACCACGGTTACACAGGATTGGAGTAGGTTGTACTCATACAAGGTGAACTCCAGGTACATAACAGCGCAAGCCTTTATCACATAGTAAGCAGTGTTATTACAAACCAGTTTTTCTCCAGCCCTGTCTGGAGCAAAATAAACAAAGGGTTATTAAAAGCAACGGGTAAACACCCATTGACCAAAGTCATAGCGAAAAGATAACACGACTACAACGTCGCCATCAGCAGCACCATGCGTAGCCCAGTCGATGGTGTCACTCCGAGGGGTCAATGCTGGCCGGGGACGGATCCCATTCCACGAACCAACCAGGTGGAACAGCAAAGGGGCAGGACGCACTATCAACCTGGTTCTCAACCGGTATACGTGAAAGCAGTTTTAGCAAGACTGAGTATACTAATACTCAGCAAGACTTACCCGGGTTTGGGTATACTTTAGCCCTTAACTAGACTCATGAAGGTATGGTAAGATTCTGGGTTTATTTTTCAGCTGAAAAGCAACAAAGAGTATAATCTATTTCAAGTTTTAGCTTTCAGATTCTAGCTTGATTAACCATTCTAGGTAAGCACCTATACTAAACAAGCAAGATAGAGATTATCAATCAACAAGATTCTTCCATCATCATTTACACTTTTTACTCTATGTGGTAAAAAGGATAAGCAATCTCAATTCTCGTGAGAGGCGGACGATCCGGACCGAATTTCAACCTTGCAAGGTAAACCTAACACACACGCTTGGAACATCCAACGATGATTCCGAAGCAACCGTTTGCCTTTCATTCCGGGTCGTGGATCAGGGCCACCACAAGCGACTGCAGGACCATACGCACACCCAATGTGTGCAGGACGTACGGCTGTAGCGCGACTACAAACCCGTACTCCTAGTTGCCCTTGCAACACGTATTCCCACACGTCGAATCGAGTAACAAGAAAAACCAAAATACGAGTGGTGGGAGGTATGTCCACTTGCCGGGCCGATCGGTTACTAGGCTTACCGCTTACCATATTTCACGGCATGTGGCTAGTACTTTCAAACGCTTAGCCACCACTACCACACATTTCGACCTTAAAGCTTTTATCAAAACAGACAGGGTAAACTTCTAGGTCATGATACAACACATGACCCTGTCCGTCATCCTTATAGTGGTTGCAGAATTGTAAACAAGCAACTCCTATATCACGCGCGAGTGACAGGAAATCACTCGACTTTTACCGGTCCTATTTAGCAGAGCACCTAAGCGATAAGGACTCGGTACAATCCATTGGTTTCCTAAGATATCATGCAACTAAGGTTTCATCTCAACTCCTAGACGTAATGCAAAATATATAATATATTAATGAATTTGTAATAACTTGAAATATTGGGATGTGCACCGGGGCTTGCCTTCGGAAGTGAAGTTAGGCTCAGACGAGTTAAAAACTTCCGAACGTCGGTTCGGGGCTTCAGTCACTTCTTCAGTAACTTGGACGGAGTCTTCAGATAGCCCGGGTTCGGGTTCCAAGATCAACTCGTAGTCTCCGTCTTCAATCGTCGATGAGTCTACATGAGATGCAAGGATTGATTTTTAGTAACAAACATGTTAAGTCTTTCCTTCACGATAAAGTTGTAATTTAACAGATCAATACACACTCAACATCAACAATACAATGACAAAATCATCAAACAACTAATATCACAAAACTAAAGCAAATTATTCCTAATCATAGGTTCAAACACATTTAGTAGTAATTATACTTAAATCTTAATTGTTTGAACTCATTTTGACAAATTTTAAAAATTATTCAATTCACAAAGTTGTACTGGTCTGGAAAATTTCACACAAAGCTAAACACTACTTAAACTAACTAGTAACCAAGAATTGCAGGAAACAAACTTAAATCACATAAGTTATACACAAAAGATCCCTTTTTGAAAACATTTAAATAACTGCAAAACTAACTGATTTCAATCTACACTTTAGGAACCAAAGTTGTAGATATCAATTTTATGAACACAACAGAACTGGTTTTGCCATTTTTGGATTTTTCTACACTTTCCTATGAATTTTGAAAACTGGCTGGAAGGGAAAATGAAAAAGGCACTGATTCTTCACAAAGAGACTCCTGGAAAGTTTTGAAACTAAGCAATCAGGTCCCTGGCCGGTTTTCCTCTCGGGGACAGATCAACGGCGAGCGATTCCAGCGAGATAGCTCGTCGGCGGTGAGGGGAAAGGGAGGGAAATGCTCAGGGGCTTACGGCGGTCACGTGGGTGACCGGAGTTGGGCGGCGGAGGGGCTGTAGCGGCAGAACGGCGGTGACAGAGGCGGCGGCGGAGCTTGGAAGCTCGGTGGCGGTGTTCCGGTGGCCGGAGGGCCGGAAAGTAGTCGAGAAGTGCCTGGAGAGCTTCGTGAGGATGATGTGGTGCCGATCGTGTACTTGACCGGGGCGGGGAAGCACTGGAGAAGCGGAACGACGACGAAGCCGAGCTGTGGCGGCGGAGAAATGATGGTGTGCACGTGGACAGGACGTTCCGGTGGAGGAATTGGAAAAAGGCCGGTGCTGTGAGCTTCAGGAGGGTGAGGTGGTGCTGGTGGAGGTCTGGATCGAGGGTGGGGGGGCTCTGGAGGAGGCTGCCGTTCGGCCTCGGCGTGCACGTGGACAGGACGTTCCGGTGGAGGAATTGGAAAAAGGCCGGTGCTGTGAGCTTCAGGAGGGTGAGGTGGTGCTGGTGGAGGTCTGGATCGAGGGTGGGGGGGCTCTGGAGGAGGCTGCCGACGGTGAGGCCGAACAGCGGCGAAGCTTGGACGGCGGCGATGCGAGGAAGAAGACGACCGGGGGTGATGTGAGCTCGGGAAAAAGGCGAAAGGGGTTGCTCACGAGGTGCTGAAGAGCTTTATATGCTCGGAGAAGCACTGGGGCGCGGCAAGGAGGAGCTGGACACCGGCGACGTCATGGCGGCCGGGGAGAGCAGGGGAGCGGCGTGGCGGCTCGGGAAATGGCCACCAGGGCCTGACAAGCGGCGGGGGTGATGCGCTGGAGGTGGAGGTGGCACTGGCGAGCGGCGCGGGGGCAGGTGGCGGCCGGGGCAGCTCGCCGGAGTTAAGCGGCGGTGGCAGCAGCTCTCGGGCAGAGCAGAGCAGAGCAGCTGGAGGTGGACGACGAGGACCCGGTTGCAATTGTTCAAAATTTCATGGGGCTCACTGTAAAGCTTGAGTAACTTTTAAACTAGAGCTCAAATGAAAATGCTCCAAAAACCAAAAGTGTAGAGAATAAAAAGTTCTACAACTTTTCTTTAGGGTTCGACTTCATGAGAGTTGAAGATTCAAAGTTATTTTAAAAACCATACAACTAGTCAAATTTCTTTTAAAACCTATTTAAATTTTTACATTTCAAACAACTCCCTGATTTGTTCTCACTTTTTACAGTGGTTTAAAGTAAAAGCATCATTTGCAAAACAGCCCTTCCTATATTTCAAAATTATCCCCTCCCACACACATTTGCACTTTAAACCCTATATTTTTCTAGAATTACAGAAAACACCCTAAAGTCTTGTCCTTAAACAACACACAAGAGTACATCCTACACGCAATGCACTAAGTCTGGCTCCCATATACCCGAGGTGTCACAACCCTCCCTCCTAAAAGAATCTCATCCCGAGATTTCGGAACAAGATAGAGTTGGAGATTTCAAGGTTAAAGATTGTCGTTCAGGAAATCCGGAAAATGTTTTTGGAGATAAGCTTCGGTTTCCCAAGTTGCTTCTTCTTCGGTGTGATGATTCCACTGAATTTTATACATCTTGATCGTCGCTCTTCTGGTACTTCTTTCTTTGGCATCTAGGATCTTGATGGGATGCTCGGCATAAGAAAGATCAGGTTCTATAGCGATAGCCTGTAGATCTATGATCTCTGTGGGGACTTGGAGGCATTTCTTGAGTTGGGAGACATGGAAAACATTATGGACAGCCGCTAGTTGAGGTGGAAGTTGAAGACGATAAGCTACAGGTCCGCAGATCTCAAGGATTTCGAAGGGTCCAATGTATCGAGGAGCAAGTTTTCCTTTGATGCCGAAACGTTGAACTCCTCGAGTAGGAGACACCCGAAGGTACACAAACTCTCCTACAGAAAACTGTAAGGGTTTCCTACGTTTGTCTGCGTAGCTTTTCTGTCTGGATTGGGCTGCTTTAAGATTGTTTTGAATGTGCTTTACCTTGATTTCAGCCTCCGTGACCAAGTCAGGTCCAAAGATTTTACGCTCACCGACTTGTGACCAACTCAAAGGAGTTCGACACCGGCGACCGTATAGAGCTTCGAATGGAGCCATTTGAAGACTTGATTGGAAGCTGTTGTTGTATGAGAATTCTGCCAATGGTAAGCACTGGTCCCAACTTTTGCCATACTGAATGATGCAAGCTCTTAGCATATCCTCTAGGATTTGGTTGACTCTTTCGGTCTGTCCGTCCGTTTGGGGGTGATATGCTGAGCTTCGAATAAGTTTGGTCCCTAGAGATGTTTGAAGTTGTTCCCAAAAACGAGCGATGAATTGAGCACCACGATCAGAGATGATCGTCTTAGGTACTCCATGGAGTCTAATGATTTGCTCTATGTAGATTTCCGCATACTTCTTGGCGGTAAAAGTAGTATGCACAGGAAGAAAGTGAGCAGTTTTGGTTAATCGATCTACGATTACCCAAATGGAGTCATGTTTCTGAGAGGTGTTGGGCAAACCAACGATGAAATCCATACTGATGTCTTCCCATTTCCAAGAGGGAATAGGCAATGGTTGCAAGACACCAGCAGTCTTGAGATGACTGGCTTTGACCCTCTGGCAGATATCGCATCCAGCAACATACTTTGCTATTTCTCTTTTCATGCGAGTCCACCAGAAGTTCTGTCTCAAGTCCTGGTACATTTTAGTACTACCAGGGTGCATAGAAAACTTGGACAAATGTGCTTCATCTAGAATTTGCTTTCGAAGTTGCTGATCTTTAGGTACAACAATCCGTTCCTTGAACCAGAGTACTCCCAAAGGATCTATCTGAAAGCACTTATATTTCTCCTCTCCTTTAATAAGATTTTGCTTAATGATCTTTATCCCATCATCATGTTGTTGGGCCATGATGATACTATTCTTAATTGGAACTTCCTCTGAAAGCTGATTCAAACTACCTTGGGATATAATTTCAAGGTTAAGCTTTCTCATCTCCCAACAGAGGGTTTCATTCAGAGCCTCTACTGATAAACAAGAGCAATGTGCTTTTCGACTCAAGGCATCTGCAACCACGTTGGCCTTGCCTGGATGATAATGGACTTCCAGGTCATAATCTTTGATTAATTCCAGCCAATGGTGTTGTCTCATATTCAAATCTGCTTGGGTGAATATGTATTTGAGGCTCTTGTGATCAGTGTAGATATTACACTTGGTTCCCATGAGATGGTGTCTCCAAATCTTGAGCGCATGAATCACAGCTGCCAGCTCAAGATCATGGGTAGGATAGTTTTGCTCATGGGGCCGGAGTGCTCGAGAAGCATAAGCAATGACGCGGTTGTTCTGCATGAGTACACAACCGAGTCCGATGCCTGAAGCATCGCAATAGACATCGAAGGGTTTAGAGTTGTCCGGTTGAGCCAACACTGGGGTAGTAGTGAGATGGGCTCTTAAGGTGTGAAATGCTTCTTCGCATTTCTCACTCCAAACAAACTTAATTCCCTTTTTCAGTAGCTCAGTCATAGGTTTGGCTATTCTGGAGAAATCAGGAATGAATCGGCGATAATAGCCAGCCAAACCTAGAAAGCTACGGATCTGATGAACAGAAGTAGGAGGCTCCCAATCCATTACCTCCTGCACTTTGCTAGGATCCATAGATATGCCATTGCTAGAAACAGTGTGACCTAGGAATTTTACTGTATCAATCCAAAATTCACACTTGGAGAATTTGGCATACAGACGATGATCTCTTAACTTCTGAAGAACTATTCGGAGGTGTTTGGCATGATCTTCAGAGTTTTTAGAACAGATAAGGATATCATCGATGAATACCACAACAAATTTATCTAGCTCCATCATAAAAACTGAATTCATGAGATACATGAAATAAGCTGGAGCATTGGTAAGACCAAAGGACATAACCAGATATTCATAAAGTCCATATCTGGTAGAGAAGGCTGTTTTTGGAATGTCACAAGGTCTTATCTTGATTTGATGGTATCCAGAGCGAAGGTCAATTTTTTAAAATACCTTGGCTCCGGCTAGCTGATCGAGAAGAATGTCAATGCGGGGCAGAGGATATTTGTTTTTGATTGTCACCGCATTGAGAGGGCGATAGTCTATGCACATTCGTAGGCTATTGTCCTTCTTTTTCACGAATAGAGCTGGGCATCCCCATGGTGAAGCACTTGGACGGATGTAACCTTTATCAAGAAGATCTTGAAGTTTGGTTTTTAGTTCTGCTAGTTCGTTTGGTGGCATACGGTAGGGCCTTTTGGAGATAGGTGCCGTACCTGGCTGTAACTCGATAATGAACTCAACATCCCTATCTGGAGGCATCCCTGGCAGATCATCTGGAAAAACATCCGGATATTCACACACAATAGGAATGGCCTCGAGTTTAATCCCTTCTGCCGCATAGGCATAAGAGTTGATACACCCTTTGTGTGATAGATAAAGAGTGGTGGTTCCTTGATAGGGTGAGTCTATCTCCACTACTCTGGATGAGATATCCAGTGAGACATGGTGTTCCGACATCCAATCCATACCTAACAAAACATCCATCCCTTCTAGATCCAGCAAAAGCAAATCTGTCTTCACCAGATTGCTGCCCAACTGGATTGGCACATTTCTACATATTTGATTGGATGCAACTCTACCACCTGGGGTTGCAATCAAATAACTTCCATTAACCGGATACAATTCTAAGCCTAGTTTGGCTCCAAATTTTGAACTGATAAAGCTATGAGTTGCACCGGAATCAAAAAGTATAATGGCGGGTTGATAATGAATAGTGAAAGTACCCGTCATTATAGGAACGCCCTCGGGAAGTTCGGAGACGGCGGTGAAGTTCACCCTGCCTTGGCGAACTTGTACCATCTGTTTCTTCCCTTTGCCCTTATTGTTTGCGTTGGAGGGCTGACCTTGGAATGATCTCCTAGGTTGCGGACAGTTCTTGATGAAATGCGAGGGGCTGCCACAATTGAAACAACGGTTGCCGTTGTTTCCTTGACCAAAAGGAGGGGAAGTGGGCCTGAGGCCTTGTTGCTGTTGCTGCTGCTGAGGAGGAGCTGACTGTCGGTTAAACTGGGACTGCTGTGGGGGCCTAGCCACCCATCTCCCTGGTAAATTGGCGCGAGGTGGAGGTCGCGTCGTTGACTGCGGCACCAACCTAAACCTCGACTGTTGGGTGCCGGAGGGACCAGGGGTAATCTTTCTCTTCTTCTCAGCCCGATGAGCTGAGATACAGTCCTCTTGAGTGATGGCCATGTTGACCAATTCATTGAAGGTGTTGGCTCGGGCTAAGTTCAGTCGTTCCCGGAGCTTGGTGTTGAGACCGCGACAAAAACGGTCTCTCTTCTTGGCGTCAATGTCTGCATGATAGCTCGCATATTGGCACAGGTGATTAAATGCCTGTGCATATTGCATGACAGTACGAGTGCCCTGGGTTAACACCAAGAATTCATTGAGCTTGCGCTCAATCAAGCCTTCAGGAATATGATGGGCGCGGAATGCGGCCTTGAATTCTTCCCAAGATACCACATGACCATCTGGTTGCATCGCAGAATAGTGGTCCCACCATATATGGGCAGTACCACGGAGTTGTTGTGCTGCAAAGAGGGCCTTGTTCGCCTCCGAGCATGGGGCCAATAGTAGAGCAAACTTGGACTCCACAGTACGGAGCCATGCGTCCGCATCTAGAGGTTCCTCTGTCTTGTGAAATAATGGGGGCTGGGTACCGAAGAAATCCTGATACCCTGCTGAAGCATTTTCCTCGCGGTTTCTGGATTGGTGATGGAAGTGTCCCAGCTGTGCCCTCACTAGCTGGTTCAGTAGTTCAGTTTGCTGGGCCATTACCTCCGCTAGATTGGGTGGCGGAGGTGGCGGTTGTTGCGAACCGCTGGCCTGGTCAGGCCGGAAACCTTCAGGGGTTCCACGTGTTGCTCCAACCATCTGAAACAAAAGGAAAAATCCATCATGTTCACTCACGCTTATTTCCTTTTGTTATCAGGCATACATATCATATGTTCAGTTGGTCCATCACATGCAAATATGGAGACAAAGTATGCAGCAACAGGACATTAAACTTAAACTCCATAACTGAACATGCGGTTCAACATATAGTACAACACAACTTCCACAACTCCCAGTACAAGGCACACCACGTTATATTACATCCAAGTGGTTCTTAGTCTATACAACTGCTTATTCTACCCACCAGATCATCCTACTCTACTCTAGACATATCCATTACAGTGAAGAGAGCGATGAGCTAATAGTCGTTGAGGTTTTCCACCGACGACAGACTTCCGGAAGATGAGTGATTAGATTGGGGATTTGGGGCGGGATCACCGTGCTCGGAGTCAAGACTTGACTCCCCTTCTATTTCCTCTGGATCTTCTTCTTCTTCCTCACTCTCATTTTCTTCTGGCACTACAGGTGGTACGGGCTGCTCATGAAATTCGTTGATATGGTTGACGGCATCATCAAGCTCAATAGTGAGATCTTGAACTTGATCCTGGAGAAACTCAATAATGGTATTGCGCTGGGTAATAACCGTCTCCCTCTCATGGATCTGGTTCTCCAAGTTGTTGATGATCACATCACGCTGGGCCAACAAATCGACCTGAGCATTCTTGATAGTGTGAAGCTCATTCAGCTCATCAAGCTGCTGGGTGATAGTTTCATGGTGAGCTTGAGCTAAGGTGGACAACTGGTTCATGCCCCGACGTTGCAACAACTGATAATGATGCTGCACGTTCATGAACCGGATAAGAGTCTGCAGTGTCTCGAGAGACAGATCTCCCAATAAATGACTGCAGCAAGAGATCCTGAAAGTCCACTCGGGGTCACGAGAGTCTGTGGCTGGGAACAATCCGATCGGGTAGGCTGCCACTTCCTCGGGGTGCTTGTCACAGAAGATGTGAATAGCTTCAAGTGCTGTAGACTAAGGTATCCACAAGGCGGTGACCAATGGTGCAAATTGTGACAGGTTGCCATAAAGAGCGAGAGGGATGCTGCGGAATGGTCATCTTCACCCTACACCGAGGAACACCCGCTTCAACAAACTCATATCCGTCGTAACGTGGGGGTGTGTCATAGCCAAAAATCTGAAGTGACTCCCACAAGAGACGGGGAAAACCCTCCCAATGCAAAGCATTGGTATGAGCGTGTCCTTCACAATCCCAATGAATATTCGGAGTCTCAGCCATCTGAAGCAGGATTTCAATTGGTGAGATACAAGGTACAGCAACATAGAACAAGAATCTAATGAAATGATTGAACTGCTGGAATGCAACTATTCTGCAGAAGACTCTCAAGATAGCTGTACCGAGATAGCTGATTTGGATAACAGTGATGACTGGAAATCAAAAGAACATCCTAAATTTCGAAGATAGATAAACAATGGAAAGATACTAAACCCGATGACTGTCTGAAGGATTGTGACAAGTTTGTATCTGGGATAGACCACTCTTCAATAGTCCTTAGCCAAGCCCTCAGACCAGACATTTACATATGTTCATTATGCATGCACGGTTCTACTCGACCTCACCAACCCACAATTGCCAAAGAAACTTTGGACTTACGAGGTTAATTTCGGTGATATAATCATACGTCTCTCCCTATATAACTAGTCGTTCTTCCTATTCGCATACCTATTACTCGTGGTTAGTGTACCTGCAGAAAACCACAGTAGAATAATGAACCTTTCATGCCAGCACGTCATGAAAGCGTCCCCAAACATTACTGTTCACTATAGAAACAACATCTGTACAATTACCGCCGTACAGACAACGTTAACATACGTTATTGAATAACGTATTCACGGGGGTACCGCAAAATGCGGGGGTATGAACAGCGATCGCCATACCCTGCGCCGAACCATATACTCCCAATGTAGTCAACCGAAGTTGGTACATTGGCAGCATCTCAAGTAGGCCACTGCTTGAGAAACAGCGTTCGGTTCGCATCACCGACGGGAAGGCCAAGCTCCCTCAGTTGGCTGAGGATCCTTACCTTCTTACCTTGGCAGCGAATGATGACTTATACGATTCTAAGGTTGATTGTACTTAAAAGTAAGTTTTTGCAGAAAGTAGTGCTGGAAGTTAGAAACCTAGTATAATAACTAGTAGTCACCTAGTAGTTCCCAAACTAACGCTCAAGGCTCTACGAACTAAGCACACAACCTTAGCGAATCCAACGCCTTTTGTAATTTTCTTATTATGCCAAATTTTATTCTAAAATCATTTTTAAGCACTGTAATATCCCTGAATTTCTCCTGTATCCTGTATAGAGTGTAGGTAAACCTACAGCTCTGATACCAGCTGTGGCAGAACCGTCTGAATTATTCCGGTTCAAGTGCATTAATCATTATTTACAAAGACCAGATGATCTCAAATGCACTTCAAACGGAACAACCCATGGGCCTGTCGGGTCAACGCCCGATGCAACCACGGTTACACAGGATCGGAGTAGGTTGTACTCATACAAGGTGAACTCCAGGTACATAACAGCGCAAGCCTTTATCACATAGTAAGCAGTGTTATTACAAACCAGTTTTTCTCCAGCCCTGTCTGGAGCAAAATAAACAAAGGGTTATTAAAAGCAACGGGTAAACACCCATTGACCAAAGTCATAGCGAAAAGATAACGCGACTACAACGTCGCCATCAGCAGCACCATGCGTAGCCCAGTCGATGGTGTCACTTCGAGGGGTCAATGCTGGCCGGGGACGGATCCCATTCCACGGACCAACCAGGTGGAACAGCAAAGGGGCAGCACGCACTATCAACCTGGTTCTCAACCGGTATACCTGAAAGCAGTTTTAGCAAGACTGAGTATACTAATACTTAGCAAGACTTACCCGGGTTTGGGTATACTTTAGCCCTTAACTAGACTCATGAAGGTATGGTAAGATTCTGGGTTTATTTTTCAGCTGAAAAGCAACAAAGAGTATAATCTATTTCAAGTTTTAGCTTTCAGATTCTAGCTTGATTAACCATTCTAGGTAAGCACCTATACTAAACAAGCAAGATAGAGATTATCAATCAACAAGATTCTTCCATCATCATTTACACTTTTTACTCTATGTGGTAAAAGGGATAAACAATCTCAATTCTCGTGAGAGGCGGACGATCCGGACCGAATTTCAACCTTGCAAGGTAAACCTAACACACACGCTTGGAACATCCAACGATGATTCCGAAGCAACCGTTTGCCTTTCATTCCGGGTCATGGATCAGGGCCACCACAAGCGACTGCAGGACCATACGCACACCCAATGTGTGCAGGACGTACGGCTGTAGCGCGACTACAAACCCGTACTCCTGGTTGCCCTTCCCACACGTATTCCCACACGTCGAATCGAGTAACAAGAAAAACCAAAATACGAGTGGTGGGAGGTATGTCCACTTGCCGGGCCGATCGGTTACTAGGCTTACCGCTTACCATATTTCACGGCATGTGGCTAGTACTTTCAAACGCTTAGCCACCACTACCACACATTTCGACCTTAAAGCTTTTATCAAAACAGACAGGGTAAACTTCTAGGTCATGATACAACACATGACCCTGTCCGTCATCCTTATAGTGGTTGCAGAATTGTAAACAAGCAACTCCTATATCACGCGCGAGTGACAGGAAATCACTCGACTTTTACCGGTCCTATTTAGCAGAGCACCTAAGCGATAAGGACTCGGTACAATCCATTGGTTTCCTAAGATATCATGCAACTAAGGTTTCATCTCAACTCCTAGACGTAATGCAAAATATATAATATATTAATGAATTTGTAATAACTTGAAATATTGGGATGTGCACCGGGGCTTGCCTTCGGAAGTGAAGTTAGGGTCAGACGAGTTAAAAACTTCCGAACGTCGGTTCGGGGCTTCAGTCACTTCTTCAGTAACTTGGACGGAGTCTTCAGATAGCCCGGGTTCGGGTTCCAAGATCAACTCGTAGTCTCCGTCTTCAAGCGTCGACGAGTCTACATGAGATGCAAGGATTGATTTTTAGTAACAAACATGTTAAGTCTTTCCTTCACGATAAAGTTGTAATTTAACAGATCAATACACACTCAACATCAACAATACAATGACAAAATCATCAAACAACTAATATCACAAAACTAAATCAAATTATTCCTAATCATAGGTTCAAACACATTTAGTAGTAATTATACTTAAATCTTAATTGTTTGAACTCATTTTGACAAATTTTAAAAATTATTCAATTCACAAAGTTGTACTGGTCTGGAAAATTTCACACAAAGCTAAACACTACTTAAACTAACTAGTAACCAAGAATTGCAGGAAACAAACTTAAATCACATAAGTTATACACAAAAGATCCCTTTTTGAAAACATTTAAATAACTGCAAAACTAACTGATTTCAAACTACACTTTAGTAACCAAAGTTGTAGATATCAATTTTATGAACACAACAGAACTGGTTTTGCCGTTTTTGGATTTTTCTACACTTTCCTATGAATTTTCAAAACTGGCTGGAAGGGAAAATGAAAAAGGCACTGATTCTTCACAAAGAGACCCCTGGAAAGTTTTGAAACTAAGCAATCAGGTCCCTGGCCGGTTTTCCTCTCGGGGACAGATCAACGGCGAGCGATTCCGGCGAGATAGCTCGTCGGCGGTGAGGGGAAAGGGAGGGAAATGCTCAGGGGCTTACGGCGGTCACGTGGGTGACCGGAGTTGGGCGGGGGAGGGGCTGTAGCGGCGGAACGGCGGTGACAGAGGCGGCGGCGGAGCTTGGAAGCTTGGTGGCGGTGTTCTGGTGGCCGGAGGGCCGGAAAGTAGTCGAGAAGTGCCTGGAGAGCTTCGTGAGGATGATGTGGTGCCGATCGTGTACTTGACCGGGGCGGGGAAGCACTGGAGAAGCGGAACGACGACGAAGCCGAGCTGTGGCGGCGGAGAAACGACGGCGTGCACGAGGACAGGACGTTCCGGTGGAGGAATTGGAAAAAGGCCGGTGCTGTGAGCTTCAGGAGGGTGAGGTGGTGCTGGTGGAGGTCTGGATCGAGGGTGGGGGGGCTCTGGAGGAGGCTGCCGACGGCGAGGCCGAACGGCGGTAAAGCTTGGATGGCAGCGATGCGAGGAAGAAGACAACCGGGGGTGATGTGAGCTCGGGAAAAAGGCGAAAGGGGTTGCTCACGAGGTGCTGATGAGCTTTATATGCTCGGAAAAGCACTGGGGCGCGGCAAGGAGGAGCTGGACGCCGGCGACCTCATGGCGGCCGGGGAGAGCAGGGGAGCGGCGTGGCGGCTCGGGAAATGGCCACCAGGGCCTGACAAGCGGCGGGGGTGATGCGCTGGAGGTGGAGGTGGCACTGGCGAGCGGCGCGGGGGCAGGTGGCGGCCGGGGCAGCTCGCCGGAGTTAAGCGGCGGTGGCAGCAGCTCTCGGGCAGAGCAGAGCAGAGCAGAGCAGCTGGAGGTGGACGACGAGGACCCGGTTGCAATTGTTCAAAATTTTAGGGGGCTCACTGTAAAGCTTGAGTAACTTTTAAACTAGAGCTCAAATGAAAATGCTCCAAAAACCAAAAGTGTAGAGAATAAAAAGTTCTACAACTTTTCTTTAGGGTTCGACTTCATGAGAGTTGAAGATTCAAAGTTATTTTAAAAACCATACAACTAGTCAAATTTCTTTTAAAACCTATTTAAATTTTTACATTTCAAACAACTCCCTGATTTGTTCTCACTTTTTACAGTGGTTTAAAGTAAAAGCATCATTTGCAAAACAGCCCTTCCTATATTTCAAAATTATCCCCTCCCACACACATTTGCACTTTAAACCCTATATTTTTCTAGAATTACAGAAAACACCCTAAAGTCTTGTCCTTAAACAACACACAAGAGTACATCCTACACGCAATGCACTAAGTCTGGCTCCCATATACCTGAGGTGTCACATGGGTGTTCATCATGACCTCGGGACTGGTGATGATATTGGCCCATCTGAGCCTGCACTAGCTGGTTGAGGAGTTCTATCTGTCGGGCCATGACCTCTGCTAGATTTGGCGGGGCTGGTGGCGGTTGCTAGGAACCGCTAGCTTGGTCTAGCCGAAAACCTTTCGGGGTTCCACGAGTAGCTCCAACCATCTGAAACAAAGGAGATATCCATTATCAACCATATTCTTACTCCTATTTTCAGATGATATACCATTGCTGAACAAATATGTAGTTCACATGTTCCATTCAACCAACTCATTTCAGATGCAAAGATATTGAACAAAATAGCATAACACAAGGCTTAGATTGCAACGCAGATACTGGTTGTTCTTCCCATCGTACATCAGGGTGGTTCGACTGCCACGGGTTAAGCTATATGTACACATGCCACATATACTACAACAAGTGGCTCTAAGTCTAGGTAAGCTACTCATGACCTATGTCACACCATTCTACACTATTTACAGCTGAGATATTGATGATTTGGATGAACTAAAAATTGTCGAGGTTGCCTACGGAGGATTGGCTGCCGGAAGAGGAGTAATCTGGCTGAGGATTAGGTTCTAGGTCTCCATGTTCGGAATCGAGATCGGAAACTGTGGCAGAACCAACCTGAATTATACCGGCTCAAGTACGCGAGTCCACATCCGAGGGCTCCAACGTGCTTCAAACGGTATAATCCCTTGGCCTGTCGGGTAACGTCCCGATAAACCACCGATACACAGGATCAAATAAGGTTACCTCACACGAAGGTGAGTCCAGAGATACAATCACCATCATATTTTACATCACAGAGGATTACATGACAAGAGTTTCCAAAAAGCAGTACGAAGTTTCAAATCTAGAGAAATCATTACAAACTGTTAAAGTTATAGTTTTTGGCAGCGGAAAACATACGCGATGATCTACAGCATGTCGTTAAGACGGATGTCATGCTAAGCCCGGGCACGACATCACTCGGTATCACCAATGTTGGTCGGGGACGGACCCCATTCCACGGACCAATCATCTGGGAGAGCATAGGGCCATGACAGGGAAAGAGAAGGGTCTTCAAGGGCTTTTCCTGCAAAACATATAACTAGCAAGGCTGAGTATACTAATACTCAGCAAGGCTTACCCGGGATTGGGTATACTTAGCCCATAACTAGACTCATGAAGGCATTGTAAAGGCTCTGGGTTTATTTTCAGCTGAAAAGTAACAAAGAGTATGAACTACTTTCAAGTTTTAGCTTTCATCTTCTAGTTGAGTATTTATTCTAGATTAGCACCTACACTAAGCAAGCAAGGTAGTGATTATCATCCATCAAGATTATCCATCATTAGTTCCACTTCTTACTCAATGTGGTAAAAGGGATAAGCAATCTCAAGCTTCGTGAGAGGCGGACGATTCGAATCGAATTTAACCTTGCAAGGTAAACCTAACTCACACGCTCGGAAGATCCAACGATCATTCCCAAGCAACCGTTTGCCTTTCATTCCGGGTCGTGGATCAGGTCCACCACAAGCGACTGCAGGACCGTACGCACACCCAATGTGTACAGGACATACGTCTGTAGCGCGACTACAAAACCCGTATTCCTGTCTGCTTTGCAGAACGCACTCCCGCACGTCGGTGCGTGTGAACATAACATAAAATCGAGTGGTGGCAGGTATGTCCACTTGCCGGGCCGATTGGTTACTAGGCTTACCGCTTACCATATTTCGCGGCATGTGGCTAGTACTTTCAAAAACTTAGCCACCACTACCACACATTTCGACCTTAAAGCTTTTATCAAAACAGACAGGGTAAACTTCCAGGTCACGATACAATACATGACCCTGTCCGTCATCCTTATAGTGGTTGCAGAAATGTAAACATGCAACTCCTATATCGCGCGAGTGACAGGAAATCACTCGACTTCTACCGGTCCTATTAGCGAAGCATTTAGTCGTTAAGGACTCGGGTTCAATACATTGGATTCCTAGGATTCATGCATCTAGGGTTTCACCTCAATTCCTAGACTTAATGCAAGATACAATATAGATAGATATAGATTGCAGTGTAAATAAAGTAGTGGGATATGTCCGGGGCTTGCCTTTACTGGTGGGTCTGAAGTCAGTAAAGTCAATATCTTCCGAACTTTGGTTCGGGGCTTCAGTTAATCCCTTGGTGACGTTTATTTGATCTTCAGGAAAATCCTCTGTAAACTCCAGGGAGACCTCGCAGGTACCGTTGCCGAAAGTAATCGTATCTACATGTAATGCAACATCACATTCAAGTGTGCACACAAAACTATTTTACTTCACAACAAAGTTGTAATTCAACACTCATTTAACATATTACTTACATAACAATCAGAAAGATCTGAACTAAACTTAGGTAGAGTTTTAAGAGGACAACTAATTAGGATTAGCTACTTGTTGAGGGTTACAACAGAGCTGATTGGAAACAGCGAGGGTTTAGTTGATTGATGAGTGCATCAGGTTTCTAGATGATCGATGAAAGCATCGATCACTTCAGCAGAGGGATGATTCCTAAAGCAGTATGTCTTAACTGAGATGTGCTTAAGTGTTATTCTAGATAACTACGTGTGGTTATATCGGCTCGATTACGTCAACACAATAATTGAGTGACGTATATCCGATCTTTCAATCGATAAATCGACTGATAGGAGTATGTAGATAAGGAAGCGGAAACTAAGGATCGATCGGCCGTGTTCGACCGATATAGAAAAGCAACTAAAATCGGCTTGGGTCAGCCGATGGCAAAAACCCTAAGATTGTGTGTGTCTCTTCGATACATCGACTCTATGTAGTCGATGTAGGACAGAACAACAGACTTGTATCGGCAGTAGTCGATACTAGAAAGGTAACGACCGTATCAGCTAACCAGCCGATGGCAGAAGCATACCAAAAGAAATGCATCGGTGGATAGCTGTTACACAGAAACATCACGGACTCAGAGGAAACGGATGTTTAGCGGCTGAACTGATAGCTAACACTGAAGCAGAGTCGCAGAGATGTTTTGGCTAAACAGCAGACATACACAAACTAACAGGGATAAAAGCACTCATATGAAAGGTTTAACGAAACATCACATATTTCTATTTAAGATCTATATTCCATGGCTTACTTTTGAATTACAACACAAGCATACAACATCAAGCACAATAAAACATTCATTCCCTAACATTTGACCTAAACCACACATCAAAGACTTTCACTCAAGATCACAACATAAACTTATAGGTTTTGACTTAGGGTTTCAAACGAAACTGATTTTACATTTTTATGAACTTCCTATGAAAATCTATGAAATGTAGAAGTTCATCGATTTGAAATAAAGAAAGTTCTGGAAATTTTACAGAAAACATCCTAGAACTATCTAAAACGTAGCAATCAAGTCCCTGGTCCGGGAAAACAGATAATAGAAAGTTAACGACGATATCTCGACAAAGGAATCGCCGGCATTAGAAAGATTTAGTGGATTAGGGCAAACCTTGGGGTAGACTTAGTCGTGGAGAAGAATATGCGGAAAGTAAATTCCCGCGGTGAATAGGATTGGCGACGATAAGATGAGCTCGACGATGACGAGATCCTGAGGATGACGAAGAAGTTTGTCGGGGATGGTTGCCGTGGGTGGAAGATGGCCTGTTGTCTTGTACACGCACGCGCTTGCTGAATCGAGTCGAGCCGGTCACCGGTAGAGCACTCTCGCTCGTATCCGTGGACGTGCTAGTCCAAATCCGTCCGGACCTTCGCTTTCGCCTCGCCGCGCCACACTCACCCTCTTTGCCTCGACTTCCGCACGGATGAAGGGAACTCGCCGTGCGTGGCTCCTCCGAGCTCATTGCATCCGGTCGCCACCTCCGCGTTGCCGCCTTTCCTTTCGGCTCGCCGCTCCTCGTGCATCTCATGAGCGAGCGAGCTCGCATCCTTCCTTTCAATTCGTCGGTCTTCGTCGGGCGTGCTCCATTGATGGCGGTGCCCCCAAACTGGCGACCGCCTCCTCCCCGTGCTTGCTCGCGTCGGCGCCGGCCTAAAGATTGGGTTCCCGTCCCTGAACAACAGCCGCCATCGCTACTCCTGCACCATCGCTGACAGCCTCACCGACACTTCCGCATACGTGTGCCTGCGCGTTCCCGCACCGCGAGTTCCACGCTCAAGCTCGCGCAGACCGTTCTTCAATGCGTCACCAGTCCCGTATTCGCACACGCACGCCTGCACTTCGTCGTTCTGCTCGGCCACCTCTAGCACCTACCGCGCGCGACAATCCCGCGCGCCCACGCTTCTGCTCCGCCGCGCGCGCACTGCTCTACTCGTGCGCCCGCATCTGCCGCACCTTCGTCGGCCTGCCGCCGCGCCCGAGCCAGTGCGCTCCAGTGCCCGCTTGCTCCTAGCGCCTGCGCAGCGTTGCCTGGATCCACTTTGCTCCTCCTGCACCGCGTGCTTGCGCCGCGCCAGCTCTGCTCCTGCGCTCACCCGCTCACACTCATCTCCCGAGCCGCGCGCACCTGCTTGCCCATATCCAGCGTGCCTCCACTCGGGCCGCTCGCCCAGCAACCGCGCCGCCTGGGCTCTGACCGCCCAGCGCCCGCGCCTGGCGCTGCCCACCACGCCGTGTACTGCTGCCCGCGCTTGCCCGGACCTGCCGCTCCCTGCCGGGGCCCGCCTAGCGCAGCGCCACTCGCTCTGCTTCACGCGTCGCAACCGCCTGCACCAGCCATCGAGCGTCGGCCCACCTACTCCTGCCGCTCGCCCCCCCCTGCGACGCTCACCGCGCCAGCTCGCCAGCGCCTCCTGCCGTGCGCGCGCCCCGCCGCCAGCTGCGCGTCGCACGCCACCCGCGCTGAGCCACCACCTGCGCGCGCCGCCAGCCCGCTGCCGCCCTCGAGCCCGCGCGCGCTGCGCCCTGCCGCGCCCGAACCAAGCCGCCCGGCCTTCGCGCACGCCGGCGCTCGGGCCTGCGCCCGCGCCTGGCCGCGCGTGCGCCCGCACGCGCGCGCCCCCGGGCCGCCGCTTCCTGTGCCGCCTGTGCTGATCCGAGAGGAGGAGGAGAGGGAGAGGGAGTGGATGAGGATTGGAATGGTGCTGCCAGTGAGAGGGGGAAAGAAGGAGACGGCAGGAAGAAGATAAGGCGCCAGTGAATAGAAAACAGGGGAGAAAGGGGAACGGATTTCCCCAAGGACCTTTGCGTAAATATAGAAAACTACAGGGGCCTGACTGTAAAACAAAATTTCCCGTCGATTTAAAACCCGAATGAAGAAATGCCCAAAACGAAAGTTGGAGAGTTTTTCAAACTCTACAACATTGCTTTAGGGCTCAAGTTCAAAAACTCAAAATTTATATTTTTTACACGTGAAGTTTGGAATAAAAGTTGGATTTGTATTGTATTTGTCCTAAAGAATGAAATTTTATAAAATTCAGTACCTAAATGCAAGCATTTATGACACGCCATCATAATGACGGGATAGACTCGTCATAATGAGTGGATAGACATGCCATGATGACTTGCACTTTTACACGTTAGCCCTAAGTAAATTTTAAAGTTACTTTTGTAAATCAAACATTTGCATAAAAGGACTTGTACTTTTATAAAATCACATAAATACCCTTATTTTTACCACTTTACCCAAAATTTTTACACAATTCAACACTTTCATTTCCAATGCAACTTTTGGATAAATATATCTTTTTTACAAGGAATAAAATAAGAAAAACATGTTTACAAAACCACTTTTCACTTATTTTGAAATTACTCTTATCCAAATACATTTTGCAAAAACAACCCTAGGTTTTTCTATAATTACAAAAATGCCCTTTTTACTTGCACTTTAAATTTTCAAAAACTTCACACAAACACACACAAGCTTTATACAAGCAAACACATATTTCACACTAACAAAATATATGTCTAACATTACAAATACATGAATTGTCACAGCCCTCCCCCCTAAAAAGAATCTCGTCCCGAGATTCGGACGAAAGACTCTTAAGGGAAGAGAAGCAAATCACACATCAGAAGTAGCAGGAAACAATCACACCGGAAGAGATTAATGTTGATGATAAAAGTCATTGGAGTATGACGAGAAAAGCCTTTACTTTTGATGGGTGATTTAAGCGTAAATAGATTATACGTGGATGAGTATAACGAGAAAAGAGAAAGAAAAGTGATCAAGTTTTCATAGAGTTGAGATCACAATATGAGATCAGAACATGAGGACGATAAATATCGATGATATTCATCACAAAACTTTGGGGATAACAAGTAAAGATAGCACAAGAGACTGATAAGTGATGTTTGAAACATTTCTGCTCAGAGTTTATTATCTGAATGATTTAGATGATATTGATTGCAAAACATGCCTATTTATACCAATGCAATCAAGGAATAATGATAAAATGCTTCAGTTCAAAGTGCAATGCTCGATATGTAACTATGAATGTGATGCACTGTTGAAATGTATGATTGCAATGATGGTGCAACATGAGGATGGAGAATTTCATGCATGACTGAAATGGTGCATATGACACAATGCAATTATCATGATGCTGACCAAATGATGCATACACTATGATGCAAGGATGATGATATTTGCAATGTATGCACATATGAAATGCATGAAGTATGATGCATACCCTCATGAGTTAATGATGCTCGTGACTCGCATCCTACAACCGTTCTCTCGTAACTAACACCTGGGTAGTTCTATATCCTTAAGCGAAGATCAAAAGTTAGGACACTAGTATGGCTGCATAAGAAGAGATTGCAGTGGGGTTACATCACATAGACCTAGTCACCAGTGCGCCCCTAATGGCTCAATCATATGGCTGCAGCACACATGAGGCCTTAGGTTCCGACACGGCATCATGGTCATGTGATTAAACACCACCGCAAAAGAGGAATAACAACCCTATAGTGCCAATAGAAACAAGATAGACTTAGGAAACTCAAGACAACCTAAAGTTATACTAGAGGCACACCCGTTAGTCACTCTACGGATTTTCCGATGATGATGCAACACCATGCACTAACCAAAGATGGTACATGTTATGATGCATGACTTTTGCCGGGAGAATTGTATGCAAAAAGTAATTATTGTCATACATTTTTTTTAAATTTATCCAAAATTATCTGAGCAAAAATTGAAGGTACAACTTTCAGATGTTGTAACCGGAATAGCCAACAATATAAGGTACAACATCATGACAGGATGGATAAATCACTGAATGATGAATTGAAGGATTTGCTGATAATTATCAAAATGTAACCATCAAAGGAAGGAACTCAATGGTTCTGCCGAAACAGATTCAAAGCACGATCAAGGGTTTGATTTAGCTGTCACGCTAAGATCGGTGATAGGGTCTAAACATGACCCATCCCATTGGATTCACAAAAGATCTTCTCACTTGATTCACAAAAGACTTTCTTAACCCTAGGATAGCCCAGCAGATTACATTAACTCCTACCACACAAAGTCAAAACAGGCATTCAGATACAAACACATATTTCAGTACATCAACGTATCAAACAAGGCAATCAGGTCAATCCAAGATAACATGATGCATGCACGTTCTACACGTCCTCACAACCAAAAATAACTGCCAAGTAATCTTGGTCTTACGTAGTTAAGTACGGTGGCATCATATAAATACGTCTCTCCCTGTAATATCTAGTCGTTAATCCTAACCGTTCAAAACTTATCGAATCGTGGTTAGCATTCCTGCAGAAAACACAATATGTATATATTGAACCTTTCATGCCAGCATGTCATGAAAGCGTCCCCAATCATTACTGTTCACTATAGAAACAGCATCTGTACAATTACCGCCGTACAGACAACGTTAACATACGTTACCAAGATAACGTATTCACGAGGGTACCGCAAAATGCGGGGATATGAACAGCGATCGCCATATCCTGCGCCGAACCATATACTCCCAATATAATCAACCGAAGTTGGTATATTGGCAGCATCTCAAGTAGGCCACTGCTTGAGAAACAGCGTTCGGTTCGCATCACCGACGGGAAGGCCAAGCTCCCTCAGTTGGCTGAGGATCCTTACCTTCTTACCTCTTGATCGAAGTTGTCGTTACAGAATGTAAGGTTGGGTTGTGCATAAATTTAAGTTTGACAGAAAAGTAATGCTGGTAGTTAAGAGTTATATATACATATATACACTATAGCCACCTCTATTTCCCTCATAAGCATTACCCTAGGGCTTTACGTACTAAGTAAAATCCTTAACGAATCCAACGCGGCTTTACCAAACATTTTGTTGGTCAAACTTTTATACTGAAAGCATTTTTAAGGTAAAATGTATCTCCAGAGTAACCTTATAGCTCTGATACCAGCTGTGGCAGAACCAACCTGAATTATACCGGCTCAAGTACGCGAGTCCACATCCGAGGGCTCCAACGTGCTTCAAACGGTATAATCCCTTGGCCTGTCGGGTAACGTCCCGATAAACCACCGATACACAGGATCAAATAAGGTTACCTCACACGAAGGTGAGTCCAGAGATACAATCACCATCATATTTTACATCACAGAGGATTACATGACAAGAGTTTCCAAAAAGCAGTACGAAGTTTCAAATCTAGAGAAATCATTACAAACTGTTAAAGTTATAGTTTTTGGCAGCGGAAAACATACGCGATGATCTACAGCATGTCGTTAAGACGGATGTCATGCTAAGCCCGGGCACGACATCACTCGGTATCACCAATGTTGGTCGGGGACGGACCCCATTCCACGGACCAATCATCTGGGAGAGCATAGGGCCATGACAGGGAAAGAGAAGGGTCTTCAAGGGCTTTTCCTGCAAAACATATAACTAGCAAGGCTGAGTATACTAATACTCAGCAAGGCTTACCCGGGATTGGGTATACTTAGCCCATAACTAGACTCATGAAGGCATTGTAAAGGCTCTGGGTTTATTTTCAGCTGAAAAGTAACAAAGAGTATGAACTACTTTCAAGTTTTAGCTTTCATCTTCTAGTTGAGTATTTATTCTAGATTAGCACCTACACTAAGCAAGCAAGGTAGTGATTATCATCCATCAAGATTATCCATCATTAGTTCCACTTCTTACTCAATGTGGTAAAAGGGATAAGCAATCTCAAGCTTCGTGAGAGGCGGACGATTCGAATCGAATTTAACCTTGCAAGGTAAACCTAACTCACACGCTCGGAAGATCCAACGATCATTCCCAAGCAACCGTTTGCCTTTCATTCCGGGTCGTGGATCAGGTCCACCACAAGCGACTGCAGGACCGTACGCACACCCAATGTGTACAGGACATACGTCTGTAGCGCGACTACAAAACCCGTATTCCTGTCTGCTTTGCAGAACGCACTCCCGCACGTCGGTGCGTGTGAACATAACATAAAATCGAGTGGTGGCAGGTATGTCCACTTGCCGGGCCGATTGGTTACTAGGCTTACCGCTTACCATATTTCGCGGCATGTGGCTAGTACTTTCAAAAACTTAGCCACCACTACCACACATTTCGACCTTAAAGCTTTTATCAAAACAGACAGGGTAAACTTCCAGGTCACGATACAATACATGACCCTGTCCGTCATCCTTATAGTGGTTGCAGAAATGTAAACATGCAACTCCTATATCGCGCGAGTGACAGGAAATCACTCGACTTCTACCGGTCCTATTAGCGAAGCATTTAGTCGTTAAGGACTCGGGTTCAATACATTGGATTCCTAGGATTCATGCATCTAGGGTTTCACCTCAATTCCTAGACTTAATGCAAGATACAATATAGATAGATATAGATTGCAGTGTAAATAAAGTAGTGGGATATGTCCGGGGCTTGCCTTTACTGGTGGGTCTGAAGTCAGTAAAGTCAATATCTTCCGAACTTTGGTTCGGGGCTTCAGTTAATCCCTTGGTGACGTTTATTTGATCTTCAGGAAAATCCTCTGTAAACTCCAGGGAGACCTCGCAGGTACCGTTGCCGAAAGTAATCGTATCTACATGTAATGCAACATCACATTCAAGTGTGCACACAAAACTATTTTACTTCACAACAAAGTTGTAATTCAACACTCATTTAACATATTACTTACATAACAATCAGAAAGATCTGAACTAAACTTAGGTAGAGTTTTAAGAGGACAACTAATTAGGATTAGCTACTTGTTGAGGGTTACAACAGAGCTGATTGGAAACAGCGAGGGTTTAGTTGATTGATGAGTGCATCAGGTTTCTAGATGATCGATGAAAGCATCGATCACTTCAGCAGAGGGATGATTCCTAAAGCAGTATGTCTTAACTGAGATGTGCTTAAGTGTTATTCTAGATAACTACGTGTGGTTATATCGGCTCGATTACGTCAACACAATAATTGAGTGACGTATATCCGATCTTTCAATCGATAAATCGACTGATAGGAGTATGTAGATAAGGAAGCGGAAACTAAGGATCGATCGGCCGTGTTCGACCGATATAGAAAAGCAACTAAAATCGGCTTGGGTCAGCCGATGGCAAAAACCCTAAGATTGTGTGTGTCTCTTCGATACATCGACTCTATGTAGTCGATGTAGGACAGAACAACAGACTTGTATCGGCAGTAGTCGATACTAGAAAGGTAACGACCGTATCAGCTAACCAGCCGATGGCAGAAGCATACCAAAAGAAATGCATCGGTGGATAGCTGTTACACAGAAACATCACGGACTCAGAGGAAACGGATGTTTAGCGGCTGAACTGATAGCTAACACTGAAGCAGAGTCGCAGAGATGTTTTGGCTAAACAGCAGACATACACAAACTAACAGGGATAAAAGCACTCATATGAAAGGTTTAACGAAACATCACATATTTCTATTTAAGATCTATATTCCATGGCTTACTTTTGAATTACAACACAAGCATACAACATCAAGCACAATAAAACATTCATTCCCTAACATTTGACCTAAACCACACATCAAAGACTTTCACTCAAGATCACAACATAAACTTATAGGTTTTGACTTAGGGTTTCAAACGAAACTGATTTTACATTTTTATGAACTTCCTATGAAAATCTATGAAATGTAGAAGTTCATCGATTTGAAATAAAGAAAGTTCTGGAAATTTTACAGAAAACATCCTAGAACTATCTAAAACGTAGCAATCAAGTCCCTGGTCCGGGAAAACAGATAACAGAAAGTTAACGACGATATCTCGACAAAGGAATCGCCGGCATTAGAAAGATTTAGTGGATTAGGGCAAACCTTGGGGTAGACTTAGTCGTGGAGAAGAATATGCGGAAAGTAAATTCCCGCGGTGAATAGGATTGGCGACGATAAGATGAGCTCGACGATGACGAGATCCTGAGGATGACGAAGAAGTTTGTCGGGGATGGTTGCCGTGGGTGGAAGATGGCCTGTTGTCTTGTACACGCACGCGCTTGCTGAATCGAGTCGAGCCGGTCACCGGTAGAGCACTCTCGCTCGTATCCGTGGACGTGCTAGTCCAAATCCGTCCGGACCTTCGCTTTCGCCTCGCCGCGCCACACTCACCCTCTTTGCCTCGACTTCCGCACGGATGAAGGGAACTCGCCGTGCGTGGCTCCTCCGAGCTCATTGCATCCGGTCGCCACCTCCGCGTTGCCGCCTTTCCTTTCGGCTCGCCGCTCCTCGTGCATCTCATGAGCGAGCGAGCTCGCATCCTTCCTTTCAATTCGTCGGTCTTCGTCGGGCGTGCTCCATTGATGGCGGTGCCCCCAAACTGGCGACCGCCTCCTCCCCGTGCTTGCTCGCGTCGGCGCCGGCCTAAAGATTGGGTTCCCGTCCCTGAACAACAGCCGCCATCGCTACTCCTGCACCATCGCTGACAGCCTCACCGACACTTCCGCATACGTGTGCCTGCGCGTTCCCGCACCGCGAGTTCCACGCTCAAGCTCGCACAGACCGTTCTTCAACGCGTCACCAGTCCCGTATTCGCACACGCACGCCTGCACTTCGTCGTTCTGCTCGGCCACCTCTAGCACCTACCGCGCGCGACAATCCCGCGCGCCCACGCTTCTGCTCCGCCGCGCGCGCACTGCTCTACTCGTGCGCCCGCATCTGCCGCACCTTCGTCGGCCTGCCGCCGCGCCCGAGCCAGTGCGCTCCAGTGCCCGCTTGCTCCTAGCGCCTGCGCAGCGTTGCCTGGATCCACTTTGCTCCTCCTGCACCGCGTGCTTGCGCCGCGCCAGCTCTGCTCCTGCGCTCACCCGCTCACACTCATCTCCCGAGCCGCGCGCACCTGCTTGCCCATATCCAGCGTGCCTCCACTCGGGCCGCTCGCCCAGCAACCGCGCCGCCTGGGCTCTGACCGCCCAGCGCCCGCGCCTGGCGCTGCCCACCACGCCGTGTACTGCTGCCCGCGCTTGCCCGGACCTGCCGCTCCCTGCCGGGGCCCGCCTAGCGCAGCGCCACTCGCTCTGCTTCACGCGTCGCAACCGCCTGCACCAGCCATCGAGCGTCGGCCCACCTACTCCTGCCGCTCGCCCCCCCCTGCGACGCTCACCGCGCCAGCTCGCCAGCGCCTCCTGCCGTGCGCGCGCCCCACCGCCAGCTGCGCGTCGCACACCACCCGCGCTGAGCCACCACCTGCGCGCGCCGCCAGCCCGCTGCCGCCCTCGAGCCCGTGCGCGCTGCGCCCTGCCGCGCCCGAACCAAGCCGCCCGGCCTTCGCGCACGCCGGCGCTCGGGCCTGCGCCCGCGCCTGGCCGCGCGTGCGCCCGCACGCGCGCGCCCCCGGGCCGCCGCTTCCTGTGCCGCCTGTGCTGATCCGAGAGGAGGAGGAGAGGGAGAGGGAGTGGATGAGGATTGGAATGGTGCTGCCAGTGAGAGGGGGAAAGAAGGAGACGGCAGGAAGAAGATAAGGCGCCAGTGAATAGAAAACAGGGGAGAAAGGGGAATGGATTTCCCCAAGGACCTTTGCGTAAATATAGAAAACTACAGGGGCCTAACTGTAAAACAAAATTTCCCGTCGATTTAAAACCCGAATGAAGAAATGCCCAAAACGAAAGTTGGAGAGTTTTTCAAACTCTACAACATTGCTTTAGGGCTCAAGTTCAAAAACTCAAAATTTATATTTTTTACACGTGAAGTTTGGAATAAAAGTTGGATTTGTATTGTATTTGTCCTAAAGAATGAAATTTTATAAAATTCAGTACCTAAATGCAAGCATTTATGACACGCCATCATAATGACGGGATAGACTCGTCATAATGAGTGGATAGACATGCCATGATGACTTGCACTTTTACACGTTAGCCCTAAGTAAATTTTAAAGTTACTTTTGTAAATCAAACATTTGCATAAAAGGACTTGTACTTTTATAAAATCACATAAATACCCTTATTTTTACCACTTTACCCAAAATTTTTACACAATTCAACACTTTCATTTCCAATGCAACTTTTGGATAAATATATCTTTTTTACAAGGAATAAAATAAGAAAAACATGTTTACAAAACCACTTTTCACTTATTTTGAAATTACTCTTATCCAAATACATTTTGCAAAAACAACCCTAGGTTTTTCTATAATTACAAAAATGCCCTTTTTACTTGCACTTTAAATTTTCAAAAACTTCACACAAACACACACAAGCTTTATACAAGCAAACACATATTTCACACTAACAAAATATATGTCTAACATTACAAATACATGAATTGTCACAGAAACTCCCTCGATTTCCTCTGGGTCTTCTTCTCCACCTTCAGGGGCTACAGGTACAGCAGGAGGTACTAGCTGCCGCTGGAGTTCGTCGATGTGAGCATGGGCGTCATCGACCTCAAGGATAAGGTCATGAATTTGCTCTTGGAGGAACTCAATTATCGTGTTGCGTTGAGTGATTATTGCATCACTCTCATTGATCTGATCCTCCCGGTGAAGAATAGTCTCCTCACGTGCGGCGATAATCTCCTCCTTCTCGGTTACCAAGGCTTGAAGTAGAAGAATAGACTAAGTGATTCCCATAAAAGTCGGGGAAAACCCTCCCAGTGCAAGGCATCAGTATGGAGGTGCCCTGCATGATCCCAAAAGAGGTTTGATGGGGCCGCCATCTGAAACAAGAATTCAGATGGTGAGATTTGGAAGAATACTGAAAATCCAATTAAGGCTGTCACAAGAATCCTATTAAAACCATACTAGAGGTAAACAACACTCTACTTGTCCTTAAAAGAACAACATATTCAAGCATTCATTTTTTTTATTAATGGATTATGCATGCACGTAGTATTCGACCTCACAACCAAAACAACTGTCGATTATCTTCGGACTTACGGGGTTAATTTCGGTGGCATAACACATACGTCTCTCACCAATATCTAGTCGATAAGTCCTATCCGTCTTAACCTTCTTATCGTGGTTAGTGTACCTACAGAAGACCACAATTATATAATCTGAAACTTTCATGGCAGCACGACATGAAAGCATTCCCAAATAGTACTGTTCACTATAGAAACAACATCTGTACCATTACCGCCGTACAGACAACGTTAACATACGTTATCAAAACAACGTATTTACAGGGGTACCGCAAAATGCGGGGGTATGAATAGCGATCGCCATACCCTGCGCCGAACCATATACTCCCAATATACTCAACCTAAGTTGATATATTGGCAGCATCTCAAGTAGGCCACTACTTGAGAAACAGCGTTCGGTTCGCATCACCGACAGGAAGGCCAAGCTTCCTCAGTTGGCTGAGGATTCTTACCTTCTTACCTTACCATCGAAGGTGTCGTTACAAATAGTAAAGTTGGATTATGCATGAATTTAAGTTTTGACTGAAAGTAGTGCTGCAAGTTAAAACTATACCCTTTACATATACCTATTAGTAGCCACCTGATTATTCCCATATGAATCCCTGGGGCTTTACGTTCTAAGCACCAACCTTAACGAATCCAACGTACTTTGTAAATTCATTTGTTAAATAAGTTTTTATCCTAAAAACATTTTTAAGAGCTGCTGCAGTTGTAAAAATAAACCTACAACTCTGATACCAGCTGTGGCAGAACCGCCTGAATTATTCTGGCTCAAGTGCGCTAGTCATCGCTATACAGCCGATACTAACTCAACGCACTTCAAACGGAACAACCCATTGGTCTGTCGGGTCTTCGCCCGATGCAACCACAGTTCAATAGGATCGAAGCAGGTTTACCTCGCACGAAGGCAAGTTTACAAGCATACAACAGCTCACCAACTTTTAATCCGCAACATATTAAATATTATTACAAATCGTTTCAAACTTAAGGTAAACTTATACAAACATTGTTTAAAACGACAGGCTAAACAACTTATCCAGATTTACAGCGGAAGAAAAATTAACGCGCGACTACACTCGTCGTGGAGGTTGACACCACACTCAGCCCGAAGCATGGCGTCATTCAGGAGGGTCACTGCCAGCCCGGGACGGATCACACTCCACGGACCAGCCAAACGGAACAGAGGTTGGCCATGCAGGACTATCTGTGGGGTTCTCAAGGGTCATACCTGAAAAACAGACTAGCAAGACTGAGTATACTAACACTCAGCAAGACTTAACCGGGTCATGGTATACTTAGTCATGTAGCTAGACTAATGCTGGCTTGTAATGGTTCTGGGTTTCATTTCAGCTGAAAAGCAACAAAGAGTATGATCTACTTTCATGTTTTAGCTTTCAGATTCTAGTCTCATTAACCATTCTAGGTAAGCACCTATTCTAGACAAACAAGGTAGAGATTAACATTCATCCAGATTATTCCGTAATGGTTATTGTTCTTACTCTATGTGGCAGAAGGAATAAACAGTCTCAATCTCCGCGAGAAACGGACGATTCTGAATCAAATTTCCAGACCTTGCAAGCATAAACCTAACTCACACGCTTGGAACATCCAAAGATCATTCCGAAGCAACCATTTCCCTCATATTCTGGGTTATGGATCAGGGCCACCACAAGCGACTGTAGGACCGTTCGCACACTAATTGTGCAGGACATACGTCTGTAGCGCGACTACATGATCATACTTTTGTCTGCTACATAGAAAGTACTTCCACACATCGGTGCGTGTGTACAACAGAAACCAAATAATTGAGTGGTGGAAACATGTCGATTTGCCAGGCCAATCAGGTACTAGGCTTATGGCTTTACCATATTTCGCGGCATGTGGCTAGTACTTTCAAACGCTTAGCCACCACTACCACACACTGGGACCTTATCAACTTTTATCAACATAGACGGGGTAACCTTCCAAGTCATGATATTGCACATGATCCCGTCCATGATCCTTATAGTGACTGCAGGATAGTAAACATTCAATTCCTATATCGCGCGAGTGACAGGAAATCACCCGACTTTTGGCAGTCCTGTTAGCAAAGCATCTATCGATAAAGACTCAGGCTCAATACATAGGTTACTAGGATTCATGCATCTAGGGTTCCATTTCAACTCCTAGACTTAATGCAAGATGTAATATATAATTATAAGATTGCATAATGTAGTAATTTGAAATACTGGGTTATGCACCAAGGCTTGCCTTCTTGAGCGGGGCTGGGGGCAGGAGTGTCAAAGATTTCTGAACTTTGGTTCGGGGCTTCATTAAAGTCTCGACGATGCTCACTGGGTCTTCAGAAAATCCTTGCTCAGTTTCCGGGACTAGCTCGTAGTCTCCATCGTCGAGTGTCGTTGACTCTACATGATATGCAATGATTTGATTAGATGGTTCTCGAGTTAATAGTTTTATTTCACAATAAAGTTGCAATCAAACAGGTTAATACACTCAAACTCATAAAGCAAGAGGGTGAAACATAAACCTATTATTGGCTCTCTAATCCAATTACCTTAATTAGTTGAATTAATTGAATTGGATTAATGAGTTTGATTTTTAGTTTGAAATTCATAAAGGCTATTGCCTTGAATTTTTGTGGATAAGTTTATTCCTAGTGGATAAGCTTACTATGAATTTTTTATAATTTTCTGAAAATAGATACTAGGGTATTTGAATTTAGTTCAAATGTTAGGTTTAAATTCAAATCTTAGGTAAACAGTGTTATAACCTATTGAAAAATTAATTAGGAACTAACTATCAATATATCAACATATGGTAAAAAGATCTAAGCATGAAAATCTTAGGAACATGTTTAAATAAAATTTAAATCCTCTCAAGCTTGATTTGTACAAAATTGAATTAGCTAAAGTTAGGGTGCAGTACTGGGGTTGAAATTTTTTACACAAGCTTGTACTCACCTTAAACAGACTACACACCAAAAATCACAGGAAGAAGGGCTAGCATGCAATAGTTATGCACAAGATACCCTTTTGCTAGAGTTTAAAATAAATAAAAAAGTATTTAGTTTCAAACCAGACTTTATTAACAAAAGTTGTAGAATTAGACTTCTAGATTCTAACAAAACTGGTTTGGTAATTTTTGGATTTTTCTACACATTCCTATGGATTTTACAAGTTGACTGATTTGAATTTGGAGAGGGGTATTGGTTTCCTATAGAAAGGCCCTTGGAAAGTTTTGAATCTTCGCAATTGGGTCCCTGGCCGGACTACACAGGAGGTCCGATCGATGCCGATCAAATTCCGGCGAGAGAGCTCACCGGCGGCGAGGGGCAAGTGAGGGGAAATGCTCAGGGACTCACGGCGGTCTCGGGGGTGGCCGGGGTTGAGGCAGAGAGGGGCTGTGGCGGCGTATCGACGGCGTAGCTGAGCGGGCGGCGGAGCTCCGAGGGAGGTCGACGGCGTTCCGGTGGTTGGGGTGCCGGAGGGCTGTGGAGCTGGCGATGCCGGCGGCACGCATGGCGGCTCGGGCGGCGGCGGCGCGACGTGGAGAGGCGAGGAGAGAGCCAGCGGGGGCCGGGGAAGCGGCGGCGCGGACGCTGGGGCGGCACGTGGTGTGAGGAAAGGCGGCGCGGAGGTGGCGGGTGCGCGGCACATGGTCGGCGAGGGCGGCGGGGGCGGCGCAGAGAAGAAACAGAGGAGCTGAGGGCTGGAGGTAGACGAAGAGGGTCTATTTGCAATTTCCCAAAAGTGGCTCTGTAAAGCCTAGATAACATTCAAACCATAGCTCAAATGAAAATATGCCCAGAAGCAAAAGTGTAGGGTTTAGCAAGATCTACAACTTTGCTTTAAGGTTCAGTTGCAAAAGAGCTAAGGATTTGAAACTAACATAAAACTTGGCAAAGTTTCAAACTTTAATTAAATCCTATTTAAAAACTATACTACACTTACATCCTATATGTAGTTTCATCTATATTTGCAATTTAAAAGCAAGTTCTTGACTTTTTCAAAACAACCTTCATACATTGGGATTTTGCCTCCCATTCTCACCCATTTAACAGTAAAGGACCTACATTTTTCAAAATTACTTAAATGTCCTTTTTCCTTTTGTATTCAAATGTTAGCACACCTATACAAAATCAAACATACATACTTTCTACTAGCATTTAGTGTGTTTTAATTTTAAGCACCTGAATGTCACACCCATCGTGCCATCATGTTGCACAGCTCCACGGCCATAGTCGGGCAGTTGCGTCCGAAGTCGTGGTACGTGTGAATTCGAGAAGAGGCCATTCTGGAAGCAGCGAATGATGTCCTCGTCGGTAATGTTGGCGATGGTGGCTCGCATCTCGAAGAAACACCAGGTGTAGGACCTCAATCATCTCCTGCTTGACCTGGGATAAATCATGAGAAGTACCTGCTCAGATCATGGATCCCTGGAAGTTGTCGATGAAAGCCCGCTTGAGGTCCTCCCAGGAGTCGATGGAGTTTGGTTTGAGGCTTTCAAGCCAACTGAGGGGCGTGGATTCCAAGGCTACCGGGAAGTAGAGTGCCATGATGGAGTTGGATCCCCCTGAGACCTCGATGGCAATGGAGTAGCATCGAATCCATTGGCGCAGGTACTATTTGCCATCATACTTGGGGATCCCGACTGGATTAAAATCCTTAGGGTAGGATTTCTCGGTTATGTTGAAGGTGAAGGTGGGGAAATGGCGGTTATCATCATCGTCGTGGTACCTGTCAGGATGGTACCTTCTCCTTGCCTCGATGATGCCCCGCGCGTCACGGCCATCATTGATCTTCTGCCTCAGATCGACCGTGGGAGTGTCTTGGAGGCTGGCCTCGGGTGTAGCTTCGCCTTGAGGCTTTGAATCGCGCCGGTTGCAAGGTGGGCAAGTGGATTGTTGCACCTCTTGTTTGACGTTGCCACACGCGGACTGCTGGCCTTGGGGATTGCCATGGTGATGAGGACATCACTCATTTGGATGCACACAACACTCCTCTGCTGGAAATTCAAGGTCCAATCACTGGAGCTCGTGCATGATAATTGAATTTAGAGGTGAGCTCGTTCCTAAGCACTTCAACTTATGATTTTGAGAATAGATTGCTACCTAATAATTATATTGTGATTAGGAACCAAGGAGAGGACCAGGAGATGCATGTAGAAGGGCTTGGAGGTGTGAAGGTACAACAAGGGAGTGCAAGTCAAGTTGGAGACCCAATCCAAGTCGACTTCGAGTCCACCTCGGAGTCCAAGAGCAGTCTGCCTTAAATTGGACGCCTAGGCGACACATGGAGTCAGATTTGGACGTTCTATATAGGTTGGAACCAGAATTTCATAAGGCTTCCAATGGCACCGGAGCCACCTCAAAATTCCTTCTGAGTTGACGGGAATCGTCGAAATAAATGGACGTCCAGAATCTGTTAGGGTGCAGCGTCACCATCTTTTGGGCCGCTGGCCCGTGTATCGTGTTGGAGCCCATTAGGGTTGCGTCCAGGGGACTTGCACGCTCCTAACTCCTTTTTATTCAGTAGCCATCGCCACTTTAGGGTTTGGGTTTTGCTTAGATTCAATTTGTCATCGAACAGTGTCGCCGTTCATCGGTTTGTGAGACCCCAACTTGTGTGTTTAATCATTCATCTGCAAATTGGTTGCATTCTTCCTCGTTCTTGCTTGTGTTCTTCAATTCGCAGGCAAGAATTAGCCTTTTTGGTGAGGTTGACCGAGCACCGCCGGTCAATAACTAGAGGAGACGTTGTGCTGCAATTGCGGGATTCAGAACGTGTTGTTTGGAAGCCGATCGAATTGTGTAGCGACTCCACCAAATCGAGAGCTATCAGAACCTTTCGGAAGATTGGGAACCCTAGTCTACATCAAGTGGTATCCAGTGATAGGTTTACCATCAGGTTCATCTTACCCTTGTTAGATTTATTTTGCCTTCGTCCTAGAGTCCATAGAAAAGCCAAAAAAATTTATCTCCTTCCTAAACCATGTTTAGCCGTTTGCATAATTCTGTTTCAGAGTCTGTAGTGTTGAGTTTGTGTCCTAGTTCATGTCTTTGTTGTTGGTTTAGTTCGTGTTTTAGTTTGGCTGTGTTTCCCTTTTCCGCTGCCATCGTTTCTACATTTGTTTTTCCCCACCTGATTCACATCCGATTCCGATTCAACCACCAGCAAAACCTAATTCAGAGGGTCCTTCTTAAAACGGACATAACTTTTCGCTCGGAACTTCGATTGAGGTGAATTTTTTTGGAAAGCTCTCAAAAAATTGCACATACAATTCCCCCGCTACGCCGCGCGATCTCAAAAAAATTAAAACAAATCAGGAAGGCACTTGATTCGAGCTCCGAAGTTCCAACCCCTGTTTTTCCAAACACTCGCGAATTTCTACTGATCACATCTTTCATCGGATTGAGCTAATCCTTGGTGCTGTTCCTATTCTTGTGCCCGTGGTTGAGAAAAAAATACCAAAAAACAAATGGAAAAAAATAAAAATTTGATTCCTACTAGTGTTACACGACAAAACAGGAGGCTTTCACTTGTTGTTTCTCATAGTGCTACTGGATACTTGTTGATCTTGTCATTGCTGTTCATCATATTCATCCTTGTGCCTTTCTTGTTGACACTACTGCTCTAAGGACACGAGTAGACCAGCAATTAAGGACTAGTAGCTTTGAACATTTATTCAGCTTTACTATTTGTTATTGAATTGTGTTCCACTCACATATTTGGCCTTCCTATAGCTCCACATACAACTTCTGGACAGCAGGTTTTTAACCCTTGCAATCGCGGAGCATGCCTCCCAGGTATCCTTTGCCTTGCTGGTAAGACCCTTGTAAGAGCTTGGTAAGGTGTTTTCCTGTTGCAGTGTTGATTGAGAGGCACCACTGTCCCTGCGTAGTAGATTATTAGGGATAACCTTCACTGTTTGTTCCTGTTCTTGTGTCTACAATGGATGGCGATGATGGAAGTGGCACCCCCAAAGACTTCCACGAGTGTGTGAGCCAACATCAACTACGTGAGGCAATCGAGCAGGGGCAGCAGGTGATGACAAACACTATCTCCCAGGCAATCACCGCCGCCATCATGGAACTCATGTGACACTCAGGTAATTAGCTTAGTCACACCCTAGAGTTTTGGAATACTTTTATGTCCAAAGTATGGCAAATGTGTGTTTTATGTATGCAATGTTATGGAAAAAGTGATGTTTATGTAATTAATTTTAACTAGAGGTCCTTTTATGCAAAATAGGTGGAGATAGAGGGAAAAGTTTAAAAGTAAGAGGGCTGTTTTGCAAAAAGTGATATCTGTGGTTAAATTGTAAAAACAGGTGAATTTACCCCTGGGTATACATGTAAAAGTATTTTTATCCATAGGATTTACATAAAATGTGAAATTATTACTAAGTCTATTTAATGTCCAAAACTATTGCTCAAATGCAGATGAACCTTAAAGAGAAGTTGTAGAGTTTGAAAAACCATGCACTTTTGCTTTTTGGACCATCTTCATTTAAGCACTGGTTTAAAAGTTGTAAGTCCTTTACAGTCAAGTCCCTGCTTTTCTCTGAAATTGCAAAACAGTCCCTGGTTCAGTTCATCCCCTTTCTCCCTCCTGGCGCCTCTGCCCTCCCCTGCTCTGCTTCCCTGGTGCCTCTGCCGCCGGAGTAATGCGCCGCTCTGGCTCACCGCCGGCCACCTCTTGTTCTCCCCCGTCCACGCGTCTGTTCCTTGTGCAACCACCGCTTTAGTCCTCTGCTGCTGGCGTCCTACCCGAGCGCCACGTCTTCCACCGGCTGCTAGCACCGCACGCCAGTGTCCCTGCCGCCGCCGCGCCTCCGAGGTTCATCTCCCCCGGTGGTAACCCCAAACCCGAGCCCAGCTTGCCGTGCTCCCCTTTACCGCATCGTTTGCCTATAAAAGGATGCTCCAGACCCTCCCCGCGCGCGCGTACAGAGCTTGCCGCCTCCATTGTTGCCACCGTGAGCTCGGTCACCGTGGAGCCCTCCCCTCCGTTCACTTCCTCCCCAAATTGACCGCACCGTAGGCTTCCCTGTGCCCCACTGCAGCCTCCCGGCCCGGCCCTTCCCTCCTTCGCCCGCCGGAAGCTCCCCGCCGCCGTGCGCCACCGGCCGCCGGTCTGGCTCTGCGTGGGCAGCCCGATTCCGGCCATCCCGAGCCTTCCCAGGACCACCCACAGGTAGCCCAAGACCTCCTCGTGCTCCCCCTCCCTTTCCCCCTCGCCGCCGGCGACTTCCCCGGCCGGAATTTGGCCGGACATGTGTTTCCCCACCGCCGGCCATGGCCCTGGACCTGATTGCTCTCTGAGTTTTCCTTCCAGGGGGTTAGATGTAAAACACTGGGACTGATGTGTAAAGAATGCCTGTTATTTTATGTGAAAGCAATTCCTGTCTTGTAAAATTCATAACAATTCACAGAAAAATCCAAAAATAGCAAAACTAGTTTTGTTAGAAATTAGACTTCAAACTCTATGACTTTTGTTAATAGAGTTTAGTTTGAAATAAAATATTTCTACCTGTATTTCAAATCTATGATTAAGGGGTAATACATGCTTAACCTTGTTATTTCATGCTCTATTGTTTTTCTTAAAGTGTAGCATGAATATTCTATGAGCTCTAGATAACCTTGTGTAAAGTTGCAAACTTAAATTTAACTTCTTTTATTTGAACTTTCAAATTTGAAATATTAACTAAACCCAATATATATAACCTTTTCTAATTTAACTCTATTGTTATCCTCTAATGTAATATTTTATAATCAAATTTCTAAAACCCATAATCTTTGATTTAAAAGTTTTAAATTTAAATCCTAGTTCCTTTTAAATTTAATTTAAATGTTCTAATTCTTGTTTACAACAAACCCCACCATATCCTTATGATTTTTTTTAAATAGCATTTTAAACCTAAACCTCTTTATTTTATGCATGTTTGTGTGTTAATTGGATGAGTTACAACATTTGAAAGGTGAATTTTTAAATTCAAATTTCACTTATTTAATTTATTGCATCTCATATAGAATCTACGACACTCGACGACGGGGATTACGAACTGGTCTTAGGTCAAGACCAAGGCTTCCCAGAAGATCCAGCGCAGGGCGTCGAAGGACTAACTGAAGCCCCGAACCCGAGTTCGGAAGCCTCTGACTCTCCTGTCCCTAACCCCACTCCAGAAGGCAAGCCCCGGACATATCCCATTACTTATTTACACTGCAATCTATGCTTATCTATATTATATCTTGCATTAAGTCTAGGAGTTGTAATGAAACCCTAGATGCATGAATCCTAGGAATCCAGTGTAATGCTCCCGAGTCCTTATCGGATAGATGCTCCGCTAATAGGACCGGTAGAAGTCGAGTGATTTCCTGTCACTCGCGCGACATAGGAGTTGCATGTTTACATTTCTGCAACCACTATAAGGATGACGGACAGGGTCATGTGTTGTATCATGACCTGAGGTTTTACCCTGTCTGTTTTGATAAAAGCTTTAAGGTCGAAATGTGTGGTAGTGGTGGCTAAGTTTTTGAAAGTACTAGCCACACGCCGCGAAATATGGTAAGCGGTAAGCCTAGTAACCAATCGGCCCGGCAAGTGGACATACCTCCCACCACTCGACTTTTATTTTATGTTTACACGCACCGATGTGTGGGAGTACGTTCTGCAAGGCAGACAGGAATACGGGTTTTGTAGTCGCGCTACAGACGTATGTCCTGCACACATTGGGTGTGCGTACGGTCCTACAGTCGTTTGTGGTGGACCTGATCCACGACCCGGAATGAAAGGCAAACGGTTGCTTCGGAACGATCGTTGGATCTTCCAAGCGTGTGTGTTAGGTTTACCTTGCAAGGTTAAATTCGATTCGAATCGTCCGCCTCTCACGAAGATTGAGATTGCTTATCCCTTTTACCACATTGAGTAAGAAGTGGAACTAATGAAGGATAATCTTGATGGATGATAATCACTACCTTGCTTGCTTAGTGTAGGTGCTAATCTAGAATAAATACTCAACTAGAAGATGAAAGCTAAAACCTGAAAATAGTTCATACTCTTTGTTACTTTTCAGCTGAAAATAAACCCAGAGCCTTTACTATGCCTTCATGAGTCTAGTTATGGGCTAAAGTATACCCAGCCTCGGGTAAGCCTTGCTGAGTATTAGAATACTCAGCCTTGCCAATATCTGTTTCAGGTATAACCTTCGAAAATCCCACGGACAACCTTGTGTGGCCAACGTCCGTTCCTTTTGGCTGGTCCGTGGAGTGGGACCCGTCCCCGGCTAGCACAGACCCTCCGGAGTGACACCAGGCCCTGGGCTAAGCTTGGTGTTCGCCTTCGCGACGAATGTAGTCGCGTAAAACTTTTTCTTCCGCTGTGAGTTGGACAAGCTGTTATGCTTGTCAGTTAAACATGGTTTTTGTATAAGTTTACTTATCTTTAAACTCAGTTTGTAATAATGTATGTATGGCTGTAAATTAAAAGTTGATGAGCTATTCTGTGATGTGAACTCGCCTTCGTGCGAGGTAAACCTGCTTCGATCCTGCTGAACCGTGGTTGTATCGGGCGGAGACCCGACAGACCAAAGGATTGTTCCGTTTGAAGTGCGTTGGGCTGATTGCAGTTGTATGGCGATCAATAGCGCACTTGAGCCGGAATAATTCGAGCGGTTCTGCCACAACTCAGGCTCCATGAATTCATTGAGCGCTTGGATAAACGGATATCCACTCTAACCGACAGGGTGGTTGCGTTGGAAACTTGTCCCCCACCCAATGAAGATGAGGACGTGGTCTATGATGTCCATGGTAATACAGATGAAGCAGCCACCAGAGACGCGCGACTTCGACGTCATCTACGCACCAACACCATAGGTATGGGTGGTAATCGTAACTATGCTCCCGATGACCCTTATGCTAAGATTAAATTCAGTATACCTTCATTTTCTGGACATTATGATGCTGAGGGATATTTTGATTGGGAGATGACTGTCAAGCAGAAATTTAGTGCCCATCTTTTCCCTGAACAACATAGAGTTCAACAAGCCACTAGTGAATTTAAGGATTTTGCTATCGTTTGGTGGACTGGTTTAACTTCAGCGGGGCTTGCACCTACTACATGGGCAGAACTTAAGGTTGCTATGCACGATAGATTTATTCCCCCTTCTTATCATAGAGATCTGCGTAAGAGCTTGATGCGCTTAGAATAGGGAGATAAGTCTGTATAAGACTATTATGGTGAGCTTCAAAAGGGTTTGATGCATTGCGGCCTAGTAGAGGGAACTGAGGATTGTATTTGTTGTTTTTACTCAGGTTTGTGGCACGATATTCAGGACATAGTGGACATATTCAGGGCATAGTGGACATAAGAAAGGGAAGGATAATATAATTGTTGATGCTTTGTCTAGACGATATACTTTGTTGTCCTAACTTGATTGTCGGATTTTTGGACTTGAATCAATTAAAGAACAATATGCGCTTGACCTTGATTTTAAAGATATCTTGCTGAATTGTAATGAGGGATGTACATGGAACAAGTTTGTGGTCAATGATGGGTTTGTGTTTAGAGCTAACCGCTTGTGCATTCCAGTTGGTTCCGTTCATCTTTTGTCGATGCAGGAAGCGCATGGAGGAGGATTGATGGGGCATTTTGGTGCTAAGAAGACGAAAGATGTTTTGCCCTCACATTTCTTTTGGCCAAAGATGAGGAGAGCCGTTGAGCGGTTCGTTAGTCGCTGCACTACATGTCAAAAAGTTAAGTCTCGGTTGAATCCACATGGTTTGTACATACCTCTTCCTTTTCCTTCTATTCCATGGGTGGATATTTCTATGGATTTTATGTTGGGTTTGCCTCGGACTAAGAGGGGGAGGGATAGCATTTTTGTTGTGGTAGATCGATTTTCTAAGATGGCACATTTTATACCATGTCATAAAAGTGATGATGTTGTCCATATTGCTGATCTCTTTTTCAAAGAGATTGTACGTTTGCATGGTATGCCTTCTATTATTGTTTCAGATCGTGATGCAAAATTCTTGAGTCATTTTTGGCGAACTTTGTGAAACAAGTTGAGTACCAAATTTTCTACCACTTGTCACCCGCAAACAGATGGACAAACGGAGGTGGTGAATCGCACCTTAAGCACCATGTTGAGGGCTGTTTTGAAGAAGATTGGGAACCCTAATCTACATCACATGGCTGACTAGATTGTCCTGGTTGCGCTGGCGATTCTCGTTCCTCCGATATCCGGGGCCTCCTCCAGGGGGTGCGACTAATCTGCATAGTGTCACCATGTCGCTCAGATCTCGAGAGCATGTTCCGCGTGGAGGACACTAGGTGTTGCCCATCGAGTTGCACGAGCGCGCGCTGGGTTAGATACTGCAGCCTTTGTATCTGGTGGTTGGGTGATAATTGTTGAGCTAGGAGCGCTGCTTCTGCAATGACGCCAATCGGTGTACGATACTCCCGATCCGCTGCTGCTGCAAAAGCGTTGTTGAGGTTCCTTTGGTGCATTGGGTTGTGAGCACGGTTTTCCACGTTCCGCCTACGCTGGGTGCCTTGGCGTTCTTCAACCGCCGGATCCTTCTATGCTCCTCGTTCTTATCCTGGGGGGCGTCCGCCGTACTCTCATCAGCAGACACGTCCGCGAGTAGTTCAGCGTTGTACTCGGGACCTGGCTTGTCGTCATCCGCATTGCTAAGGGAAGCCATGTAGACTTGACAATCCGGTGAGTTGTCAGCCGTATGGCTGTATTGAAGTAGCTCTGTGCTACCCTCTTCCTCTTTTGAGATGGAAGAGAGAGGTTTGCCTTCCTGGAAGGGCAGTTCCTGCGTGAAGGCCACATGGCGGGAGTCGTATTCGAGTAGTTCAGAGGGCTCTAAGCCCTTCCAGTACACGAAATGGCCATGCGGCGTAGATGTTATGGTCAAAACTAGGTGACTACCCAAAAAGGATTCGGGGTGGTCATCAAGTTGCAAGTGGTTGTCGAGAACAGGGGCCTCCCGACAAGCGGTGGCTCCCTCATCCTCAAGTCCTCCTTGGCTCTGGCTTGAAGGTGCAGTACTAGTTGACGGATACTCTTCGTTGGAGTCCGAGTAGTTGTCAAAGATGGGGCCCCCCGACAGGCGATGGCTCCCACATCCTCAAGTTTGAGCAAACGATCTAAGTCCTCCTCCATGTTGGAGAGGAACTCGAACTGTGTAGTCTCTTCAGATCGATTTGAGTCCGATTCGACTTGTTCTGGTGCAGCACGAGTTGAAGTCGTGTCGAAAACGGACATCCTCTCGATCTGCCGTGCTTGATCAGGGAGTAGGAAATCGTCAAGGTTGTTGACGAACTCATTGAGGTCGCTGCATCGAGTTGGTGTAGAGGTCTCCAGCTTCTTGGAGTCAGCTCGGTGGCTGTTGAAGCCACCCAAGCCGTTGGTGACGCAGATCCACGTGCCGAAGATGAAAGTTGTGCCCTCATTGAGCATGGTGCTGGTGAAGCTGAGAGATGCCATCGAGTTCTCCGGTGGATGCTTGATGAACACCGCTACCTAGCACGCCAGCTGTCGATGTTTTACCGCCACGCCCACGAAGGGATACCTCCGAGGTGGTGAGTTTGTAGGTAGGGTGTCGCCGAGATCAGAAACTCGAAGGTGCAAGGAACATAAAGTTTAGACAGGTTCGGGCCGCCGAGAGCGTAATACCCTATGTCCTGTGTGTTGTATTGACTTCGGTGGTGATCTCTTGTTTGGAGGGGGTCCCTGCCCGCCCTTATATAGTTTAGGGAGGCCGGTTTACATGGAAGTCCTAATTGGATACAAGCCCAAAACTCCTACCCGAGTACTTTTCAGGTAGTTTTCCTACTGTCTTCGACAAGTTTTACTACTGTATGAGTAGTCCTACTATGGTACGAATAGTTACAATAGATGTAGGGCATGGGCCATGTCCCATCCCTTATCCTAGGAAATGTATGCTATGTGCATAGTCCCGTGGGCCTGGATCTGACACGACTGGCACGAAGCGCCTCACCAAGGTACCGATGGACGGGGCCAGTGGCCTCAACGTCATGTACGCTGAGACCCTAGATGCCATGGGCATCGACCGGTCGCGCATTCAGACGTCCAGAGCACCATTCCATGGCATCATGCCGGGAAGCAGGACATACCGCTTTGGTAGATCGACCTGCTTGTAACATTCGGGAATCCGACCAACTACAGGATGGAGACCCTCACCTTCGAGGTGGTCGGATTTCACGGATCCTACCACACCATCTTGGGGTGGCCATGCTATGCAAAGTTCATGGCCATCCCCAACTACACGTACCTCAATCTCAAGATGCCGGGCCCGTGTGGGGTCATCACTGTCGGCTCCTCTTTGCAGCGTGCCTACCAGTGCGAGGTGGAGAGCTGCGAGCTCGTCTCGGCGGTCATCGCCTCTGGGGAACTCGGAGTCATCCGGGAGGAAACCACGGAGGAGGCGTCCGACTCCAAGTGGAGCATCAGATCCTTTGAGCCTACAGAGGGTGTCAAAGAGATCCTCATCAACCCCGACAACTCGGGGGACAAGAGGGTGCGGATCGGCACAGTGCTCTCCTCCAAATAGGAAAGCGCGCTTGTCGACTTCCTCCGCGCCAATAAAGATATCTTTTCATGGAAGCCCTCGGATATGATGGGCATACCAAGAGAAGTCACCGAGCATGCCTTGAGGATCAGGCCAGGCTCCAAGCTGGTCAAGCAACACCTGTGCCATTTCAACGAGGAAAAGCGCAGGGCCATTGGTGAGGAGATCGCAATACTTTTTGCGGCCGGGTTCATCAAGGAAGTGTATCACCCCGAGTGGTTAGCCAATCCTGTTCTTGTATGAGAAAAGAGCGGGAAATGGAGGATGTATGTTGACTACACGAGCCTCAACAAAGCGTGCCCAAAGGATCTATTTCCTTTGCCCTGCATAGACCAGGTAGTCGCCTCGACTTCAGGCTGCGAAACCCTCTACTTCCTTGATGCGTATTTCGGGTACCATCAGATCGTGATGAAGGAGTCCGACCAGCTTGCGGCTTCTTTCATCACCTCCTTCGGATCATACTATTATGTCACCATGCCATTCGGTCTGGAGAACGCGGGGGCTACATATCAGCGCTGCATGCTCAGGTGTTTCGGCGATCTCATCAGGTGAATCGTTGAGGTGTACATGGTCATGTCCCAGAAGGTCAACTGGTTGGTGGCCGACCTAGAGCAAACCTTCGCCAGATTCTGAGCGAATAGCATCAGACTCAACCCCAACAAATGCATTTTTGGGGTTCCGAGGGGAATGCTGCTCGGTTTCATCATTTCCGAGCGCACCATTGAAGCCAACCTGGAGAAGGTTGCACCCATCACCAAGATGGGCCCAATTCAGAACATCAAGGTGGGTCCAGCGAGTCATAGGGCGCCTTGCGGCACTACCATTTCATCTCGCACCTTGGCGAACGAGGCCTTCCCCTTTACCGGCTCCTAGGGAAGACCGACCATTTTGCGTGGACCACCGAGGCTCAGGAGGTGCTCGACAAGCTTAAGGCCCTCATGACGAAGGCCCCGATCTTGGCCACACCAACCGACAGAGAGCCACTCCTACTCTACATTGTGGCGACGACGCAGGTGGTCAACACCGCTCTAGTCATGGAGCAGGAGGAGGAGGAGAGGCATGCCCTCAAGGTGCAACACCCCATATACTTCGTAACCGAAATCTTGGCCGATGCTAGGACTCTTTACCCCCACGTTCAGAAGCTCCTGTACGCCATCCTGATTCCCAAAAGGAGGCTGCGCCACTACTTCGAGTCACACCCGGTGATGGTGGTCATGTCTTTCCCTCTTGGTGAGGATATTCGCAACCCGGACACCACCGGGAGGACATGAAATGAGCCCTCGAGTTGATGGGTTAGGGGATCTCAAACGCCCCCTGAACAGCCATCAAGTCCCAAGTGCTCGCTAATTTTATCGCAGAGTGGACCAGGACCCAGATGCCCCCAGAAGCCATCAAGGAGGAATACTGGATGATGTACTTTGACAGGTTGCTGGTGAAGGAAGGAGCCAGCTTGGGTTTCATCTTTATCTCTCCCCACAGTGTACGCATGAGGTATGTGCTCCGTGTTCATTTTCCTACTTCAAATAATGTGGCTGAGTATGAAGTGCTCATTAACAGCCTACGCATCGCCATCGAGCTGGGCATCCGACGACTTGAAGTCCAGGGTGACGCGCGACTTATCGTTGATCAAGTCATGAAAGAGTCGAGCTACCTCAGCCCCAAGATGGCTGCGTATTGCCAAGAGGTCCATCAGCTGGCAGACAAGTTTGACGGTCTCGAACATAACCACATCCCAAGACAGCTCAATGAAGCAGCCGACACATTGGCAAAAATGGCATCGAGCCGCCAGCCTGTCCCATCCGACATCTTTTCTAGTGATCAGTACAAGCCCTCAATCCGCTATGAGGAGCCGGAATAGGCCGCGGCTGAACCACTTGCCTCGAACTTGGAGGCTTGCCAACCGCCGTCCCTTTCTAACCACCAGGTCATGGAGCTTGACTTGGAACCAACGACGGGGCCCGACCCTCCGACTGACTGGAGGGCGCGTTATTTCGACTACCTCCTCCCCGAGGTGCTCCCGACTGATAAGACAGAGGCCCGACGGCTCGCACGCCGCGCTAAGTCCTTCATCATCATCGAGGGGGAGCTCTACAAGCGGAGTCACACCAAGATCCTGCAGCGTTGTATCCTGATCGAACAAGGGAAGCAGTTGCTGAAGGATATCCATGGTCAGGTCTGCGGGCACCACGCCGCACCCAGGACCTTAGTTCAAAACGTGTTCGGACAAGGCTTCTACTTGCCGACCATGGTGGCGGATGCCAAGCGGATCGTGCGCACCTGCGAAGGGTGTCAATATTACGCTCGGCAAACCCACCTGCCGGCGCAGGCGCTCCAGATGATCCCCATCACGTGGTCATTTGCTGCCTGGAGGCTCGATCTGGTAGGGCCCCTCAAGAAAGCACTCGGGGGCTGCACGCATCTGCTTGTCGCCATTGACAAGTTCACGAAGTGGATCTTGGCTTGGCCGATCGTGATGATAGGATCCGAGCAGACCGTGGAATTTTTCCTCAACATCACCCACCACTTTGGAGTCCCGAACTCCATCATCATGGATAACGGTACGCGGTTTATAGGGAAGAAAGTTCTTGAATTCTACGATGATTACCACATTCGCGTCGACTGGGCCACTGTGGCACACCCCCACACGAACGGGCAGGTCGAACATGTGAACAACATGATCGCTGGGCGGTGGGTTGCTGGGCTCCCTACAGTTCTCTGGAGCCTCAGGATGACTCAGCTGAGCGACCGGCTTCACCCCTCTCTTCATGGTCTACGGTTCCGAGGCGGTCCTCCCGACCAACCTAGATTATGGAGCACCGAGAGGTAGGGCGTACGATGAATAAGGGTCCGAGGCATCCCTCGAAGACGCGATGGACCATCTTGATGAACCATGCGATGTTGCCCTGCTTCGATTAGCCAAATACCAGCAAGCGTTGCGATGATGTCATGGCCACCAAGTGCGGGGTCGGGCGTTCAACGTCGGCGACCTAGTGTCACGCCTCGTCCAGAGCAACAAGGGTCGCCACAAGCTCTCCCCACCTTGGGAGGGGCCTTTCACCGTCGCTGAGGTGCTCCGGCCAGTCACCTACAAGTTGCTGATCACCGACAATGAAGTCTTCACCAACGCTTGGAACATCGAACAGCTACGTTGCTTTTACCCTTAGTCTTTCCAAGCTATGTATATTTTCATGTTGATTAACAAGTTTTGGTGCGAAAACCCTCTTTTCTATCCGCTCTTCAGTGATGCCCGACCCCAGCCACAGCAAGGGGTCGAGCCCCACTCGGGGGCTGCTATGGCCGTACCTACTTTAAAACTCTTTTGCGCCCAACCCTTTTGATTGAGGTGAGATGATAAAAGTTACGAACGAGCACGCTCTGAGTAAAGTTGGTCGGACTGCAGGAAACCCACGCCCCAACGGCTATGGCACCCTCGCTCACCAGCGTGCTTAGAGTCCTCTCGTTCGCATCTTGTTTCTATCACCTCAATGCTAGGAGCGATCGGGTGTCCTTAACCTTCCTCGTCAAAAGGTCTCCCTGGCTGAAATGAAATGCTTAAAAGTTCGCTTATACACATGTCTTTGGGCGCTGAGGCCCAGTTCATCATCTAAGCTCGCCTAACTACTCCTTGGAAACAACTTCCTCCTCCATGCTTGCAGCCAAGACCTGCATGAGGGGGGCCACCTCTTCCTCAATCTGGTCCAGCTCGGCGTCGTCATAGCCAGGCGCGAAGCCTTGGCTCATCGCTTGCAGATCGATTTTCTCATAATGAGAGCACGCGATCGCAAACGACCGTTGCACGCTGAGGTGCAGCACTTGCCTCACCATTCTGCGTGCCCGGTCTCTGACGCTGATGACCTGGGTCACCATCGAGCTTGTCCCCGACTCTGATGTCATCCCAAGGTCATCCAAAACCAACCCAACAGCAAGCCACAGGGTATCATGGTCGTTGGATTCCTTGAGGAGAATGCTCTTCGCACCGAGTTCCCTCTCCAGGCGTCGGCGCGCCACCACTTCCTATCCAAGCTTCTCATCGAGGGCTGTCTAGACACACATTAACAACATTAAAGAGCCTGCCGGAAAACTCAGAAAGGACGGCGAACGCAGGTGAAATCTTACCATCCACCTGATCACGTAGCCTACACTCCTTGGTATTCAGGTGGATGATCTCCACTTGTCCAGAAGCAACCTCCGCGGTGAGGTCAGCCGCCACAGGCTCGGCTTGGAGCTTTAGGCCCACCTCGACGGTGAGTTCCTGCTGAAGGGAAGCCACCTGCTGCTAGACCTCTCTAAAGGAGGAGGATTAAACGTGCCGTGACCAAAAAATCCAACAAACTGAAGGGAAGAGGAGAAAGATCTTACTCGCAAGACTCCCCTGGGCCGATCACGCTTGCTCCTCCCTCTCCTTGGATAGATGCACGGTAGCGTCACGGTCTTGGCCGGTTGCTTCGAGCTCGCCGCGGTGTCCCTCCACGGTACGAACCAACCGATCCCACTCCTCTTGTAGCCGCTCGAGCACCATGGCGTTTGTCACCGCCTTGGCTCGAGCATCGACCGCTTCTCAGCAGGCGGCAGTGAGCTGTTCACCCAATTCTTCGGGCTATCGAGCCTCTTCGGCATAATAGTCCTATCCACTATTCAAGAGGGACTATGAAAAGGGAACAAGTCAGGAATACCCGAAAAGGAGGTGAGAATCAGAGATGCCGACACATCATACCTGACACGTCGGGGCGTCGACGTTGCGCAGTGCATGCAGCTCAGTGGACAAGGTGTCGGAGATGCTCCTCCACCTCATCGCCAAAGGCAAGGATTGCTGCTATGGGATCCGGCGAGTCCGCTTCACGGGACGTGCCTCCTCGCTCGGGCAGATCGCCACACGCCTAAGCCAAGGATGGCGAGAACCTACCTCCTTCGGCACCATCCCCGCCACGGCCTCCTCACCACGGTAGATAAAGCCTCCCTCTGGATGACCGCTGTGACCTCACGCGGTGGAGTTCCCTCCCGTGCCGGCTCTTCGTCCAGGGCCGCCGCGTCCGATGTCAACGGCGGCGCCTCCTGCACCTTTTCGTCGCCCGTCCGCCCCGCCGCGAACGCGTCAGCCTGCTGGGGCAGCAGAGCCGTTTGCGCCTCGGTCTTTGGGAGTGAATCAATCACACCTCTTTTCGATCCCTCCTTGACGGGCACCACCGTTGGCAACATCTCCTCTGCAGGCGCATCCCCCTGCGCTCGCTCCATGGCCGTCGTCCACAACGCAGGCCCTGTTGGCGCCGCGATCACCTCGGCACCTCCCGCACTCTCCCTCGGCGTGATGCCGGCTATTACCGAAGGCCCCTGCCGAAGCGCGAGGACCTTCCACGGCACCACCGTCCAGGGACCCGCTCAGCCTCCATCGCTACAGCAAAGGCCCGAGGGCAGTTAGCGCCATTGGTATAGAATCACCAAGCACGAAGGGACAAAAGTGATCATCGACTTACCGAGACGCCACCATGCGAGGGCACTTCAGGGTCGGGCCCCCCTGACCCCAACTCCGCCTCTTCGACACGCTGCTGTTTGGGACCCCCCGCCTGCATGGGAGCCCCTAACAGGGTGTCGCGACCCGCGTCCATCACCTCCGTGCGCGCATCCTCCCCTTGCTGTGTCGAGGCGAGCGTAGGGCTAGGGGGAACCCGTGCTAACATTGATGGTTGCGAGGATGACCCCTTATGGTCGCGTGCCAGATCATCCCAGGGGATGTCATCCTCCTCCTCCTCAACGACGTCGTCATCATCATCATCATCATCCTTCACCGCTTCCTCATCCAATCCCTGTGGTGCTTCCAGCGGTGCAGCTTTGCACGCTCCCACGCTTCCTTCTTTGGCTTCTCTGCGTCCTTCTTCTTCTTGCACGCCTCATTGGTAGCACAGTGTGCCGCTCGCACGACATCGTCCTTCGAAAACGGCGCACGGGAGTCGCGGAAGGGGCTGAACTATCCCTACAAACACAGACCCATGAATCGAAAGTAAGAATCAAGAAAGGAGAGAGGCATGAAGAGGAGGTCGGGAAGTACTCACCAAATTAATGAAGCTGGTGTCAGGCCACATCGCTAGATGCCCCTCGATCAGGAACACCGTGTTGGGCTCGTCTAGCGCCTGCCCGATGCATCGCTGGATCTCCAAATTGCGGAGCGAACCCTAGGCAAGCGCCGTGTCCTCAAGCTACACGCCCGGCACCATCCCATACAGTGGAAGCGTGCGCGCCATCAGCCTCGAGTGGTAAGCTGCAGTGGCTAGCACCGCAGAGGTGGGGTGAGCCTCTTCTTCTCCTTGTCCACAGGCCCCATGACCACACCGGTGGAGCCGCCACAATCGTATGGCCGATGAAGAGCAGAAGGGGGGCGGCGTCGTGATTCTTGATCTAGAACCACCATGAATGCCACCCTTTGTTGGACTTCATGGTGTTGATGGCCATGTACTCGTTGGCCCGAGGTCCACGAAGATGGACTTCGGCGCAGCCTATCAGGGTCGTCGACCCGTCTTTCTTCTTGACCAAGGAGACAGCGAAGAAGTACCTCCAGAGCTTGAAGTGGGGTTCGATCCCCAGGAATCCCTCGCACAACACGATGAAGGCCACGATTTGCTAGATCCTATTTGGGTTGAGGTGCTGCAGCTCGATCTCGTAGTGATGGAGGAAACCCTGGAAGAAGGGATGAGGGGGCACCCCAAAACTGCGCTCATGGAAGTGCGTGAAGGAGATGATGTAATCATCGCGCGATGTTAGCACCTACTCACAGCCAGGTAAGACCCACTCCCCTATAGTGGATCATGGGCAGAGAAGCCCGCACTTGACAAGACCCCCAGACATGCCTGGCGTATGTTCGAGCGGTACCACGACGCATTGCTGGGTGGCAAAAAGGGATTAAGAGCTCTCACGGGGGCACGGGTGCGGATGGGGAACGACACAGGCTCCGGCGGTGAACGAGGCAGAAAGACGGGATTGGCGTGGCGATGGCGGAGGGGCCAAGAGCCCCAATTATAGGTAGGGGGACGGAGGCAAATCGCCACCTCGACTCCCACGATCGCAGTAATTACCACGTCCGCACGTTGCTTCGCCCCATCCCATCGGGAGGCGTGCGCACACCACGCCTGGGACCGACCCCTTGGGGGACGTGCCCACCAGAGAGGGCGCCCAAAAGCCCCCGCAGGTAAGAAGGGATAGGGGCTGAAAATGCCACAATAGCCCATTAATGTCCAAGGGTTCGAAGGTTCGCCCACCGACAAGTTCACAACCACTCTAGGGCACCACTAGAGTGAGGGGCGGAGACGGATGGGCCCACTAGCGGCCGGCACCTGGGCGCGCGCCAAGGGCATTCCGACCCATATCCTTGTCTTGACAGGAGCATGATCCGTGGTTTTTCTTCGAAGAAAGGCAAGAGCTATCGGAACCGGTCGAACGGACCTGATAAATACGGATTGACCGTCGAGAATCTGGAGTCAGTCATTATTGGTATTTCTTAACGATTACAAAAAAATCTACAAGCGTACAAATATATCTTCTAGCTAGTTTACCCTTGGAGAACAAGAGATTGAATGGCCTGAGTAGTGTGATTGGTCTAAGGCAAAAGGTCAAGCGAAGGTACACTTAGCCTACTATTCATTTACTTTAGGCACCGGTCTAACCCTGGCCTTCCAAGGACCTCTGGCTATTAGCTCTACTTCGAACATGAACATGGGGGACTTCACTAACCACGAAGCACCTTCATAGCGGACGAACAGGGTTGTCACCACCTATCGTCTACCCCTGCAATACCGTGGGGCTCGCAGCAAACAAAGGTAATCTAGGGCCTAAACACCACGTTTATGCCGTCGACTACTACTCTAGCATTGCGCAAGGTTATCCCGTCTTCATCAGGGGCCCTCTACTAGAGTATCCGCTACAAGAATCGATGATGAACCCGCAAACAAATAATAACGTTAAGATAACCTTACCAAGAACTCACCAATAGACGAACCCGAATACTTACTCAAACGAATTGTATCCGTCAAGGTACAAGGTCGGAGAGAAGCCGACGAGTCCAGCTCTCCTCCACACTTCCTCCTCACACACTCCCTATCCTAATGATACAAGTGGGTGGAGTCCCTCTACTCCTTCTTCTCCAAATGTGTTCTTGTCAATGAGAGGGGTGGAGGCCTCCTCTTATAGCCTCCAAGGGCCAGTTCCCGCCATCTTTATGTATGGAAACCTTGGCCACGACCTTGAGGAAGAGTTAGGGGGTACTCCATGTCAAAGTGCACCTGGACGGGAACCCATCTGGGTTCGGCCGACCCTGGGGTTCAGCCGACCCCAGGTGGAGCTCCCCCGGCTCTACATTCCTCTAGAGGACTAATAGGTGGGCCCTAGTGTTGATCCTTGGTGATTTGTGTCTTGGCCCGCCCGTTTGCTCTGGTTTGTGGGCCCTCCAATCCTGTGTAACATGGCAGACAATCTTCTGGGCATTTCTTGTGTCTGTAATGTGTGTTTTTCCTTGGTTTCAACTCATGTGTACCTGCACATCACAATTCACCAAAACTTATGGAATTGGTTAGAATAAAGCCCTATAACTATGTTTGGTGATTATTTTGATGAGAAAGTTGCAGGAGTTGACGGCTGAATTTGGGACTTAAGTGCCATCAACAACACCCCCACACTTAGCCCTTTGCTCATCCTCAAGTAAAGGTTTGAGGACTAAGGTGGTTGTACTTTCTTGAAGAAACCTACATACAAGTTATTCCAGGCTTCCTCCAATCCTTGTGAACCCTCTGAGTGGCTACCATGCTTTCTTGGGTAATTGACAAATGGAATGATGCAGACTTCAGGTTCCTAGCTCTTCCTGCTCAGAAACTTGGGTTTTTGGATTTATTTGAAAAAGGATAGCCTTGCTCCTCAAATTATTCTCTCGAATCACTCTTTTTAGATTTGGTCCTCTCCAAAGCAGAGTTGTTGCCTTCTTTCCTCCTAACATTAAATCAGGCTTTATGTGGAGCTTAGGGTAGAAGAAATGAGGCATGCTTGCTTTGCTCATGTTGCTAAGTCAAAGATGAGATCCAAGAAGAAACTAGTTAGGCAATCTGATCAAGAGTGTGCAAGTGTGTGGTTTTCATGTATGATCTCCTTCTGTTTTGACTCTCTCTTTCTTTCAAAATCGTGGGCTACCTTTCTTTTCTCCTCTCTCTCTCTCTCTTTGTAGACTTTCATAAGTCCAAACCATGCTTTTGAGCATGCTCTTGTTTCTTTGCTTTCTTCTATAGCCCATACTTCTTTCTTGAGAGAGAGTCACTTTTGATTGGAGCTTTTTCTTTGATGGATGGCATGTTTTTGCGCAACTCCCAGTGTGGAAATTGGCATCTGTATGTGCTGTGTATGTGATCTTGATCATGAGAGCATAAAGAGTTTCTAACATGGGTCAAAGAATTTGACAAAGCTCAAAGCAAAGTTAAGCTGCATAAAAGGTTTCTCATGAAGATCAAGCTTTGGCTTTGGTAGGAATTTTAATTTGAGGAGGCAAGCTATTGTATTTTTTGATTTTGCGAAAGAATTCCCATGTACTTTGCAAAGAGGAGCATGGTTCCGTTCATCTTGATCATATCACATTAGTCAATTACTTAGATAGCATACGTTCCTTATAAAAAATTTAGTTCACAAGAAATAGAAGGAATGCAAGGAATAAAATGTATGCAACTTTACTCATGGAAGCGCATTGATGGAGTTGAATTCTTATTGAAAATAGGAGAGTGCACAGGAATGAAACGCAAACCAGTCAGCAGGAGAAGGTAGAAGCTAGGTGGGCCATTTCAGGGTTTGGCCGAACCAGGGGTTCAGCAGACCCTGTTGTGGGCCTCTGGTCTCGCCCTTTTTCATGCAGCGTGTCTCGGGTCTGTGTTGCATTTTTGGGGCGTGCTTTCCCTCACACTTGTTTTTATACCTACGATTTTCCTTAGGACATATGAAACAAAGGGAACTCTGCCGGTTTGAATCCTGGATAGTTTAAATTTTATTGAATTCAAAAGAGGGCACATTACATTGAAAGGAAAATATTGAAAACAAAAATTAGAAAGGGAAATGAACTAATGTGCCCTAGATGATAAGATGGGAAGGCAAAGGATATACCTTAGGCGCCATCCTTCCCTATGGTCTTTGAGAAGTTGTTCATCTTGGAGCAAAGACCGCGATGGAGCGTGTCATATTCGTCCCTAAGGGACTTGAGCTCTAGGCTGAGCTCCGCCATCTGGTCGCTCAGCTTCTTGTGTTTCTTGCACATTTCAACGATGGTGCGCAGAAGCTGAATAACTTTGGGTCCTTTGAGGACCTTCTCATCCTCATTCTCGAACTTCCTGCCAGGATGTGTGATAGGGTGAGGCGTGAGGTGCCTCTTCACCCTATTGCTGGCCCTAGAAGAGGAGTTGACTGGCTCGGCTTGCTCCTTATCCTTTGGAGATAGCCCTGGCATCAGGCCCGTCCCATACCCGCCACCCGGAGTACGAATCCCTACAACATGAAAACGCTGTAGCAGCGTAGGACTAGTGGTACCTCCTGCGGCACTAGCGCAGGCAGAATGGCCAGGGGCATTGTGGCGATGTGCTCGGCTTCTTCTTTGACGCTGACGATCGCCATTGCTTGCTTTGCTGGTGAGGGCTCCCCATCGGGAGCAAAGGTGGAGACGGAGCCAATGAAAGGGACAAGAGCCTTGCCAGCCATAGTGATTGCAGAGGTTTTGAGGAGGATGTGAGGTGAAGGATCAAGGTATAGAGATGAGGGAGAAAAGAGAATGGAGGAGGCTTTTTAAAGAGAGTATCTTTCTTTTCGAGAAACTGAGTGGCGCAAAATGGAAAGTGAAGAGAGTCGTTGGCCATGTTTGAATTCAAAAGATGGAGGTCAACAGCTCCAGGGTGGTTCGGCCGACCCCCTTTGGGCCCATCTGGGCCTCCTCTTTTTCCTGTAGGCTAGGATGGCTCAGGGCTATGCGATGGATGTGGGCTTGAGCTCTTTTTCCCGTGGATATGATGGAAAGCATTGAAATCTATTATATTTATAACATCTACTTCTTCATTTGAATTAAATGGCTCATGGAAAACTTTTAAATGTTGACCGTTTACCTTGAAGATATTACCATCATTGTCTTGGAGTGTGATTGCTCCATGTGAAGATGTGTTGATGATGGTGTACGGTCCTTTCCATTTGTTGTGAAGTTTTCCTTCTCCAAAGAGCTTAACCCTAGAATTAAACATTAATACCTTGTCTCTGGCTTTGTTGTTTTTGGGCTTGATCCTCTTGTCATGCCACTTTTTGGTTCTGCCTTTATAAATCTTGGCACTATGGTATGCTCTTTCTCTCCATTCTTCCAACTCTGCAAGCTGGATCTTTTTGTTTTTCCAGCTAGCTTGAGATCCATTTTCCATTGCCGGATGGCCCAGTGGGCTGTGTGCTCTAGCTCAACTGGCAGGTGACATGTCTTGCTGTAGACGAGCTGATATGGTGACATGCTGATGGGAGTTTTATAAGCTGTTCTGTATGCCCAGAGTGCATCAGGTAGCTTAATTTTTCATCCTTTTCCCATCTCATTGATTGTCTTTTGCCGAATACCCTTGATTTGCTTGTTTGAACTCTCTGCTTGACCACTGGTTTGCGGGTGGTATGGTGTGGCAATGTTGTGCTTGGTGCCAAGCTCCTTGAGAAAGCTTCAGAAGGTCTTATCAATGAAATGAGACCCTCCGTTGCTTATAACCATTCTTTGTGTTCCAAAACGAGGGAAGATAATCTCATGGAACATCTTGCGGGCATGCTTGGCATGGCAGCTCTGCACAGAAGTGCTTCCACCCACTTGGATATGTAGTCCACAACGACCAGGATGTACTCGCAATCATGGGACTTCTGGAATGGCCCCATGAAGTCAATGCCTCATACATCGAATAGTTCAACCTGAAGGTTATATGAGAGGGGCATTGCGTTGCGAGCAGTGATGCCACCTTGCATCTAGCATTTTCGAAATCTTCGAATGAATTCTCTGGAGTCTTCATACATTGTCGGCCAGAAGAAACCACTTTGCCAAATTTTTGCTTAAGTCCGGAATGTTCTAAAGTGGCCTTTGTATGCTGCGTGTGGCATTTCTCTATGATTTGTATTCCTTCTGCTACTGGTACGCATCTCCTTAGCAAACCATCTGTGCATACCCTGTATAGGTATGGGTCATCGCAAAGGTGACGTCTGCTCTCGAAGATGAGCTTCTTCTTGTTTTCTCCCGGTGGTACGTATCTAGAAACCATAAAATTCACAATATTTGCGTACCATGGGTTTGAGTCCATTACCTTCAGTAGCATGTCGTCGCGTAGAAAGTCATTTATCGGAGGTTCCTGCATGTTAGTGACTTGCATTCACCACAAATGATTGGCCACAGTATTGTCTACTCCTTTCTTATCTTTTTTTTGAAGATCAAACTCTTGGAGTAGATGAATCCATCTTATTAATCGAGGTTTAGCATCTTTATTGGTGAGCAAATATTTCAGAGCTGCATGGTCAGTATAAACAATAACCTTTGCTCCAACCAAGTAAGATCTAAATTTATCAATAGCAAAAACAACAGCCAGGAGTTCTTTTTTAGTGGTTGCATAATTCAATTGAGCCCCTGTCAGAGTTTTGCTAGCATAAGCGATTGCATGATGCTTCTTATCTTTGGTTTGGCCAAGGACCGCCCCAACAACATAGTCACTAGGATCACACATTATTTCAAAACACAAACTCCAATCAGGTGGTTGAATGATTGGAGCTGAGATGAGTGCTTTCTTCAAAATATGAAATGCTTTTAAACACTCATCGATAAACTCGAAAGGCACATCCTTAGCTAAAAGGTTCGTGAGGGGTCTAGCGATCTGCGAAAAGTCCTTAATGAAACATCAATAAAACCCAGCATGACCTAGAAAGCTACGGATGCCCTTAACATTCACTAGAGGTGGGAGCTGTTCTATGACTTCGATTTTGGCTCTATCCACCTGGATCCCTTTCTCAGCCACAAGGTGCCCAAGAACAATGCCTTCATGGACCATAAAGTGACACTTCTCCTAGTTCAGTACCAGGTCCTTTTCTTGGCATCTCTACAAGACTTTATCTAAATTCTCGAGACAATGATCAAAGGTTTTCCCATAGACAGAGAAGTTGTCCATGAAAACTTCCATGATTTCCTCGATCATGTCAGAGAAGATAGACATCATGCACATTTGAAATGATGCAGGAGCATTACATAACCCGAACGACATTCTATGATAGGAATAGGTTCCATAAGGGCATGTAAACATGGTCTTGCTCTGATCATCGGAGTGCTTCGCCAATCACTTTAACATTTCATCAATGAATGGCAATGGGAAGTGATCTTTCTTTGTTGCCAAGTTGAGTTTTCGGTAATCAATGCACATTCTCCACCCCATGACAGTTTGTTGTGGGATAAGCTTATTTTTGTTATTCACAACGACCGTCATGCCTCCCTTCTTAGGCACAACCTAAACGGGGCTTACCTACTCACTGTGAGGCACGGGATAGATTATCCCGGCGTGCAAGAGTTTGAGGACCTCTTTCTTGACAGCTTCCCTCATCTCGTTGTTCAACCTACGCTGAGGCTCCCTAGAAGGTGTGCCGGCTGGGTCTACAGGGATGCGATGGGTGCAAAGGGTAGGACTAATTCCCTTGAGATCCTAGAGTGAGTACCCGAAGACAGGCCTATGCTTTTCTAGAATGGCTATCAATTTGGCCGTTTCCTTGTCAGAAAGCTTATCATTAATGATGATGGGAGTTTCCATGTCACCATTCAATAAAGCATAGCGAAGTCTAGAAGGAAGAGGTTTAAGTTCGATCGGCTGACGTGCTGGCCATGAGTGGGTAGCTCAAGAGTCTCGCCTAGATCATCTTCCTCTTGAATAAAGAGTTCAACGTCTTTTTCTAGGGATGAATTGGGAGTTTCGATGGGAAAGATGGCTAGCACTTCCTCAACCGGCTCTTCTTGGGGGATGGGCTCAGCCAAAGCATTCTTTGAACGGTTGATAGGTAAGGTGTAATTCCTACCTCCAAGAGTTACGTCAAGAGTCCCTATAGTGGAGACATCTAGGAACATTTTCTTGATGGGATGCCCTATCAAAACATCAAAGTCGTGGACTTCGAAGATGTGGAAATCTAGGGCAATCTCGACTTTTTCCTACCAAACTAGTATGTCATGTATGACCTCGGTCCCTTCTATGATGGAACATGGTCCAATCATGAGGGTTCTTGTGGTTGGAAGAATGGGATTCTCGCTTAGATGGCTAAGTGCAAAGGATGAAGAAATGATGTTCGCTCCAACCATGGGGTTGTAGAGGGCTGAGACCGCAATTCCTTGGATAAAGCAGGGAATGGTAAAGAAGGGAGTTTGGATCTGAATTGCTTCAGACGAAAGTTCTCATTCTTGCATCCATTCGCTGCTCATGACAACTGTTAACCTTTTGATAATCTCTTTAACGGAAGCCTTATCTAGAGGGTCAATCGAGTTTAATAGAACTGGAGGTCTCTTTTCATGTGGATAATTCGAGGAGTTCCCAAAATTCTTGAACAAATCTTCCTCGAATTCAAATGGGAAATCCGGAGGTTGAATTTCTTCTTCCTCCACGATTTCTAGTTTGGGGGAAGGCTCGGAAGATGAGTCTGGATAAGTTAGCAACAAAGGTGTGGACTCAACTAACGGGACTTCCTCATGGCTTGAAGGCTCATCAGCTGGAAGGGGTTCGGTGAAGGAGGTGTTTTCTAGGATACAGTCTAAAAGAGCTTCTCCTTCGGCCATGGTTTTGTGCATGAAGGACCCTCCTACTGTGATATCAAGATGTAGGGCAGACTCCTTGCTAAGCCCTAACCAGAAAAGTTGAAGCAACACATGGTCGGGTATAGACAAGTCTGGGCCAGCATGGGTTAACTGTGAGAACCTGGCCCAAGCTGCACCTAAGGTTTCCTTCTCATCCTGACGAAAGTCGAGGATCTCTTTACATAGGGAAGCGATGCGAGAAATAGGGAAGAACGCAAGACAGAACCTGTGTCTTAGTTCCCATTCTCTGTTTACCTTGCCTATGTTATGGGTGTACCATTGCTTCGCTCTCTCATCAAGGGAGAAAGGAAACAAATTCCACTAAAATGTTTCTTGTGCCATGCTCGAAATGGTTAGGCATGAGCACAACTGCTCAAACTCTCGCAGATGGTGGTAAGGGTTTTCATCATTGAAACCTGAGAAGGGTTGTTCCCAAACCATGGTAATGAAGCTAGGAAAGAGTTCATAGCCAGAAGTTGTGATGGACTTAGAAGATTTTGGTGGCTCTAAGAACTCGCCCTTAGGAGTAGAAAGTTTTTGGATAGAAATGTGCTCCATGATAAGAAAAGTGTAAAAGAAAGAGAAAGATAAAAGAAAGGATACATAGGCAAATTAGGTTCGAAAAAAACTACAACAACCATTCCCCGACAGCAACACCAGAAATGCTTGTTGCTATTTCTTAACAATTACAAAAAATCTGCAAGCGCACGGATATACCGCTGTAGCACTTCGCTCGAAGAGTATTCAGGGTATCATATTTTCTTAGGGAACGGAGGTGTAATGGTCTTCTGGCTAGTTTACCCTTGGAGAACAAGAGATAGAATGGCCTGGGTAGTGTGATTGGTCTAAGGGAAAAGGTCAAGGAAAGTTAAACTTAGGCTACTATTCATTTACTTTAGGCACCAGCCTGATCCTAGTCTGCCAAGTACCTTCAGCTCTACTCCGAACCCGAAAGTGGAGGACTTCACTAACGATGAAGTAGCTTTGTAGCGGACGAACAGGGCTGTCACCATCTGTCATCTACCCCTGCAATACTGTGGGGGCTCACAGCAAACAAAGGTAATCTAGGGCCTAAACACCACGTTTATGCCGTCGATGCTACTCTAGCGTTGCGCAGGGTTATCCTATCTTTATCAGGGGCCCTCTACTAGAGTATCCGCTACAAGAACGGATGATGAACCCGCAAACGAATAAAAATGTAAGGATAACTTTACCAAGAACTCACCAATAGATGAACCCAGATACTTACTCAAACAAATCGTATCCGTTGAGGTACAAGGTCGGTTAGAAGCTGACAAGTCCAGCTCTCCTCCATACTTCCTCCTCACACACTCCCTATCCAAATGATACAAGTGGGTGGAGTCCCTCTATTCCTTCTTCTCCAAATGTGTTCTTGTCAATGATAGGGGTGGAGGCCTCCTTTTATAGCCTCCAAGGGCTGGTTCCCACCATTTTTATGTATAGAAACCTTAGCCACGACCTTGAGGAAGAGTAGGGGGTACTCCATGTCAAAGTGCACCTGGATGGGAACCCATCTAGGTTCGGCCGATCCCAGGTGGAGCTCCCCCCGGCTCTGCATTCCTCTGGACGATTGATAGGTGGGCCCTAGTGTTGATCCTTGGTGATTTGTGACTTAGCCCGCCCGTTTGCTCTGGTTTGTGGGCCCTGCAATCTTGTGTAACACGGCAGACGATCTTCTGTGCATTTCTTGTGTGTGTAATGTGTGTTTTTCCTTGGTTTCCACTCATGTGTACCTGCACATCACAATTCACCAAAACTTGTGGAATTGGTTAGAATAAAGCCCTATAACTACGTTTGGTGATTATTTTGGTCAGAAAGTTGCAGGAGATGATGACTGAATTTGGGACTTAAGTGTCTTCAACAGTCACCAGCTGACCCATGTCGGATCCCTGCGAACGAGAACTGGGGCCCCCACAGGGATCAACCCGTTATCAGCTCACCGAGTGCCACATTTCGACCAACGAGGAAAAATGTGGCATGGGTTAGCCCTTCTGACTCATCGAAAGAGACGCTTGAAGGGAAGCGACTGCAAGATGAGACGGTCTCCCGACCGGACTCCTGCTAATGCGCAGGGGCTCGGGGTTTGGACTCGCAAGGATACTAGATATGTGGTCGCGTAACGAAGCGGAGGCGAGACCGAATGAGGGAGAGTCCTCTCCGCCTTTCGGGTCCCTCCCATACATAGGGACCCCCAGGACAGCGCCCGGCCCTTCTATGGGCTCGGGGGCTGCTACGGGGCGTCAGAATCAAGCGTAGAAAAACCCTCCTTTTATTCCAAAGTTACCAAGGGATACGATTATATAATGTGCTCTGGGCGCTTAAGAAAAGACATAACCTAGATTTGCTAAAATGACCCACACTTTGGATGAAAGGAGTGGCTGGCCATGGGCCGTGCACAAGTACAAACTACTTAAGTGCTACCACGCAGAGTAGCGCCGAGAGTTGCCCGAGGTCTGCTTTAGCAGGGGCTGGGGATAAAATGGACAACTGCGTCGCAGTCCATCCCCTAACAACGAGGCTGTCTAGGAAGCAGGAGCGGTACGCGGGTGTCAACGCGTACCTCTCGTGCCGCATCAACGTACGCCTCTGCTACCGCAAGGTGACCCTAGCAACAGCAGTGGGGAGGATGAGAAAGAGGGAAGCCTAGTGAGGCTGTACGGTACCAAGCAGACCGGTGTACTCGCACGAAATATAGAAACGTGCGGCAAGGCTTGCCTCCGTCTCCCTACGGGAAGGAAGTAGGGAGACACGAGCGAGCCGCCACCTACCGAACGATTTCATGAAGAGCGATGAATCCACCTCTACCCTCATGAGGAACCAGCACCTGGACCAAGGCAACCGCCTCACGAAGGAGAAGGCGAAGCCGAGGATCTGGACGCTCGAGTTCTCCTTCTTCACACTCCTCCGCTTGCAGTCAATCCACTAACAGCTACCAATGAAGGATCGGGATCTAGCTCGAGCGAGCTGAATCTGGGCTCTAGGAGGCCTAGTTCTACCATGCATTGTTAGAGGCTTTGCTGGTTGGTCTTGGTGAAAACAACCAGAAGCCCAGCGCCGCTATTTATAGCTGCGCCAGGGCACCGTGTTGCCGTGGGACTGGACCGGCCGAAACCAAGAAACCAACATTAAAAAACTTACCTGCCCCGATTCCCATCAGTGACTGCTGATCTGATGGGGTGAGCAGGCGTAGGCTGAGATAGGAGCAGGTGGAGGGCATCGCGGAAGCCCCAAAGCAAGCGAGGATGGGTGTGGCTGGAGAACCCACGCTGGACGACCCGACACCTGCAAAGGCTCCTGCCGGCAGTGGTCGGCAGAAATGAGACCTGACGAAGGGATGCTTGGATCAAGGCATTACCCCGAAGTACCCTCCGAACATGCTAGCTAACCCTCTGGGCGAACCTCTGATTCACCCAGAGGCTCGGGGGCTACACCCACTGGTTGCGCTCACACGCACCCACATGAGTTAAGTGGCGGGAGATCTCTTATCAGTCACGTCAATCAGGACACGAGGGCAAGCACGCCAGCGGAACCCTCTTCGCGAATCTCTGATTGACCCAGAGGCTCGGGGGCTACACCCACTGGGTGCGCATGCGCGCACCCACATGAGCCGTGTAGGAAGAGAACACACCTGAACCAGTCAGCCCAGATGCAAGGATGGGAATGCATTCAACCCGGTGCAGGAGACGATGCCCGCGTAAAGCGAAGCCCCCGCAAGGTTTTCAAAAGCCGGGTAGGGGCTCGGGGGCTACTGATGGGGCGAACATCATGGATCCCCCAAAGTACGGTCTTTAGGGAGCTAATCACAGATTAGTCCTTCTAAACTGTGCAGCACAGCCTAACCGGGCAGCCACGCAGCCTAGGATGGCCCACCGGCTGAAGGAATGTCGACAGCCCAGAATCAGGCCCAGACGCGGGGCATGAGCCACCTCGCCTGACCCTAGAGGCGCGGGCTCAGAATCGCCCGACCCCGAGTGTACGGACACAGTCACGCCCGTCTCAGGGATGTGGGACCGTTAGGGCCCCGTAGGAGTAAATGCTCACATCAGAGGTCAAGCCTCTGACACAAGAACAGGCGAAGGCACGCCTCGACATGATCTCCGGAGGTGACAGGCGATCATAGCAAGCCCTCGTCGCTCGCCGCGCCAGGAGTTAAGCCGCAAAATACGCCGGGGGCTCACGCTGCCTGTCTTGTCAGAACGCATGTCACCCACCATGCACGCCGAGGGCCCGCCCCGCATGTCCTGTTAAGGCGCACGTCGCACGTCACGCCAGGGAACAGCGCAAGGACACCCCCAGCATCATCTACAGGGCCCATTGGGTCCACGTAAAGGGAAGGAAAGCAGCGGGATCCCGGCGATTCTCCTCTTTCTACTCTCTCTCTCTTATGTATCTGACCCCTGCTCCTTGGCTTATAAAAGGGAAAGGGAGGTCCCCCATAGGGGGGATCGAACTCTCAAACACTCACGCACCCACACAACACTTTGCCACCAGAGACTAGGGAGCCCGTTCCCTCTCTTGACTGTTTGTAACCTGTACTACAAACTAGTGAAAGAATACGAGCAGCCAGAACTGGACGTAGGGACATTCCAGCCGAACCAGTATAAACTCTTATATCTTTTTTGCACACCATCCGAGCCAGACGCACAAACACAAATTCACTAGTCAACTGTTCGAAACACTGACATCATGAGATGCTAAGTTTATTTGCTTTTGCCCATCGGTGATGCAAATTGTTTATTTAAATTTTAATCTAGCCAATGCGATTAAATTCATTTATTCTATTGTCATTACTAATTAAAGTTTATTTATTTTGGTTCCATTCAGGCACCACTCCCTGCACCATTTCTAAGCTATGTTAATGGCATGGAGAAGCTCGGTGGTGATAACTTCGCTAAGTGGAGGGATGAGATTAACCTCATTCTGGTCATGATGGATAAGGACCACTCCATGAGGGAGCCCACTCCTGTTGCACTAGTTGCTGCACCAGCTACTGCAGGGAAGGAAGATGCTACCCTAGCTGATCGCACTGCTGCATACTTGAGGGACAAGAAGCTTTGGGAGCGCTCCGACAGAGTGGCCCTCACGATCATGGACATTGCCATCAGCCCAACGATCAGGGGATCACTTGAGAAGCCTAAGAATGCTAAGGACTTCATGGAAAAGATTGAAGAGTACTTCAAGGGGTCTGCTAAGGCCAATGCCATGATTCTCATGTCTAAGTTAATGTCTATGAAGTACAATGGGCATGGCAGTGTAAGGGAGCACATTTTGGGTATGATTGACCTCCAGGATAAGCTTAAAGACCTGGATTGTCCCCTTAATGATGTCACTCTGCTTCACCATGTGATGTTATCGCTTGCATCAGTTTTTGAGCCCTTTAAGATAAGTTACAATACAAGTGATCAGAAGTGGGACATTATCATGCTCATTGCTAAGTGCTCTCAAGAGGAGGAGAGGATACGCTCTTAGAACCCTGACTTTGCCAATGTTGTTAGACATGAGGGACATAAGGGCAAAAACAAGAGGGTCATGAACTCCAAAAGGGTGAAGAAGCATAAGAAACCCTATGAAGCTCCTAAGAAGGATGGCTTGTCTTCTTCCAAGGGTCCTCTCTGCTACCACTGCGAAGACATTGGCCATGAAAGGAAGGAATGCGAAAAGTTTAAGCAATGGTCATCAAGAAAGGTAATGGCGACAAAAATTCTATAGTGGATGAGTCCTTTTATGCATTTTTTTCCATTAAGTACTTGGTGGATTCATTTTGGTGCCACCATTCATGTTACAAATTCCTCACAGGGATTGTCTGGTGTGCAGACTATAAGAAGGGGGACTCGAAGTCTTAGAGTGGCCAATGGAGTTGAAGCCGAAGTGGAGGCCATCGGGACTCTTTAGTTACAACTTCATAGCGGCTTCATACTACATTTATTTGATGTCCTTTATGTACCGTCCATTCAGAGAAACTTAATTTCTGTTTCTAAATTAGATCATGATGGATATTCCTGCACTTTTGGGAACATCAGATGTGTAATAAGTTTTAAGGATGATATTATTTGTTATGCACCTTTACATGATGAGCTTTACTTACTGTCCCATAATAATATTGTCTCTGTGATAAATGTAAGCGATGCCAACCATAAGCGCAAGAGAGATAATGAGACTTCGTCGAAATTGTGGCATCTTCGTTTAGGCCACATTTCGAAGGGGAGAATGGAGCGTCTCATTAGAGAAGAGATACTCCCAAAATTAGACTTCATTGACTTAGAATAATGTGTTGATTGTATTAAGGGAAAATTTGCAAATCAAATTGAAAAGGATGGAGCTAAGCGTAGTTCAGGAATATTAGAATTAATTCACACTGATATCTGTGGTCCAGTTAATGTTAAATTAGTGGATTGTTTTAGTTACTTTATTACATTCACCGATGACTACTCCCGTTATGGATATATTTATCCCATAAGAGAAAAATTTGAAGCACTTGATAAGTTTAAAATCTTTAAAGCTGAAGTAGAAAATCAGCATGAGTTAAAGATTAAAGTGGTAAGATCAGATAGAGGTGGCAAATATTATGGGAGACATGCTACATATGGACAAATCCCCGGCCCCTTTGCCAGATTTCTCCAAGAGAATGGAATAGTAGCTCAGTACTCAACTCCTGGTGAACCAAAGCAAAATGGTGTAGCTGAGAGAAGAAACCGCACTCTAATGAACATGGTGCGTAGTATGCTAAGTAATTCTACATTACCAGTGAGTTTATGGATGGAAGTGCTAAAGACTACTGTGCATATAAGTAATCGCGTTCTTAGCAAGTCAGTCCCTAAGACCCCTTATGAACTTTGCACTGGCAGGAAACCTAGCATTAATTATTTACATGTCTAGGGGTGTGCAGCTGAGGCAAAATTATTTAATCCGTCCCTTGGAAAATTAGACCCTAAGATAGAAAGCTGCTATTTTATTAGATATCCAGATAGATCGAAGGGTATCGATTTTATTGTCCTAAGTGTACTACTAAGTTTGTTGAGATGAGACATGCAGTATTCTTAGAGGAAAATGGATGCACTGAGAGTAGGCTAATCGATCTTGAGGAAATTCGGACTCATGATCCGTTCCCTATGACTCAGGATCATTACGTGCCATAAGTTGGTTTACGGTGACGTCTCATATAGCTGATCCTCCAGAAGAAAATATGGAGGCAACGCCTATCATTAGTGGACATCAAGATACACCTGAGCATCATAATGAAATTTTGGAGGAACCTACTGAGGAAGTGCAGGATCAGACCACGGTTGAGGCACAAGTGGCACAGCAGGAGGCTGTCGCTGAGCCTGTTCCAATAGCAGAGCCACAACCTCTAAGAAGATCAACACGGGAGAGAAAAACTACTATCTCTGATGATTACGTGCATATGAGAGAAGAAGGAAACGATATGGGAAAGGTTGATGATCCGAACTCGTTTGAGGAAGCTACGAGTAGTGAGCATTCCCACAAGTGGATTGAGGCTATGGAAAAAGAGCTGAAATCCATGAGCACAAATAAGGTATGGGACTTAGTAGAAATTCCTGAGGTAGCCAAAACAGAGGCTGTAAATGGGTCTACAAGACAAAATATGACTCCAAAGGGAAAATCGAACGGTTCGAAGCAAGACTTGTGGCTAAGGGCTTCACACAAAGAGAATGAATTAATTATACTGAGACCTTCTCACCTATCTCGAGGAAAGACTCGTTTAGAATCATTATGGCTCTAGTAGCTCATTTCGATCTCGAGCTGCATCAGATGGATGTTAAGACTACGTTCCTTAACGGTGATTTGCGTGAGTATACATGACGCAACCAGAAGGCTTCATTGTGGAAGGCAAAGAATGGATGGGATGCAAATTAAAGAAATCCATTTACGGGTTGAAACAGGCGTACAGACAATGGTACCTTAAGTTTGATGAAGTTATCAAGAAATTAGGCCTAATCGAAAATATATTGGACAACTGCATATATATTAAGATCAAGGGAAGCTCTTTCATCATCCTAGTACTATATGTGGATGACATCCTATTAGCAAGCAGCGATAAGAGCTTGCTGCATGAGACAAAAGGATTTCTCTCATTGAACTTCGATATGAAGGATCTTCGTGATGCCTCTTATGTACTAGGCATTGAGATTCACAGAGACAGGTCCAAGGGTGCGTTAGGACTCTCTCAAAAGGCTTATATAGAGAAAGTACTTAAAAGATATAATATGCACCAATGTTCAGGCACAGCTGCTCCAGTTGTTAAGGGCGATAAGTTTGGACAATTTCAAAGTCCTAGGAATCAATTAGAAATTGATCAAATAAGATTGATTCCATATGCTTCATCCGTTGGAAGCATTATGTATGCACAAGTGTGTATGCGCCCTGACTTAGCATTTATTACCGTGATGCTTGGTAGTTTTCAGTGTAATCCAAGTATGGACCAGTGGAAAGCAATTAAGAAAGTCCTGCGTTACATGCAGGGCACTAAGGGTCACATGCTCACATATAAGAGAAGGGACAACTTAGAAGTAGTTAGCTATTTAGACGCTGCGTGGGTTGTGTTGACTCTAAAAGGTCGACATCAAGTTATGTCTTCACACTTGCAAATGGAGCAATTTCATGAAAAAGCTCGAAACAAACGCTTACTGCAGCATCTACGATGCAAGCTGAGTTTGTGGCATGTTATGAAGCTATAGGGCAAGCTGTGTGGCTTAAATGATTTATTCCCGGATTAAGAGTGGTAGATAGCATAAGCAAACCATTAAAGTTATACTGCGACAATAAGGCAGCAGTTTTCTATGCTAGTACAACAAGTCGAGTGGTGGTGCCAAGCACATCCACATTAAGTTTAATGTTGTGAAAGATAGAGTCCAGGATCACACTATTGAATTAGAGCATATAAGTACTAAGGAAATGCTCGCGAATCCACTAACGAAAGGCTTACCTCGCAACATATTTCATGAACTAATTGCCAGTATGGGATTATTGGATAGCCTATGATCTTGGAATTAAAAGGGTCATAAGTCAACCATCTCCTATTAAGATGAGTGGTTTTGCAATAGAATTTTTACGCTGCTGCGATGCATTTATCTCTTTGCATAACTCTACTTTAAGAATGGCATCAGTTTTAGGCCTTTAGAACAAAGGGGAGAATATTGGAATTTTCGGTGGTTAGAAATGCCGAAAAGTATAAGAGGATAAGGAAAATGGGAAAAAGAGAGATAAGCCCGTACTGCACCTTGATCGAAGGCGCAACCGACTCGTGGTTGCAGCCCTAGGTCGCCCAGCGCCATAATAAATAGTGGGGCCCGGCGCTTTTGGACTCTAGTCTAATCTAGCCAAACCCTAGCCGTCCCACTACAGCCGCTCGATTCCTGGCGCCGCTGGAGTGACTTGAAGGCCGTGGCCTGCCCTCCGCCGCCATCCCTAGACAGTGCCCGTGGAGGCCCGAAGGATGACGATACTTGCCGTATTCTTCTACGACTACGCCGGGAACGACTACGGCTGCGCCTTCGTCGTCTGCGACACCAGCTATAGCTGGATCTGCGTCAACCGTCGGACCTGGTTTAGATCTAAATCTTACTTATATTTTATAATTTGTGCTCATGTTGTTTAGGTGCTAAATCCTATATAAGCTAAGTTCTAAATTCTGTTTTTCGAACAGCGCCCACCTCCTCATCCCTAACCCCAACCCCAATCCCAACCCCAACCTGCCTCCACGCTCTAGCGACTCCTCCAGCTTGGGTCGGCCGGCGCGATGCCCGGGGCCGGTGGTTCGCCCTGGAAGAGCTGGGCACAGAGAACGACGTCGCTCCAACCCACCTGGCCCTCCAACTCCTTTCCAGGTCGTGGCTGCGCCGCGCTCGAGTCGCAAAGCGTGCCGATCTGGGCCTCCGGCGAGCGACGGCACAAAGGTCGACCTCGCGTGAGCCTCCACGACTTGGAATTGCTGCTGCTGTTCTCGCCCGCTACCGTGGGGACACCATTCATGTACTAGGTGAGGCTATGGTTTCCTGATGATTTATGCGAATGGCCGTTGATGTGATCCAAGTGCGATAAATATTGAGACCCACAGGGTGCAAGTAGGTGCATGTTTAGCGCAACTATGCAGTCTGGACAGGCCGTAGGCCTTGTGGGCTCGTACCTGTAACACCCTAATGTAAATTTCCTAATTTTTAATGAATTTATTTTGGCTTAAATAAAATTTCTAAGGTTTTTCTTGATTTAGTTTGCATTTAAATTAATTTTATACCACAAGTAATTAAAATTTATTTTAGGTTCAACATGCTTGTGCATTCATGCTGGTGCATCTCTTTTGTTTGTTTGAATGGTTAAGTTTGAATTCAAATCTTATGTGAATTCAAATAGAATTGAGTTAGTTTGAAAAAGAAAAGAGAAGGAGATTAGGGAAAAGAAATCAGCCTAGCCCGGCAGCCCATCCCTCTTTCCCTCTCTCCTAACCCGCAGCCCATCCCTTCCTCCTTCCTCTTGGACCGGCTTCCTTCCCCGCGCGGCCCACTTCCCTCTTTCCCTTTTCTCTCTTTTCCCAGCGGGCCAGCAGCCACCCTCGGCCCAAGTCAGCAGCCCGAGCCGCGCCTCCTCTCTCTCTATTTCGTTCTCTGACGGCCGGGACCCGCCTGTCGGCACTTCTCCCCCAGCCCGAGCGCTCCCTCTCTCTCTAGTCGCTCGGTCCCACATGTCAGCGCCCCGGCTCCTCTCTCCTTCCTTCTTCCCCACGCACCGGCCACCTAAAATCTCTGGCGAGCCCTAACGCTGGGCCCGGATCCCCTGCCCGGCCTTTATCTGGCTTCCGCGGACCCCCCCTGCACCTTATCTCCTACCCGTGGCAGCCGCCTTGAGCCCTAGCGCCGCCGCTCTCCTGCTCCGCCGTATCGCCTCTCCTGCACCGCCGTGGACTAGCCGCTCTGCCGCACCCTTGACCCAGCTCAGCTTCGCAGCAGCTCCGCCTCATCACCTGGAAGCTCCCGAGCCCTTCACCCGCGAACCTGGCCCGCTCATTGGCCGGAATTTCCCCGAGGACCGCCGCAGGTGAGCACTACCCGCCGCCACAATTGCTCGTCGCCGGTGGACCGCAGGCCTTCTTAACCCCCACGGCACCTCCGCAGGAAACCCCCGAGGCGATCCAAGGAGCCCAGCACCTCGGAGCACCCTGCGTCGACCTTCCCCATGAGCACCGATCGTCTCCACCGCCTGCCCTTTGTCGCCGACCATCCTCCGCCGCGTTCCATCCCGCCTCAAGCCCTCAGTGAGCACCAGTATGCCTCCCTGCCCCTTTTTGCGCTGGTTGTGGTAGATCTTAGGTTGTCCCAGCGGCCAGAACGCCGCGCACCGGCGGGCGCCGCCGTGCAGATCCGCCCCGCCGTCGTTTCCCCCTTCCCGAGCCTTCCCAAGCACTGCAGTAGCCCCAGGTGGATCACGCATGCTGCGCTAAACCTCCCAGACCCAAGCTCGAGTAGTTTTGACCCCCGGAGCACCGAGATCGCCCAGCTCCAGCGAACTTCCGCCGCAGGAGCTGTCTCCAGCGAACAATCACCGCCACCCCGCGCCCCAAACCCCGCGAGCCGTCCGATTCGCAGCCAGCGCTCCCAATTAGATCCAAACCCCAGTAGGGTGGGAGCCCTTGGATCCAGATCCGGTGGACCAACTCCCCGATACCGGTTTGGCTCCATTTTAAATCTGAGCCGTCATTTTGGAATCCAGCGGTCGGGATTGGATCAAGAGTAGATCGGGTCCGAAGCGTAGGATCAAGATCCAACGGCTGAGACGCTTAGATACCGCTTTGCGGGTAGGATTAGATCTGAGCCGTTAGATTGAGATCCGGTGGCCCAGATTTAAAGATACCACTTCAGCCTGCCAGTTTTGCTAAAGAGCCCCTGTGTTTTCCAGGAATCAACCCGCAGTCCACCCCTAGTTCAAAAGTAATTACAGTTAGGTCCTGTTTTTAAGGTTTAGGCCCCTAAGCTTACTAGAATTAGTACCCGCCGTCCATGCCTTTGTATTTTTTGCGTGTTAGACCCTAAGTCTAACCTTTAATTAGGTTTAAGCCCTTAGTTTTTGCACAGAAGCCCTGGAACTTCTGTTTTCTTACGGTTAAGTCCCTGGATCTTGTTTTAACCCTAGTTTTCGCGTCTTAGCTCCATTTTAGGTGATTTTCACGCTCACGCGATCGTTGTAACGCGTAGAATAGCTTTAGCTTAGTTTTGTGTGCTGTTTTATTGTATTGTTGTACTTTCCTTATCTTTTACCCTTGTTTGCATGTATGTGCTTATTGGACCATGTTTGGACATTTCGTTCATGAGTAGACGTTGAGCCATCGGAAGAGTACCAGGAGCCACCTTCTTCAGAGCCCTTTGAGCAGCAGCAGGAGAACTTTGAGGAAGGCAAGTATAACATGAACATCCTATCACTTTTAAATACAATTTCATATTGCATTTTAATTCTGTATGCCTATAAGGACTTCCTAGCCACCTTATCCTTTATATAATACCTTGGGTTGCATTTTGGTTAGTTGTGCTAGGTGCTGCGCTCTCACATATAATGGTCCTTTGTAATCAAATTTGATTAATGGTATATGCAACTTGATTCCGAGAGTGGCCCTCTATACTGTGTGCTTGAGTGGCTCACGTCTCCTTAAAATATGTTTTTGTTAGAAACATGGTTTAGGGGGCCAGCACGATGCTTAGTGCTTGGTTGGCCACTCTCCCTAAGGACCAGTTCATAGAGCGACAACCTGGGACAACCGCGCAACCACAAGACTGGAATGGGACGGTCTTGACTTACTAATTAGGTCATTTTGGTTTGGGAGTAACTTACCTGCGGGGCAAGAGGGGTGGTAAGCTTCAATGGTCCCTGATCCTCCGGCTTGGTCTGTGCTGTGTGCTTGTACCCCCGTGAGGTGGGCCCCATCATCGCTGATCCAGAAACCTTAGCGGTTACACCTTACTAACGTGATCCTTTGTAACGGTCTCGTAGTGCGCTTGCTAGTCATCTCACCTAAGGAAGTGTGATGAACCACTAGCATAGCTCACGACTTGTGGGTAAAGTTGTGCAACCTCTCAAGAGTATAAAACTGGTATACTAGCCGTGCTCACGGTCATGAGCGGCCAGATCCTCCGTCTGATTAGTGGGGTTTACCTTTGGTGGTTTTGGCTTGGTTTTCAGTAGACTCATGGTTAATCTTGATTAATTATTATGTAATCTTGGGTTATGGTCATTCATCCACTTGTAGTAAATAGCTTTAATAAATTTGCCAAGATTAAAAGCTAATGCAGTTGAGTCAGCTAACCTTAGAGCCTCATAATTCGTGTTATACTTGTTGAGTACAAGTTGTGTACTCACACTTGCCTCCTCTACTCTTCTGTTCTCTTTGGGGTGTCTTCGACTGCTGCTCAGTACCAGGCAATGTGGAGGACTACATCAGCGGACTCGACGATTTCTAGGCGTTGTCTCCCAGCCGACGTCCCTGTGGCGCCCTGTTCTTCATGTATTCATTTTACGCTTCCGCATTCCTTGAACTGATTCTTGATTCAGTTGTAATAAAGATATTCATTTATGATTTATATGCTTTTATTTCGAGATACGTGTTGTGATATCTTGATGATTCTGTTGTATATATGTGTGACTTGATCCTGGTGCATATATGATTGCTCGATTTATGTTCTTATAAATCGGGTGTGACAAAATTGGTATCAGAGCCGTGTCGACTGTAGAACGAAGCCTAGATAGAAATGGTTGAGTCTAAGGACTTCTTTTCTCTTGCCTTGCTTCCGCAAAACCCAAACATTCGTTTCTGCTTCTATTCCTTGAGCCTTAAAACTCAATTTGCTAACCCTCTCTGTATTTTCCGAGAATTAGTTTGATATTTTCCGTAGACATTGCCCCGCAATTTTCTGTCTATCCTAATAAGCTTAGGGTGCCTCGCAAAGGAAAAATATGCTAGAACGCCTGTTTGTGTAGTCGAGTGGTGTGATAAACTCGACTAATGTTTGAGTATTGATTGTTTGTGATTGTGCAACATGTTTGATTTGGATCTTTGGTTGATTGCATAGTTTGGAAGTTAAACTTGCTTATGCAAATTGACTTTAATGCAAACCTGAATTAAGTAATAAAATGGAGTTAGACCGTTGGGGGGGTAAAACCGTACACTCTTTGCTCTCTACTTTATCCTGCCAGAGTTTTCTTTCCAGAATCGTACAATATCTGCCTCTTATAAGCTTTGTTCTGCTGCAAACAGATGGTGAACACCAGGAGCACCGGCACCAGTTCTGGCCAGCAGGGACAGAACAACCAGGGTACCGACCAGCCGCTGCTGATGCCCCCACCTCTGACTCCGGAGCAGTTCTTCCAGCTCTAGATGCAGATGATGGCCACCCTGAACAACACTGTTCAAACTCTGCAGCAAATCCACGCTCAGCTGCCACCTCCTCCACCGCAGCAGCCCCGCAATAGGCGTGCAGACTTTCTGAGGGGTCACCCGCCGACGTTCTCCCATGCGGCTGATCCACTCCAGGCTGACGACTGGCTTCGCTCGGTGGAACGGCAGTTGGACGTCGCTCAGTGCAACGACAGGGAGCGAGTTCTGTACGCAGCAGGGCAGCTGCAAGGCTCAGCTCTTGATTGGTGGGAGTCCTACCCAGCCCGGGACCGCGACGTCCTCACTTGGGTCCAGTTCTGGGAGCGTTTCAGGAACCACCACATCCCTGCTGGAGTGATGAAAATGAAGCACAAGGAGTTCCTTGCGCTTAAGCTGGTAAATTGGAGTAAAATCTTCCCGCAATTTCTTTTTGAGCTTAAGCCCACCCTTGTTTATCTTCATGAAATTGGAAATGCCGAGTAATTTCCATTTTCTTTTTCCGGTACTTATCATTTCAGGGAGCTATGATGGTGACCGAGCACCGTGATCGTTTCCTCCAGCTCGCTCGCTACTCCCCCGCTGAGGTCGCCAATGATGGCGATAAGCAGCAGCGCTTCAGGGAGGAGCTAGATGATCACCTTGAGTACGCGCTCATGAACCACCGCTTCGACAACTTCAACCATATGGTTGATTCTGCCCTCAACACTGAGCGCAAGCGCCGGGAGATTGAGGACAAGAAGAGGAAGATGGTTCCTGCTGCGACTGGCCACGGTACCAGTACCACCAGCAGCAGCAGAGGCCACCTCCACCGTACCAGCAGCGACAGCAGCAGTACCCGCTTCGTCCTCAGCAGCAGCAGGCGGGACAGGGCCAGAGGCTTCCAGCACCTCCAGCACGCTCTGCTCCACTGGCTCCACCAGCTCTGCGACAGGGAGTGCCTACTCCTCCTGCCGGACAGCAAGCTCCAGCATTCCCACGGGCGTGCTATCACTGCGGCGAGTAGGGACACTACGCCAACGTTTGTCCCCGGAAGGCGCAGTCTGGACAGCAGGGGCGCCCAGCTCAGCCCAAGGCGCCATCCCAGGGCAGGGTGAACCACGTGACGGCCGAGTCGGCAGCCGAGCCTCCCAATGTGGTTATTGGTACGTTCATGGTCAATACCCACCCTGCTATAGTGCTTTTTGATACTGGTGCTACGCATTCCTTCATTACTCGATCTTTTGTCGAGCATCATGGCATTCATACCAGCACATTAAAGAGGGGCATGTTAGTATCATCACCGGGAGGGCAGTTGAGGTCTCATATCTTCTATTCCAGAGTTAGTGTTGTCATAAGGGGGGTAGAGTTCAGTGCAAATCTGATGGTGCTAGACACCAAGGGTATCGATGTGATCTTGGGAATGGAGACCCTTGCTAGATGGGGTGTCAAGATTGATTGTGCTCAGAGGACTGTCCACTTGTCAGCACCGGATGGACAGGATGTCACAGTCAGTGCTTCGGAGCCTTCTGGATTTCTTTGTCAGATGGAGGCTAGACCCATGGATGGTATTCGCGTGGTGTCTGAATTTCCGGATGTCTTTCCGGATGATTTGCCAGGTATGCCGCCTGATCACGACATTGAGTTTTCTATTGATCTCTTTCTTGGCACAGCCCCTATTGCTAAACGGCCCTATCGTATGGCACCCGTTGAGCATGAGGAAGTTAAGAAGACTGTAGACGAGTTGCTAGCCAAGGGTTATATTCGTCATAGTTTCTCTCCTTGCGCTTTTCCGGTATTGCTTGTAGAGAAGAAGGATGGCGCGAAGAGAATGTGCGTCGATTATCGGGAGCTGAATGCGGTCACCATCAAGAACAAGCATCCATTAGCTCGCATTGAGGATCTTTTTGATCAACTTCAGGGTGCTTGTGTATTCTCGAAGATTGATCTGCGTTCTGGGTATCATCAGCTGAGGATTCGTCCTAAGGATATCCCGAAGACGGCATTCACCTGCAAGTATGGGCTATACGAGTACACGGTCATGTCCTTCGGCCTGACCAATGCTCCGGCTTTCTTCATGCATCTGATGAAAAAGGTTTTCATGGATTATCTGGACGCCTTTGTGGTGATATTCATTGATGATATCCTGGTATATTCCAAGTCAGAGGCAGAGCATGAGAAACATTTGAGGCTTGTGTTGCAGAGGCTCAGAGAGCACAAACTGTATGCCAAGTTCAGCAAGTGCGAATTCTAGATTGACAAGGTTCCATTCCTCGGTCATGTCATCTCCAAGGGAGGTATTGCGGTGGACCTCAGAAAGGTGAAGGATGTGCTTGACTGGGTGGTACCACAGACAGTGAAGGAAGTCCGCTCTTTTCTGGGCTTAGCAGGATATTATCGGAGGTTCATTGAGAATTTCTCCAAGATTGCGAAACCTTTGACTTCCTTGCTAGAGAAGGGTGTGGATTTCTCTTGGACTAATGAGTGCTAGAAGGCCTTCGAGGAGTTGAAGAAGAGGTTAACTACGGCACCAGTCCTTACTCTGCCAGACCAGAGCAAGAGGTTCATAGTGTATTGTGATGCTTCGAGGGATGGTCTTGGTTGCGTCCTGATGCAGGAAGGCAGAGTGATAGCTTATGCTTCACAGCAGTTGCGCCGGCATGAGCTGAATTATCCCACTCATGATCTGGAGTTAGCTGCAGTTGTGCATGCTCTGAACATATGGAGGCATTACTTGTTTGGGCAGAGGTGTGACATTTACACTGATCACAAGAGCCTCAAGTACATTTTCACTCAGAGTGAGCTGAACATGCGGCAGAGAAGATGGCTAGAGTTGGTCAAGGATTATGACCTGGAGATTCACTATCATCCGGGCAAGGCCAATGTTGTAGCAGATGCTCTGAGCAAGAAGAGCTATGTCAATGTGGCTGTGGCTTTTCAGATGCCTCAGGAGTTATGCGAGGAGTTTGAGCAGTTGAGTCTGGGTTTCTTACATCACACCTCGGGTACATCATTCGAGGCAGAACACACTCTAGAGGCAGAGATCAGGCAGCATCAGAAAGAAGATAAGAAGCTGCAGGAGATCCGTGAACTGCTCAAGAATGGCAAAGCACCTCATTTCAGAGAGGATGATCAGGGTACCTTGTGGTACAAGGGCCGGATATGTGTACCAGATGTGAAGGATCTCAGGAAGCTGATCTTGAGTGAGGCTCATGATACAGCGTATTCCATTCATCCGGGCAGCACGAAGATGTATTATGACCTCAAGGAACGATTCTGGTGGTATGGGATGAAGCGTCCCGTTGCGGAGTACGTGGCTATCTATGACACTTGCCAGCATGTCAAGGCAGAGCATCAAAGGCCAGCAGGTCTATTGCAGCCATTGAAGATTCCAGAGTGGAAATGGGAGGAGATCACTATGGACTTCATTGTGGGATTGCCTCGTACTCAGAAAGGGTACAACTCCATATGGGTAGTAGTGGATCGGTTGACGAAGGTTGCCCACTTCATCCCGGTGAACACTACTTACTCTGGTGCTAGACTCGCAGAGTTGTACATCTCCAGGATCATCTGTCTGCATGGTGTTCCGAAGAAGATCATATCTGACCGAGGATCTCAGTTCACTTCACGGTTCTGGGAGCGGTTGCATGATTCGTTGGATACGAAGCTGCGCTTCAGTACCGCTTATCATCCTCAAACCGATGGGCAGACAGAGAGAACCAACCAAGTGTTGGAAGATATGCTTCGAGCCTGCGCTATTCAGTATGGTACTGTCACACCCGATTTATAAAGAACATAAATCGAGCAATCATATATGCGCCAGGATCAAGTCACGCATATATACAACAGAATCATCATGATATCACAACACATATCAAGAATAACATTAATATAAATCGTAAGTGAATTATTTTATTACAACCGAATCAAGAATCGGTTCAAGAGTTGCGGAAGCGTAAAAGAGATACATGTAGAGCTGGGCGCCACAGGGACATCGACTGGGAGACAACCGCCTAGAAGTCGTCGAAGCCGCTGACGTAATCCTCCACGTTGCCGGGCACTGAGCAGCAGTCGAAGGTATCCAAGAGAACAGAAAAGTAGAGAGGCAAGTGTGAGTACAAACTCGTACTCAACAAGCATAACACAAACTATGAGGCTCTAAGGTTGGCTGACTCAACTGCATTTGCTTTTAGTCTTGGCAAATTTTATTAAAACTATTTACTACAAATGGATGAGTTACCATAAACCCGAATTGCATAATAAATTAATCAATATTAATTAAGAACTACTGAGAACCATCCGAACCAAAACCACCCGGGGAACCTCCCTAATCAAAGGTTGATAACCCCACTAATCAAAAGGAGGATCTGGGCCGCTCATGACTGTGAGCACAGCTGATATATCAGTTTTACACTCTCGAGAGGTTGCACAACTTTACCCACAAGTCGTGAGCTACGCTAGTTGTTCATCACACTTCCTTAGGTGAGATGGCTAGCAAGCACACTACGAGACCGTTACAAAGGATCACGTTGGTAAGGTGTAACCGCTAAGGATTCTGGATCAGCGACGATGGGGCCCACCTCCGGGGGTACAAGCACACAGCACAGACCAAGCCGGAGGAGCAGGGACCATTGAAGCCTACCACCCCTCTTGCCCACGCAGGTAAGTTACTCCCGAACCAACACGACCTAATTAGTAAGTCAAGACCGTCCCATTCCAGTCTTGTGGTTGCGCGGATGTCCCAGGTTGCCGCTCTATGAACCGGTCCTTATGGAGAGTGGCCAACCAAGCACTAAGCACCGTGTTGGCCCCCTAAACCATGTTTCTAACAAAACCTCTTTTACGGAGACGTGAGCCGCTCAAGCACACAGCACCGAGGGCCACTCTCAGAGTTAAGTTGCATAAACCAATAATCAAATTTAATTAAAAAGGACCAACATATGTGTGAGAGCGCAGCACCTAGCACAACTAACCACAAATGCAACCCAAGGTAAAATATAAAGGATAAGGTGGCTAGGAAATCCTTATAGGCATACAGAATTAAAATGCAGTATGAAATTGTATTAAAAAGTGATAGGAGGTTCATGTTATACTTGCCTTCCTCGAAACTCTCCTGCTGCTGCTCAAACTGCTCAGAAGATGGCGGCTCCTGGTACTGGTCCAAAGGCTCCGCGTCTACTCACAATCGCAACACCAAAACATGGTCCAGCACATACACATACATGCAAACAAGAACAAAATATAAGAAACAGTACAACATTACATAGAAAGAGTACACAAAACTATGCTAGAACTATTCTACGCGTTACAACCATCGCGTGGACATAGAGAACACCTAAAACGGAGCTAGAACGCGAAAACTACGCTCGAAACAAGATCCAGGGACCTATCTGCGAGAAAAAACCGAGCCACAGGGGGTTCTGGACAAAACCAGGGGTCTAGGTGCAAAAACTAGAGAGATCCGAGGGCTAACGCGCTAAAACAGCCAGGCTGGACTTCGGACCTCAAATTTGGAAAGTTTAGGGGGGTTCGTGCAAGAAACAGGGCTAAACTGCAATGATTATCGAACTGAAGTGGACCGCGGGTTTATTTCGGTAAAGTGCAGGGGCTCTTTAGAAAAGTTACCAGCGCTGACCGGTATACTGCTCCTTTGACTCGCGTGGGACTGATTTGGGCCACTGGATCTACATCGGACGGCTCAGGGCGCGGGGGTCGCGAGGGGGCAGCGGCGCTGGTCACCGGAGAAGAAAAGCCCGCGGCGGCGCGGCTCGGGGGCTCGCCGGAGACACGCGATCACGCGTTCCCAGGGACAATTCACGACGAGATCAAGCCCAGGAGGCTCAGCACGACACGGGGAACCTAACTGGGCACTTGCGGAGGTGAACTTGAGCTCGGTTAGGGTGGAACAACGGTGAGGGCGGCTCGGGACGGCGGATAACGCCGGCGAGCGGCGTTCCGGGCGCTACGGGTAGCTAGAGACCAGGGAGAGAAGTCGAAGCTCACCGAGGGGTTGTGGAGGCCGGAGCTGCGATGGAGGAAGGAAGACGACGACGACCGGCGGCGGAGGGGATCGGGCTCTCGCGGAAAGGGGTGGTGCAGGGGCGATCCAAGCTGCTGATCACCTTGGACCGGCTCAAGGGGTCCCTGCGGAGGTGTACAAGGGGTCAGCAAGGCCAAAGGCCCGACGACGGTGAGCAATCGAGGTGGCAGAGGCCATTACCAACGCACAAGCTCGACTCGATTCCCGGCGAAGCAGACGCTCACGGCTCAATTGCCAGCTGGGGGAGGTTCTAGACGACGAGGCGGATCTATTGCGCGCGTTGTGGTGGCCTGGGACACGGCGGAACGGCCTGACCACGGGGAGGCCAAGGTGACCGGAGCGGAGGAAGAGAGGGGGCGGCGGTGCTGGAGGTCTTCGGGGCGACGCAGGGCTAGGGTTAGGGTTCTGGGGCTCAGGAGTCTCCTTTTGTAGGGCGGTGGCGCTATCTTGGCGTGCGGGCCTGGGGCAGAGGAGGTCGCCGGGGATCTCGGGGGCCGTTGCGCGCCGGGGAAGAAGAGGGGAAGGGGGAGGACGGCGCTGGCAGGTGGGGACAGCGGGTCAGAGGGAGAGAAGGAGAGAAGGCGCGCCTGGGCTGGCTGCTGGGCCGCGGAGGGAAAAAGAGAGAGGGGAAAGAGATGGGCCGCGAGGGAAGGGCCGGCCCAAGAGCTTTTGCTGCCTTCTTTTGCTTCTTCTTTTTCCTTTTCTTTTCCCACACTTAACCATTCAAACAATTCTATTTGAATTCAAATGAATTTGAATTCAAACCCTATACACTCCACACAAATAAAACCAATGCTCCAGCATGAATGCACAAACAAGTTGATCCTATAATAAATTTTAATTACTTGCGTTATAAAATTACTTTAAATGCAAGGTAAATTAGAGAAAACCCTGGAAATTTTATTTAAGCCCAAATAAATTCATTAAAATTAGGGAAAATTACATTAGGGTGTTACAAACCTACCCCCCTTACAGGAATCTCGTCTCGAGATTCGGTGAGGCTAGCTAGCAAAAAGATCGGGATACGTCTTCCTTAGCTCATCTTCTCGCTCCCAAGTAGCCTCGTCTTCCGTGTGGTGACTCCACTGAACATGGCACATCTTGATTTTCTTGTTCCTGGTAACTCTCTCGGATGTCTCCAGAATTTTCACCGGATGCTCGGTGTAAGTCAGATTTTTTTTGTACATCCAACCCTTCTAATGGTGCTTGCTCTTCTGGCACCCTCAAGCACTTCTTCAGCTGAGACACGTGGAACACATCGTGCACTCCTAAGAGATTGGGAGGTAACTCCAAACGATATGCCACCTCACCTTTCCGTTCCAACACCTTGAACGGACCTATATATCGAGGGGCTAGCTTCCCTCTCACATTAAACCTGCGGACCCCTCTCATCGGCGAGACCTTCAGGTACACATGGTCACCGACTGCAAAGGTCAGATCTCGACGACGAACATACACGTAGCTCTTCTGGCGAGTCTGAGTGACCCTCAGGTTCTCTCGCACCTGCTGTACCAGCTGTTCTGCCTCCTCAACAATATCCGGACCAAACACCTGCCTCTCGCCAATCTGATCCCAATACAGCGGAGTACTGCACTTCCGACCATACAGGGCCTTGAAAGGAGACTTCTTCAGACTGGCCTGATAGCTGTTGTTATACGAAAACTCTGCATACGGCAGGCATTTATCCCAGCTGGTACCATACTGAATAGCGCAGGCTCGAAGCATATCCTCCAACACTTGGTTGGTCCTCTGTGTCTGCCCATCTGTCTGAGGATGGTAAGCGGTACTGAAGCACAGCTTCGTATCCAACGAATCATGCAACTGCTCCCAGAACCGTGAAGTGAACTGAGATCCTCTATCAGATATGATCTTCTTTGGAACACCATGCAAACAGACTATTCTGGAGATGTACAACTCTGCGAGTCTAGCACCGGAGTAAGTAGTGTTCACCGGAATGAAGTGGGCAACCTTCGTCAACCGATCCACTACTACCCATATAGAGTTGTACCCTTTCTGAGTACGGGGCAATCCAACGATGAAGTCCATAGTGATCTCCTCCCATTTCCACTCTGGAATCTTCAACGGCTGCAATAACCCCGCTGGCCTCTGATGCTCTGCCTTGACACGCTGACAAGTGTCACAGATAGCCACGTACTCCGCAACTGAGCGCTTCATCCCATACCACCAGAATCATTCCTTGAGATCATAATACATCTTCGTGCTGCCCGGATGAATGGAATATGCCGTATCATGAGCCTCACACAATATCAGCTTCCTGAGGTCATTCACATCCGGCACACATATACGACCCTTGTACCACAAGGTACCCTGATCATCCTCTCTGAAATGAGGTGCCTTGCCAATCTTGAGCAGTTCACGGATCTCCTGCAGCTTCTTATCTTCTTTCTGATGCTGCCTGATCTCTGCCTCTAGGGTGGGTTCTGCCTCGAATGATGTACCCGAGGTGTAATGCAAGAAACCCAGACTCAACTGCTCAAACTCCTCGCATAACTCCTGAGGCATCTGAAAAGCCACGGCCATGTTAACATAGCTCTTCCTGCTCAGAGCATCTGCTACAACATTGGCCTTGCCCGGATGATAGTGAATCTCCAGGTCATAATCCTTGACTAACTCTAGCCATCTTCTCTGTCGCATGTTCAGCTCATTCTGAGTGAAAATATACTTGAGGCTCTTGTGATCGGTGTAAATGTCACAACTCTGCCCAAACAAGTAATGCCTCCATATCTTCAGAGCATGCACAACTACGGCTAACTCCAGATCATGAGTGGGATAATTCAGCTCGTGCCGGCGCAACTGCCACGAAGCATAAGCTATCACTCTGCCTTCCTGCATCAGGACGCAACCAAGACCATCCCTCGAAGCATCACAATACACTGTGAACCTCTTGCTCTGGTCGGGCAGAGTAAGGACTGGCGCCGTAGTTAACCTCTTCTTCAGCTCATCGAAGGCCATCTGACGCTCGTCAGTCCAAGAGAAATCCACACCCTTCTCTAACAAGGAAGTCAAAGGCTTCGCAATCTTGGAGAAATTCTCAATGAACCTCCGATAATATCCTGCTAGGCCTAGAAAAGAGCGGACTTCCTTCACCGTCTGTGGTACCACCCAGTCAAGCACATCCTTCACCTTTCTGGAGTCCACAGCAATACCTCCTTTGGAGATGATGTGACCGAGGAATGGGACCTCGTCAATCCAGAATTCGCACTTGCTGAGCTTGGCATACAGCTTGTGCTCTCTGAGCCTCTGCAACACCAGCCTCAGATGCTTCTCATGCTCTGCTTCTGACTTGGAATATATCAGGATATCATCGAATATCACCACAAAAGTGTCCAGATAATCCATGAAAACCTTGTTCATCAGATGCATGAAGAAAGCCGGAGCATTGGTCAAGCCAAAAGACATGACCGTATACTCGTAAAGCCCATACTTGCAGGTAAATGCCGTCTTCGGAATATCCTCAGAACGAATCTTCAGCTGGTGATAACCCGAACGTAGATCAATCTTTGAGAATACACAAGCACCCTGAAGCTGATCAAAAAGATCCTCGATGCGAGGCAATGGATGCTTGTTCTTGATAGTGACTGCATTCAGATCCCGATAATCGATGCACATTCTCTTCGCTCCATCCTTCTTCTCTACGAGCAATACAGGAAAAGACCAAGGAGAGAAACTGCGATGGATATAGCCCTTGGCTAGCAACTTGTCGATGGTCTTCTTAACTTCCTCATGCTCAACGGGTGCCATACGATAGGGTCGCTTAGCAATAGGAGCTGTGCCAGGCAAGAGATCAATAGAAAACTCAATGTCGCGATCAGGCGGCATACCTGGCAAATCATCCGGAAAGACATCCGAGAATTCGGACACCACGCGAATACCATCCGTGGGTCTAGCCTCCATCTGATGAAGAAATCCAGAAGGTTCTGTAGCACCGACAGTGACCTCCTGACCATCCGGTGCTGACAAGTGGACAGTCCTCTGAGCACAATCTATCCGGACTCCCCACTTAGCAAGAGTCTCCATCCCGAGGATCACATCAATGCCCTTGGTGTCTAGCACCATAAGATTTGCACTGAAATCTACCCCCCTTATGGCCACACTGACTCTGGGACAAAAGACATGAGATCTCAACTGCCCTCCCGGTGATGATACTAACATGCACCTCTTTAATGTGCTAGTAGGAATGCCATGATGCTTAACAAAAGACTGGGTGATGAAAGAATGCGTAGCACCAGTATCAAAAAGCACTGTAGCAGGATGGGTGTTGACCATAAACGTACCAATAACCACGTTAGGAGCCTCGGCCGCTGACTCGGCCGTCACATGGTTCACCCTGCCCTGAGCTGGGGCCTTGGGCGGTGCTGCACGCCCTTGCTGTCCTGCCTGTACCTTCCGAGGGCAGACGTTGGCGTAGTGCCCCGGCTCGCCACAGTGGAAGCACACTCGAGGAAGTGCAGCGGCCTGCTGCCCAGGAGGAGGAGTAGGCAATCCCTGCCTCGGAGCTGGTGGAGCCAGAGGCGCTGGAAGCCTCTGACCCTATCCTGCCTGCTGCTGGGGACAAGGAGGAAACTGCTGCCGCTGCTGGTACTGTTGGGCAGCCTCTGCTGCTGCTGCTGTGGATGCTGATATCAGGAACGAGTGTTGCTGCCCAACGAGGATGGAACCATCTTCCTCTTCTTGTCCTCAATCTCCCGGCGCTTGCGCTCGGTGTTGAGGGTAGCATCAACCAGCTGGTTGAAGTTGTCGAAGCGGTGGTTCAGCAGCGCATACTGGATGTGATCATCCAGTCCCTCCTTGAAATACTCCTTCTTGTCGCTATCACGGGCGACGTCAGCAGGGGCATAACGGGCCAGCTGAAGGAAACGGTCACGGTACTCCGTCACCGTCATCGATCCCTGAAATGACAAACACAGATAACAAGGAATAGAAATTGCTCAATATGCCAGGCTTACGAAAAGGTCAAGGATAGATCGAAGCTCAAAAGAAGTTGCAAAGAATTCCATTCAATTTTACCTGCTTAAGGGCACGGAACTCCTTCTGCTTCATCTTCATGATCCCCTCAGGAATATGGTGGTTCCTGAAGCGCTCACGGAACTGGACCCAGGTGAGAGAGTCGCGGTCCTGAGCCGGGTAGGACTCCCACCAGTCAAGAGCTAAGCCTCGCAGCTGCCCTGCTGCGTACAGAACCCGCTCCCGGTCGTCGCACTGAGCAACAACCAGCTGGCGCTCCACCGAACGAAGCCAGTCGTCCGCCTGGAGAGGGTCCATGGCGTGAGAGAAGGTCGGAGGATGACCTCTCAGGAAATCCGCACGCCTGTCACAGGGCTGAGGCGGCGGAGGAGGCGGTGGCTGAGCGTGGATCTGCTGCAGAGCCTGAACGGTGTTGTTCAGGGTCGCCATCATCTGCATCTGGAGCTGGAAGAACTGCTCCGGGGTTAGTGGTGGCGGCATCGGTAGCGGCTGACCAGTACTCTGGTTGTTCTACTCCTGCTGGTCAGAACCGAAACCGGTGCGTCGGGTGTTCACCATCTGATTGCAACAGATGAAATTTATGAGAACGAGAGATTGTGCAGCTGCGGAAATGAAACTTCGGAAGGATATGACAGAGAGAAAGAAATATAGGTTTTACCCCAACGTTCTAACTCAATTTTATCATTTAGTTCAAGTTGTGTTAGGGTCGATTTGCATGCACAAGTTCAACTACTAGACTATGCAATCAACCAAAAATCCAAATCAAACACTTGCACAATAACAAGCATTCAATATTCATAACTTAGTCGAGTTTTTCACACTACTCGACCAACACCCGCGTTCTAGCGTATTTTCGTTGGGATAGCTTAAACTTATAGCTTACAGGGTTAGACACTCAGGCCAACGTCTACGGAAAACTCAAGCTATTTCTCAGAAGAGACAGAAGAGAGATAGCAAATCAAGGACTTAAGACTCAAGGAACAGAAGTAGGAAATGATGTTTGAAGATTTGCGGAAGCAAGGCAAGAGAAAAGAAGTCCTAAACTCATCCAATTCTATCTAGGCTTCGTCCTACAGTCGATATGGCTCTGATACCAATCCTGTCACACCCGATTTATAAAGAACATAAATCGAGCAATTATATATGCGCCAGGATCAAGTCACGCATATATACAACAGAATCATCAAGATATCACAACACATATCAAGAATAACATTAATATAAATCGTAAGTGAATTATTTTATTACAACCGAATCAAGAATCGGTTCAAGAGTTGCGGAAGCGTAAAAGAGATACATGTAGAGCTGGGCGCCACAGGGACATCGACTGGGAGACAACCGCCTAGAAGTCGTCAAAGCCGCTGATGTAATCCTCCACGTTGCCGGGCACTGAGCAGCAGTCGAAGGTATCCAAGAGAACAGAAAAGTAGAGAGGCAAGTGTGAGTACAAACTCGTACTCAACAAGCATAACACAAACTATGAGGCTCTAAGGTTGGCTGACTCAACTGCATTAGCTTTTAGTCTTGGCAAATTTTATTAAAACTATTTACTACAAATGGATGAGTTACCATAAACCCGAATTGCATAATAAATTAATCAATATTAATTAAGAACTACTGAGAACCATCCGAACCAAAACCACCCGGGGAACCTCCCTAATCAAAGGTTGATAACCCCACTAATCAAAAGGAAGATCTGGGCCGCTCAAGACCGTCCCATTCCAGTCTTGTTGTTGCGCGGTTGACCCAGGTTGTCGCTCTATGAACCGGTCCTTATGGAGAGTGGCCAACCAAGCACTAAGCACCATGTTGGCCCCCTAAACCATGTTTCGAACAAAACCTCTTTTACGGAGACGTGAGCCGCTCAAGCGCACAGCACCGAGGGCCACTCTTAGAGTTTAGTTGCATAAACCATTAATCAAATTTAATTAAAAAGGACCAACATATGTGTGAGAGCGCAGCACCTAGCACAACTAACCACAAATGCAACCCAAGGTAAAATATAAAGGATAAGGTGGCTAGGAAATCCTTATAGGCATACAGAATTAAAATGCAGTATGAAATTGTATTAAAAAGTGATAGGAGGTTCATGTTATACTTGCCTTCCTCGAAACTCTCCTGCTGCTGCTCAAACTGCTCAGAAGATGGCGGCTCCTGGTACTGGTCCAAAGGCTCCGCGTCTACTCACAATCGCAACACCAAAACATGGTCCAGCACATACACATACATGCAAATGAGAACAAAATATAAGAAACAGTACAACATTACATAGAAAGAGCACACAAAACTATGCTAGAACTATTCTACGCGTTACAACGATCGCGTGGATATAGAGAACACCTAAAACGGAGCTAGAACGCGAAAACTACGCTCGAAACAAGATCCAGGGACCTATCTGCGAGAAAAAACTGAGCCACAGGGGGTTCTGGACAAAACCAGGGGTCTAGGTGCAAAAACCAGAGAGATCCAAGGGCTAACGCGCTAAAACAGCTGGGCTGGACTTCGAACCTCAAATTTGGAAAGTTCAAGGGGGTTCGTGCAAGAAACAGGGCTAAACTGCAATTATTATTGAACTGAAGTGGACCGCGGGTTTATTTCGGTAAAGTGCAGGGGCTCTTTAGAAAAGTTACCAGCGCTGACCGGTATACTGCTCCTTTGACTCGCGCGCGGGACTGATTTGGGCCACTGGATCTACATCGGACGGCTCAGGGCGCGGGGGTCGCGAGGGGGCAACGGCGCTGGTCACCGGAGAAGAAAAGGCCGCGGCGGCGCGGCTCGGGGGCTCGCCGGAGACATGCGATCACGCGTTCCCGGGGACAATTCACGACGAGATCAAGCCCAGGAGGCTTAGCACGACACGGGGAACCTAGCTGGGCACTTGCAGAGGTGAACTTGAGCTCGGTTAGGGTGGAACGACGGTGAGGGCGGCTCGGGACGGCGGATAACGCCAGTGAGCGGCGTTGCGGGCGCTACGGGTAGCTAGAGACTACAACATCTGGTGCAAAAGGACCAGGGAGAGAAGTCGAAGCTCACCGAGGGGTTGTGGAGGCCGAAGCTGCGACGGAGGAAGGAAGACGACGACGACTGGCGGCGGAGGGGATCAGGCTCTCGCGGAAAGGGGTGGTGCAGGGGCGATCCAAGCTGATGATCACCTTGGACCGGCTCAAGGGGTCCCTACGGAGGTGTACAAGGGTCAGCACGGCCAAGGGCCCGACGACGGCGAGCAATCGAGGTGGCAGAGGCCATTATCGACGCACAAGCTTGACTCGATTCCCAGTGAAGCAGACGCTCACGGCTCAATTGCCAGCTGGGGGAGGTTCTAGACGACGAGGCGGATCTATTGCGTGGGTTGTGGTGGCCTGGGACGCGGCGGAGCGGCCTGACCACGGGGAGGCCGAGGTGACCGGAGCGGAGGAAGAGAGGGGGCGGCGGTGCTGGAGGTCTTCGGGGCGACGCAGGGCTAGGGTTAGGGTTCTGGGGCTCAGGAGTCTCCTTTTGTAGGGCGGCGGCGCTACCTTGGCGTGCGGGCCCGGGGCAGAGGAGGTCGCCGGGGATCTCAGGGGCCGTTGCGCGCCGGGGAAGAAGAGGGGAAGGGGGAGGACGGCGCTGGCAGGTGGGGACGGCGGGTCAGAGGGAGAGAAGGAGAGAAGGCGCGCCTGGGCTGGCTGCTGGGCCATGGAGGAATAAAGAGAGAGGGGAAAGAGATGGGCCGTGAGGGAAGGGCCGGCCCAAGAGCTTTTGCTGCCTTCTTTTGCTTCTTCTTTTTCCTTTTCTTTTCCCACACTTAACCATTCAAACAATTCTATTTGAATTCAAATGAATTTGAATTCAAACCCTATACACTCCACACAAATAAAACCAATGCTCCAGCATGAATGCACAAACAAGTTGATCCTATAATAAATTTTAATTACTTGCGTTATAAAATTACTTTAATGCAAGGTAAATTAGAGAAAACCCTGAAAATTTTATTTAAGCCCAAACAAATTCATTAAAATTAGGGAAAATTACATTAGGGTGTTACAAACCAGCTGGGATAAATGCTTGCCATTTGAAGAGTTTTCGTACAACAACAGCTATCAGGCCAGTCTGAAGAAATCTCCTTTTGAGGCCCTGTACGGCCGAAAGTGCAGAACTCCGCTGTATTGGGATCAGATTGGCGAGAGGCACGTGTTCGGTCCAGATATTGTTGAAGAGACAGAACGGTTGGTGCAGCAGGTACGAGAGAATCTGAGGGTCGCTCAGACTCGTCAGAAGAGCTATGCGGATGTGCGTCGTCGGGATCTGACCTTTGCAGTGGATGATCATGTGTATCTGAAGGTCTTGCCGATGAGGGGAATCCGCGGGTTTAATGTGAAGGGGAAGTTAGCCCCTAGATACATTGGTCCATTCAAGGTGTTGGAACAGAAAGGTGAGGTGGCATATCGTTTGGAGTTACCTCCCGATCTCTCAGGAGTGCATGATGTCTTCCTGTATCTCAGCTGAAGAAGTGCTTGAGGGTGCCAGAAGAGCAAGCACCGTTGGAGGGGTTGGAAGTGCAGGAGGATCTGACCTATACCGAGCATCCGGTGAAGATTCTGGAGATGTCCGAGAGAGTTACCACGAACAAGAAGATCAAGATGTGCCGTGTTCAGTGGAGCCATCACACAGAGGCTGAGGCTACTTGGGAGCGAGAAGATGAGCTGAGGAAGACATATCCCGATCTCTTTGCTAGCAAGCCTATTCGAATCTCAGGACGAGATTCCTGTAAGGGGGGTAGGTTTGTAACACCCTAATGTAAATTTCCTAATTTTTAATAAATTTATTTTGGCTTAAATAAAATTTCTAAGGTTTTTCTTGATTTAGTTTGCATTTAAATTAATTTTATACCACAAGTAATTAAAATTTATTTTAGGTTCAACATGCTGGTGCATCTCTTTTGTTTGTTTGAATGGTTAAGTTTGAATTCAAATCTCATGTGAATTCAAATAGAATTGAGTTAGTTTGAAAAAGAAAAGAGAAGGAGATTAGGGAAAAGAAATTAGCCCAGCCCGGCAGCCCATCCCTCTTTCCCTCTCTCCTAACCCGCAACCCATCCCTTCCTCCTTCCTCTTGGGCCGGCTTCCTTCCCCGCGCGGCCCACTTCCCTCTTTCCCTTTTCTCTCTTTTCCCAGCGGGCCAGCAGCCACCCTCGGCCCAAGTCAACAGCTCGAGCCGCGCCTCCTCTCTCTCTCTTTCGTTCTCTGACGGCCGGGACCCGCCTGTCGGCGCTTCTCCCCCAGCCCGAGCGCTCCCTCTCTCTCTGGTCGCTCGGTCCCGAATGTCAGCGCCCCGGCTCCTCTCTCCTTCCTTCTACCCCGCGCACCGGCCACCCAAAATCTCTGGCAAGCCCTAGCGCCGGGCCCGCACGCCGAGATCCCCTGCCCGGCCTTTATCTGGATTCCGCGGACCCCCCTGCACCTTATCTCCTACCCGTGGCAGCCGCCTTGAGCCCTAGCGCCGCCGCTCTCCTGCTCCGCCACATCGCCTCTCCTGCACCGCCGTGGACTAGCCGCTCCCCCGCACCCTCGACCCAGCTGAGCTCCGCAGCAGCTCCGCCTCATCACCTGGAAGCTCCGCAGGAACCCCCCGAGGTGATCCAAGGAGCCCAGCACCTCGAAGCACCCTGCGTCGACCTTCCCCATGAGCACCGATCGTCTCCGCCGCTTGCCCTTTGTCGCCGGCCATCCTCCGCCGCGCTCCAGCCCACCTCAAGCCCTCGGTGAGCACCAGTATGCCTCCCTTCCCCTTTTGCGCTGGTTGTGGTAGATCTTAGGTCGTCCCAGCGGCCAGAACACCGCACGCCGGCGGGCGCCGCCGTGCAGATCCGCGCCGCCGTCGTTTCCTCCTTCCCGAGCCTTCCCAAGCACCGCAGTAGCCCCAGGTGGATCACGCATGCTGCGCTGAACCTCCCAGACCCAAGCTCGAGTAGTTTTGACCCCCGGAGCACCGAGATCGCCCAGCTCCAACGAACTTCCGCTGCGGGAGCTGTCTCCGGCGAACAATCGCCGCCACCCCGCGCCCCAAACCCCGCGAGCCGTCCGATTCGCAGCCAGCGCTCCCGATTAGATCCAAACCCCAGTAGGGTGGGAGCCCTCAGATCCAGATCCGGTGGACCAGACTCCCCGATACCGGTTCGGCTTCGTTTTAAATCTGAGCCATCATTTTGGAATCCAGCGGTCGGGAATGGATCAAGAGTAGATCGGGTCCGGAGCGTAGGATCAAGATCCAACGGCTGAGACGCGTAGATACCGCTTTGCGGGTAGGATTAGATCTGAGCCATTAGATTGAGATCCGGTGGCCCAGATTTAAAGATACCGCTTCAACCTGCCAGTTTTGCTAAAGAGCCCATGTGTTTTCCGGGAATCAACCCGCAGTCCACCCCTAGTTCAAAAGTAATTACAGTTAGGTCCTGTTTTTAAGGTTTAGGCCCCTGAGATTACTAGAATTAGTACCCGCCGTCCATGCCTTGTGTTTTTTGCATGTTAGACCCTAAGTCTAACCTTTAATTAGCTTTAAGCCCTTAGTTTTTGCATAGAAGCCCTGGAACTTCTGTTTTCTTACGGTTAAGTCCCTGGATCCTATTTTAACCCTAGTTTTCGCATCTTAGCTCCGTTTTAGGTGATTTTCACGCTCACGCGATCGTTGTAACGCGTAGAATAGCTTTAGCTTAGTTTTGTGTGCTGTTTTATTGTATTGTTGTACTTTTCTTATCTTTTGCCCTTGTTTGCATGTATGTGCTTATGTGGACCATGTTTGGACGTTTCGTTCGTGAGTAGACGTTGAGCCATCGAAAGAGTACCAAGAGCCACCTTCTTCAGAGCCCTTTGAGCAGCAGCAGGAGAACTTTGAGGAAGGCAAGTATAACATGAATATCCTATCACTTTTAAATACAATTTCATACTGTATTTTAATTCTGTATGCCTATAAGGACTTCCTAGCCACCTTATCCTTTATATAATACCTTGGGTTGCATTTTGGTTAGTTGTGCTAGGTGCTGCGCTCTCACATATAATGGTCCTTTGTAATCAAATTTGATTAATGGTATATGCAACTTGATTCTGAGAGTGGCCCTCTGTGCTGTGTGCTTGAGTGGCTCACGTCTCCTTAAAATATGTTTTTGTTAGAAATATGGTTTAGGGGGCCAGCACGGTGCTTAGTGCTTGGTTGGCCACTCTCCCTAAGGACCGGTTCATAGAGCGACAAACTGGGACAACCGCGCAACCACAAGACTGGAATGGGATGGTCTTGACTTACTAATTAGGTCATTATGGTTTGGGAGTAACTTACCTGCAGGGCAAGAGGGGTGGTAAGCTTCAATGGTCCCTGCTCCTCCGGCTTGGTCTGTGCTGTGTGCTTGTACCCCCGTGAGGTGGGCCCCATCGTCGCTGATCCAGAAACCTTAGCGGTTACACCTTACTAACGTGATCCTTTGTAATGGTCTCGTAGTGCGCTTGCTAGTCATCTCACCTAAGGAAGTGTGATGAACCACTAGCGTAGCTCACGACTTGTGGGTAAAGTTGGGCAACCTCTCGAGAGTGTAAAACTGGTATACTAACCGTGCTCACGGTCATGAGCGGCCAGATCCTCCGTCTGATTAGTGGGGTTTACCTTTGGTGGTTTTGGCTTGGTTTTCAGTAGACTCATGGTTAATCTTGATTAATTATTATGTAATCTTGGGTTATGGTCATTCATCCACTTGTAGTAAATAGCTTTAATAAATTTGCCAAGATTAAAAGCTAATGCAGTTGAGTCAGCTAACCTTAGAGCCTCATAATTCGTGTTATACTTGTTGAGTACAAGTTGTGTACTCACACTTGCCTCCTCTACTCTTCTGTTCTCTTTGGGTTATCTTCGACTGCTGCTCAGTACCAGGCAACGTGGAGGACTACATCAGCGGACTCGTTGATTTCTAGGCGTTGTCTCCCAGCCAACATCCCTGTGGCGCCCTGTTCTTCATGTATTCATTTTACGCTTCCACATTCCTTGAACTGATTCTTGATTCAGTTGTAATAAAGATATTCATTTATGATTTATACGCTTTTATTTCGAGATACGTGTTGTGATATCTTGATGATTCTGTTGTATATATGCGTGACTTGATCCTGGTGCATATATGATTGCTCGATTTATGTTCTTATAAATCGGGTGTGACAGTATCGAAACTCGTGCCTTGAGAGAGAAAGTGTGTTCTGATCCACCAGTGATGTTCAGGTCAATATAATTCTTATTAGCTTTGGAACCCTGCTGGTCCTTGCTCAATGATGTTGGCCCAGCCCTAGCTCACTCTCACTCTCTCACGAGGGGAACGCGAGGAAGAAGATGAACAGTGGGTTTTCCAGCGACTAACGCCGCGGAGCCAATTAACAGTGGGTTTTCAGCTGAACCGCTGTCTGAAGTCTGTCGTGCCATACCATCCATAGGAATATCTTGATTTTCAGCAGCAGTTTGGAGTTCCAGACATCACATTCCTGAGATCAGTGCAGCCAGGATCTACCATAAACCTATACATGGATCTAGCAGAGTACTCCCCTTTTTTGTCAAGCCTCCACACCACCTTGTCACATTCATCATTCAGCTCCACCGCCTCTAATTCCTGTTGCAGTAACCCAAGTTCCTCTCTCTCTACTTGCCCCAGCTGCCTTCTAAAAGACCTCCAGAGATAACCTCCTCCACTGAGACCTCCTGCTCCCTGCAGATCCTAAAAAGGTTAGGGAATCTCAGATCCAAAGAGCAGTGCCCCCCTCCAACAATCAAGCCAAAACCTCATGTTTGTCCCATCCCCTATTAACATTTCTCCGCCAAACTTGTACCATTCCTTTACTTTTAGCAAACCTGCCCAAAAGAAAGCACTCCCTCTAAATGTTTTTTGATACATGCTTCGCTGGCCCAGGTACTTCTTCCACAAGAGCCTGATGCAAAGGTTGTCATCTCCACTTTCAATTCTGTACAGCCATTTAGCTAGAAGGGCTGTATTCATTGCTCTAGTCTCCAAGAAGCCTAGACCGCCAAATTCTTTTGGGGTACATGGACCCTCCCATTTCACCATGCAATACTTTTTCTTCTTCCCCGCACCCTGCCAGAAAAACCGGGCCTTGACAGTATCCATATTCTGATGGTTCCCTTCATACAGTAAATAAAACACCATGATATATATTGATGAGGACATCACTAATATGGATACGACCATATTAGTAAGTGCCTTCTTGCTCAAAGGTGAATCAAATCTATATGAAGATTAAATTTGATACATTTCAACAATTAATGTTGCACTATGATTTCTATGCATTCTTATTTTCAGAATTACTCGACTGGATAAAGCCGTGTGTGGAAATTATATGGAAAATATGGAGGATCAAAGGAATTGATTGGGGACCAAGCCCAAATCTTTCCAATATTCTCCACCAGGCCATCACATCACTTTTGGTGCATGGAAAGAAAGAGTCCAAATCCAACACGTTTTGGATGTTGGATTCGGACTGCAGGATAGAACCAAGTTTTAACGGCTGCCACGACTTCATACAGATTCCGATAGGGGCGTTCTTGGACTTCACGGAAAGTTTATCAAGTTTACTTTCAAACCAATCTAGGCTCACGTCCATATCTTTTTGGAGTTGGCCCAAGTCATTGTTTTTGTTCATGGATATTTTTCTGTACCGGTGCTGCGTCATCTTATTTTGGCCCAATGGATCGTGTACCAAGTTTGGATCCATTAGGGATGCTCCTAGGGTTGGAGCACGACTGCAGCATCCCTGTGGTCACCCTCCCACGTTCATATACCTCCATAGCCGCCACAAACAGATTGGGTTTTGTTTTGTTGAAAGTTTAGTCATTGCTACTTGCTTGTAAACGTGTGTGTCGGCTAGACCATCCGTTCTACTCGATTCAGAACCCCACCTTTATGATTTCAGAGTGGTTGTTATCTCCATATTTGCAATTGAGTTGCTTGTTCTACTTATTCTTGCTTATTCTTCAATTGTTTGCAGGACGAGTGCCCTAGCGGTCGGGTGTTGCGCTCCACAAGATCGCAGCATCCATTGGAGGTGGTGTATTGGTTGCTAAGGCGCAGCATCCTTGGAAGGCTTTAGTCAGGCCGTGAACATCATCTCCATCCATCAATCGAGTTATCCATCCACTCTCACTGAAAGATCGGGAACAAACCCTAGCGAGTTCACATCAGTTGGTAATCAGAGCAAGATTGTTCGGTGAGAGACTTCCAATCCTTCGCTATTTTTAATCCCTATTGTCCAGAAAGCCAAAAAGAATTTTAGTAGATTAGTTTGCCTGCAATTCCTATAGACCTTTTGAGCCTGTTACTTGAACAGTTTAGCTAGGGCTCTTGAGTCTTCGATTGGATCAGTTGCGTTGAGTTGCTGGTCTTAGTTTAGTCGTTTGGAGTTTCGAGTTCTTGTCACCTTATTTTGTTTCGGAGTTTCAATTCAACATGGGAAGAAAATTGTTGTAGTTTCTGTGTTGGGTCTCCGATTTGGGAGTTTTAAAACAATCTAGAAAGCTTAACTCGTGTTCTCTCAAACGGATCTGGCCTTGGTCACAAACTCCTTCTGAGCGCTCCATAATCGTCTTGGAGATTTGCGCATCTAGTTGTCTGAAACAAGATTTGTCAATCTGAATTGTTAGAGGTTGTATGCAATAATCCTTTTATTTGGGTTGTCAAATAAAAGATTTTAGTCCCCTAAAAAAAGAAAAAACAAAATAAAAAAGAAAAGAAAAGACAAAAGAAGAAGAGAAAAGAAAAAAAGAAAGGGGTTGTTATTTGTGTTTCTGTTTTGGTTCCGGTGGTGTGTTTTGACTTTCTTTGTGTCCAGACTCATGCCTCTAGCATGGTCTAGGCTAGGACCAGCACAGTACCGCCGTTGAACGATTACCCAGCTTGCTTTTGTGACTAATGTGGTGCTAGTATTTCCTTGTGCTTCTTTTTTTTACCCACCTACAGTTCCACATATCCAACTACAGCTCGATAGGTGTTGTTGCTGCAGCACCGATACACTTCTTTCCAGGTACTTGACTTGTTGGTTGCCAACATGTCTTGTTTTAGCTTGCTAAGAACTTATAAGAGCTTATTTTAAACAAGTTGAGTTTGAGATATTTAGAATCGACACATCCTAGTAGTTGATAGGAGGATACATATTATTTTTATGTTTCTTATTTTCTACTAATCATGGCCGGCGATCCGGAGATTTTTGAGCTAATGAAACTACACCTTCAGATTCAGGATATCATTCAACTTCACTCTTGTTATAATTGATACGCAGCCCAGACATCTCTTCGAAGCAGAACAGCAGGAATTTCACCATGGCCAAATTCTCCTCATCATTAGCTAAGAAAAGGATCGTGTCATCCGCGTACTGTAGGTGTGTCAAACCCCCCTCCACTAAGTCTGGTACCAAGCCAATGATCACATTATTCTCTCTAGCATGATTCAACATCCCCTTGCCTCAGGCCTTTGTAGCTCCTGAAATAGTCTCCTCTCTCTCCATTTAAGTTGATTGCTACCCTCCCCCCACTGACAGCAGACATAATCCACCTATTCCATTTTGCAGGGAAGTTTTTCCTTTCTAGGAATTCGCCCAAAAAACTCCAGCTAACTTTGCCGTAGTCTTTTTTGAAGTCGAGTTTCAGGATAATCCCTTGTTTCTTCTTACTTCTGAGCTCATGCAGAACCTCATGCAAAATCAAGACCCCGTCCAGAATGTACCTACCCGGTATAAAAGCTGTTTGACTCTCACCAATGACCCTTGCCTTTTGTCAATCTCATTGTTAACACTTTGGTTATAATCTCAAATATGACATTCAAAAGGCAGATTGGCCTAAACTGCTTTATGTTCACAGCCCCTTTGATCTTGGGTATAAGAGTGATAACTCCATAGTTTAGTCTATCTAGATCCAACTCCCCCTTATGCAGTTTGGATAACATCTCTAGGATGTCTAGTTTGCACATTTCCCAGAATTCTTTGGAAAATATTGCAAAGAACCCATCAGGACCAGGGGCTCGCTCAGATTTCATTTCCTTAACAGCCTGCTCTAGCTCCATCATGGTGAAGTCCTTAACTAGGGCCTCAATCTCTTCATCTCCAACTCAACCCTCAGCCGACAAGAAACTATTATGTAGATGTATCCTTGAGGGGTCCTCACTCCCAAAGAGCATCTTATAGTAATCTGTAATATGCTTCTTGAGTTGTTCTGTCTCAGTAATTATAGCATCCCCATCCTCCAAACTCTTTATCATGCATTTCCTTTTTCTGCCATTTGCCAACCCATGGAAGTATCCCATATTGGCATCCCCTTTTAGTAGCCAAGTTTCCCCTCCTCTTTTCCTCCAGAAGATCTCCTCTGCTTCCAGTTTATATCAAGCATCCCACTCTGTTGCACTCAGTTCTCTCAAGTTTGACTCCTCATCAAGCTTGCTGATGTTCAGCAGCAAAACCTGCTTCTTTTGTTTGACTTCTCCCCCTATGTTTGCCCCCCAACCTCGCAAGGCCCTCCTCAGTTTATAGGCAACTTCATTCCAGTGATCTAGAATATATTCTTCCTGTCGTTTTGGCCACTTAGAGATAAGCCAGCTTTTGAAACTGTCATGAGATAGCTAGGATGGCTCAAACCAAAAAGTAGATGATCTCACTCTCTCATGTTCTCCTGACTCCACCAAAAGAGCACTGTGGTCAGACCCAATCCTTGTGATTGTTTGTAGAGAAAGAAGTGGGTAGGTTCTTTCACAATCATTTGAAACTAGGACCCTATCTAAAATCACTCTAACCGGAAACTCTTGTTTATTACTCCAGGTATAGATACCCATAGATCAGTGTAGTTCCCTCAACTCATCTTTCGCAATGAAATTATTGAACGAGTTCATCCATCTTACTGCCACATTACCAGATGATTTTTCTTCCCTAGATCGAATAAGGTTAAAATCTCCACCAATCATGATAGCATCCAGACCCTCTTCCACCACACTATATAATTCTTGCAGGAAGAGTGACTTTCTATTGTCTTCGACCGAGCTGTAGACGTTAACCAGCTCCCAACACGAGCCAGAATCTTTTTCCTTCACCCTGAAAGTCTAAGAGAATTCCCCCGCTGCTCTGATAAGATGTCAAACCTGTCCTCATTTATACCCAGCAACAACCCTCCAGAATGGCCCTTTGCAGGGAGCCAGCTCTAGCAAAATTGCCTGCCTCCACTCAAACCATTTAACTCTCTGTTAGTGAACTTCTCTTTAATGGTTTCCTGTAAACAAGCTCCATCTACCTTATACCTCCTCATCATCTCCACTATCTGTGTCCTCCTTCCCTTAGCACCAAACCCCCTAATATTCTAGAAAAGGATCCTCATCAAGAAACAGCAAGTGATTGTGCCCCCTTTCCAGTTTCAGGGTTACCACTTGCGGCAACTTCTGGGAGGGGGATATTGTCTTCCTCTAGAAATTCCTCCACTAACCTAATATGTTCCTCATTGAATGTTTTTTCTTCTTCCTCCATTTCCACCTCCACAATCTCATTGGCACTGGTGCTCTCTTTCCCAAAATTAACCGCTGCAGCTGCTAAAGCCGCCTGAGCAGCCTCTTTGGCTTTCAGAGTATCAACCATCTTGTCAATGTTAGCATCATTGTCACCCAAAACCACTTTGCAAACAGCAGCAGCTTTATCTAATTTAGCATTATCAACCTTACTAAAAAAAGAAAACTTAGAAGTATTACTTTCGTAGTTGTGTAACTGTTGAGTTCTTTTTTCAGCTCTGATGGGGATAGGAGTGTCATTCCCCTTAGCTCTTGAACCAGCCCTGGTGTGGACCGTAGAAAGCCCCTCCACCTGTTCTGTTCCTCCTAGCAGATCAGCTTGAGTTAAATCCATCTCCACTGATAACTCTGATTGTTGACTGCTTCCAAAGTCCTTGTTGAGCCCCCCTTCATCCTAAGAAGATAAGCCAGCTGCAGAATGCTCAACCTCAATAGCTTCATGCAGTTCCTGAGATGTCTGCCATTCCAGCTCCACTGCCATATCTGCTTCAGCACCTGGGTGTGCAAAAAGCTTTGGCCTGTCCACCATAAACAGATTGTTTAGCACCTGCTCCTTGATCTCAGCATTATAAGCTTGGGTTTTTTGATCCAGCACTGGCTCACCCCCAAGCTAACCCTTCCTCTCCACAGCCTCCTCTTGGGGAGTGAACATTAGCCTCTTCCACTTCAAAGCTTCAACAGAAGTAGGGTTCTGCCTGTGATTACCCTTCTCCTTGCTTCCATCTCCAGCTTGGGAGGCTTGACCGCTGCCACTACCCCCCCAGGGTCAAGCCCTTATTTTGCAAATTCTTCTAAGAAAGGACTATAACTATCAGACTTCTCTTCTTCCTCATCTTCATCATCTTTGTCACCTTTGGGTTCAGATGGAGCACTTAGATTTTTGTTATCCACTATGTTTGTCTCCACGACCCAGGTAATATTGTAGCCTAGACCATTTAGACAAACACTACTGGTCCCAGAGACTGCACCTGGATCTTTACACTGAACTTTAACTCTCACATGCCCTTTGCTAGGCAGACTGGTTTTGTCAACTTCCTCAGGGTCTCCAATCAAGAAAGCAATCTCCTCCACAACCTTCTCCTTCCTAGCCCACTGTGGAAACCCAAAAGCTCTGACCCATGCATGTGCTTGTGAGTGAAGCAAAAGACCCCACAGCCAAGTTAGATTTTTCTATTGACACCTTAAAGTCTGTGCTTTTACACTGAAACTCTGTGAATTTGGTAAGCATATTCAAATCAGCCATGGAAGGCACCACAAACTCATACATGCCATTAGCAACTTTCCTTACTTGCCAGTCCCAAGTGGAGCTGATTAGATATCTCAGCTCAGCAGTCACCTTTGAAACAAAACTCACACCTTCTCTAATGATCATCACTGCTGTAATGGGCTTGCTGGTAGAATCTTCCTCATCTAATGGAACATGCATACTGTAAGACATTTGCCCTGGGAGGCCAAAACCACACAGCTTCAAGCCTCTATTCACCTTGACCATTAGGCAATTTTGGGCCATATGTCCTACCTCTTTGCAGTTGTAGCACAATGGCGGATTCTTGCAGTCAAACCGATGGTGTCCCTCTTGGTTGCATCTAAAGCAGATAATAGGCCCATCAGGTTTGTCTCTCTTGTCCCCTTTCCAGTTCACACCCTGACAATGATCCTCCCTCCAACTACCTTGCCCACCAAAAGCGCCACGAGATGGCCCCCTCTCCTGCTCATGAGCTAGCTTGTGTCTAAGATCATTATCACCAAGTTGTCTATTCTCTCCACCATTATCATACAGTCTCTTCTCAGAGCGAAGGAAATCCTCATCATCCCTCCCATAAGAATCCCCTCTACCAATACCAAAAGCTACCTGATGAGGATCAGATGGGTGGAACTCACCCTCTTTGTTGAAGAAAGGCCTCCGGTCTTGATCCCGCTGCCGGAAGCTTGTATTCCTGTCCTGAAAGCGCCGCTCATCTTCTCTTGGGACTTGCTGCACTCTTTGGAAGCCAACTCCACTCTCGCCTGTGCATAACCCTGCTCCATTTGCGTCGTCACCTCCGCGAAGGATCGGTGATCGATTCCCCTCTCCTCCACCCTCCGAATTCGGCGAGCTTGTGCTCCGTATCTCAGGATCTCGCTTTTTTGAGCTAAAACTCCGATTTTTGTCACCTCCAGAATCCTAGATCTCGGGACCCAGAGCCATCGCTCTTTGACTGGGCGAGAGAAGGAGTGGTTGAAAATGTCTTCCGCACAAGTCCCAAAAGTGAATTGTGAGGGTGAGGGTGGGCTACTGGGCCGGCTTCGCTCATGGGCTGAAGGCCCAACAGCGCCATTCGTCTCCCCTGCTTCTGCTGCGTCTCCAGCGGAATCTGGACGCACCGAAGCTTGCATCAATGGTGTGCTCGATCAGCCTGTACCTGCTCTAGTAACTTATCCATCTCCAACGTAATCCTCACCAGCTCCGAAAACACTGAATCCCTTTCACCTGGGCTAGAGAACAACAACTGCTTAATCTCCTCTGCTTGCCTCAGCTTCGCCTGAGCTCTATCCCAATCTGTGATACGACGCCTATTGCTATGAAATTACGGTTCGCAATCCTCCGCCCCAACACCCCGGGTTGCTCTGATCGAAGACAGGCTCCGCATCAGCAATGCTTCCGAGAGCATCGGGAAATCAGCAGGATCCCCCCGGGCACCGCGATTGTCAGTCGCCTACGAGGATCTTTGCCCACACCGGGCTCCTGCTGTAGAACAGGATCCACCCCCCCCCCCCCCGGATCCACCGCCTACCCACTCCTCCACACAGACCCTGCCTTCGACCCCGAGCAATCGCCCCCCACCTCCCCCTGGTGGTGGGGAGGAAGCGCGACGGGGGAAGCACGTCAAGGAGGGAGATCGCTGTCCATCCTCCTACTTTTGGCCAGTGCTGGGGCACGGAAACTGGCGATTGCCGGACTTTCTCACTGTACCCTCTCTCCTTCGTGAGCCTACTCTCAACTTCTGGAGGTCAGTATTATCCTATCCTCATTTGGATATCTCACATGCGTACAACCAGTCAGATCTCCATAAAAGGCGTGATGATGAAATAAATTACCCTGAGCGAGCTTTCGTTCCAATTCAAAACCTTGATTACTGTATCTACAAAATTTTATCCCAATGAAACCCAACCCTTCTCCTTCAAAAATTTCATGCCATGTTACCATTTTTTTCCCTACATGACATGTTAATTAATGAGAATAAAACTCTCATGAAACTTGTTTTGAGAATAGCGTTACATTATTGAGTTTGAGTTGCGTAGCCAGAGATTGACTCTGATTCAGCTTCCAGATGCTGTCGGGGACGACTAGATGTTCAACATTCACCTTATGCTTGCAGGGAACGGCAACATTGGTTTCTCTTACGTGAGCGACTCAAGTATCCATTTCTACTCCAGGACTAGGATGACTGTCCATGGTGAAAGGTGCAGAGGGATGGGTGTTGCATAGGATAGTCGACCTGCTGCTCGCATACTATAGGGCCAGTTTGGGGTAGCTCCCACAGCGGCTCTGCCGGCAGCTCCTGTGGAAGCTGCACTAAATGCCGCGCTGGGTGAAGTGCTTCTACACGGTGGGCGGAGGAGAGCCGGAGCTCTTTTTCTTTTGTTGGACAGGAGGAGCCGGCAGAACCAGAAAAGGTAGCTCCGCCTGCTCCAGCTCCGGCTCCGCCGTAGCGCGGAGCCCTCCCGAATGCGCTCTTAGGTTTCATTCGGGACGCAATGTTCATTCATTAATTTACATAACGTCAGAATGATTTCTAGCCATTGTTGGTGTTTTATCACCACGCCCACTAAGGGATACCTCCGAGATTGTGAGTTTGTAGGTACGGTGTTGCCAAGATCAGGAACTCGAAGGTGCAAAGGAACACAAGGTTTTAGACAGGTTCGGGCCGCTGAAAGCGTAATACCCTATGTCCTGTGTGGTTTGTACTGCCTTTGATGATTATTGTCCCTGAGGTGGTCCCTATCCGCACTTATATAGTTCGGGAGACAAGTTTACTTGTGAGTCCTAGTCGGGTACAACCCAAGGAGTTCTATCCGAGTACTTCTCGGGTAGTATCTTACCGTGTCCGACTAGTCTAACTACTGTACAAGTAATCCTACTGCATTACGAGTAGTTACAACAGATGTAGGGCATGGGCCAAGTCCCATCCTATATCCTAGGAGAAGTGTGCCACGTGGATAGTCACGTGTGCCCGGGTCTGACAAGCCCCCGAGCTCTTTGTAGCCGAGTAGTGCAAGCGTCCGAGTACTTTTGAAGGCATCTTTGAGTTCTCCCAAACTCCACCTTGAAGGTGCCCTTCGAGTACTTCCTTGGCTGCGTCGAGGCTGTGAGATGCTCATGCTCCGAGTAGTTGTCTAGTCTTCTTTATATGGGGTGTGATTAAACTCGCACTCCATATAGAGTAGCCCCTGAGCCTTCGGTTGACTCGTAGAATCAGGCTGAGGGTCAATTTAATCTTGAGTCTTCTATCCTTATCTTCCAGCAGTTTTGAAAAATAAGTCACTGATGACATGTGTCCCGCAGGCCCCGAGCCTTTGAATCCAAATCCCCAAGGTTTTGGAATAAAGGATCCAAAGAATCGTGGCATGCAATATGATAGTGAAGATTTGATGGTAAATGTAAGCAAATTGGTGTAGTAAATTTGAAAACCTCTCTTTTCAGGATGAGTTCCCTAAAAAGATGGTGAAACAAATAACATTCCCAACAAATACCCAAAAGTACCTCTCAAACCATTCTTTGTGCCCTGAGCTAATGGCTAAACAAGACCTCTGGGTAATAAATTGAACAAACCCCTTATTTCGGAATAAAATCCATGAAATAATGGTTAACAAACATATACCCAAGATAAGTCTTAAAAAGCCTCTTGGGTTGGGTATTTGTCAAGTAATTGTACAGCGTTGAGCGTGTAAGCATGAGAGTTGTCCCATGAAACACGTTAACTGCCTTTGACGCATCAAGCCCCCGAGCCAGGAACAAAAGTAGTCGTAGCATAACGGTGACGCTAGCCCCTGAGGCCAGGCATTGAGCAAGTAGCCGATGATGCTTGAACAGTCGATGAAGCCATCTAGTCAGAATCAATCCCGCCTAGGATTGTAGTCAGGACAAGTAGTCGAACAGGTATGGAACTAGTCGTAAACAAGTAAAGTTCTTGTCATGGGAGCAAGGCTCCTTCAATAACATAGTGTACAAATTGAAAACAAGTAATATGTTACTGGAAAATAAGGAAGCAAAGTCCCTTCAGCAAACTTGCACATGATACCGGTCGTAAACCAGTAAAATGGAGTTGTACTGGAAGTATTGGCACAAAAGCCCGTCAGAAACCCAAGAGACTAGTCGAAAAGTAGTAATTAGGAACTGGAATTATGGGAGTTGTACTGGTAGAATCAACCTCTAGGCAAAAAATAGAAGATAGCCCCAGTTGATCAAGGATGAAACCGTTGTAGGTGTTCAATATTCCATGAGTTTGGTACCTCCTGGCCATCCGAGTACTGTAATCGATAAGATCCAGGGCCTGTGACCTTGTACACAATGAAAGGCCATCCGGGTACTGTAATCGATAAGCTTATGAAGCCCTGTATCATCTTGGATTCGTCGAAGAACCATATCTCCAACATTGAAAGAGCGTTGTTGAACGTTTCTGTTGTGGTAACGACGAACTCCTTGTAGGTAGCGGACTGACTGCATCAATGCATTGCATCGGATTTCCTCAATTGAATCAAGTTCAAGATGTCTTGCACTGTCAGCCTTACCTTCTTCAAACATCTCCAGTCATGGAGACTTCCACATCATATCAGCTGGTAATATGGCTTCAGACCCGTATACGAGAAAGAAAGGTGACTGGCCTGTGGCTTTGTTTGGTTGTGTGCGAAGCCCCCAGACTACTAATGAGATCTCATTGATCCACTTGCCGCCATTTTTGTTGTTCTCATCATAAAGTCTTTTCTTCAGTCCATCAAGAATCAAGCCATTGGCGCGCTTAACCTGGCCATTGGCCCGCGGATGAGCCACCGATACATATTTGACTTCAATGGAGCTGCGTTCATAGAAATCCCAGAACTCATGCGAGTGGAAATTGGATCCCAAAACTATGATGATAGTGTTGGGGAAGCCAAAATGGTGTAAGATGTCGCAGATGAAAGTAACCACTCGGTCAGTAGTGAGCATTGCGATTGGTTTGTACTTGATCCACTTTGTAAACTTGTCGATGGCCACCAACACGTGCGTGAAACCTCCTGGCGCAGTTGTGAAAGGCCCAATCATGTCCAAGCCCCAGCATGCAAACGGCCATGAAGGTGGTATGGTGATAAGGTTATGAGCTGGAACATGGGGCTTTTTGCCAAAGAATTGGCAGTTGTTACACCGGCGGACGAGTGTTTCGGCATCTGCCAAAGCAGTCGGCCAGTAGAAATCAGAACAAAACGCCTTGCCGACTAGTGTGCGAGAAGCCGCATGGTTCCCGCACACGCCCTCGTGAATCTCTTTGAGTATCTCTTTGCCTTCCTCCGTGCTGACACACTTCATGAGTATGCCTGAAGCTGATCCACGCTTATACATATTGCCTCCTACTAGAACATACCCTTTGATGCATCGTAGGATGCGAGTAGCTTCAGCACTTTTTGGGTCGACGCCGGGGGTAGTTTGTGCTCCTGGATGTAGTCGATGAAGGCCACCCTCCAGTCGACCTCGATCATCAAGACCTCTCGATCGGGTTCCTTGGGACCTTGAACGATGGAACTTGAGTCTGGTGCCCTGATGGAAGGGTGATGCAACTCGTGAACGATTACTCCCGGTGGTACGTTAGCACGATCAAAACCCAGTTTGGATAGCACGTCCGCGCCCACATTGTTGTCGCAGTCCACGTGGTGAATTTCCAGCCCCGAGAACTTTTTCTCGAGCTTGCACATTTCCATGACATAGGTGTCCATGGTGTCCTTGTTGATGTCCCACTCCTTATTGACTTGTTGAACCACCAGTAAGGAGTCGCCATAGACTAGTAGTCGCTTGATGCCTAGGGAGATTTCCAAGCATAGGCCGTGCAACAATGCCTCATACTCGGCCTCATTGTTGGAAACCTCAAATAGTATTTGAAACATGCAATTGAGTTGTTCTCCTCTCGGGCTGATGAAAAGTACTCCCTCACCACCACCATCGAGCTTGAGTGAGCCGTTGAAGTACATGACCCAATGCTTTGGCTGGTTAGTTGGGGCTTCCACTTGGTTTTCTCGCCACTCCGCCATGAAATCGACTAGTGCTTGCGACTTGATGGCTGTCCGGGGCTTGAAGTCAAGTGTAAGGGCACCCAGCTCCACTACCCACTTGGAGATGCGCCCGGTAGCATCTTGATTGTGGAGTATATCCACCAATGGGAATTTAGAGATCACTAGGATATTGTATGCATCGAAGTAGTGGCGAAGCTTCCTAGAAGTGATGAGGATACCATAAAGAATTTTTTGAATTGTCGAGTAATGAACCTTAGATTCAGAAAGGACTTCGCTGATGAAGTAAATTGGTCATTACACCCCAAAGGCGTGGCCTTCTTCCTGTTGTTCCACCATGATTGTTGTGCTGACAATGTGAGTAGTCGCGGCGATGTAGAGCAGTAAGTTCTCGTCTGGTTGGGGAGCCGTCAGGATGGGTGGCGACTGCAAGTGATGTTTGAATTCTTGTAGCGCCTAGTTTGCCTCCTCAGTCCACTTGAACTTATCGTGGTGTTTGAGCAACCTGAAGAAGGGTAGTCCCCTTTCTCCAAGTCAGGAGATGAATCAGTTCAAAGCTGCCATGCAGCCAGTGAGCTTCTAGACGTCCTTGATTGTCTATGGTGCATCCATGGCTATAATGGCGTTGATCTTCTCTGGATTTACTTTGATCCCGCGGTGGCTGACAATCAAGTAGTTTGCCTTGAGGAACACCAAAGACGCACTTTGTCGGGTTGAGCTTCCATCGAAACCGTCGCAAGCTGTTGAAAGTCTCCTCAAGATTAGTGATGAACTCGTTGCGGGATCTG